>NC_140542.1:12793627-13393627 GCF_057382185.1 Mchenga conophoros
CTGTCATCATTTTAGGTGGGGGAACTTGCACAATCGGTGGCTGACTAAATACTTTTTTGCCCCACTGTACATCTCAACTATATTAGTGTTTGATGTGTCATAGTAGGACTGGAAGTATGACATATTTAGATACATCGTATCCCTCACCATGCCTTTAAGAACCAACTCAGATTGCCAAATAATGTTGAACACACAAGAAGCACAGTTTGTTTCAACCCCCCCAAGCCTTTGAATAACTGCCTCATTACTGCATAGCCAAAAGGCTCAGTGGACACACATTCTTATCTGTACACTTTGTACTGTTGTTCTGCTGCCTTTCTGGACTGGGTCATTGATTCCAGTGGAATACTTGGGGATACCTGAAGCTACTTTTTGCCAAGTCACAAGCTGGTCACCACAGTGGGTGGCTATGCATGTTTGATTTGGAATTTTTGGGCTGGATCCTGTCCCTGATGCAACCTCCAAGGGAATTTACAACAGTTCTTAATAGAATGGACCAAAAACACACAAACCTGAACTAGGAGAATTAGATAAAGCCAGAGAGTAACCGAATACCCGGAACCACAGCCCCATTATTTTCTTGCTGCCTCGTTTCCCCCTTGCTGCTTCTTTCATGGCGACACTCATATTTTGATGACTCAGACACTCTCACCGGGAGCTGTGGGGTCAGACAGACTGTGATGTGGCAAATGACTGAATGAATTATTGATCTGATGACTTTGATCTGGAGGCGACTGAAGGCACACAGACATGTCTGGCTACAACTAAGTAGTCTGTAGTCTACCCTCTGTTTGTAGGTCTCCTATTTCTCTGGCTTATTTTCCATCACAGTGGACGTCTCGGTACATTAATTTTAGCAGCACAGTTACCCTACACTGCAGATTATTGTAAGGCCAGTGGGAGAGTTTGAGAAATCTTCCACATGATACATTGTTGCAGGTCACCTATATTTCAAGAGACATCTAGTGTTATATGTCTCCATCTAGTAGACGTATAACCATTCCTGTCTGGGCATGCACAGTCTCATCTTCTCAAAGATGACCCGTGTGTAGGCAGCCCCACACACGGGTCGATCAGCGCCAACTCGCTAACGGAGATTTGCCACATTAATGCAGTTATGGCATTAACGTCATTTTAACGAGATTAACGCTGACAGCACTAGTCTTTTTCTTGTTCCAGCAATTTGAACCTGTCTTAACTTAACTACATTGAATATCCAGATGAGGTTTTCTGGGCTTTTTTGTTCTTTCTTTCTCAAAACAATTATTTTCCATAAACCAAATTCGAGCATCAGTGTGATGGGATATGAGGACACAGCACTGAACACAAGTGGCACATCAGTTGGATGTTTCCCTCTAACAGTTTAGCCTTGTAAAAAAGAAAAAAGCATCCACCGCTCCTGAGACTCCGGTGTTGCTGAGTCAGATAAAAGAAGGTTGCTTATGATCCAGTAATGATGACTCATCATTTGTATCATTCATTTCATCATTTCTTTGTAAAACCACCAGTCATTTCGATTTTTCACCAATCCGGTCAAAGTGTCTAGATACACTGGAACAAAATTAGATTTAAAATGTCTTTCACCATAATGAAAGTGTCTCATAAGCAGAATGTCAACATGCAAACAAGTACTAAAGGTTTAGCAGCATTGGTGTGTGATAGTCAAACAGGTGTGCCACAGTAATTGCTTTATTGAGCAGTCAGGTCAGGTCGACTCACTCCATTCAGCATTTCTAACCTGTTTACAAAAACATAATCAGTATTGGATTCGGTGGAGATTATGTGGGATTAGTCATTGCATGGTCTAATTTAAATAGCAGAGATTCATTTGTTTTAGTTTTAATGGAGAATTTTGGCTATGCAAAGTCAGGAGGCTTGTTTCATTTGTATTAGTTTCATTCAATAGTTCTGGCGCCTTGTAGCCTAAATGCAGTTTCTGCCAGTAAAACAATCCCAAAGGGAAGGACAGAGTAGGGTTGTGCACAAAGTTTACCTGACGGAGAGGATGAAATGGAAGAAGATGGAGAGGATGGGAAGAAAGAGAAGGCAGGTTAGTTTTTTTTTAATAAGATGGGGGTTTTTTGTCCCCTGAGACTGAGGGTCCAAGTCTCGCACCAAGACAGATGTCGACTGATGTTTAGAGGGATGAAGTTTAAAGTTTAAAGGATATCTATGATCACGTGTGTCCAGTTTAAGAAGAAGAAGGGGAGAGCAGGTCGGGTATGGCACTAGAGGAGGACGGGGCAGCTTTGTAATAATCTGCAGAGTTCAGATTTTACTGCTGAGCTGTTAGTTCCTTCTGATGCACTGCTGAGTCCAGCAGGAAAAGCATATTTCACTAATTAAGTTAGATAAAACTGAAATGATCTCCTGGGGGGGAAATTAGGCTGGAGATAAGATGCAGACAAAAATGTGTGAAGATAATTCTACTAATTAAAACAACTGAACAACCAGGCAGGAGATAAATGTGTCAAAATTTGTCTTAATTTAAAGTTTATCAAATCTATTAAGATTGTGTTATTTGTTAAGTTCTTTCAATTAAAAGCTGATTGATTTAGCATTTTCTTCTAAACACTGCAGATGGAGAAAAAGTGCACACTAATGCAGGAATATTTCTTAATGCAGAATATGATATTCCTCCTACTGTTGACCTCTTGTGGCTAATTAAAGGACTGTTGTGATGCACCACTTTTGGACTTGCAGCCTGTAGGCTGTTCCAATGAAGACAGCTGTGTGGTGTGTCGGTTGTTAGCCCAAAGCTCACGTCATGTTAACAGTGATGATTGTAGACATGATGTTTGGGTCACTTTAGGACAGAATCAAATATTTGCTTTTTTTGTGAGTTCTTTGGTAAAATTACAAATGTGAATGGTCAGGGTGGGACATCCAAATGTACCCCAATGAGGCATAACATTATCATCACCTGCCTAATATCATGTTGGTCGTCCTTTTTAATGCCAAAACAGCCCTGACCCCTAAAGGTTTGCTGTGGTATCTGCACCAAGATGTTAGCAACAGATCCTTTATGTCTTGTAAAATGGTGAGGTGGGGTCTTTATGGATCGAACTTGTTTTTTCTCACATACCATGTCAAAAGTAACATCCAGATGGATGGCAGGACCCAAGGTTTTTCTGTCAGAACTTTGCCCATTACACTGTCTCTGCCGGCTTGCCTGGGTCCTATAGTGCATTCTGGTGCCATGTGTTCCCCAGGAAAGCAATGCACATGCACCCGGCCAGCCACGTGTTGTCAAAGAAAAACCTGATTCATCAGACGAGGCCACCGTCTTCCAGTGCTCCATGCTCCAGTGGTGGACAGAGGTCAGCATAGGCACCCTGAATGGTCTGAGACCATGAAGCTCAATAGGCAGCAAACTGTGATGCACTGTCTATTCAAGCCAGCGCGAACTTTTTCAGCAATGTGAGTTACAGTAGCTCGTCTTCTTTTTTTGGTACTGGTTTTATTTTGTTGTATTTATCCGCGACACCTTAAAGGCCGTGAAAATATTGTTGGTCATATATATATATATATATATATATATATATATATATATCAGTGTCAGTGTTTTTCACTTCATCTGTCTGTGGTCGATGTAGCTTTAGTGCTGAAAACTGCAAGACAAAAAAGCCTTGAAGGAGTGGTCCTCAATTTAAAATCGGGTGCATTTATTTTATTTAAAGGTACAATAGCAGACTTTTTGATCTCGTGAGAAAACAGCAAGATAACACTGTTGTATAAGAATATTTACAATGGAAGTGAAAAAGTAGAAAAAGACTCAAAGCAGCCTGAGAGCAGTCAGTGAGAGTTCAGTCTGAACAATCAGAAACTTCTTCCATTAATCCTCTCCTGCATTTGCCCCCTCATCATCAAAAGCAGACTTTTACCAGAGCCCCCTCGCTTTAATCATTCATGTTAAACTGACACCTAGTCATAAATTGATAAGCGGCTCTACCTTTTTCCGTTTCCTTAGCAGATTTTTTCCCCCTTGCTTTGAATTTGCATACGTGATTGGCCTCTCTTGTACTAATACTTTTCTCATATGTTAATGTAGCCAAGCGAGAGCTCTAATTTAATACATCAGCGATAATGACCCTGTCTGGCCTGAAGATTAGTATGTTTAGTGTTCAAGTGAGAGTGTTTCAGTTCACACATCCTTTCAGCCCTGCACGCATCTCTTTGCATATTCACAGCAGCTCACTGGGATGCAGCTTTGTCTGCTTCTCTCATCTCTCACTGAGCACTACTGATTTTTCAATCAAAATTCCAAAAAAGGTTGACTTGCTAGTCTCTCATGTTTTATTCACAGTAGAACAAAGAAAACATCAAATGTTTAAACTGAGAAAATGAAGATGTCTTCAAAACGTGGGACTAGAAGCAGCAAAGAGCTGGAAAAGCAGTATTACATTAAAGAGCTGAAAGAACATTTTGTAAATAGTTACGTTAATTGGCAACAGGTCAGTAATGTGACTGGGTATAAAAAGAGCAGAGGTTCATCTGCATCTACAAATTATTCCAGATATTTTAGAATAATGGTCCTCAACATAATATTGTGAAGATTTTGGTGTCATTATCTAGAGTACAAAATTCCATTAAAAGATTCTGAGAATCTGGAGAAATGGCTGTGTGCAAGGGACAAGGCTGAAAATCAGTATTGGATGCCTCTGATGTTTAAGCTTTCAGGAAACAGTGAACAAAAACAGAGCTCATTCTGTCATATATCATTACACGGGCTCAGTAACACTTCTAGAAATCACTGTCTGCGAATGCAGTTCACCGTGCCATCCACAGATTTGCGCGATGGGTTAAAGATCTATCATGCAAAGAAGAAGCCGACCGTAAAGGATACTGTGGGCTGACACATGTCAGGGTGTGAAATATACAAGAGCGTGTCTTTCCAACAGAGCCTGGAATGTTAGTGTCAGTGCAATGGGCAACAAGCAGATTTCTTCATATTTGGACAGGCCTTTACTCTTGTTGGAAAGCAGTTAAAATGTTTTAGTTTTTGGTAAATTTTTTCTTCCATATTAACATTGGGGGCTTCGGTCAAATTCTCTCAGTGAAGAGGAGAAAAGGCTCTGAGTTTGTGTGTCGCTGTGTGTCTGTGTTTCTGTGTGTGCTGTCTCTGACAGAAGTGGGTTACCCTCAGCTAAGAACAAAGCAGGGAGTTTGCCACTTTGATTGGTGATGCCAAAGCCAAGCTGGGATGATTACAAGCTCACAGGGAGCTCCCTGGGAGGCCAGCGAAAACTGATTTGGCCAATTACCAGTACCACATAATAAAAACTGTACTCAATAATCACATCATAATTCAGCATTACTACTTATTAAGATAGAAGATGTGCGTGGAAAAATGGACATTACCACAGAGACAAAAGCTTTAATCAAGATTTAAGGAGCTGAGGTGCTATTAAGCGTCAGAGGCAATTACACCTTGATTAAAAACCAGATAGGTGAGTGACTGATTGAATATGAGTGATTAAACATGGTGCTGTAGATAGACTATGTAGGGACATTTGTTTTACAGAGGAAGTAGGAGTGAGGAAGTGAAGTTCAATGCTCGAATAAACATTTCTCAAAGCTGAGGTGTGAGTGCACTTGAAAGCTACTTTTTTCCCACTGGTGTAAAGGTTACCAGCACATAGCAAATACCTCTGCTGTTCCCAAATGCTGCTATTACCTGATTCCTGCTAAGACTATAACAAGTACAATCTTCCTGAGCCAAATCATGTGCTTTTCTTAAAAGGTATTGACAAAATGCGCTGCTTTTAAAAAGTGATGTTGCAGTTCAGAAAACAGCAGGTCCTATTACAGCAAAGTGAGGTAAAAGCTTTTCACTGTATTAAGTGCATTCAGTAACAAAAGCACATGAGAAGCCAAGTAATTAACTTTATCTATAATGTATGTTTGATTAACCTATTACTCACCAACCAAAGTACACTCATGACATCACCCACTGGCTTTGACATTTTAAAGCCTCAAAGTGTTAAATGGGAATCAGTGGCGATTGATTGATTGGCTTATGGCCGGGGTGTCCAACTCCAGGCCTCAAGGACCAGTGTCCTGCAGGCTGGTCCTTGAGGCCCAGCATCACCCCAGTGATGCTTTCTAGTGAGCAAAATTTGTAGATGATTAACCAAACAGTCCCTATAAACACATTGTTTTTAATGTGATAGTCAATTATTTAGTACTTATTTTAGCTCTAAAAGCATCATTTGCTTGAAGGTGAAATGAAGAAACTTTATTTTACACTGTGCCCACTGACAGCTGGGACAGGCTCCAGCTCCCCTCCGACCCTGAATTGGCAAAACAGTTAAGAAAGTGGGTGTACATCTGGACCATGCTATCAGGAACACCCACACTCTGCCATTAATTCTTAACATCATTATTCCACCTGCACACAACATGGCTGTTTCCAGCTCTGCCAGCATGCAGCTTTGGAAAAATCCACAAGTTGTGTAAAGACAAATGTGAATACAAATCATTTTTGAGAACAGCCTAATCTAACTTGACGGCCACTGAACTGTCTGTGGACTCTCTGGCCACTCTCTTAAGGCGTCCTTTGTTCACACACACACAGATTGACCTACAGTCAGACTGTAAGATTGTAGATTGCAGAAGATTGCATGAGCGTTACGTTGGATTCAGCTTAGCATCCAAAGCGAGTACACGAGTGGGAGTGAGCTCTTTGGTTTTGTTGACTCCTTTGTTTGGTGCTCAGTAAATGTCTGTTTTTACTCCTGTTTCTTTCGTCACTCTCTTTCCTGCTTATTCTTCAGGGTGCAGGACTGATTGGATATCAAAAAAGCTATTTTAATTAGGTGGTATACATGAGGATGGGAGGGATTACACGTCGGATTACACATTAAAAATAGCCCCTTCCCACTTTGCACGCTTCCCTGTCTCTGTGTCTAATCTGGCTGTTGTCTGAATAATGCTGTTAATCCACAGCAGCTCCCGAAGAAACAAACAAAATCCTCATTTCAGTGTTAATGAACGATAATTATTACAGATGGAGTCCTTCAGGCGTGTTTGTAATTAAAAGACAACTCACACACACAAACGCAAGCGCACAAGGAGTAAACAAGTCAATATTGTGCACACTCCTCCAGAACTGAACAAACAGGCTGTGGGAGTTTTCTGACTTAAAGTAACTGGAGTGATTAACATTTATACCTTCTTCTTTTTTTTCCAGAATATGATTATTCTTAACCTCTGTCTGAAGACATCTCAGTTTTCAGTGCAGAGGAATTTGAAACATGGTGCCGCGTCTCTTCAGGGGAGTGCAGGAGGTAAAAGGGACAAGTGTTTGGTCCACTCATCCACACAGGCAGCAGCTGGAGCTGCAGCAGAGTCTCAAACAGCTCACAGAGGCAATTTACGGCACTTATGCTCTCTCCTTTCTGAGTCATACCTCCATCAAGGGTTTGCACATGCACAGTTTCAGATCAAGTCTGAATCAAAATGCAAACGGTCTTGAATAATTATCCACAAGCTGCTTTAAAGACAAGATGTTCTGCATAAAAGGACAGAGTACAGAGCCATAACAGCAACAATCTGAGGTATAAAAAGCACCTGTGCAGTTAGCTGTTGATTGACGGGGGCAGGACATATTTTTAATTAGATTGCTTGAATATAAACTGTGGTTGGGCACACACTTTCCCAGAATGGCAACTACACCTCAGTAAGTGCAGTAGAGCTGTTTGTTGGTAATACGGAGTCTAAACACAGTACCTGTGAAGGTTCTCTGTCATCCAGGTCATCGTAGTCTAAGGAGCTTAGAAAGAAAAGCGTCTGAATTTCTTTAAGTTGCTTGAAACTCGTGAAACTTGAAACTCTTTCAAGCAGCTTAAAGAAGTCAAGACGCTTTTCTTTCTAAGCTCCTTAGAATAAACACAGTATATTGATAATGCCTCAGTTAAGCAAAATGTAATGAGCTGTAATAGAATCTAGCTTGATCATTACCAAAAGAGCAGCTAGTGTTCATTGTCATTTTCAAAGCTCTGACACTATGCGTATAGACTCAATCAATTCTCTCCGTGTCTGTGTTTCAGTCACTGTTTTGTGTGAGATTTATTTGATCCTCTGTCAACCTCTCAGTTTCACAGTTCCACAGACGGGTATAAATTCAAACAATGAAATCACTCACTGCAGCTTAGGTTCCACATTAATTCAACACACTGTAAGACTTCAGTGTGTCTAAGTTTACATTTAAACACTTTTGTTCAGGATTCTTTGAGTGTCTCTGTCGCTCTTTCATTGTTCTTATAACCACTGTATGCTTCCTGTGTCTCCAATCATTTTCAGCATCAGGCACTGAAAGTCTCTGCACCAGCATCTATTAATACTACAAAGCATGCAACTTGCAAATGCTGACAGTGCGTTATTCTAGTTATTATGCAGGAGCTTAACATGTTTCACTGAGCGCGCTGGAACATAAACACGTTGTGGCTCACACGAGTTTCATTCTAACTGTGGAATTCGGCCTGTGCTTTTTAATCTGTGGTTCACTTTTCAGACTGCACACTGAAACCACAGCAACTGGTAAAAGTTTGAAACTGGGACATCGCGTCATTGTTGTGGTTTTAACATCTAAGTTGCACTACTTGTCTAATTCTAAGGCTTCAGTAGGCTAGATTTGTAGGATAGAAATACACCTGTGTGACCTTATATGAGATCACACAGGGGCTGAGGCACAGAAGCCCATCCGTGAGAGGCCAAATGAAATTCTCGGTTAAGAGGCTGGAAGTAAATCTCAACACAGGGAATGACAAATCAAACAGAACAGCTCATAAGCTGCTGTGAATGAGCGTCCTGTCAGGAGGAAGTTGGACTCACTGAAATCTGCCAGTTTGCTGGTAATGAAGGAAGTGCCTTTTATTTGTTATTGAAACCCTCCATCCATTTTTTTGTTCATTTATTCAGTTCAGGGTCGCGGTGGGGCTGGAGCCCATCCATGTCCATGTCACAGGGCGCTGTGCCAGTGTACACCCTCAACATCTGTTTCAGAGCCAACACGTAGACTATAGGCTTACCTTCCTATAGTCAGTTGCACCAGTTAATCTAACCCCATGCATGTCTGTGGACTGTGGGGAGCACCCAGGGAGACGGCGCTAACCACCACACCGCTGCGTCTCCCCATGATTGAAACCACCTAAGCAAAAGAATTTGCTTTTTAATGTGGGCTTCACGGAGGTTGCTTTGAATTCAGATTTTTGCTGGGAATCTGTGTAGAGCCTACGACATAACCAATGCAAGAGGCCGACATCATTGCCCGCATTCATGCTCGTGCTGCTGTGTTACTGTATGTGTTGATTACCTTGTAGTCATCTTCCATGTTTTCTATGCGGTGTAAACTGATAGCAAGAGCTTCCCACTGTTGCCAAGTACTTGTTGGAGATCATCTGACTGTTGGGGTTTGCTCTGTATTATTGTAGTGTCTTTACCTTACAATATAAACTGCCTTGAGGTGACTGTTGTGATTTGGCACAATATAAGTTGAATTGAATTGGATTTGTGAGTCCATCTATTGATCATTTTTTTCTCATATTGAGATGACGTTAGTCAGTCTCTCACTGATGAAAACTGAGAAGAGAAAGTTGGAAATGCACAAGCAGAATCACCAGGACTGAACAGGCCGGTCACTATAGCTGTAGGCCCTTCTTTGATTTCTTGGGAGATGCACGTCAGATTTTGGTGTAGGGTTTCAGAAGGGTTTGATTTTATGAGTAGAGATACAGAGACTGTGTGTCTGTGCGCTGTTTACATGTTGCTCTGACATTAGTTTAGTTGGTGTTTATTTTTCAAATCTTATTTTCTTCTAACTTTGAAAAGAATCCATCATGCAGACTGGATTTCTACCTGTGTGAGCCTTTGTTTTACCAGGGGAGCATGTCTCACAGCTGTATTAAGTTAAGTTGCTTTTGAATTCTTAAATATTTTCTTTTCAAAGTAGGATAAATGTTGTTGCTTTTTTGGTATAGAACTCAAATGGATCCAGTGTTGTTGAAACGTTACTTTCAAGCACAGGAATACTTGGAATGTAAGAGTTTGCGCACATCTTTGAGAATTTCCCTCAGTTCTTTTATGAATTCAGGTTCTCAGAATCTCTTGTCTCTTTGTGCAATCCCAGACTGGCTCCATGATGTTGAGATCAGAGCTCTGTGGGGATCATAGCATCTGTAGCAGGACTCCTTGTTCTTCACTTTTTATAACTGTGGCTGTATGTTTGGGCTCATTGTCCCACGGTACAAGGAATTTGGGACGATCAGAGTCCCTCTTGATGGTAGTGCATGATGACTACAAGTCTAAAAAATGCCTGGCATGGTATTGTACATTAAGATGGTGAATACACAAGGTTACGTTAGGTGTCACACTCCCAGAGGAAGCACAATGTGTAGTATTAAACTTAAGATAATAGATAATCATCTTATTTTTGGACTGTGATGTAAGTATGTTGGACTGTGGGAAATAGAGAGGTGCATGGTAAAATGATTCATATTTAATGAAAGCAGACACTTGTTTTGGAAGGTGATCAGAGATCCCATTTGTTTAGAGATAAGAGTGATTCCACCACTTTATTTTCCATTTAAAATGAAAATGGTATCACAAGGCCCCACAAAGAAACATGGGATGGATTTAACCAATGTATTGTAGTTAATCGTCCAGGCCTAGTGTTTGAAATATAACCACACTGCCATGTTGGGTTTTTTAAAAAATCTTTTTTTAGAAACTGGTTACCTTTCAAATAAGGTCACCTACATTTTCGTATCATCACTTCAGTCATCATTGCTGCTGATCCCAACCCTAACTCTAACTAGTGATGTTCCCGGCAACTGTTCCTGGCAGTTTAATAGACAGTGACAAAAAATGTCTATTGTTTTTCTTCATTAATGAATCATAATTTAAATGCTGCTGTTTGGTATGTTGCATTATGCATTATAAACATTGCACATTATATGTGCAAAAAGGGAGAAGAAGGATGAAGAAGAGTCTCTCCAGAGTGTCCTGGGTCTACCCTGGGGTCTCTTCCTGGTAGGACATGCCCAATCGGAACACCTTACCCAGTAGGCAACCACTTGAACTGGTTCCTTTCAATGTGGAGGTATAAGGGCTCTACCCTAAGCCCGCCACCAACTGACTGAACTCCTCACTGTCTTTTCTGTCCGTTGTATCCACAATCGCATTCTTTTGCCTTTAAAACAACTAACAGTAATAATAACAATAATGAAAACATAGCTTTAAAGATTTATGGCCTTTCTCATAAACAATGCTCCTTCTGGTGGCAGATGCTCCATAACATTTAAGACACAGCAATTTACTGGGCATCAATCAAATGTTAAACGACTACCACGTCTGGTACCGACTAGTGCCAGTAGCAACAATTAGTCAACTAATCGCGTACATCCCTAATGAATATATTATTTTTACTTTCATAAAATTTTTCTCTCAAGTCTTGGCATTCAGGGAGCAAAGACTAACTATTCTAAATGACACACTCCAAAAGACATCCGCTTTGCCTTTCTCCAAAATGCAGAATTAGGATAAGGTTATCGCTGATAATGATTTAAAGCTTTTCAATCTAGGCTTTCCAAACAGGAGAAAATTCTATATAAAGAGGTTAAAAAGGGATGGCCATTAATCTGACTCTGACCCTAGATGGGTTGCCTTTGACTGGGTGGATCAAACAGGTTATTTGTTTGTTTGGTGTGATGGATTGCTTTTTGAACATGGAGATGGATGGGAACGTCTATATATTTAATAAAAGCAGCTGCATATTTTGGAAGATGCGTGGAAGGTCACACATGTCCTCATTGTCCATTTAATATAAACTGCTGGCAGGAAATGCATTCATCCAGCACTACACTTAGAAATGCATTGCCAGTAATGTCCATGAAGACTAAATATCTTTTTGTTTTAAAACCTTTAAGTCTTTTGTGTTTCACTGATGGTATATTTAGCCAGGACGAGCTGACCTCTAGTCCCAGTGGAAATGCTGGCATTTTAACATAGCACAATGGAAAGCCTTTGAATTTGCATTCATTTTAGTGAGCCATAAAAGCAACAGAGGTTCAGAGCTGGCTCGGGGACTGTCCAGCAGTGAAATGCCCATAAATAGTGATGATTAACTGCATCTGTGTGTAAATGAGCCAGCCAGTGACACTCTGGCTCATTTTCAAACAGCGGGTTTCACCTTTTCACCATGCAGAGAGGAAACCTGCAAAAACATTTAACGTTGAGACTTACACATACATTTTTCAGAGTACAATGGAGGCTGTATCACAAACACCTCTCTTCCTGGTGCCCTTCACAGGCTACTGTGGGGTTACTACATTACAAGGTCTTTCCGTTGACTCTCCATTGCAAGGTAATGTAGAAGTGTGTGGCCTCATTGTCTGGTGGGATCAACAAGGATGTTTTTTGGCCAATGGAACAGGAGACTATTGATCCAGAGATCACTCGATTACCTTGACAAACAGTCAGAAGATAAGAATAATGTTCGCAGGCAGGCCAAACATTCCAGAAAGATTCATAAATTAGCCTCCAGTTTCATCACAGCTTTAATTAAGCAAATCTGTGCCAGTATACCATTTGTTAGCAATGTCAGGAACCTATTTGTTATTTGTGGAAAAATGCTTAGTTGAATTATTTAAAGAAGTGTGTTTGTGGAACACAAAAGCATAAATTGCAGTCATGCCAATACACAGAAACTTAGAATGATGCACACATAATAAGCACTTATTTGGTGGCAGGAAGTGCAGAGTTATGGTTAGTGATGCTAATGACTTGCTCGCTGATGTACTGTATTAGCTAACTCTTAAAGAGCATTATTTTCTGCAATATTGTTTTTGTTAAGTATCACGTAAACCACTAACTGATTGCCTGTTGAACCAATTAAAGGTTTGAGATATATAACATCAGAAAATACTGAAATATTCTAATTTTCTAAGCCTGAGGTCGCATCGTCAGTTTGCTTATATTTACTGCTGCAAATGCTAAAGATATTTGAAAATCAGTGCAGTTAATATTGTGCAAATGTTTGGGCTGTTTCAGAAAACGGGCTGAACATTGCCACTTTCTTAAAAACACACAACTGCTGTGGCACCAGATATTTACAGACCAGGACTGTTGTTGTTTATTGGCTTTATTTTACCCACCAGGTGGCGCCAAAATAGTAAGATTATCTGTAAGGTTTCGATCGTACTTCCAAGTTTGACATTTCTTTTCTTTGCACTTTTCTTCTCTGCCTTCTGCGCGCTCTAAAGTACCAAAACGTATCCTTTTCTGTTCTTCACTTAGCTCTTTCTCTCTCCTTGAAGTCGATGCCTTCTGTATCCAGTTGATTCATAATATCAGATCACATTTCCTCTGGCCTTTTGTCTAATGGGCTTTTTGCAGATCTCCTGATTGGGATGGCAAGTGAAATATTTGTGTGTGCACAAGAGAAGTCAAGGTTACCCTTTGATACGCCATCTGATTCCAAATAGCTATATTTTCTCCACATTTATCTGATGAAGACAATGTACCTTTCAGATATGCGTACACAGCTGCAGCTGTGCTCTTTAGCTGTTGAACCTTCCCCAAAGTGTCCTCTTGTAGCAGTACTGTATGACTAAGCAGAAACAGCTTGACTAGTACAATGATTGATATCTGATACTTTGTGTCTTACTGAATGCTTTCCGAGAACTATTTCTCTCCAAGAGGTAAGATCGTCTGTCTTAAGTGGACTGAACCTGAGCTGCCTTTTTGTTTTGTTTTGGGTTTTTTGCTTTTTCTCATCCTGTATTTTTCTGCTTGATCGTTCCCGCCTATGTTTGTGCATGTGTTGCTGCAGTGGTGTTATTTTGTTGTTGTATTGTTTTATGTATTATTCTGTGATATCAGTGGATCTACTACGCTTTGCCACCTAGATCCCTCCCATGTAAATGCATTGTCATGAAAAACCTTTGAATCGTCGTGTTACAATGCAAAGCTGCAGAGCGCGTCATAAGAACGTGACATGTTTGAAGAAACACTCTACAAAAGATGAATTTGGTTAGAAAAGTTTGCCCAGTAGTTTGGAAGGGGGAAAAAATAAAAGAACTTTTTAAAACACCAATCAGAAGTGTTCGTTTCAGTGGAATATTTCTTTGTTTTCTCTCAAGATCCAAGTTAGTGTATCCCAGAGTAAAAAATCCCACCAGTATTGCCTAAGACTTGAAAGGCCTGCAGCTTTGCAGCATGCTCTTTTAAAAGCAGACATGCTCTTTTTTTGAAGTCCTACTGTGTATTCACCTACCCCTCTCTCTCTCCCTTTCTGCTCTTTCCCTCTCCATTTTTCTTTTGTGAACAGTTGATCAAAGTATGTTTGAGAACTCCATTGCGCAGCAGCAGAGTCCCCAGACCTCGAGGCCAGGGCCGTCCTCGACCCGGCGCGCCGCGGCGACGACTAATTCCAACCCGGGGTCCAGCTGCGTGGACTCGCCCTCCTCTGGAGGACAGCAGAGGCTGAAAAATGCCATTAACCTGGGCAAGGCAGTCGGGGCAAAGGTTAGTGCGACACAAGCAGAAACGGGACATTGAGCTCAGCAGGTCCTGTATTCTTTTACCCTTTGAAATAAGCTCATATAGTGTGACTTATTGAAAGGGACGCAGGTTTAAGCTCTTTTTATTCTTTCAGCTGAGCCGATAAACATTTGTATCAAAACTACCTGCAAAGGTTAAACCTTTCTCTCCTTCTCGTCTCGCCTTCTTTCAGGTCAATGACTTGCTAAGAAGAAAAGAGCCCAGCAACCTCGGAGACATTGGGGTCACGGAGGTCAACAAGAATGTTGGTGCAGTTTGGAGCTGCATGGAGCAACTCAGTGAGACTGCTGCCAGCAGGTATGCACCCTCATATCCACACACACATTCATACTTCATCTTAATACTGAGCAAACCGCTCCCCCCAAATAATTAACAGGCTTCTACGTCAAAAGATTTTAGGATGAATATGTGAAACTCGGAGGCCTTTCCACACGTCTAATTAATTAATAAACCCACTGAAAGACATTA
The DNA here is from genome assembly GCF_057382185.1 of Mchenga conophoros. Lineage (NCBI taxonomy): Eukaryota > Metazoa > Chordata > Actinopteri > Cichliformes > Cichlidae > Mchenga > Mchenga conophoros. The sequence continues at coordinate 12,808,658 of NC_140542.1, forward strand.
TCTTAATTTATTCAAAAATATTCCATTACCTATACTGAGCAGAGGACGTATCTATCACTGCAGAATTGGGCTGTGGGTCAGAAAAGGTGAATAATTTACGATTTTTCCTGTGAAATGTGGCTTTAAATTAATGATGATACATCAGAGGTGCCTGGGAGATGCCTGGAATTGAATAAGCCAGTTTTTCACTTTGAAGTTTTCAGTTTCAGGGGGTTTATTTTATTTTTTGTTTTTTTGAATATGCCGATTTGACATGTTTATGTACTCTCATAAACGTACTTTGGAGGATTTTTCGTCTGTTCTCCTGAAGATTGGCCGAGTAAAAGTCATTTTTCAGCCGCTCAGGTTCCATTTATCTCCATTCGATGCACCCAGAACAGATTTAGCTTCATTTAGCAGCGATCTAAAGATTGTTCTGGACCACCAGCTGGTTCGGCAGACTTATAGCTGACTCACTTCTCATTTTTGAAACGTGAATGCATGCGATGAGGTGCGCAGGACCTTCCCCTGTTCCCCAGACAACGCAAGTCCTGCAAAGCCTCTGACCTCCTTAACAAGGTTTATGTTTTTTTCTTGGGTTTTTGATGTTAAAGATGCTGTTTTTGTGACAAAAAGGTGCATTTTCTGAGGACAGACAGCACAGCAGTGCTTATTGAACTGTCTCCACCTGTCAGCTGCAGTGAAAGGTCACACAACAGTAATAATTTGCCTTGGCCTCTAGCTACAGGATTACGTGCTGACGTCATCTGGAACAGCTTAAGAATTTAGAGTGTTTTTTGTAAACACGCTCACTCACTGAACTCAGTGAGGAGCTCCGAACACGAGCGAATGTAGGTTTAAGCTCTTGTAGCCAGCCGCCTTCCTCCTCCGTCACTCAGCTTGTTCTTATTAGTAGGCAAGAGCAGCTTTGAAGTCTGAGTCATCCTGCCAGGTTTCATTCTTCTATCAGCTGAAGCGGCATGCAAACTTTGGATGGCTTTTGTTCGACAAAGTTTCATTCAGTTAAAATATGAAACAATTGGTGGTTCTTTGATGCAACAAACGCCCCCTGACAGGATTCTATTATTTTGCACAGCGGGGCCATCAGCCAATTAGCTGTCAATTTTTCTTGACATGTTTAGTCATAGTCCCGCCCACAGTTTTAATGTGTACCGACTGCAAAATCTGAAGTTCATTTTGCTGCGTTTTTTCTTTGCCTGAATAGTTTGTGCCTATTGTAAATGCAGCATTACATATGGGTTATGTATGGATTGCTTCCTTAGTTATTACAAACCCTAGCTTCAGTGTTTGTTCCTGTATGTAGGCTCTGTGACAGGTCATCTACTTTTATCTGCATCCAAATGCAGTTCTAGGATGTTTTACACAACATAACGTTGTTATGAAGGAGGAAACCATCTATCAGAGCCTAAATTGTTTTTGTAAAGCAACAGACAGTGCCCGAGAGAGGTGAAGAACAGTGCAGGCAGGGTGGAATGGGTGGAGACAAATGTCAGGGGCAATTTGTGACAGATGGATAGTGGTGAGAGTGAAAGGGAAGGTTTACATGATGGTAGTAGACCTGCTACACTATGATTTATGGTTTATAGAGGGTGCCACTGAAAGAGAGACTGAATCTGGAGGTGGCAGAGTTGAAGATTTCTGTTGGGAGAGAACAGGAAAGATCGAGCGGTATGAAGACAAAGTCAGAGAGGCAAGACTTAGATTGTTTGGACAAAGGATGTTGAAGATGAAGCTGCCAGGAAGGAGGAAAAGAGGAAGAGCGCAGGGAAGATTCATGGATGTAGTGAAGGAAGGCATGCAGAGGGATAGATGCTGGGGATAGGCTGAGAAGCAGGTTGATGATCTGCCATGACGACCACCAAGGGGAGTCATGAGGCTGTAAACATGCTGTTTAAGCTTGAACAGCTCTGGTCAATTCAAGCAGCTAAACTTCATCAGCATAAAATATGTTTAGGAATCGATTTCTTCTTTGTGGCAGCATATGGCAGAAGTTTCAACTGTAGTCACCACTTAAACGTTCTCTGTCTGTCTTTCGTTGCCTCCCTTAATCTCCATTTTCCCTTTTCTCCCCCTACCTTTATTCCTCTCTTCTATTCCAGCCACATCACCTCCTTTGACTCCTTCCCTCGGCTGGACCCTCCACCCCCATCGGGGAAGAAGCGCCTCCCTCGAGCACTGAAGACGACCCAGGACATGATGATCTCCTCTGACCCCGTGGTCTCCTCCCCCGACCCTGTGGATTCTTCCTCTTTCCCTTCCTCCCCTGAGAAGACATCCCCCATCACTCAGGAGGAGATAAGGAATGAGGAGGAGCAGCAACAGGGAAAGGAGGAGGAAAAGAGGCCATCGGGCCCAGCAGAGAGGAAACCCGGAGCTGATTCTGAGACAGCTGAGATCAATGACAACGTGGATACAGTGATAGGTGGAGAAGAGGATGGCGTAGAAGTGGGAAGCTCTGATGAAGGCATGGATGAACACAGGCTCCAGCTCCAGCTCTCTGTACCAGACCTCATCAATAAAGATCCCCCTCTGGAGTCCAAAGCCAAACAATGCGATATCTGGCAGAAGGCGCCGGGGCCAGACTCGCGGCTGGCTTCCACTCCCTGCTCGGGCAAAACTCCCTGCCGCATCAGCCTGGGCGAGGATGTCCTGCTGGGGAATGGCGCCCCCTGTAGCAAAGCCACTGGAGGGAGCACTGAAGACATGGAGCACCATCCAGACCTGCTGTCGTTTGAGTAACACACAGAGCTGCGGCCAAATAACCAGTTCAGTAGATTTCAAAAAGAATTTGAAGTTTTTCTCTTAGTGTCCATCCCAGAAATGTGTGTGGAGGTAATTCAAACAGACTGCAGCGAGTACTGCAAATCAAAAATTCACTGCCACTTTTCAATTTTTCAACTCGATCTTCTCTGGGCTTTACTTTAGGAAAAGAGAACACGTACTTCCAGAACCGAGGGCTCTTTATCTTTTTTTAATCTGATTTCCGGATGTGCGATTAGCTGAAAGGTCACGGTAATTACGCCTTGCTTTCTAACACGGCTGATCTGAGGTCAGCTGGGCGCTTCAAGAATCTTGTTAATGAATGAAAACAAAAACTGACCAGCATGAGACAATGAATGAGCAGCAACAGAGGAAATAAGCGGGACTCTTTTTTGTGCAGTTTTTTAATGCTTCTGGTTTATTCACTGTGTATTTCTTATGTATATCAGGTGTCTAACATATCATGCCTTCCTCAGTAATGTAATGATGATGTAACAATGAATGTTTTAAGTGAGATGAAATATCCTTTAAATGGGCTAAAATGTTACAGACAGTTATTGGCAAGTGTAACCACAAACATTAAATTTTATATTATTTTATCAGTATTAAGATAAAACACTATTGTATTTAGCACCACGATATTTTCGCTCTATTTAAAGGGACATTTCATTGCATTTTTGGTATAAATCATACAAACGCTGCTGCAGCTCAAAGTTATACAGCAATATAATGTACATTTAGACTCATTTAACATAAAACTCAAGTGTTAGGAGTTAGGCGCAGGCTCGGGAAAAGAAGACGGAAGTGAGGGGTGGAGAGGCGGAAAGGATGTGAATGTGTAAGATGGAAAAGGTTAGCGAGGAATTTCCTTTCAGTTCAGTCGATATGAAATGTCACGCAGCACTTTCTACTGCAGGAGGGCGAAGCCTTTTGACCCTCAGCTTCACCCTAAAGAAATGATTCCTGTTCCTTCTTGAGCCAACCTGGAAGAGAACTTTCTCCAAAATGGATTTTTGGAACACACTTAAACTTTTGTTTCAGTTATATTTATATAGCGCCAAATCACAACAACAGTCACCTCGATGCGCTTTTTCTTGTAAGGTGAAGACCCTACAATTACAGAGAGAAATCCCAACAATCAGACGACATCTGATGAGAAAGCACTTGAGTGAGACGTAACGTCCGGCAGAACCAAGCTCGGGGAGGGGGGCGGGAATCCAAACCTACATGGCCCTGTGTAAAAAAGCGTTCGCCCCCTAAACCTAATAACTGGTTGGGCCACCCTTAGCAACAACAACTGCAATTAAGCGTTTGCAATAACTGGCAATGAGTCTTTTACAGCTCTGTGGAGGAATTTTGAACCACTCATCTTTGCAGAATTGTTGTGACTCAGCAACTGTTTGTACCATAAAAATTTGATTGCCTGGAAGGCGAAGGAGCTGTGTGTTTGGATCCAGGCTCATAATTTGACCATAACTGAAACACCAACATGATAAAGATTTCCAAAATCATCTTCCCGCTGTGGCTGAACTGAAAGCGAATTCCAGTGATCTCCACAAAATCCTGATGGAGAGTCGAAAGAGAGGCGGGTGGAGGGACGGGCAGCTTTTGGAGGGAGGGCTGCTGGAAAGTTGTTTCTGAGCTGAGGAGGAGCAGGATAATTAGCTGTCAGCAGAAAGAGATGAAAGAGGTGCGTTTTTATTTGAGCAGATCATTAAGTGACAGACCAAAGACAGAAGCTCAGTCAGACATGCTGTTTTTTGTCACATTATTTTAGTGAGAAAGCAGGAGCGAAGATTTCTGCAGAAGAGAATCTCTCTCATTTACTTTCACTTCATCGGCTCTGGAAAAAAGAACCCAAAGCCTGTGTATTAATACCTTTGTCGTAGCAGTTCGCATTTGAAACTTTCTGACTCAGAAAGGGTTTTTTTTATCACTGTAAGAGTAGCACAATCAAGTTGCCATGGTTATTGTAGCACAAGCAAAGCTGTATTTTTATAACACTACTGTGTGAGCATCTGTTCTGCAGATCTGTGCGAGTGGATTAAAGTGGACTTTTGAACTGTGGAAAGTGAACACAAAGATCCCAATGCCCAGACACTGAAAAGAACCCATTTTCTGCGAGTGGTCTCAGTGAGTGACCTGCTGTCCTTGTAGGGATACACTAAAAATATCAAAGAGCTCCCAGAGGACAGCGAGACAGAGGCACAGCCAGCGTTGGTCATGGTCAGGTCGTGCCCGGCAGAATGAGAGGAATGTTGGAGCTAAAGAGAAATAGATAAAGGAAGCTTTGTCTCAGTCTGTCTCTCTCTGACTTGGTCTTACTGCCATCTACCACCACAATAAAGCAGCTGATGTCTCCCATTAAAGAGTTATTTCACCCAAGTCACAAAACATAATTGTCCCATTAGCTTTAACAAGCAACCTGCAAGACACTGTGGAGATTTTCTGCTGTTTTCAGCACCCAGAGCATTGCTCATGAAGTGAGAGTGGCAGATGACAGGTGGAAATGAAAAGTAGCTTTTTTTTTAAAAAAGAAAAAGAAAAAAGAAAATGTGTAAACTGACCCTTTTAGGTAGATGCAAGAGTGAAAAAGTATCATTTACTATTACAAAAAAACATAACTACTGACAAACACTGGTGTACAGCATGAGCAGGGAAAATATAGCCACCATTATTAAAATGGGTTTCTTAAACCAAAGCAGTTTGTTATAGAGGATAGCTAAGGCTGATGATGTCAGGTATCCCTAATATGGTCATTTAAGTCCCACCCACTTACTGTACAAACTTACTGTTTGTGAGAGGCAACCAGTCAGAAGGAATGTGGCTTAAAGTGAGGGGAGGGCTTGTGTTTGGCCTGATGAGCTGCACCAGCATGAGGTAAATGAGGATTTTCTTGAACAGCAAATATTACAAAACCTCTGAAGTAGAGTCCAAGAATATAAATCTGTTGTATGAAACGTGAGCAGAAGCCCTGCCCACTTTAAATGGCTCAGAAAAACTGAAATCTGTCAAGTAACGACCAAAACTCTTTTTTTTTCATGTTTATGTAGAGCTCATCGGTCCCTAAATGAAACAAAAACCACCCTAAAATAAAAATTGTAACTTGTAGCCTGACGGTCGATGATAAGCCAAGTGTCTCTCAGCACGGAGATGAACCACTTATCAGAGAGGCTTTGATGTGATCTAACAAACACGCAGGAACGGATTGATAACAGCCACTCGGATTGAGTCAGAAGGTAAAAGCAATGCAACGCGATCATTAGTTCAGAGAATGCAAACGAGCAGCTTTACGAGGACACAAACACTAAAAAGCTGAATTCTTTTATTTGCTGATGAAGGAGGAGCAGTGTACTTTTTATGGAAATGTTGTAAGGCTATTTTTGAAAATTCTGTGAAAATGCTAATCACTTTGTTGCTCTAACAAATGAAGGAAAGATTTATTTTGATATACAGTCAGAGGCAATCTGCGTTATTTAGCTGCTGCAGAATTTGATAAATGGAGAGGAAGAAAATGACCACCCTTTGTCTGTGACGTCGTGTCTTGCTTTTGTCTTTTCAACGCTGGTCGACATGATTTCAGCAGACATGATGAATGAAGGAAGCTGAGTGCTGCACGTGGAGGCTTTTTCAAAACAAGCCCGAAGACTGGGACCTTTTAGCAATTCTGCTTTAACTGTTGCAAATTATGTGACTGTCTCTTTTTTTATAATGAAAAATCAAAATGATTCAATAATTTTTTGCCTTTTATCCTCCTAATGTAGTTTTTTTTTTTTTTTAAGTGGGGAAATAATTCCTCCAATGGCTGTAATCTTCTAAGAAAACAAATCTGAAAATAGACTTAATCATGAACCACTTTTTGTCTTCTGTGTCTTTTTCAAAGCTTAACAAGACCTTTTCTTCATCATTTGTTCTGGGAATAGTCTGTGTTTTGTCTTTCCTTCGGCTCACGCCTGCCACTCAGTGACTGCTTGCACAGAGCTCTCATCCTTATCAGTTCCATCAGTCAGCGTCGATGGGCCCCCGTGTGTCCTTACTCTGTTTGATGGATCATACGCTCTGAGAGGCGCGGCGGTGGCGGGGATTCTAGAGCGGAAACCGCTCTGATGTTTAATTCATCTATGTTTGTCCTAATTCGTGAAACTCCTGGTCACTGGCCACCCCTGGTGTAAACAACCGGTCAGCTCAGACGTGTGTGCAGGTCTTGTTGCTGTTTAATAATTCAGACGTGATGCACTTATTGATTTTCTACAAAAGAACCCAGACCTTCATGCATAATGAATCATCTAGGGCGCGAGATAGCTGGGTGCAGTTTCTCGACCCAACAAGTTTCTCTCTGCTGTGTCCTGCTGAGCTTCTCAGCTAGTTTTGTATAAGGAAGCGCCCCCAGCAGTATGAACGAAGGTCATGCTGCGGTTGTTCTCGAAAGATTAATTTTTATGTAGTTACTCAAACTGAGATTGAGCTGAGATACTCTGCATAGCTTGAGCTTATATTTCACATATTGCAACTTGGTAGCAGTGTTGGGGAGTAACGGAATACATGTACCGCCGTTATGTATTTAAAATACAAAATATGACAGGCATCTTAACACAGGCAGCTGTAGCTAATTTGGTTTTTTTTTTGGTGCAGCATGCTAAACAACCTTGCTAGCATTAGTTACTAACTGTGTTGTCCAGTTATGATCACTTCTGGCTCTAGTATCAGCATAGCTGCATCCAAAAAGATAATGTTATGCCTCCAAAACAACACAAAGTCTGAAACCAGTCTGCGATATCCCAGTGGCTATGGCAATCTTTTATATACTGTCTATAGTGCAGTCCACCTCATAGACACCTATGTTGTGAGTTTGCCGCATTGTGCTCCAAAGCACAGGCTGGGTCTGACTGAGCCTTCATGAGTACATCCACAGTATGTTCTTTCCATCACAGCCTTATTTGTATGAGCCGGTCTACAAGGCACGGAGAGATTTGAAAAGAAAATTAGGACAGACAGAACAAAGCTGCTGCTTCTACAAATGAGCTCTTCCATGAATGCCTTTCAGAGCGTTGTGAAAGTGAATAGATGTTCACATTGATTATCAAAAATAAATCCCATAGTGAGCGTGAAGCCATAATATGATATGTAATACAGGCTGTTCTATTATCTGATGAAACGAGCAGTGTCTTCGCAGATGCTTCTTGCTGCTAGGACATCAGAAAAGTTTGCTCACTGACTCCAGCCCTGTGATGAAGAGGTATGTGTCAAACTGATGAAAGGGTGCACAGCTGTGCCACAATAACAGCCAAATTCTTTCTAAAAGTAGGCTAAGAGACATTTTTGTAAGGAGGAGTAGTCGGTGTAAATCGTCCTGCCTTCTGACTATGAAGATGACCTTTTCCAGGATAGCTTTACTTTGTAGCCTGGGGGATTCCAGCTTCTTGAACAGAGGGTAGATATTAGTAAACTCATTATTAACAGTGCATTAAATGTCTATTGTATATTCTTAGCAACTATTAACTGTAGTTTTAAACAGGAGCTTTTCTAGGATTTTTCAAATAAGGTGGCACATGGGGGTCCAGAGCCAGTGATGGGGTGGCAGGGTGTCTTTGTATTGAGTTAACCTGCGCATGTCACGGTCCTGGGTCGGTGACCCAGTGTTTTGAGTTTTGTATCATTATTGAATTTTGATTTTGTCATAGTTTATCTTTTCTAGTCTTTTGGTTTCTGTTTCTGTGTTCTATGGTCTGCTGTATTCCCTAGTCAAGTCTGCGTCTGTTATGTTTCCTGTTTTACTTTGAAAGTCTGTGTCCCATGTCAATGTATTGAGTCTCGCTTCCCCTTGGTCTTGTCATGTCAGATTACTCCCAGCCGTGCTCTCCTTGTGTGTCTCATTTCCCTCGTTATCCCTCAGTGTATTTAAGTCCCGTGTTTCTTTTTGTCAGCGTCACGTCGTCTGTGTTACATCCCTCATGTCATGTCAGGTTAATGGGTTTCAGGATTGTTGTGCAGTTCATGTTCCTGTAAGTGATTCATGTGTTTCATCATGCACTCTGCACAAGGTCCTGCTCATAGTCATTGCCAGTCTTCCTACTTTGTCATAGTTAAGTCACAGTTTTCTTAGTTTAGTTTTCCCAGTGTAGGTTCTACTTTAGTTTCGCCACTGCCCGTGCTGCTTTATGTTGCCCCCTGTATCAGCCATAATAAAGGCTCGCCTTTTGTTAAAGTTAGTTCTGTCTCCTCGCCTGTGTCCACACCTGGATCCAACACACACACCTCCGCACGGCCTGCCTCCACCAATCATGGCAGCGCAAAGGAAAGTAGTTAGGAAATGATAAGCACTGAACCTGTGAGGCCACAGCAGGAGTTCATTCTTTTTGTTTTACAGTGGAAAAAAAGGATGTAGCAAGCATTATGTCACCCGCTGATTTGTAAAGTCCTTTCACAAAGCCTGGATTTGAATATTTTTATGCCATCACAGTCTTGGTGTTTTGAAATCAGCTGTGAGCAGGTGCTCAAAGTAAACAATCACTTCTGTAACTACCAGTCCATTTAGCCCATTCCCTGGTTTTCCATTATATCGACACTCAGACTGTATGAGCTAAAAAAGTAAAGTACCCTTGCCCCTCTCTAAGTCAGGTAGCAGTAACTGAGTCAGTTAATTATGTAATAGTATATGATGTGACCGGTGTTTTAGTGCTACTTGGCTTTAAAGGCACAGTCAGTAATTTTTTAAAGATGACTTAATAGAAAACCAGAATGTTTTACTCGTAAATATACATTGATTAATGCATAACAAATTGATGTTTTCTCATAAACTTAGAATTAATCCATTAAAAGTAAATGGGAGCAGGTATCAGTTTGTGGAAGCCGCCACATTGCCCCAGCATTTTAAATACAGTAACTAAGATGGACTGAGATGGATATTCTGCCTAAATGTGGATATGTGTGTGGTTAGAGAATGGCCACACACGTAGTATGACTTATATGTTACTTTTAATTTAAAGTTCACAAACTCTTTCAAACAATTTTTGATCATTTAACATTTGTAGCTGTATGACGCGTCTTTCTCATTCTGTCTTTATCCCCCATCACCACTCCTCTCATTCCACCCTCATGTTCACCTCCTCACCTAAAGGTAGTAGATAGTGACAGGACTGGAAACCAAGCATCAGACATATGCACGGGTAGCAGCAGCAGAGAGAGGGGAGCCACCCGAGCAAGAGCTACGCTCTTTGGAAGAGCAGGTAATGGCCTTCTTTAAAAGCAAAGGTATAGAAATGGACAGTAAAAATATTGAGGGATGCCATCCTCTTCCGAGAAAAAATCAAATACCTGCCATTATCATTCGTTTTGTTAATAGAAAACAGAAAAAAGAACTGCTCAAGCAAGGAAGAAAGCTAAAAGGTACAAATGTTTATTTAAATGAACACCTAATCAAGAAAAATGCAGACATTGCAAGACAAGCAAGAATATTAAGAAAACAGAAGAAAATACAGTCAACTTGGACGTCAGACTGTAAAATATTCATTAAGTTAAATGGAACACCAGAGCAGGCTAAGGTTCTAGTCATCAAAGAGATGACGGAACTAGAAAAATATAACCGATAAATGCAAAGCAGTGCTAAATATGATGTGACCGTCCAAGTGCACAACCAACGCAGATGTCTGACAATTTTCAACTAACAACTCATATAGATATTGAAAATAAGACATTGATGTATGACAGCAACATAGATCCTGATTGTAATTTCTTTAACAATAAGACAAATGAATGCAATTATTATACAAATGAGCAACTTAAAAAGGAATTCAAGGTAGAACAGGGTATAACAATGGTTCACTTTAATAGTCGAAGCTTATATGCAAACTTTCAATCCATCAAAGACTACATAACACAGTTTGAACAGCCATTCAATGTGATAGCCATATCGGAGACCTGGATAACTCCTGGAAAAGAAGAAGACTTTAAAATAAATGGATATGAATTCCTTCATGTAGACAGGATCAACAAGAAAGGAGGTGGGGTGGCACTTTACATTGATAAAAACCTAAAGTACAAAAGAATGGGAAGAATGACAACTGTTATTGATGGAGTGATGGAATGTTTATCAGTGGAAATAAGTATAGAAAAAAGGAAAAACCTAATTGTCAGTTGTATATATAGAACACCAGGATCTAAGATTGAGATATTTAAGGATAATATGGAGGACTTATTTACAAATATAAATCAGAAAAGAATGTTTATTTGTGGGGACTTTAATATTGACTTATTGAATCCAAATCATAATAAGAGTACAGAAGAATTTATTGATTCCATGTACAGCATAGGTTTATTTCCACTGATAACAAGACCGACCAGAATAACATCTCATTGTGCAACTCTATTAGATAATATATTTACAAATATAATAGAAGGAAAGATAAAAAGTGGGCTGTTAATCAATGATATAAGTGACCATTTACCAGTCTTTGCATCGTATAATTGCCATTATAAAGTGAACAACGATGGACATAAGATTATTTACAAAAGAATAAGAACAGAGAAGACCTTAAATTGTCTTAGAAATGAACTTTTAAAGCAAGATTGGAATATTGTATATGAACAAACAGAAGTTAATAAAGCTTACGAAGGATTTTTAAGAACATTTAACACATTACTTGATAAAAACTGCCCAGTAATTGAAATCAATAGGAAACACAACTATGCAGGAAGACCATGGATGACAAAAGGACTACAAAATGCCAGCAAAAAAAAGAATACCTTATATCGAGAATTCATAAAAAAGAGAACAATAGAAACTGAAATGAAGTATAAAACTTACAAAAATAAATTAACTAATATAATGAGATCCTGTAAAGGAGAGTATTACATTAAAAGGTTAGAACACAATAAAGATAACACAAGAGATATATGGAATGTATTAAACAGAATAATCAAAAATGAATCAAGGAATAATGATTACCCTGGGTACTTTATAGAAGGGACAAGAAGTATTAATAACATGGAGGAGATAGTAAATGGCTTTAATGAATTCTTCGTAAACATAGGGCCAAAACTGGCAGAAGAAATAAAGGTTGATGGAATAGAAAGGGATACTGGTGAAAATATTGAAAGGAATAGTAGCTCAATGTTTTTAAGAGCAGTGGAAGAGAAAGAGATTTATGACATGGTTAGAGGACTTAAGAACAAAACCAGTACAGACTGGAATGATATTGATATGGTAACGGTAAAGACAGTTATTGATGGTATCGTAAAACCATTAAAATATATATTCAACTTGTCGTTTCAAAAAGGAGTTTTTCCACAAAAAATGAAAGTTGCTAAAGTTATTCCCATTTACAAAACCGGTGAAAGACATCATTTTACAAACTATAGACCAGTGTCAATACTCTCCCAGTTCTCTAAGATACTGGAAAAACTCTTCATAAAAAGATTTGACAGTTTTGTGGAAAAATATGAATTAATGACAGATAGTCAGTATGGGTTCAGAAACAACAGATCAACAGCTTTGGCACTGATAGATTTAATGGAAAAGATAACGGAATGTATGGATAATAAGAGGTATGCGCTCGGAGTTTTCTTAGATCTAAAGAAGGCGTTTGATACTGTTAATCATGAAATTCTATTAAAAAAACTGGAAAAGTACAGGTTTAGGGGAGTGGTTTTGGAATGGTTAAAAAGCTATGTAGGGAATAGGCAACAATATGTACAAATAAATGAATATAAATCTAATTTGATGGATATAGCTTGTGGAGTACCTCAAGGTTCAGTACTGGGTCCAAAAATGTTTATTATGTACTTAAATGATATCTGCAGAGTATCGGAGATTTTAAAGTTTGTAATATTTGCAGATGACACAAATATACTGTGTGCAGGTGGGGAATTGCCACAGGTTTTGGAAATGATCACACAGGAATTAACGATATTAAAGAAGTGGTTTGATATAAATAAATTATCATTGAATCTCGATAAAACCAAATTTATGTTGTTTGGAAACCAAAAGAAAAACATCGAAGTAGAAATATGTGTTGACAATGTATATTTAGAAAGAGTAAATGAAATAAAATTTCTTGGGGTGATCATTGACCACAAGCTCTGTTGGAAGCCACACATTACTTATGTTCGGGGGAAATTGGCACGGGGCATTGCCGTCCTGGGAAAAGCAAAGCATATGTTGGATCAGAAAGCACTGCACATTTTATACTGTGCTTTACTACTGCCATATATGAGCTACTGTGTAGAGGTCTGGGGAAACACATACAAAAGTAACACACAAACAATAACTATAATACAGAAAAGGGCCATTAGATTAATAAATAATGTAGGGTACAGGGACCATACAAATGCACTCTTTGTCAAAATGCAAGCTATTAAATTCCAAGACTTGGTGAAGCTTAAAACAGCGCAAATAATGTATAAAGTCAGAAATAAATTGCTTCCCAAAGAAATCTGTAAATTGTTCATAGAAAGAGAAGGTGGGTATAACTTAAGAGGGAAATGGAATTTAAAAATACAAAGTGCTAGAACAACTTTAAGAACTATGTCAATCTCAATTGCAGGAGTTAAATTATGGAACAGTCTAACAGAAGAAATAAAAGACAGTCAAAACATAAAACAGTTTAAAGTAAAATATAAAAACCTAATTTTAAATAAGTATAAGAATGAAGAAAACGGGGTTAACCCAGGATGGTAATGTTGCTGGTAATGGTGTTGCGGTTCTTTTTTGGTTGTTTTTTTGTTTTGTTTTGGTTTGTTGTTTTTCCATAACTTGTGTATCTGCAAATATACACATTCTGTATTTTTCATATGAAAGAAACTATACTGTGGTGGGGCTTGCTAATTTCTTGTTTTTGATTTATGTATGTTATGTTTTGTTTTACTTCATATGTTTATATGTTTCATATGTTGTTTGTTTAATTTAAGACAAAAAAAAATTAAATGAATGAGAGGTAAAACTTGAGGGGGTAGGGACAAATAAGTAAATACTTCAGCCTACTCCTTTTCAAACAAATAATGGAATGATATTTTGTAATGATTGTGAAGGCACATGTTTGAAATGTTTGAAATAAAAATGAACTGAACTGAACTGAAAAGGCTTATCTCTTGAACTGAAGTCACGGTTCTAAAACATTTATCTATTTTCACAATTGCTAACATAATGTCAGCTTATGTTAGACTTAAAAAACAGACAGTTTCAGTAACGCTGGCTAACAGTTTGTGTATTTGTCCTTTAGGAGCCACCATAGTTAGAGTCATGGACTTGAATTGGTTGACTGCAATTTGCAATCTCCTGACATCTAGTGGTGAGATTTTGCACACTGTACCTTTAAAAACATTGTACCAGTTTAGCATTTCAACCAAAGCTTGGCCCCTGAGAACACCCTGATGAATATTAACTCTGGTGTTGTTATTAAGCCATTGATCTCTGACTTTCTTTATGCCTACAAACACACCAGGTCCTCACAGTGTGGCTTGGATCGTTTGTGGTTAGTGAACAAACTTGTCTGGGATCTCATCACGCTGAACACGTACAAAAGTTTTCTCATCCTCTGTGTGTTTCTCATATGTGGGCAGCACTCTCGACCCTCAAGAGAAAACATGTTTTCCAACCCATTAGTCACTGCCAACTGGCAGGATAGAGTTCTTATCACGTTTATTGATCAGCATGGGAAAAGATTGAAGTTTTTTATTTGTTTGTGTGTGTGTGTGTGTGTGTGTGTGTGTGTGTGTGTGTGTGTGTGTGTGTGTGTGTGTGTGTGTGTGAGAGAGGGAGAGAGAGAGAGAGAGAGGTAAGAAAAGGACTCTGTTGCCCCTGTCAGGCAAACAAAGCCTCAAACCAGCTTTAGCCACACTGTAAAACCAAAACTGTCCCCATTAAAGCTGCTTGTTGCTCTTAACAAAAGCAACTGCAACACAACAGCGCACCAGAAGTGTTCTTCCAAAGTTCTCAAGTGTCCCTGGTGTTCGCAGATTATTGCTTATTGAAATGTTTTGTTATTCAGTGTAAGTGAACAAACAGTTCCTAAACTGCATTTTAGTGAGATGTTTGCTGAATGAACATCACACTGATGAAACAGCATTAGATTCAAGTGTTTTCTTTTTTACGATGTTACGCTTATGTGCACTCATAATAAAAATCATGGCAGTCCCTGATAGTACAGCTTATTACTTATGTTTTTTGGTGTTTTGGGGGGTTCCAGTCAGTTAATCACCAGGTTTTTAAAAGAAAAAGACACAAGAAAATATAACGTTGGTATTTTGAAAGGTAGTGCTTACCTTTCAAGAAGATGCTTCTTATATTGCAGTTACACATTACCTATAAGGGTGCAGACTATATTAAGTGCTTTGGGGTGACTGCTGTTGTGATTTGGTACTATATAAATAAAACTGAATTGAATTATATCATATTATTTTTGGATACTTAGATAATATTTATGAGCCATATCATGAGATCATTTATAGCGTCTGTCTTTTTAAAATACCTTGCAAGTAACTAACATATAAATTAGTATGATTTGTTTCTCCTTTGCTTTAAAGCTGACAGTCATCATTATCTACATTTTAACTGTCACGAGGAACAGGTAAACAATACTATCAGTGTTACACCAGTTCTGAATAATTACAGGGTAATGTTGGTAATTTAGAGTCATGGGGTTTGTTATGAATTATAATTATAGTTTTTAGAGGAATGTTTATTTTACTTTCTGGTTGTTTGTGAAGCCCCTTACCACTGACATATAAATCATTCACGCATAAAAAAGCATCAAACTCAAGAGATGAACCAGTGTTGTGTCCACACATAACAGACAACTTACCGAAGAAACAAGTTTAAATTGTATTGTAATTGCAGCCTGTCACAAAAAAAAAAACATGATTTGTTTCATTTCTTTAGTACATCTATGAAAAATGATAAAGGTAACATGGTTTGACAAGCATGAAATAGTATCTTTGCAACAACAAGGTGATTCAAAAAGAGCTACTAGCCAAAAACCTACATATTTCAGCATGGGCTGTAGCGCGTCCTGAAAATGTGAAGAAACTGGACAAGTGAAGGACAAAAGAAGTTGCCGGTGTAAAAACTATCCACAGCAGATGAACTGTATCTGAAAGTCTTTTTTTTTTTTTTTTTTTTCAGAAATAGGGGGTAAAAATCCAGCAAGGACCTGATACACGAGCTGAGAGAATCATCTACTGTTCACTGAAGCTTCATCAGAAACAGTCTCAGTCTTGATGGCTGTCAAGAAACCATTCTCAGGAAATGGGGGGGAGGCTTAGGTATGTCAAATTACAGGCAACAGATATGGAGTAGTGAATCTAAACTGGAAATTGCTGGTTCAAGTATGTACAGAGGAGATCAGGAGAGAGGTGAGTGTCTAAATCTGTAAAACATGCTGGGGGCTCTGTCATGGTTTGGGATGAATTTCACTTACTGGTGTTGTGGATCTTATAAAAACTTGTGGACTTTTGACTGTAGAAAAGCACTGATTGCCATGAATGGCTGTGTGGCAGGCAGGATTTGGAGACGAGAGACGGGAGATAAGCTAAAAAAAAAATCAGCTTTGATGCTGCACTCAAACAAAATACACAACAAATATATATATATATATATATATATATATATATATATATATATATATATATATTGGTCGGTAGTTGGTCCCCTCCAACTACCGACCAATAACCTGCCTCAGTACTACATGGAAGCTCCTGTCAGGCATCATATCGGCTAAGATGAACAGGCACATGGGTCAATACATGAGCGGGACACAGAAAGGAATTGGCAAGAATACCAGAGGTGCAAAACACCAGCTACTGGTAGACAGAACAGTCAGCCGAGACTGCAAGACCAGACTGACCAACCTGTGCACTGCCTGGATTGATTACAAGAAGGCCTATGACTCAATGCCCCACAGCTGGATACTGGAATGCCTAGAATTGTACAAGATCAATGGGACCCTAAGAGCCTTCATCAGGAACTCAATGGGGATGTGGCGTACAACACTAGAGGCCAACTCCAAGCCCATAGCACAAGTTACCATCAAGTGCGGGATCTACCAAGGAGATGCTCTGTCCCCACTGCTGTTCTGCATAGGCCTGAACCCCCTCAGTGAGATCATTAACAAGACTGGCTACGGATACCGACTACGGAACGGAGCAGTTGTCAGCCACCTCCTGTACATGGATGACATCAAGCTGTATGCCAAGAGTGAACGAGACATCGATTCACTGATCCACACTACCAGGCTATACAGCAATGACATTGGAATGTCGTTCGGACTGGAGAAGTGTAGTCGGATGGTAACAAAGAGAGGGAAGGTAGTCAGAACTGAGGGGATTGAACTACCAGAAGGCAACATTGCAGACATAGAGGACAGTTACAAGTACCTGGGGATCCCGCAGGCAAATGGGAACCATGAAGAGGCCGCTAGAAAGGCTGCAACCACCAAGTACCTGCAGAGGGTCAGGCAAGTCCTGAGGAGTCAGCTGAATGGTAAGAACAAGATCCGGGCCATCAACACATACGCCCTGCCCGTGATCAGGTACCCTGCTGGGGTAATAGGCTGGCCAAAGGAGGAGATAGAAGCCACTGACATAAAGACAAGAAAGCTCCTGACCATGCATGGAGGGTTTCATCCCAAGTCCAGCACCCTGAGGCTGTACGCTAAGCGGAAGGAAGGGGGCCGGGGACTGGTGAGTGTCAGCACCACAGTCCAGGATGAGACAAGGAACATCCAAGAATACATTGGGAAGATGGCCCCAACTGACCGAGTGCTCAGTGAATACCTCAGGCAGCAGAAACCCAAGAAAGAGGAGGGAGACGAGGAACCATCATGGAAGGACAGGCCCCTGCACGGTATGTACCACCGGCAGATAGAGGAGGTGGCTGATATCCAGAAATCCTACCAGTGGCTGGACAAAGCTGGACTGAAAGACAGCACAGAGGCACTAATCATGGCAGCACAAGAACAAGCTCTGAGTACAAGATCCATAGAGGCTGGGGTCTATCACACCAGGCAAGACCCCAGGTGCAGGCTGTGTAAAGATGCCCCAGAGACAATCCAGCACATAACAGCAGGGTGCAAGATGCTAGCAGGCAAGGCATACATGGAACGCCATAACCAAGTGGCCGGCATAGTGTACAGGAACATCTGTGCCGAGTATAACCTAGAAGTCCCGAGGTCAAAATGGGAGATGCCCCCAAGGGTGGTGGAGAATGACCGAGCTAAGATCCTGTGGGACTTCCAGATACAGACGGACAAAATGGTGGTGGCTAACCAACCGGACATAGTGGTGGTAGACAAACAGAAGAAGACGGCCGTAGTGATCGATGTAGCGGTTCCGAATGACAGCAATATCAGGAAGAAGGAACACGAGAAGCTGGAGAAATACCAAGGGCTCAGAGAAGAGCTCGAGAGGATGTGGAGGGTGAAGGTAACGGTGGTCCCCGTGGTAATCGGAGCACTAGGTGCGGTGACTCCCAAGCTAGGCGAGTGGCTCCAGCAGATCCCGGGAATAACATCGGAGATTTCTGTCCAGAAGAGCGCAGTCCTGGGAACAGCTAAGATACTGCGCAGGGCCCTCAAGCTCCCAGGCCTCTGGTAGAGGACCCGAGCTTGAAGGATAAACCGCCCGCAGGGGCGTGCTGGGTGTTTTTTTTTTGTGTATATATATATATATATATATGTGTATATATGTATGTATATATATATGTAGATATATATATATGTATATATATATGTATCCAGCACCCTGAGGCTGTACGCTAAGCGGAAGGAAGGGGGCCGGGGACTGGTGAGTGTCAGCACCACAGTCCAGGATGAGACAACGAACATCCAAGAATACATTAGGAAGATGGCCCCAACTGACCGAGTGCTCAGTGAATACCTCAGGCAGC
Organism: Mchenga conophoros; assembly: GCF_057382185.1. Lineage (NCBI taxonomy): Eukaryota > Metazoa > Chordata > Actinopteri > Cichliformes > Cichlidae > Mchenga > Mchenga conophoros. The sequence goes on from NC_140542.1 coordinate 12,827,295, forward strand.
AGAAACCCAAGAAAGAGGAGGGAGACGAGGAACCATCATGGAAGGACAGGCCCCTGCACGGTATGTACCACCGGCAGATAGAGGAGGTGGCTGATATCCAGAAATCCTACCAGTGGCTGGACAAAGCTGGACTGAAAGACAGCACAGAGGCACTAATCATGGCAGCACAAGAACAAGCTCTGAGTACAAGATCCATAGAGGCTGGGGTCTATCACACCAGGCAAGACCCCAGGTGCAGGCTGTGTAAAGATGCCCCAGAGACAATCCAGCACATAACAGCAGGGTGCAAGATGCTAGCAGGCAAGGCATACATGGAACGCCATAACCAAGTGGCCGGCATAGTGTACAGGAACATCTGTGCCGAGTATAACCTGGAAGTCCCGAGGTCAAAATGGGAGATGCCCCCAAGGGTGGTGGAGAATGACCGAGCTAAGATCCTGTGGGACTTCCAGATACAGACGGACAAAATGGTGGTGGCTAACCAACCGGACATAGTGGTGGTAGACAAACAGAAGAAGACGGCCGTAGTGATCGATGTAGCGGTTCCGAATGACAGCAATATCAGGAAGAAGGAACACGAGAAGCTGGAGAAATACCAAGGGCTCAGAGAAGAGCTCGAGAGGATGTGGAGGGTGAAGGTAACGGTGGTCCCCGTGGTAATCGGAGCACTAGGTGCGGTGACTCCCAAGCTAGGCGAGTGGCTCCAGCAGATCCCAGGAACAACATCGGAGATCTCTGTCCAGAAGAGCGCAGTCCTGGGAACAGCTAAGATACTGCGCAGGACCCTCAAGCTCCCAGGCCTCTGGTAGAGGACCCGAGCTTGAAGGATAAACCGCCCGCAGGGGCGTGCTGGGTGTTTTTTTTTTTTTTTTTTGTATATATATATCTATCTGCATATATATATGTAGATCTATCTATCTATCTATCTATCTATCTATCTATATATATATATATATATATATATATATATATATATATATCCATCCATCCATTCGCTTCCGCTTATCCTTTTCAGGGTCGCGGGGGGCGCTGGAGCCTATCCCAGCTGTCATAGGGCGAAAAGGCGGGGTACACCCTGGACAGGTCGCCAGTCTGTCGCAGGGCTAACACATAGGGACAGACAACCATTCACACTCGCATTCACTCGCACATTCACACCTAGTGACAATTTGGATTAATCAATTAACCTATCCCCACAAGCTGCATGTCTTTGGACGGTGGGAGGAAGCCGGAGTACCCGGAGAGAACCCACGCAAACACGGGGAGAACATGCAAACTCCACACAGAAAGACCCCGGCCTGATGGTGGAATTGAACTCAGGACCTTCTGAAGGTAAGCGAGTCATGGACTAAAGTAAAACAGTATGTTGGATGTGCCACGCAATGCTCAATTACATGGGTGGGAACTAGTGTGTTAGCGCAGTTAGCTCGTTAACGTGTTGGCCGTCTAGCCCCACGCACGGGTGATCAGGGGTAGCTCGTTAACGGAGATTTGCCGTGTTGTGGCGTTAACGTCATTTCAACGAGATTAACGCTGACAGCACTAGTGGGAACACAACGAATATGACTGCGCGTTTACGCCAACATCATCCTAGTGCAAAGACAAGTGGAAGCAGACAAAAACAACAAGCATGCATGCTACAAACTTTACTCGAGTCATTTAGACAGCCGTTAGCACATGATTCTCCTTATGGGAACCTGATATGTTTAATATTGTGGCGAGCTCAGACAAGGTGGAGACGGAGGTGTCGTTTGGTCTTGCTTCCCGTGAGCTAGCCAGGGAGCACAGCCGTTTATTGACATCTGCAGAAGAACACTGCCGCTAGCTAACTGCTCAGCGCGGCAACAGCACAGCAACAACAACAACAACACACAGGGCGCCCTCTGACCCCGGAAGGACACACCGTCGCAGCGAGAGGGCGTCACCCGTCACTATGGCAACATAAACAAAACATAACTGTACAAACAGAACCCCGAACAGCCCTGACCCGCTACATAGCCCCCACCTAAAGGGTCAGTCGTCCCCGACGACCCCATTACCCCACACAAAGTCCTGCAAATGTCCAGGTGCCTTCTTTTGGCGCACCGGCCGGTCACGACCCGCGGGGGGAAAGTCACTCGGGTCAGAACATGGGGTGCCACCATCATCCCACTTCTGACACCAATGTGGCGAGCTTAGACAAGGAGGAGACGGAGGTGTCCTTTGGTCTTGCGTCCCGTGAGCTAGCCAGGGAGCACAGCCGTTTATTGACATCTGCAGAAGAACACTGCCGCTAGCTAACTGCTCAGCGCGGCAACAGCACAGCAACAACAACAACAACACACAGGGCGCCCTCTGACCCCGGAAGGACACACCGTCGCAGCGAGACGGCGTCACCCGTCACTATGGCAACATAAACAAAACATAACTGTACAAACAGAACCCCGAACAGCCCTGACCCGCTACAATATGCTGCTGAGAATATAGCCCAGAAGAAGCGTATAGTATAGCTTTTATTTTGGAAAGAGCCATTTCTCTGTAATAAACTCTCTTTTCCAAAGATGAGTGATTCCTCAATCAGATATTTATTTTTTTAATTACTTTTGTTTCAGCAACATTCAATTTAAAAACTGTACTTTTGAGTTAAAATATATATTTATAATTTTAATAAATGACAAATTAAAAAGGCATGAACATTTTTTTGTATCGAAAAAATATCGAACCGTGACACCAAAGTATCGAACCGAACCGAACCGTGAATTTTGTGTATCGTTGCACCCCTAATATATATATATATATATATATATATATATATATATATATGTGTGTGTGTGTGTGTGTATATATATATATGTGTGTGTGAGTGTGTATATATACAAATAAAGGATATATTAGGAAAAATGTTTGAATTAGAACTACTCCTGGTACTCCAGCAAACTAGGCCAACAATTTTATTTTCACATTCATTCCACAGCATGACGTGCTTTGTATGCGTTTCTTAAAGATAGTAATTAAGAGAAAAAAAAACATGCATTTTATGTTATTTATACTAATACTCTTTTCTTCTCACTTTGCTCAAATCTGCCAGTGGAGTGGTAGTCTCTGGGGGTTTTCTTTCCTTCCTTCTTCACCCTCCACCCTCTCCTTTGCCTTTCTTTCTCCTGGGGCTGATGATGCCTCAGACAGTAAATGCTCTCGTGTGTGTTTGGTGTTTGGTCTTGTTTGACTTTGACTTTTGTTTGGGTCACTCATGACTGACCGAAAGACAGATGTTGTGAAGCTATTCTGAGTACATCTGCTTCACAACCTCCCAGTCTTTACTGCATCGATCCATTCATCCATCTGCCATCATGGGCCCATTGCAACCTTTCAAAGCCCAGACGGGGCCTCCTTTATAGGGAGCAGGTTGTCAAAGGATGCACAGACAGATAATCAGACAGACAGGCTGTTAGCTGAGGCAACATTAGTCTGTCTGCAAAGTGAAACAGGCCGCAGGGGCTCTGCTGCTACAAAAACCCTGTATTTTAACAAGCCATTAAATTCACTGTTGGCTCTTTAAAGCTTATTTTTCTTCAGGGAAGAGAGGCAGAAACCTGTCAGTGAGGTATAATTGTTTCATTTGTTTCTAGCGCAAATCAACATCTCATTTAAAGTCAAGCTCCCAGTGGAGGGAAAAGTGAAAGCTTTTGTTACTTTTTTTGTTTTGCTTTGTTTTTTCCAGTGGTAGATATAAATCCCTAAACTAGTTTAGATACATTTATTAACTGCCATTAAATGGGGTTCCCTCAGGATTCAAGTAAAAATAATCACATACCTCACAAAAATACTGGGAAAAAAAGAATGAAAGCACCAGATTGGAGCAGTTTACAGGAAGCAGAGAGACTCTTTTTTTTTTTAACCCATTATGGAGCTAAGATGGTAAATACTGAAGAACGCTACAGACATGTATGCATGTGGCTCATAACACACTAATCTTGTTCAGACTGTTTAGTGCAATTAGTCACCCTTCTTACAAAATGATAACACAATGCTTGGTGAAGTCTAGCCCCAACACTCTAAATATATTGCTCCATAACATGCACATATTCCTACAAACTTAAATTGTTCCTGACTAGCTTATGTGTTTATATCAGTTACTTTGGATTTAGAGATAGCAAGTGATTAGCCTATATGCCAAAAAATGCATTAGCATACGTTTGCTTTAAGTGATAGCTTGCTGAGCCAGTAAACCAGAAGAGAGAACATGTCAGATCAATAGTTTAGCTTTTAAATTTTTAGCATGTTAGCATTGTCTTTTATAGGCTAATTATCTTGCTACTGTTAGCATACATCTCAAAATTTGTTAAGACCAAAAACAATCTTTCAAAAATAGATAAAAGCATCAAAATTTAAAAACATGTCTCCCTGGCACCATTAATTTATTGGCAACTTGAATTTAAAAAATTTCAAAGTTTTCTAGTTTGACAATCATTCCCATTTGGATAACAATTATTTTATGAAAGAATTTCAACCACTGGATCAATTTAGAAGTTTTTTTTTCTTGATTTATATACGTCTAGCTTGTTTGTTTCAAACAAGAAGTTTTATGTTTCAAAAACTAATTAATTTCAGTTATAGATGTGTTACATTTTGCACCAATGATCCAATGACAAATGTTGCTGCACAGGTCAAGGGATCACATTTTACCTCTAAGTTAACGCTATGAAGTTGGTTTCAGAGATTCATTGGTGCATGAAGACTTCTTTGCCCTTGGTTTGCTCTGCTGGCACACCCTGTCATCGGCTGTTATTGTTTTTCTTACAGGCTAACACAGAGAGACAGATAACTGTCTGTCAGGCTGCGCTGCCCAGCTATCAAGTTCCAACTAGGAACTCAAGGGTAATGTTCTCTGCATTTTAACTGTCCTAGTTTAAGCCATTATAATTAGATTGTAATTATATTTAATGTTGGTTTTATTTATTGTATTTTTAGTTTATTTCAGGTTAATTATTACCTCGTTTTAAAAAATGCTTTATTGGATTTTATTGTTATTGAGGTACATATGTTAAAATATTTGTTTTTATATTTGATGTTTTTAACCCACCTTGTAAGAAAGGAATTTCCCAACTTTGGGATGAATAAAATGTATCTGTTTTACATGTTATCTTACCTGGCAAGTTCACCTTAGTCTGTGTCTCTGGGTGACCTTCCTACCCAGCCAATATAACACAAGGCTAAATAGTTCTATCTAGTGGACAAGTGAAAGCATTGCATCCTCAAAAGGTTACTAAGTGGCCCAGAATCACTTTCATTAAATAAATAATGAATAATAAAATTGTATTAAACCAGTAATAAGCATATTTCACTAGTAAGTCAAATAAATGTTACTATGAACTGAACAGAACATCAAGCCTCTGAAAACTTCCACAACTTTATCTAAAATATGAGCACACGTGGAATTTCAAACTTTGAAACTCTTGTGTGTTTGACTCCTTGAAATTCAGAAATCCATCACAGTGATGATAATGCTTCATTATTATTTATCATTTCTCTACCGTTTCTCTAATAAGCTCTGGGAGTCACATCACTCAGGGGGACAAGCTGACTTCACCCTAACTTTCCTCTCTGGGTTTTAAAAGGTTTGAAATCTGAAAAATATATAAAAAGATCTAACTTAGCAAAAGTGAATCATCATAAGAGGTACCTTTGGTTAAAGCAAGACACGGGGGTGAAAATCCTGCGATTAAATGAAAACGTCGCTGTAAACATCACCAAATAAGAGCTGCTCTTACAGTTTACATTACTGTGTGTACATACATTTGAATCCTTCGTATGTATGTGATCAGAAGTGGAAGAGAGAGACAGATCTTCTATTTGAGTGAACAAAAAATTAAATATAAAATAAACTATCCCAGCTTTCTTGTTAATCTGACGTTGGATGAGAAGTCCTGGCTCAGTGTCCGCGCTAATCCATCCCAAAGGTGTTCTATCAGGGTCAGGACTCTGTGCAGGCCAGTCAAGTTCTTCTACACCAAACACACTCGTCCATGTCTTTATGGACCTGCTTTGTGCACTGGTGTGCAGTCATGTTGAAACAGGAAGGGACCATCCCTAAACATTGTCCAGAATGTCTTGGTGTGCTGAAAAATAAGAGTTCCTTTCACTGGAACTAAGGGGCCAAGCCCGAACTCCTGAACAACAATCCCACGCCACCTTTGAAACTTTACACTTTGCGCAATGCAGTCAGACAACTACCATTGGTTTTGGTAGTTGCCAGGACAAACTCGCCCATTGGTTTGCCAGACAGAAGCCTGATTCCTCACCCCAGAGAACACATCTTCACTGCTCCAGAGACCAGTGGCAGCGTACTTTACACCACTACATCTGACACTTGTGCTTGGTGGCGGCTTGGGAGTAGCAGTTTAGCCATGGAAACACATTTCTGTCAAAAGTGGGAAACATGGCAGAATTAGATGCTTTTTTTTTGCTGTGTGAGTAAACTGGTTAAACAGGAGGAATGATCTCCTGGAGTGTGACTTGCACCTGTCTGACACTGAATGAGCACTACTACACCTCCAGCTTCTCTTACTCACACTGCTTGTAGTTTGTAACACAGAGGTCCATGTCCTGCACAGGGTGGAGGAAAACTTCAACAAGCCTCTCTATCCTGCTGTGTAGCTCTACTATCACCTTTTGTATTGTAACACAGCCAGTCTTCTTTATATTAGCTGTTTGATGAAACCAGGCTTTCTGCTTTAGTGTCTGTGTGGCTTTTAATGCATGATTTGACTCTCTTGTACACAAAATGAAGACAAATGGCGATAGACTGTGGGAGTGGTCCTACAATCCTCCAATCAAATTGTTTTTTTGTTTGTTGTTTAAGTGAAATTGCAAGTGAATATTAATCAACAGCCCACAGAGAGGTAACAGTTTCTAATTTTTCATTTTTTATCTGTAATTGTGTATCTGCAGCTGCAACTTGAAACCAATAAAACATGCATTTTTTGTGAAGAGTCTGTGGAAATGTGGAACTTGAAGCCTCAACATAACCTGCTTTATTATTTTACTATGCATCACTAGGATCTTCCAGCCAGGTTAAAAAACACAGACACCTACCTAAAAAGATAAAAAAGAAAAGTGCTGTCCAATAAGCTTGCTTTGTGGTACACCCCTCACCTCAGACATCTTTTTTCACATTCCTCTTGGAATGGCTGAATACCACATTCAGCCATGCAGCAAGTTTTAAATCCATCTGCTCTGAGACCTCCATCAAAATACGAGAAACAGAGAAATTAGGTTCAGTGCAAGAGGTTATTTTATTATTATTATTTTTAACCGTTGACACAATCAGCAGAGAATCAAGGCATGACATGAAGACATGAAGAGGACGGGGTCAGATCTTGTTGAATGCTGCTACGTCGACACTCTGGACCTAAAATAAAGCAAAAAAATGCAAGTGTACCAGGATTATTCACGACAGCGAGTAACTGCATGAGATACTGTTCCTGATGTCACCCTGAAGAAAAAAAATGACTCAAACTGTTCTTGTACAACTGCTCGTGTTATGGAGTCTTTCAGCTTCACTTTGTCCCTTTCTGCCTCAAGGTGGCAGCAGTGTGCTGACTGTGGCAGATAATGTGATGATTCTGACACACTGCTCTTATTTTCCTAGGTGAGCCATCCTCACTGAACCTAATCTGTTCACTCCAGCTTCTCTGATGCTTTTAATCTATTTTAATTTCTATGTTTGAGTATGTTTACCTACATTTTAATGATAAAAAAATGCATATATGTAATTAAAATTAGCATTAAAAGAGTAAGGAGGAGTAGAGGGGAAACGGTGGCTTTGTCTATTAGCCGTTTTACTATTGCAAGTTAATGCGATTTGGATTTCAGCAGCAGATGGCTGTCCCTCCATGAGCCTGGTTCTTTAGGTCTTTCCAGCAGTTTGAGTGTTCTTCCTTCCTACTGTCACTAGAGCATCATTTGATTTTGGGGGTTTTAGTGGGGTGATTGCTATTGTGATTATTAAATTCTGGATGCCCAGTTAGTCTGTTATTGTATTGAACAAGACTTACATAATCCTCAAACTTGGTGATTTCCTCCTCTAACATGTCTGTTCCCACTTTGTCGTCCTCCACCACACACGCAATCTGGAGCTTTTTGATGCCGTATCCAACAGGAACCAGTTTGGACGTCCCCCATAACAGACCGTCGGCCTGTACTGAGCGCACACACTCCTCAAGCTTCGCCATGTCTGTTTCATCATCCCACTAAAAGAAGCAGAAAAAACAGACAGTGAGCTTTTTTTTCTTTTTTAAATAATTGACCTATGACCGGGCTCAGACAGAGCAGACTTACAGGTTTGACATCCAATAAGATGGAGGACTTGGCGATGATGGCAGGCTTCTTGGCCTTTTTCTCTGCATACTCTTTCAATCTCTGTTCTTTGAGTTTGTCTGCCTCTTCATCTTCATCACTACCAAACAGATCAATATCATCGTCGTCATCCTCCTCCTCCTCCTCTTTAGCTGGGGTGCTGGTCTTCTGCTGGACAGCGGTGCCCTGAAGAAAATTAAAAGAGTAGAAACATCTCTGGATTCTAAAAGGTGAAAGCTGGTTGAATGTTTAAAAACTCACGTTTGTATAAGGGACTGGAGGAGCAGAAGCTGGGCTGACGGCTGCAGGAGACTTCTCCAAAACTGCAACCCGACATTCCAGTTTGGAAAGTGCTGCCCTCAAGTTCTCCACCACTAAAGAGACATGAGATACAAGAGTGCGTTTAGCATGAATGAGGAACATGTGAATATGAATAAAGAAGTGATGCATATTCTAGCAGATCAAACACTGTGAGAGTTAAGACAACAGCACTGAATAATCCTTTAACTTTACAACCAATCAAATGTAAATCAGTAGTTAATCCTGTTCATTCACTTGTCTCTGTTTTACAAAAGGTCTCCAGCTCTGTAGGTCTGCTAGACTGGTGCCTGCATTTGCAGTTAGAGAGCTTGTTGATTAGGGAAAAAAAGTGTGATGACACCATTTTCATGTATTTTTAAAAAAAAAATCCTGTCAAAGTCATTTGATCATTATTAGCTGCAGTTCTAATAATACTTAACTTCAGCTGAGGGCACCAAAATAGCTCTGCTGTAAGTAAAGAAGGAAAATGCATTAACACCAAAGCTGAAAACAAACCCACCTTTGTGTAAGCTCTGGTTCTCCAGCTCCAGGCTCTTGATGCGGGAAACGAGTTCTCCGTGATCAGCCGAGCTGCTGCTGATGCTGCTGCCTGTGCTCTGAACCGCAAAGACAGAAACGGAGAGGGATCAATACAGTTTAATGAGAACATCTGATGGAGGATGTGGAATATTAGTCGTTTCATCAAACAGAACACCCATGTGTGAGAAAACAGCAGGTTGCAGTCTCAACAGCCAGGCTCTAGAGCCAGAAAGTGACAGCACAAGTATGCAGCAGTTTACAGACCCCAGTAGAAATATGCAGGTGACTGTGTCTGAATTGGAAACTGCACAGAAAAGGCATCTGTAAGCTGAGGTATTCAGATCAGTAAAGTGTGGTTTTCAACAAAGTCCACTGACAGAGGTGCTTCCAGTGACACACAAGCTTTGGTGGCACTTACAAGCTGAGAATGTTGGCTTATGGGAGGCTGAGCAGACCCTCTGTTACACAGTGTAGTCTTCAGCTTGGGGCCAGATTTCAGGGAAGAAAGGAAATGAGAAGAAGGGAAGGAGCAGGATTTATTGAAGTTCATGCCAAAAGGAGAGCAATGAGGAGCACAGAACAGAAAGCAACTGGAGCAACCACAGGAAATAAACAGAGCTCGGAGGTCACAGAAGAGATAAAAGACTACAACCACATTTTTACACTAAACCACATTTACACTTTAGAGCCTTCAGATCAACAGAGAGCTTCAACTCAAACAAAATCTCCCTTATCAGTTAGTTTAATCCATCTCCGTCAAGGAAATGAAAGCTAGGAAAAGTCAGAGAAAAGGAGGGCAACTGGTCCTATGTGTATTAGACTGTCACCATAAAATGATAGCACTATAGCTATGTTATTTCTAAATTAAAACTAGTTTTTGAGCTATGCCGATGTCAGACTGCACTATTATTTCTTTTTAAAAAGATGATGATCACAGTGCCTGATAGTAGTCTGAACTGGGCATTATGTGAATATGTAAGCTAAGATTAGACAGCTTACATTTTGGAATAACTTGAAATTATTTCCAAGACAATTTCAATTTGTCATCTCCATTTACTTAAAAGAGAAAGACACTACCCCCAAAACTAAAAGGCTGGATGCTCTGATCTAAATGGTCGGGATTGGTGAAATTATATTAGTATGCATACATGTACTTGGATAATTTAAGCACTTTTAATACCACATCAATGTTATCCATCAAATGGAAATACAGCGTGTTCGATGATACTTACCCCTGCTAGAGACTTTTGGATGTTCTCCCGGGCCCGGGCAATGTCCTGAAGAATGGTGTTGGCGCCAGCATCCTTCAAGAAAACGAACAGCTGTCAGTGTCAATTCATCTCTGACTTTATGACGCAAGGACAGACTCCACAATTAGAACATTTCATTCCAAAATATTAGATTGATTTACACCCCCCAAAAACAAACAAACAAAAAGGAAAAAAAACAAAAAACTGCATCTATACAGCTCTGGTCAAACCAGACCTCTAGCAGATTTGTGCTGCAGGTGCCTTTTGTATCATTTTAATTAGTCAACTAATTATTCTGGCTCAAAACACATGGTTGTGTCCAAAATCCCAAAATTAAGGCTTCAGAATCCAAAACCAGCAGAAGATGTTACAGTGGCGATCTACTTAGATGTTTACATTTTAATGTGGCCTGCGACCAAGGCCGTAATTTACTTAAATTACAATGTAATTATATTTACATACAAATATTTAAGGTTGGTACACTAGAATAAGGAGCTAACAAGTCAGGTTTTTACAGGAAACAAAGATAATTATACTAAATAATTTTAAGTACAGCGCAAGTAAAAAATAAATAAATAAATAAAATAATTCAATAATAAATAAATAATCAACATAATGAATATTCAATAATGATGTACAAAAATAATAATGTAAAAAGGCAAGATTAATCCACTTCATAATACCAAAATGCCCTGAAAAGTACAAAATACTAATGATATAAGATGGTGAAAAATTGTTTGTTTTCCCCCTAAACTACCAGGAAATTGTGTAGTACTTAAAGTTACTTAGAGTACAATTATTTTCTGTTTCCAGTAAAAATGTCCTGTATCTACCTTTAAGTATTTGTATGTAAATATACTTACATTACAATCTCAAATAAGATACGCTGAAATTCGTCCTTAGACAGAAGGTATATTCTAACGTATTACTTTATTTATTTTTAATTACAATAAAATATAACTTCAAATTCAGCCTGTGGAATAATAGTTTTGATCAAATACAGAACAGAACAAACAAAATCTATGCACTGTTAGAATCTAATCTCTACGCAAAGACACTTAAGATGTAAATAATCCACATTAATATGGTACAATGGTTTCAGATTAGATGTGATGATTAAAAGCTTAAAGCACAAGATTTAACTTGTAAGGCAGCGTGGTTACCTTTGTAGGTTGTGGTGAGCCATTCATGTGCTCGTAGAAGCGCCTCTCTGCTTCGTCATAGCGTGGTTTGTCAAACCAGATCTTTTCCTTGGCCAAAAAATCCACTGCACTCATTTTTCTACAAAGTAGAAAGCAGGGAAGGAAAAGACAGGGATGTATGAACAGGACACAGAAGGTCAGGGAAAAAGGAAATGAAGCCTAAATTATTACTAATTCTTATACTAAAAATCACTCAGCATACAGAGATTTCACCAATACAAAATCTGACTTTTTATTCTGTAAGAGACTAATTTTAATTTAGTTTTAAACAGCTATTCTCCACCAACAGCCACCCCAATCCAACTATACAAATGCATAACAAAAAAAAGAGGATGGTAAAACACAACAATGGGTCAGATAGTCAAAACACAAAGCATAAGGAAAAGATTGAACACAGATGAATGACAAAGAATGGCTTAAAGGAAAGAAAAATCAAATTCATGTGGGAAAAGAATGGAGGTGATATGATGGTCAAAAAACCCAAAAAACAAAAGATGAACTGAAACATCTGGAGCAGTTCCCTTCTCCCGGTTTGATCATACTTGTCCCTCAGTGGGGCGGCCGAGGCAACTGATGAGGCTTCTGCTTCTGGCCTGCGCTCCTTCTTCACAGCTTTATTCCCACTGCAACCATGGAAATGGCTCTCAGCAGCATCATACCGCCACTTGTCCAGCCACACCCGCTCACTGTTCGGATGGAGGAAATAGCGAACTCCTGCAGCTGCTACTTCTTCCTTCTCCGGGAGCTCAGCCGGCTCCTCTTCCTCTTGTATCGGGTGCAGAGCATGGAAGACCTCAGCTTTCCCCTGTGGGACCACACGTGTTTCCTCTGCTACAGTTTCTTCGTTTTCCTCCTCCTCTTCCTCTTCTACAAGGCTTTGAGGGTGGTCACTACATCTGGAAGTAGCAGTGCAGCTGGACCGTTTGGTGGAATTGTTACCATACAGGTTTTGGTAAAAGGCTGCCTCAGCACGGTCATAAAGTGGTTTGTCCAGCCACACGTCTCTGAGCAGCTCCACTGGGATGCGGGGCAGTCCGTTAACTGATTGCCGTACGGTTGGTGTGATGGCTGCTTGGATGACAGGGGTTGCAGGACTTGGGGCTAGAGACTGATATCCTTCATCAGGTGTTCTGGATGCAGTGGAGCGACTGGATGGAGCTTGAAGGTCCAGAGAGTTTGGAACTGATGGCTGCATCGACCCCTCAACAAAGCGGCGTTCTGCTTGGTCAAATGTCGTCTTGTTTACCCACACTGTTTGTACAACATGGTGGCAGGCCACTTGGTCACCATGGTTGCATGATGGGCCAGCAGAAGGTGGAGCTGCAGTGGATGAAGAGTTCAATTGTTTCCCGGAGGATGGAGGTGATCGGTTCGACTGGGTGGTCCCATTAGAAGAGCTTGCCAGCCAGCACTGGTAGAGGCTCTCTGCTCTCTCGTAGACGCTCCGTTCAAACCACACATTCGCGCACTCAGACTGCAGACCAATCAACCCAGAGAGGTGATCAGACGGCTGACTGCTTTGTTTGTTTTTCTCCTCGCTCTTGTGCTTGTCGACTTTTTCTTCTGGGCGGCTCTCAGGATTAGACAAACGTTTTCTGCGGCGACGGCTTTTGCCACTACGCTTTCCTTCTCCGTTTATGCTGCCGCTCTCCGGAGACGACGACGCGGTCTCTCCATTTCTCTGGCCTGGCTCGGCCTTCTTTCTACAACCCAGCATGGTCTTTGTGGACTGATCCACCTGATAGTGGCTGGGAGGCTGACCATGCTCTGACTGATCATCTACAGAGCTCTGGGTGTTCTTCTTAGACATCTTTGCGCCGTTGCGGAGACAAAGGAAAGAGAATAACAGGCACAGGCTTTTGGGTTAGTGAGAGAGAGGCACGGAGGTTTAAAGACACAAAGGGGTCGATCTATTTTACACAGTGCTGCTGATGAATTATTGAACTTTTGCTTTGTTACAGAGATGCACATTTATGGCAATACACTACAAAACAAATTCTACAAATCGGTAGCAGAGAAAAACATGCAGCATGCAAGCAGATGGTGTAGACTGAAGTTAGGTGACTGGACAAAGTCTGTCACCTTGAGAATTCAGCACTGCACTTTTCACACTTTCGGCACAGCAGAGAAAGGAGCAGGACAGTATTTGGAGACAAGTCCATCATTTCAAAATGCTAATGATCAAAGCAATTACGAGACGGTTTTAGCCAACTGGCTATGGAATACACATTTTTCCTTAGCATCTGGCGGTTGCCAGGACTGACTGGTCTGTAGGTTTGTGTGACTCAGACGTTAGTGCTCATAGTGGCCAAACCTCAATAAATGATGCTCTTGGTTGCTATGTCATCACCTGTTGGTTTAGTGAAGTCCTGTTATGGAGTCTCGAGCTAAGTTTTTCACCATATTTTCAGACTGTGAAACAGAATGCTTACTGGCTTGTCAATCACAATGGATAAGCTTCACTTCTGACAAGATACATCGTAGCCTCTACATATGCTCAATCCAGAAGTCTAAATTAAGCTTTGCCCCAATAAAGCAAGTTAATCCACAAAGACTTTAAATAATTGTGAGAATTTCTATGTAAAAAAAAAAACCCCAATCCTTTCCATGTGGTTATGATTATAAACTATTAATTCATAGAATTAGTAGATATGAGATACTGTTCATACAGAGGTGCCTTACCCCATTAATACACAGGCAATGCATGCCTGTCTGACTGATGTTGAGAAACAATAATTTTAACATATCGCCCAGTTCTAACTAGAGATGGCACGATACCACTTTTTTATGTCCGATACGATATCATAAATTTGGATATCTGCCGATACCGATATGATTCCGATATAGTGTGTTTTTTAATAGATAAAACTGTTTTTTTAATATCTTGCTGCATTTTGCATAAATTCATACTGAAGTTTAAATAAACAACAACACTAAAGCTATTCTGTTATACCTGTATGTAAAAAATACACTGCACCCAAAAGATTTCATAGTTCAGCAACACTGATCAATCTAATAAACTTAAACCTACTCCATCCTCCCTATTCTAGTATTTTAAAGAGTACTTAGCAGAAATATTAAGCAACCTAACTAATAGGGTTGCAAACTCCCAGCAAAAAAAAAAAAAAAAAAAAAATAGGGAACCACCCCCCACCCTCCACCTCATGATGCTTAATCGACGTAATCAACTTTAATTTCATGCAGTGTGAAAAAAAATGCACAGAAATAAATTATTTTTCAAAAACAATTACATAGATTCAACATCTTTCTTCAACAGAATTGCAGACTGCACAGCCTTCCCAAAGGAAAAAGTACTATAGCTTACTAGGGCATATTAGACTTAATAGTCACTATATACAGTAATGGACTTCTATATATTTTATATAAGATTAAAACTTTGGGTGTAAGATTCAGATAATTATTTATTAAAAGCTACACATTTTAAATGAGAATAAGAAAGAAAAGTGTCTTTGTGCCCCCTTTTCCCTGTTCATGCCCTATCCGCCCCCCTGGCTAAACTTTGCTAGATCCGCCCCTGCACAGTTACCAGCACTCAGCTACTTAGAAAAAGATCCTGGTGTAGAAAGTAGAGATGGACCGATCCGATATTACGTATCGGTATCGGTCCGATACTGACCTAAATTACTGGATCGGATATCGGAGAAAAATAAAAAATGTAATCCGATCCATTAAATATCACGAAAGCACCTCACAAAACTTGCAACACGCCGTAACTCACCTCAGAACATTAGCACGTCGGAGCAGTATGCATCACGTGATAGAGCGGCTGTGGCGTGCGGGACCTGTCGGTGGTCTGGATAGCATTTGGAGCTTCGCTAGCAACCCGGCATTTCATCTCCGACAAAGTTATCCCCGAGAGAAGTAAAGCAAATGTGTAAGTCCATCTCTGAATGTTTGTAAAGCATTCCTGCGTTAAGCTTAACAAGCGATATATGGAGCGACTTCCTCCTCTTGCTGCTACTTCAATCATGAAACTGCTTAAATGATCAGCTGATCGGCTTTTCTGTCGCGAGTCCGTGTCTCTAGTTTGTTTTTGGCCCACTTTGCACCAGAAAGAGGAAACCATCGGTTGAACAACAGCAGCACGTTTAAGCTTGATCAGCTGCTGTTAGAATTTATTTAATATTACTTTCTACTCGAGGATCTTTTTCTACGTAGCTGACGGCTGGTAGCTGTGCAGGGGCGGATCTAGCAAAGTTTAGCCAGGGGGGCCGATAGGGCATTAACAGGGAAAAGGGGGCACAAAGACATACTTTTCTTTCTTATTCTCATTTAAAATGTCGAGCTTTTAATAAATAATTATCTGACACCCAAAGTTTTAATTTGATGTAAAATGAATAGAAGTCAATTACTGTATATAGTAACTATTAAGTCTAATATACCCTAGTAAGCTATAGTACTTTTTCCTTTGGGAAGGTACCATCTGTGCAGTCTGCAATTTTGTTGAAGAAAGATGTTGAATCTATTTAATATTTTAATATATTGAAAAAAATAATTGATTTCTGTGCATTTTTTTTCACACTGCATCAAATTAAGGTTGATTACGTCGATTAAGCATCATGAGGTGGAGCGTGAGGGGTGGTTCCCTATTTTTTATTTATTTATTTTTGTTGTTGCTGGGAGTTGGAACCCTATTAGTTAGATTGCTTAATATTTACGCTAAGTACTCTTTAAAATACCAGAATAGGGAGGATGGTGTAGGTTTAAGTTTATTAGATTGATCAGTATTGCTGAACTATGAAATATTTTTTTTTGCATACAGGTATAACAGAATAGCTTTAGTGTAGTTGTTGTTTTAAACTTGAGTATGAACTTATACAAAATGCAGCAAGATATTTAAAAAAAACAGTTTTGTTGATTAAAAAACACTATATCGAATTCATATCGGTATCGGCAGATATCCAAATTTATGATATCGGTATCGGTATCGGACATAAAAAAGTGGTATCGTGCCATCTCTAGTAGAAAGTAATATTAAATAAATTCTAACAACAGTTTATCAAGCTTAAACGTGCTGCTGTTATTCAGCCGCTGGTTTCCTCTTTCTGGTGCGAAGTGGGCCAAAAACAAACAAGAGAGATGGACTCGCGACAGAAAAGCTGATCAGCTGATCATTAAGCAGTTTCATGATTGAAGTAGCAGCAGGAGAGGGAGGGAGAGAGAAGAGGCAGTCGCTCCATATATCGGTTGTTAAGCTTAACGTGGGAATGCTTTACAAACATTCAGAGATGAACTTACACACTTGTTTTACTTCTCTCTGGGATCACTTCCTCGGAGATGAAATGCTGGTTTGGTAGCGAGGCTCCAAATACACACAGCCGCTCTATCACGTGAGCACACTGCTCCGACGTGCTACGGTTATGAGCCGAGTTAGTGTCGCAAATTTTGTGAGGTGCTTTTTTGATATTTAATGGATCGGATTACATTTTTTTATTTCTCTCCGATATCCGATCCAGTAATTTACGTCAGTATCGGACCGATACGTAATATCGGATCGATCCATCTCTAGTCCTAACCCAGATCAATCGAATCTAATTTTTTATGAGTTTTCTAGAATCTGATTTATCAATCATGTCTTTCACGGAGGACACTGTATTATCAGAGCTAGTAAGATATCCAGCATATGCCATAGCTTTTATATTATTAGCACCATTTATGACTAAATATTTATGCAAAGGATACACATTAAACTGACCTTATAATGCACTCCTTTGTTTACAGCTTCCATTATGTACTTTACAAACCTTAAACAGCTTTGCAACACTGAACATACACAATGACATGATAGCAATCACAGGAAGAAAAGGGGTCATTGAGTAAAAGAAAAACATTAGTGGACCAATGCAACGCATGCGCATGCAAAATAAATAAATAAAATTAAAATAATAATACAGTAGGTATTACAATTCAGACATGCACTAAATCATGCATCTTTAAGTTTTAGTAATATACTACAATACAGCAAATGCATTCCCTATTGTTCATACAGAGCTTAGTTAAAATGATCCAAACTAATACAAAGCTATAACAACTTTGGGTACTGGTTTGGGAAGTCATTTCCTGCTTGATGTTTATGAGGAGATCTTAGTCAATCTGTTAACTCACCTTCTTCAGTAAAGGTGTTGAGCTCAACCTAGTATCAAAGTCAAATGCTCAACACGTTCTTTTCATCCAGTTAACCGCAAGCCATTGAAAAGAAATTTATCAATCACCACCTTGCAAAATGAATCAGACAATACAAGGGATACAACATTTAAGGAGGGTGGAAACAGTACAAAAGACGGACATAACTACCATGATGTGACCCATTGTTTTCTGCACTCCTGTTTTGAAGCCAAACGTTTCTACCATTTCCATTTTGGTTGCAAGAAACTGGATGTGACTTGAAAGGGTATGTCTGAATGTGAAACTGCTTGGTCATTGGCTCCCGACTTGTGATTGACAAGCCGTTAGCCAATGAACAAGCAGAAAATACCACTGATAAGCCTCCTATTTGACATGTGGTAGGTTTAAGATTTTATTGAGTATGATCTTAAAGGAGTAACTAAGACAAAGAACTAGCAAAGTGTTTACAGAGGTCAAAACAGAAAGGCTTTTTTCCTCATAGACTAAAGGACAGGAACACTCATTGAAGGCATAGTTATAGCCATCTTTAGGCTTTCAGACTAAAAACCGGTTTAAGGCACTTCCACATCGGCTTAACTTTTTCAAACCAGGAAGCTACATCCATCTTTTGTACTGTCTGTGCTCAATGCAAGGTATGTGACAGCGTTACAAGGAATACTCACATGTGAAATTCTGAAGGCAAGATGGGAGAAGACAAGCTATACATTAAAAAATTTATCTAGATCAGATATTCAACATG
Organism: Mchenga conophoros; assembly: GCF_057382185.1. Lineage (NCBI taxonomy): Eukaryota > Metazoa > Chordata > Actinopteri > Cichliformes > Cichlidae > Mchenga > Mchenga conophoros. Next base: position 12,845,810 of record NC_140542.1, read on the forward strand.
AAAGTCAACCTTTCCGCAGTCTTTAAATGGCTCCACTTTTAGCCTTGGATGATGCTGAATGGGAAAAATGCTTTCACTGAAATCCAATTTAATCCTAGAACATGAAGCAAAACTTGGACCCAACCCCCCTTCAGTTGGGAGCAGTTTATTTTCCTCTACATCATCAAAAGTAGACATTTGCTGTTAAAGCACATCACACCTTTCAATACTCAATCTAATTAACAGATCAAACAAATTAGATACGATGTGGAAAACAGATTTTATCCATCTTCTTAAAGAACTGCTGCCTAGGCTCAGCTGCGGTAGGAGGGGAGGTTCATTTATCCGTTTCAATTTCTGTGCATTTTCAGGGAGAGTGTATCCTGTATTGAGGAGCTCCACTAGCAGCCAGTATGGTTGCCTGTCACTGAAGTTAAGAGGATAGCACTGTTGGTGTGTGTGTGTGTGTGTGTGTGTGTGTATGTATGTATATATATATATATATATATATATATATATATATATATATATATATATATATATATATATATACACACACACACACACAAAAAACTAAACATACTCTTCTGAAGGCACCCCAAAAATATTTCATACAGTAGGAAACTGCCGTTTTTAATTTAGCTTAGTTTTATTAACAAAAGTTAATACTTAATTTCTTGGGAGCTATTTCGAGCTGCAGCTCTGGTGAGTATTTCTGGCAGCAGGGTGGTGCACTGGGTGCTGGATCAGCTCAAAATAAACTACATGGCAATTTTGGAACATGTCATGGCTTCAAGCAGTTTTTGGAAAAGAAAAAAGAAGAATTCTATGCAATGGTTGATTTAGATATAGATATATTTAGATATAGGCTGACGTATACTTAAGACAGTTTGATTGTCGGTTTTGGCTGGCTCACAACATTCAGTTGATATCCCTGTGACTTTAGAATTTGGAGAAAAATGAAATCACCCCAGACACCCTGTGGCATTATATAGAATATGCTTTGTTCTCCTTTGATGTAGAGTATCCTTGCATGTATATAGTTGGTGCAATTTCATTCACAAATAATTTAATTCATCAGTCCCTCCTTGATAACATTTAAAGAGGGTGGCTGACAAAGAATATATACGTGATTTAGAACAACAAGAATTCACCTCTCCTGTCCTGATCTGTATAGAAGCTCATCAGTGACCATGTTCCAGGATTCAAGGCAGCACTTCCACTTAAAGATACTTGTGTAACGTCATGTAGAAAACCCTGTCATGCCAAATGCTAAACAACAAAAGACAGAGCATCAGGAGCGCTGTCAACTTCCAAAGGTGCGCGCCCTGCTAACCTTTCATCTTCTTTAATTCGGTCCTAGCTAGAATTCTGCAGTAGCCATTTCATTTGCACCGGAATAAGTCTACTTGTTTTAAAACGTGGCCCTAAAGAGCTTCTTTTTAATACTGACAATGCCGTAAAAACCTAACCAGCACAAGCAGCCACTGAAGCCGGTATCCGGCAAGAGTGACTGCCGCTCCGACAGTGTTAGCACTAGCACGCTGCTCATTCAGCTAGCAGCTTGCTAGCCACGGCTAATCCCAGCCAAACGCCTGCTCTGTTAACCACTGAATATCCATCAGTTTACCCAAAATGTATTTTAAAGATTCCCACCACTAACAACCACACTGAAACCTGGCTGTCGGTCGGCGTTGAGCTTACTTACTATTGTGGGTTTTTTTTGTCTTGTCGGTGTGAGGCCGGGCCAGCGGATAAAACGTGTTTCTCCGGTCGTGAATGACAGCGGGAAGGAGGAAGAAGCGGAGAGGAAGCAAGGAACAGCGGTGATTGTGTGATCTTAGCGGGTGGGGGAGGGAAGGTATGAATCATTAATGTTGCCTCATGCTCTGTGTTGAATGTCATGTCGTTTTGATATATTAAAATTGGAATAAATGTGACACTGGAGTATTTGCATCTCACCAAATTAGGTCACAACTCAGTTTAAAGCTACACCTCATAATTTCCAACCGCTGTCTTAGTATGACAGGCTTTACTGTTTATGATACCTTCACTCAGTTATTATTGTAAGTCTCTAAATTATTTACATCTGCTGTTATAGACAAATCAGTGACAAAAAAAACAATGTTTCATTCTCTTTGATCTAGATTTCAAATCCTCTGAACTTTTTATTTCTATTGTTCAGCCAGTTCAAGTGAACAGTCTTGAATTTTGACTCATATGACGCACTGGCAGATGAACTATGTAATGTTATTCAGGGCCAGAAAAGGTACTAAATGGACTTGTCTGGAAATTTATTTTTCAAGATTACAATTAGTTTTGTGGTGCCTTTTGTTATCAGTGAACTCATGACTTTGTCCATCAATCCACACACACCCATTCATTCATTTTTTAATGTGTACACAGGTCTGGGCTGCAGTCTATAAAGAGACCAGACCTTTCCTCCCTAAATGCAAACTCAAGCTTTTTCAGAGGAATTCCCAACTGAGGCCCACCTCTCCTGGAGCAGGAAGAGGTGGGCCTCAGGTCCAAGTTGAGACCTTGCTAATGGAGAAGGGGCTCCATGTGGCCTAAGACGCAGCAAATTGTCCACCCTCTTCTACACCCACAGCACATGCTTTGTGGATCAGGCCACAGTCAAAGGGTAATACATTGTCAGTCAGATTCTTGGCTGACCACTGACTTCAGATCTAACAATATTCAGTGTATAATTTCCCAAAACAAATTAAAACAAGAATTTATCGAATTTATCTTAAATGATTTATCCATATGGCTGCCTATTAATGTTTCTTTCTAGGCTTACTGACTCATTGTTGCAGTGGCTTGTTATCTTTTGTATTGAAGGTCAGAAATTAAGTCTGAGCTGTCAGCTAATAGCTGGTTTCAAGACTCCAAAACTAACAGAAAAATAAGGAACAGAACCTGATAACATGACACTTTATGAAAATTGATACTTATTTTTAAATTAGAACCATTTTTTTTTTTCCATACACCATGTTATACACAACCATACAGTAGCTATACTTGGGACACTATCATTGTACTGGAGCCACACAAATGTGATTACTCTTATCCTAAAATTTAGACGTATGCTTTATCCAAACAAATATTAAATACAATAATAATAATTTAAAAGATTAAAATGATCCACTGACTCTACATTACAATCCAATCAAGAGCAGTAAGGCAGTACAGCAATGAAGATGTTCATAACAGGGGCTTCTGTAGTGATGATGAACAATATGGTCTGCATAACAGCTTTTTTTCTACTCGTTTAGCCTCTCCTTCAGCCTTCGAGTCTCACGTGACTTTTAGTAAATGTGACAAGTTGGATTTATTCAGCATTTCGTTATTAGAATATATATCAACAAATACTGGTACAATCAAATTTGGGTTGTACCTTACTTGCATCCAAATCCAATAAGACAGGGTTATTTGAGTGCATGTAAAAACAGAAGTCATGGTCTAATATTAAACTGTCAGAATCAATTTTAAGATTAAGCCAATGTTGACTTTTAGCTTACAGAGACTGAAAGAAGATGAGAAAATGTGATTTAAAAAAGGGACAACTTGGTTTTTTTTTTGAGTGTGATGAGAAGAGAAGAAGAAGAAGAAAAAAAAAAAAAGGAGTTCAGGTTTCCATGTTGGGTATTTATCAAGTTAAAAGTCTAATGAGTAGTTCTTAAAGGCAAATTTGTCCATCACTTTCTGCTCCCTGCTGTTGACTTTCGGCCGAGTTCCCTGGCTCTCTCTGTGGCGGACTCCACAGCACTCATGGTTGACGCCCTCACACCGCCTTGTTCCAGTGTGTGAAGCCCATATATGGTTGTTCCACCTGGCGTGCAGACTTCTGAGCGAAGTTGAGCTGGATGCTTCCCGGAATCACGTAACAACCTCCCAGCACCCTGCAGCAAATAGCAGCTTTCAAATATTATATTTGGACACGCAGGAGTCAGAGCTCTGAAGTGAACTGTTGTAAAACAGAAGTGAGCAAAGTGTTAAACTGACCAGAACAGTCTGAGAGGCAATGCTGTGGGCTAGAGCGCTTGGCATGCCCATTTTAACAGCTCCTTCTGCCAGAGCTTCAGCAAAAAGATACACCTGCAGAGAAGAAGCTCACTGATCAGAATAAAACATGAACTCTGTGTCAGTAAGTCATTAAAGACTCTGGAAAAAGAACAGTTAAAAGAAATCATAAAAAGCCCAAAATTGACATGACATTCATGACCATGGTGAGCTCAGGTAAACCTCTGAGCTCAACTGTGCTCACAGGAAGCTCAACTTCCAGGCAGGTACTACCAGTGACAGTGAAGAATACCACTGATTGACACATGACCTGGGTGTAAATAGATTAGAAGGACACCTAGGCAACTGGAGCCTGGAATATATAAGCAACCGTCATCTTCAAAGCAATGTGTATGGTCTGAGAAATTCATGTTACAATTGTAAACAAGAAGTTACAAAAGCCGCTTTTCCATTAGTACCTATTTTCACCACGGTTTTCAATTAGGTCCCAGTACCTGGTACCAGGGTTCCAAGCGATCCTAACAGGCACCAAGACGTCACCAGACTGCATGCCAGTGATTGGCCGGTTAGGAGTGTCATTTGATGTGTTATGAGAGCATCTCGTTCATGAAAATCAAAACCACCATTTTTGAAACCCAGCAACGGGTTAAATGGCTACCAAAAGCAATGCCATGTTCCCCAAGTCTGACGAAAAGCCACAGAGCGAGCAGCACGTATATTCTTGCCTGAACTTCCACCTTTTTTGTAGTGTTCGAGTTGCATACTAATTACGTCATGTCATGCTCGGACACATTGCTATAACAACAACCACACACATTGGGTTGTACTCTGCTGCAATGGAAAACCAGTCGATCCGAGTAGGTACTAATGGAAAAGCGGCAAAAGACTTCAGATAAAACAAATAAACCAACCAAAAGAAATAAAATCTAGGACACTCACAAAGGCTACTCCGCTCCCGCTCAGCCCAGTATGGATGTCAATCCAGGCTTCAGGTCCCTCCTCCACCAAACCACAGCGATGCAACAAGGAGCGAAGTAGTGCGCCGTCCTCCTGTTTTGCGTGTGATCCTCGAGCAAACAGGAGAGCACCTTCCTGAACTAAACACGGTAGATTTGGCATCAGCCGGATGGCAACAGAGTTCTCAGGAAGGAGCTTGAAGTTAAAAGAGGACAAATATAGATAGATCAGCATTGAAAGTTACAGCTCACCCTAAAATGAAATCTGTGCATGCACATAAGTACAATTAAATAAAAAGAATTAAAATAAAAAATAAAAAAAAAATCAGCAATTAATAAAATGTAACATGCAAGTAAACAATTATAATTTGGCATATTAATAAAGAAAAATGTGCTTTTTCATAAAACATAAGAACAAGAATCATATTTTAGCATTAAAATATCCCCTTTATTAATGAGTTTGTGCACACTGGTGGATTAAGCATTAGAGAACCAAATGATGTTGTAATTACATAGACTGCTAATTTAGGGCAGCTCAGCTGTGGCATAAAGATGTAACTGGGTGATGATCTGATACATGTGAGCACTGTATATATAATTTGTGTGTGTAGTATTAGTTTCAGGTAGGAACTATTTTCTTTCCATACAACTATACCTTTATTTGGAACCTTTATTTGTGCCTCTGCCCATGAAGACAGGCGACTCTACTCTGATGTTCGCTAGCTGCACTCTTCTATTGGTAGATGGAGGTGGTATACAAAAAATACTTGAAAAACTTGAACATGAAACTGCTCAGAGAGATCTGTGGTATTTGAAATAATGGTTCGTGATTTCCATAAAGAGACACTGCTACAGAGTTAATAAAAATATACAAATTGGGGAGCTTTGAGCAACTTATACACAAGAGAAGAGAGACATCTCTGCAGCCATCTCAAAAACTCGTTCACACCATGACAGTACAGACATAAACACACTACAAGCCAAAAGAAGAACACAAATCTGATTCAGTGGTAATCTGTCCCTTAAAAGACACACCAGAAACTATGTGGCACTCACCTCCTCTAACGTTGCTAGTGTTACTCCTGCTGCAACAGATACAATCATGTGTCTGCCAGTGACGTGTTGTGTGACCTCCTTGAGAACTAGCGGAACCAGGTGAGGTTTGACTGCGACAAAGACCACATCAGACCCACAAACCACCTCTATGTTGGAGTGAGTTACAGCAATGCCCAGCTCCTAAAAGCAAGCCGGTGTAATATTACTTAGCCGAAGCACTAGCTCGGACACAAGATCAAATCATGCTGATGGCACACAATTCCTTTATATTGTTAATTTTTGCAGAAGCATTTACATTTCTAGGACTTGGAAGATGTCCTCCAGTATTACAATTATTTGCTTATGACATGATTACAGTTCATGTTGCTTTCTAAAACTCTGCCATGATAACAGACTCAGTGTTGTTTCAGTGATATTAGCAAACCAGTGTTTAATGCCATGCAAAGTGCTGTTTAAGAGTTTAGAGGAGAGGAGTAAACTTTAAATGGTCAATTAATCATTTACTGGGTCAACTTTAAAAAAAAAAAAATCTATTGGATATAATCCAATTATCTATTCAGCAACTTTGTTTCTCTCAACGAACAGTACAAAGTTGCAAAAAGTTATAGAAAATTATTTTTCATTCTCAGGTGAGAAAAGTGTAAAACACTCATCAGTCACCATAAAAATATGCTTTTGGGAAAAAGAAAACAGAAAAACAAAACACTAAAGTGGTCTGACGAGTGATTAAACCCAACAACACAGTTTGCTGACTCATTTTTGGGGAAAGATTCAGCAGACTGAAGCTTAATAACCACAGCTGTCATAGACAGAAAGGTTAGGCCCCAAATCTAAAGTGGTATACATTTCATTTCCAAGCAGTATAAGAATATATAAATGCAAAAACCACCTCTCCAAAGAGCAAATTCATATAACATTCAAATCATTAAATGTTCGTGTAAAAACACACACAAAGTTAACTTAAGTGACAAAAATAACAAGGGGTTAAGAGAAAATGCAGTATTGTTTATTGCGGTGCCCTGTAGTGGCCAGATGCAATAAGGTTTTTATTTCTATTGGTCACAGTGTTGCTAAGATATGACTTTACTTTCTGTTTGTCAGCTTTCCACACTTATGATTAGCTGTGACAGCCAGAAGACCTCCCATGTCAGCTTTAGTGACAACTGAAAAGAAAAAAAAAAACAAACATTTGGGGCTTGTGAAAAATTGTAATACCCCTTCATAAAACCCAGTGGTTTCACACCGGGCTTGAGAAATCCAACGCTTCCTTGTTTTTTAAAATCTAAACTAAACTTTGATGCACTGATCTATTGATGCAAGCCGAAAGACGATGGCCGTAATCTAGGAACTGACTTAAAAAATGATCTCTGACTTCATTAACACTGAGACTGATAAATGGACTCTGGTCAGGACGCGCTTTAATGATCCTTAAAATAACCTTTGACAAGAAACCTTTATGTGGATCTGGTTCAGGCTGACCCAATGAGACCATTTAAGGTGATTTTCAGTAGAAAATACATCGAGTTCAGATTCTGAATTTCAGACATTGTACCTTTCAAAACATGGAGGCATCATTTAATGACTGAATTTCAACCTGTGACCACATTTTAACATGAACTGCTTAGAAAACAGACTGTCTGCAGTTTTGCCTTAAAGTCATGTCAGGTTCACAGTCACATCATCCCCAACATCCCAGCTGTGGCAGACATTTTTTTTTTTTAATAAGGACAAATGATTGATCATTGATCAGTTTTATATACGTTTGATTGAAACAGATTGCTACAATAAAGGGAAGTAAATGTTAGCGGTACAGGAACCTAACTGACAGCCTGACACCTGCATTATTATACAAAGTATTAGCGTTAGAAAGATGGGGAGCACAGATTTTATATTCTGACCAGGTCATAGATCAATGATGTAATCGCCATTTCCATCCCTAAATATAGACGAATGAATGATCGTAAAAGTGCTCATGTTAATTACAAAAAACCCCACATCATCTAACTGGGATTTTAGCATTTTTAAAACAAACTTTTGCAGTTTCATTTACTCCAGTATGTCCTCTGATGGTGACTTTATGAATGAAGAAATGAACGTGGATGTCAGTCAGTCGTTTTAAGTGCAGCAAGAGGGAAGAGAAAGAAACTCAGAGCAGGTTAAGTTCACAGAGTTTACCGATTGACTGACTCAAAGTTTAAGTTAACCGTCTTTCTGGAACAGAAAAGCCAGAATTTTCCTCATCTCAGAGTTAAAAAATTCAGTTGTTAGTAAACCTGATTCCCAGAATAGGGACCATGTCTACGAAAAGGTAAAAATGTTACAAATACTTACGCTGCTTAAAAATAACTGGCTGCTTCACTAGTTTTAGACTGAACTGTAAACTGATCTTCACCATAACTGCTTACTTCAATGCAAAATGATTCACACTGAGAACTTAAATGATAGAACAATAAACAAGATGGAAAAAAACCTCCACAATACCTGAAAGCGTCCCAGATTCCTTGAGGATGGTGCACTAACTTTGACGTTTGCAGGAAGGACATTTCCTACAAAGAGAACATTTATTAAATACTAATGTGTCCTTCATTCCAGTCCTCCTCACTTCTTCAGTTCTCTCTACACTCACCGGATAAGATGCCTTTGGCGATGCCAAACGCCATGTTCCCTGCACCGATAAAGCCAATCTTAAGCTGAGAGTCCATCTCAGGGTCCATTTTGATCTGAAACCAAAGCAGGCAGCAGGTTACAGCAGGAACATCGAGATAACATGATGCCAGTGATTAAAAATCACCATGATGACGCATTTTCCACTGTAACAAGGGTTTCACACGTTGTTGTTTGAAGATATTAAACTGTGTACATTTTACAGACCAAAAATAAATAAACTCAGGGAATGAATCCAGACAAGAATCAACACTAAAAACGTCACCACTCCAAAGACAATCAATTTGTGTTCAGATCTTTGTGTCCATGCATATGAGAAACCCGATTACTATGAGAAATCAGGTTAAAGCAAAAAAACAAAACAAACTCACACATATATGATAAATCCTAGTTGACAGGTGGTCAGTAATCAGATTCCCCTCCCTCCTCCAGTAAAATGCTGCCACAGCCTGGTTTCCCTGTCATAGGTCATTATGAAACGGCATCCTTTACCCAGTTCTGGGTTTGCAGGACAAAAAAAGGCTTAAGTACAGAAACCAGTCAGTGTGCACATCCGATTTCTCTCGTGTTTGGACTGCAGCCTGTATCACTGTATGTGGTCAATGAGCAACTGAATATTGTTGGTTTGACTGAACCTAGAAACACGTGACTCACACTCAACTGCCAGTCTCCCAATTAAACAAAGACAGTCAATAGAAGCGCACATGAAAATATGAATAAACCCCACTAAAGATGCAGTGGAAAAAATAACAGTGGTGTTTGGACACATGTTGCAGAGACAATAATTTAAGTGTTTGTTGGGGTACACCTGGATTAATATAGAATTAAAATTGTTGCGTTTTTGTTGATCGATATTATAGTGTTGTTATTAGTGTTGTACATGTTTCTACACAACATCATACCTACTAATTCAGGAATCTGAATTACCCTTGTAATGGAAACACTTTAATAGGAAGCAGTGTATTTTTGTATATGTAAAAATGTAAATTTGACTATGTTGATACTGAAAGCTTTTCCTATGTTTTGTTTGGAAAATGATTCGAGACCGTTACTTACCTGACAGAATATTAGAAACACCTTATTTCAGTAACTGAGAGAGTCACTCTGACATTACAGTCTTAATGAATATAGAACTGATTGCCAGACAGGTATACTGTATTTAAATTTTAAAAAGTGAGCTACACCTAATATCAGTGTATACTGTAATCCAGATGTATTAAAAAACAAGCAGACTATGACATCATGTAGCATGATCTACTGACTATTATGGCATATTTGGGCCATTTTAAGTTTAATTATGGAGCCAGAGAAAGGGTGTGTTTTCTTGCAAATTTAGTTGTAGTCTGATTTTTTCATAACAAACATACAAGTTCAATATTGGAGTGCATCTGTTTTTGATTTTTTGTAAATCTTTTTCTTCCCATTTTAAATTTGACACTTTAATATTTGAATCTACAGTAATGTGCAAACATCTTGAGTCACCCATCAATACTTTATCTTTTGCTTCCACCCTGCATGTGTGATGCTTTGGGCTCTTCGGTTTCATCAGAAATTGTCTCTGTGGAAGACGGTTTGCCATTGTTAAGGAAGGGAAATCAGGAGGCTGAGGTATGCAAATTAAACAAGAACTAGGTTGAAAATCAGACGCTCGGGTCTTATGAACTGATGAATCTAAATGTGAAATTTTTGGTTCAAATGATGTCCAGAGGAGGTCAGGAAAGAGGTACAAGAGTTAGTGTCTACAGCTATCGGTAAAACATGTGGAGGTTCTGTCATGGTTTAGGGCTGCATTTCAGCCAGTGGTGTTTTTGATCTTGCCAAAACTGCCATAATACCATCAGATTTTGATCCACCATGCAATACTATCAAAAAACCTGACTGGCAACGGCATCATTTTTCAACAGGTCAAAAGCCCAGACACATGGCCAATGCAGTAAAAGCATAACTGGACAATGGAACATAAAATAAATAAATAAATAAATAAATAAAAAAAAGACAATGGGGCGTGATCAGCCATGGACTGATCTCCCCAGAACTTCAACATTACTGAAGCAGTGTGGGATCATCTTAACTGAGGCAAAAAGCAGCAAAAATTTCCTTCAAGACGCCTGGAGATCTATTCTTGAAGACAAAGAAGTCAAAAGGCAATCAAAGCAAATATTGACTTTCAAGCTTGTTAGAGTTGTACAAACTGTTTTTGCCTTATATTCTGTATTTTCATGCATGCTTTGATTTCTCAATAATTCATCACACCCATTTCACATTTTCCTAGCAAAATAACTGAATGAGAAGTGACTCAAGACTTTTGCACATTACTGTATCCCGGTTCTCTCCTTCTAAATTTAGGGCTTTATACTGCCAGAATATTTGAACGTCTTCCCTTTTGAAAGTTGTATAAGTTTATATCTTTAAATTAGAATATTCGACACATTTACTTTCCGAAATTTTGAATTTCCAAGGAATTAATCCCCGTCTTCCCAGGCGCCATATTTCAGTTATTTTAATACCTACAATGGCCCTCCTACGTCATCGTAAATTACATACGACACCGCCTCCACGGTTATCACCCCTACAATTAAATCCAGGTTCTGGGTGGTATTGTCCGGGCAGGGCTGCGGCCAGTGTAGTACTGATGCTTCGCCATCTGACTCTTCTGTCACCTCGTCGTTTCTGTCAGAGTTAACCCCGGGTCCCACCAGAGGGTGTCTGGACTCCATAATAGCGACCATCGTCTTTTCATAGCGCCACCAGCCCTGTATTTTAGTTGGGGCCGGGGAGTCGGGCTCTCGCTTGCACTTGTAGTATGCGCTTTTGAGAAGTTTCCAGCGAAACTTTAATTGGTCCACGGATCTGTGATAACCAGCCGCTGTCATTCTCCTGTGTGCCACTTTGAACAGTTTGTTATTCCTCACTTTCCTTCCGTCTAAGCACTTCTTCATGTCCAGCTCCTTGAGAATTTCCAGAAACAACTCCGTTTCCTTCACGTCCCAGTTCTGCTTCTTGATGCCAGAATCGTCCATTGTTTTAGCAATGCAGTCTCATGAAAACTCACACGAACTAGCGTTCACACGGCTAGGTTGCTAATAGGTGCTAGCATGCCTGCTGTAGCATGAGCTGTTGTGATGTTGCTAGTTTAAAATCTTTAAGCAGTATTTAGCACGGAATCTTCAAAACCGAATCAATAAAAGGATTACAATTCTGCGTTTTAAACCCTCTAAACATGAAGAAAAAAAAAGCCCCGCTCATGCATCTGAATAGGAATAGCTTGAAAATAATCCAGGAGAGATTAGATTAGAAACACAATGCACGTGTTTCTTTTTGACTGGACAACTATAAAGTAACACGGAGTGACACAAACACGATAGCGTGAACAAAACCGGGTAACGCTGGCGGTAGGACATTTATTCACCTGATTTGTGTTTCAGATTTGCTGATATCCGGCGTTTTGGCAACCGCAAACAGAAGTTAAATTTAAACCGTGGATGCACCCAGAGCATACACAGAGCCAACCAGCTGACTCTAGCTCCACTGTTGGTTCGTTTGGTTTTACTTCACTGTCGCTGCTGTTCCAGGTGGGCGGCGCCGCTCAGCATCCTCTGCGAAACATTCCGCGCATACCGGTTTTTTTTCCCGCCGTGTCCAGGACGTTTCAACCGTGAAATAAATGAAACGCACCTTTTTAAAGAACGTCTGCCATTCCATTGGTTGTGGCCTCGTCGTGACGAGAAGCTTTAAACGGGTTGAAGAAAGTTAGTGTCTGTCATTTGAATCAGCTGTGTGAGGGGGACGGGGGCGAGTGTTTTACCTTGTCAAGGACCTCCTTGAACAACAGGTATTTGTTTACAAATTATTCTATTTTATGCATTTAATAGGGCGTTTTTATTTTAACTGTTCATACATTTCGCAAAATATGATAGCTAATTTTTTGTTATTTTTTAATGACTGCAGTATTTTAAAATCGGGGAAAACAACTTAACATTTTTACAGTAAGCTAATTAGCTTCGTTTCCGTCCCGTTTAAGTCATGCAAAAGTGATTATTTGTTAATTAAATGATGTTACTGCAAGTATTCAGCAGAGCGCTGCAGCAGTGGGCATGCCTGGGCAAGCCTCGGTAGGATCTTCATTCAATCAGAGAAATAAATGGTAGTTGTTATTTCCACATTGTCTAATGCAGCAGAAACACTTTATAGTCATATACAGAATGCTAAATGCTAAACATCGTCACAATATTCGTTTAAATATGCACAGATCATCAACAATGTTGAAACCACCTGGCTAATGTTTTGTAGCTGACGGTCTCACCACCAGAACAGCTCTGCCCAGTCCGGACATTTCCATAAATGCCTGAGTGGAATGAGCTCTGGGCAGTTTGGTGCTCGGGTCATTGCCTTGGGCTCTTTGCTAAAGCTGTCCCTGAGCAGGTTTTGCCCTGTGGTTTAGGCACGTTATCAAGGGGTGTTACGATACGACCACCTAACATCCACAGGATTTAAGTTGGTTAAACATTTTTAGTTCTTCTCTCCACTGGTCAATAGTTTCGATGCGTTGGCTGATTTGCTCTGTTGCTTTTTGTACACGGCTCAACAACAAAAAAGAAAATTAAAGCAACACATCAGATCTGAGGGTTAAAAAAAAATCATGCTGCATATCTACACTGATATGAAAATGATCACCTTACAGAGGGCTGAATTCAAAGACATATTGAAAATCAAAGTAAAAAAATGATGCAGCAGGCTAGTCCACTTTGCGGAAATTTTAATTGCAGCTAGTCATAATGGTACTTAGTAATTTGTATGGACCCCTGCCTGCCCCCTGCCCAATGTGCTTGTAAGCATGCCTGACAAGGTCCGGGCATGGTGATGGTATCCTGAGGGAATCTCCTCCCAGATCCGGACAGTCTAAGATGCAACCTGCTGGTGTTCAATTAGTTGAAACATAATGTTCTACAGGTGTTCTACTGGATTAAGGTAAGGAAAGCATGGGGGGCCAGTCAGTAATATCAACTCTGTCCTCCTCCAGGAACTACCTTCATACTCTCGCTACATGAGGCCAGGCAATGTTGTGCAGCAGAGAACATCAGTGGTGGGCCTGCTAATTCTGGTATTCTCTGGCAAATGCCAGTCAGGCTCCATGGTGTGGGCAGTGAGCACAGTGCCCACTAGAGGACGTTGGGTCCTCAGGTCACCCTCATGAAGTCTGTGATTGTTAGTGAGCACGTCCTTCACACCAGGGTCCTGCTGGAGGTCCTTTTATAAGAGTGTGGCAGTGTTTATCCTGTTACTCCTTGCACGAAGGAACAGACACTGATGGGATAAGGACCCTCTACAGCACTGCTCACCTCTGAGTAACTGCCTCCCAAAAGTGATTTAAAAAAAACAAAAAAACAACCCATAAACACACCTAAACTCAGAAGAGTTGAAGCTGCAAAGGGTGGGCCGACATCATATTAAACTCTTTAGATTAAGAGTAGGATGAGAAGTTCTTATGTATGTGAAGGCAGACGAGCAGTTACTTTTGGCAGTATAGTGTGGTTGCAGGGATTATGAGAAATGTATTTCCCATGTTTGATGATTTGCATGCGCACCTTGTCATGTTCTGATCCAGACATGGGTCACCTCATCCACTACCTGCACCTCCTGCTGGCCTGTCAGTGTCTCGCGGTCAACGGGCTGTTTGAGTGGCTGAGGCTGACAGAGGCACCTCGAGCAGCAGCGCCTCTTCAACCAGCTGCAGTGGCTCCAGCACATCTTGCCAAAGACGCTCAGTTTGAGATGGCAACTGCAGATGAGAAGTTTTTAGCTGAGGCAAAGCAGATGGAGCTCAGCCCATTGGACAGCTGTCATTACAGGGTATGTGGGCCTTGAAAATGTGTATTTAATCCAACGGACAAATAAAATGTTTTTGAACAATATTAGGTTTGAGTTTGGAGAAGGCTGGGCAACAGTGTTATTAAGTGTCTTTCATATAAAATTCTCATGGCACAGTTTTCAATACATTGTTTAAACAGAGGAATCATGTTTCTCTGGTTTGTCTCCTCCTGTAGGTGATCGCTCGGCTAAAGTCGAGCTGTGACAGCCTCTCAGAAGAAAAGCTCGCAAAGCTCGGAGTGGAACTGTTTAACTGCCAGGCAGAGATTGAGGGGCGCCAGACGTACCTATGCACAGAGGAGATGGTAAAAATACGATCTTGTAGTACTTGTCAGAAATGGCTTTAAAAATATAATGAAAAAATATATAATGTTGTGTGCTAATCTCAATTTTATGTGTTAGACCATCAAAGAGTGCACAGCAGACATGGATTCAGATACATGGAATGCTTACCACATAGTGAGCAACCGAGCGCGCTCCGTTTGTTATGCAACTCGACAGCAGCTTTTCCGGCGCAGAGCAGAGCACACAGTCAATGCACTCATCTCCACAGCCACCAGCCAGCTAGATGCAATGAAGGACCTGAAGGTAAGGCTGGGTTTAAAAAAAAAATAAATAAAATTATTTTTATTTTGCAAATCAGTGGTTTCTTGGATTCATGGATCATTTTCAAACAGGAGGGCCAGGTAGAGTTGAAAGAACTGACTGCAGCATCACTGGACAAGCTGCTTGAAGGCCACAGTGTTCTGCAGGCTCAACAGGGGAAGCTCCACGAGGGCCAGGAGCAGATGACGAGTTCACTGAGGGACAACCTGGAGCGTCTGGGTCAGGAAAAAGCTCTCATCGCCTCTGGACAGGAGTTGGTAGCTCAGCTCATTCAGGGAATTACACAAAGAATGGGTGAGAATTTTACATTTTTCTGTATTTTTATTCTATTCTGTTAAAATTGACTTTGGGCGCGACTGCAAATAATCCGACATAAAGGCTCTTTTCATGTGCTAACAGTCAAATTGCAGCAGTTTGTAAATGGGTTTACTACTGACCATGGATAAAAGAAACTGTTTGTCAAAGTACTCGAAAATGACCTGATACAGTTCGATGTGCTGAATGACTTCTGGAAGTTTTAACTTTCCCCTTTTAAATAAGATAAAATATTGAACTGCAATTCTCTTTAAGAAAACTCTGTAAACACACCTGATGCCACATCATGTAGCATGGATTTTATTCTTTCTGTCCACCTTATTTTTTTTTATTTTATTTTTTTTATTTTATTTTAGAGAATGTGAGCGAGCATCTTCAAATCCAGGGCTCTGAGGTGCAGGACAGCTACAAGGCGATTGTCAAGGACCTGGCAGATGTAAGACACCAAGCTCAGGACATCTATCAGAAAATTGGTAAATGGCTGAAATCATTTGTAGTTTATAAAACTATCCCCCCCAAGCAATGTGCTTACATATCTTTTTGTATGTGGCTGAGTAGACCACAGTATGATAGAGTTTCTGCAGTATCAGGATCAGACCTCCCAGTACTACACTGACCTGATGAACAAGTTGGAGCGCATGAACAGCACCCTGGGAGGCATGCTGCACTACCTCGATAAGATGCAGAGCCGCATAGAGGACAGGCTTCACATGATCCAGGGCTACCTCGGATGGGCAGGTGAGACACGGCAGCCATAGGGCACACTCCCTTTTTATAGGGTCTTTTCCTGCTACAGAGAAGTTGGATAATTGACTGTCAGCAGGACATATTTAGAAATTAATTCTTTACATTCTCTTTGACTAAAAAAAAAAAGGTTTCTGTATGACTTAAGAATTCTTTTTCTTGTGCTTTTTGCTTGAACAGGTTTAAGTCTGACAGCTATATGGACGTGCATCACACACACAGGCTACTTTGTACTGTGTGCAGTCCTGCTGACATTCCTGCACTGTCCTGGTTTCTCTCGAGCCATGCTGCTGCTAACTGTGCCTCTGAATGCAGTTGCTGAAGTCAACCAGCAGCCAGCGCTGGATCTCACCAGCCTCAGCCTGCTGCTGCTCACTCTGTCTCTGGGTATAAACATAAAGTCACTTATGAGGAAAATACATTAGCTGCAGTTTTCTGAAGCATTTGTCACAGTGTGAATTTTGTTTCTGCAGGTCACTGGTTTGTGAATCAGCTGTGGGCATGCTTCAAGATCACGAAAAAGCTGACCAGTCCACTGCTACTCAGCTCGTGCACCATTGTGGAACCGCAGAAGCAGCCTTGCAAGTGAGTATGTTGCACACTAGAACTGCAACTTGCGTATTGGTCTTTGAAAATGTTCAATTTAACGGACTTCACTGAATGTTAAGGCCATCACCATCTTGGTGTTTTGAAACTGGACATGGAAGAGGGGTGACGTCTGCTTGCTGATGGACACTGGTTGCAGCTATCAATTATAATGTGGACTGGGATTGGGGACCCCTGCTCTATGAGGGCTGGTGTCCCTGCAGGTTTTAGATCTCACCCTGGGTCAACACACCTGAATCACATGATTAGTTCATTACCAAGAACTTCAAGACATGTTGAGAAGGTAATTTATCCATTTAAATCAGCTGTGATGGATCAAGGACACATCTAAAACCTGCAGGGACACCGGCCCTCATGGACTGGGATTGGGGACCCCTGATATAGAGACAGTAATTTATTAAATGAGCACAATGTTGTAGATGTTAAACTTGGCTAATGATTTAATCCGACTCAATCAGAAACTCTTGAGTTCACTGGTCAGTGCTCAAACTGGTAACTGATGATTTGTTCGAGTAAAAAAAATGAATTTTGAACTCTACACGGTCAGTAAGAGCTTCAGGCAGTAGAACATGTATTATTGTCTACACCAAATTAACAATGATTCCTTTTGCATCTATTGGACCTATTTTCTATCCTTTTGTGCTCAGAGATGAAAAAGATGACATCATTGAGGAAGACGACCTATTGAATCCGGACAGCTTTTTATCAGGTGGGAAACACATGCTGAACCTTTTTACAGTGAATCCTGTTCAAGAGCAGTGCTCTTTCTATAAATTCAGCTTCTCAGTTTTGCTGTCAAACATGTTTGTGTTCAGGTGAACTTGGCATATCAGCTGTGTCTCCACCTCAGAGGAAGCTTACGCCAGAGTCGAGGCTTATGGCAGTAATTGGTAAACCAAATCACTCCACTCCCAGGTTTATACCAAAGCCACTTTCTTCAGCGGTAAGCAAACTGAGTTAATGCTTTCAGAAATGCAAAAACTGTATTCTCAGTGCATCACTAGTGGCAAGCAAGACAAATATTGTTTAATTGAAATCTGTTTTAGGCTCTTTGTTACGATATACCCCTGAGTAACCTGGAAGGTGTTTTTGATTCAGTCACTGACTCGTCTGATTTAGGGAATGATTCACGAAGTGCAAGACCCACTCCATCGTTAGTCAGCAACAGGTCAGTAGCTCCAGTTACATGCACATATTTTATTTTTATTTTTTTTTCTGTTTGAAGAGCTAAATTGTTTATATGGACTGTGATTTAATGTACTTTGGTGTGTGTGTGTGTGTGTGTGTGTGTGTAACCCTGACATTTGAAATGAGCATGTCATGTTAGGGATTCTAGCTGCCAGTTCATTGCTATGTTACTGATACCAGTTTTCACTGAAATCATACAGAAATAGAAGTAAGAGTCTCCAAGAGCTTTTGGCCTATAGGAGTTGTTTCAATGTATACTGACCTCATTATTTGAAACTGTGGAATTAATAATTACCCTCCAATATAACCTCATTATAATGAGTAAAGGGGAAATATGAATTGTTAAAGGGCATCTTTCTGTTTTTCTGCCTTCAGCTCAGTGTCAGGCCGTCAGCTGTGCAATGGCCTCACAAAAAGAGGAAAAGTCTGTAAGAAGAGAGCCGTGCCAGGACAGGAGTACTGCAGAGTCCACGAAGGGGGGCACTCCTCGTATGTCCAGTTTTAACAGGCTCAGCCGTCTTTGTTGTCTGTAAAAACTGTATACAGTAATGAAATATTGTTTTTACTAAGTTCTGTCTGCACTGCAGACAGCAGTAAGATTGCTGAATGAAAATTACATCTGTAGATATTTTAAATGTTTTTAGACGTTTATTTAGCTTTCGTGTTTAATAAAAATGAAAACTTATCAAAATTAGCTTTGTCAGAGTATGTGCATGTACACACAAGGAACTGGGCTCAGTTTTTTCTTAATTCCATGCTCTTTATTGCTTTCAATGTACCTAAGAGAACATGGAAACAGACAGTAGCAATGTGCCACAGATGAACATGTATAGCCTATTCATAGTGGTGGGTAACTGGTTCTATATATAGATGGAGGGAGAGAGTTATGTGAATTTGTATAGTATATTTTTTTTTCTCTCATTTCTTTTCTAAATGTACTTGTATATTGTTCACATGTTGAAATAAATTACCTATCAATCAATCAATCAATTTGAGTATGTGTAATATAGGTATAACCAAAGAGTATTTACTGCATGGTTTGTTTCAGTAAAAGCTGTGGTGGACGTTTTAGTAGAGACAACATGTAAGCAATGGCCTGTGAAAAGCTGTTCTGTAGCACCTACCAAAGGGAGGAACTGGAAGAGGTTGTATCCTGGGTGTGAGTGTTTCCTAATTCTGAGTTTGTACAAATCGTTTCTTGCAGACCTGACTTGTCCACTGTAGTCTGTTCTCGTCCTCTTTGGTTTGATTAATACACTGATGGTCATGCAGTAAACAGACTGGATTACTGCAGAGTAGAAATGGACCAATAGCTCCTGAGCTGGTGCAGGAGGTCCATCCTCTTCTGGGCCTCTTTGATAATTTTGTATTAGGTGGCAACAGACTGGATCCCTGAAACCTGAAGGAGCATGTTCAGCTGTTTAACCCCTCATTGATATGCAGACTCATCACCAACCTTCACAAGTCTCATGATCACCATGCCATCTGCAAACCTCACGTTTTTAAATAGGCTGGTGTTTTGAGGTGCAGTCGTTTGTGTATGAGGATCTGCATTCCTCAAGGGCCGATGTCCTGCAGGTTTTAGATAGCACCCTGGTTCAACAAACCCGAATCAAATATTAGTTCATTACCTCTGGAGAACTTCAAGACATGTTGAGGAGGTAATTTAGCCATTTAAATCAGCTGTGTTGGATCAAGGACATCTAAAACCTGCAGGACACTGGCCCTTGAGGCCTGAAGGTTCCCCAACCCTGATCTATACACTTCTGTATACATCAGGGTTCTGTGTCTGTTATAAAGTGAAGCATGAGTAGTGCTGTCCAGCAGAACTGAATCCTTGTTTTGTTTTTATGGCATATGAACATATAGAGAAATAAAAATCTCAATCTGTGACATGTCTTTCATTTCAAGGGTAGGACACTTGAGACACATTGCAAATATAAAATATTTATTTTGCTCTGATTAGTTTAAAAAAAACAAAAACAAAACACTAGCCCACATAATGCTCAATTATATAAGCTGGATCAATCAAATCCCAAACCCTTCAATAACAAACTAAGTCAAAACAATTCTGATTTCTGAATGTTATGTTGTGCCAGCACCTGGATTACAAGAGTGAAGCAGCCCATTTCCTATGGGCTCAAAATGTGGTCATAAATATTTTGTACTTGTAAATCAGGATTTGTATGTGTTTAAAAAAATAAAGATTTGTGTGCGTAAAAAGAATTTGTATGTGTAAAAAAAGATTTGTGTTGGTATAAACAATTTGTATATGTAAAAAAGATTTGTGTGTGGACTTAGCCAAAAAAACCCTGCAAGTTACAAGTACGAATTTTGACCCTATTTTTCTTCCTTTCATCTGATTGGTCAATGTCATGTCAATCACAAATGTAACAATCCAATCAGAGAACAGATGGGTTTGGCTGTCAGAAGGGCGCTTTTTTTGAACTGCAGGTCTTTGAAGGGAATAAATGCCCTTTTACATGCCAACCCAGTGTTTTCCTTCATCACCACGAAGGAAAACAGTCTGTGGTCGTCCAAGTTTGGTGATTTTTGTGTCACAGGTCTACGTGTTTAATACAGGGACTTCCACAGCCTTTTCAACAGCACTGCGGACCGCGGGGTGGGGGTGGGTAGTGTTTTGGAAATGACAGTCTTCATCACAAAGCTTTCTTCGGTTTGAATTAGCATACATGTTTTTATTGAGCATTTGAAGAACTAGCAAAAAAAACAAACTCTTGTAGAGGACATAAAGTCAGAGATAGAAAAGACAAGGAGCAGGTGCATCTAGTACAGGTAGAGCAGCTGCAAAAACCCACAGAGCTCAGCAGCCAGCGCAACAAATTCTGGATCCTTTGCTCTTAGTTAGCAGTTAGCATTAGCAGCACATCCTTTGTCCGATGTGAAAGGACTTTTATGCTGCGCACTGTGACTCACAGCAATGGTCCCGGGTCAGCCCTGACTTTGTGTTAAACTAATCCTAAAGTAATAATGGTGTTTGTAACCACTGACATACCACAACTTTATCTTTTCAACAGCTGCTGAAAGTTAGGTGACCTAGCTGCTATCGGATATTTATATAGAGATCCTCAAGCTTCAAACTGTATTACCCTTCAAGGACCTGCAGTTCAAAAAAGCGCCCCTCCGACAGCCAAACCCATCCGTTCTCTGATTGGATTGTTACATTTGTGATTGACATGACATTGACCAATCAGATGAAAGGAAGAAAAATTGGGTCAAAATTCGTACTTGTAACTTGCAGGGTTTTTTTGGCTAAGTCCACACACAAATTTATTTATTTATTTATTTTTTTACACACACAAATTCTTTTTACTCATACGAAACTGATTTACAAGTACAAAATATTTATGACCACATTTTGAGCCCATAATTTCCCAGCTGAAATGATTAACGCTACAACAGTGAATAAAACTCTAAAACTTCTTCTTACGGGTCGTAGAATAGACGATGACATCATTTTTCTTTTACTGAAGGACAGTAGACCCCACGATCTGTACGTTCCTAAAACGTTCCACGCTCAGCTGGATGATCTAGTTTAGATTAAAACAGTTGGATTAAATCTGAGATGACTGAACTCTTCCTGCTGGTAACACTGATACTGGAAACCACAATCAGCAACTCTGCAATTTAAGTTAAAACTGGGAGGGAAGGAAAAAAAAACAAAAAAGACATCCAAGATTACATGTAGCTCAGTCAGTACCCTTTAAAATTCGACTAGAGAAAAATGTAGTGAGGGACAGTAGAAAAATGGCAGAAAAGCTTTCTTTTACAGCATAATTAATGTCAGTCCTTTTAAAAGCAAATACAAAGAGCGCCTAAATGGGAAAACCAGCTGAAAGCACCTGAATTTAGAGGGCGTAGAACAGGGCTGCCCAATCCCAGTCCTTGAGAGCTACTATCCTGCAGCTTTTAGATGCATCCCTACTCCAACACAGCTGAATCAAATGGTTTGATCTCTTCAGCATGCCATCATGTTTGGCAAAGGTCTGATAACAAGCCATTCATTTGATTCAGGTGTGTGGGAACAAGGATGCATCTAAAAGCTGCAGGACGGTAGCTCTCGAGGACCGGGATTGGGCACCCCTGGCGTAGAAGAACAACGCTCTTCCTCACAGCAGCTGGACGGATTCAGCAGTGATGACTTTAAGGCCTTGCAGTACAATTTCTTAATTTTATTTTATAGCTGTGTTGAGCCGTGAAAGGAAATTATTTTTGTCTCCTACTACAGACTGGTAGCAACTTTCATGTGTGTATTATTTCCTATTGACTGAGGGGCACCTCTAAATGATCATGATTTGCAGTGGTCTCTTAAAAATGCTTCTCTAACACTGAGTCCACAATCACAACCATAGCCAGTATACAATAGATGGACTTCACTACTGTGATTTTACCCTTTGCTTAGTGAAGCTGTTGCGATTTTTGCAATCATCAATTTGGTGTTTTGAAACCAGATGTGACGAGGTAAGGTACAGACTTGTCATTTAACGTCTCTTTATAATCACTAACACTTCAATCTAGCTACAGAGCTCAAGCTCATAAGGAAAGTGTTTACTGAGGTCACAGATTGTGGATGAGCAAAGATTTCTACATGACTGGACTGCTTTTTACAATTGCAGGAGTCACCCCCTGCTGGCCATTAAAAAGAATACAGGTTTAAGGCACTTCTGCATTAGCTCACAATTTAGACCCTGCAGCTACACCCACCTTTTATACACAGACAAGGATTCTAACCAGTTCCTGACACAAGAATAATGCCACCATGGCTCGGTGGCATCATTTCAGTCCAATACTTTTCAAACTGGTATTCTGACAAATCATCCAAGATTGAATCCAGCTAAATAGAGTCCATGTACCGAAAAGGGGTCCCAGGTCCTGCACCCAACATTCAGCACAAAACAGTATGGTGCTGCAGAAAGAGGGCAACAACAGTAAGACTCAACACCAACTGCCTTGTGTTTGTGCTGTGAAGCACTTTGTTTTCCACGAGCTCTCTCTCCACCACCAGACTCTTTACCAACACAACAGCAGATGAAACAAGAATTAGCACCGATTTTTTTGGCAGTCTTCTCACTTCCTGGCTGTGTCATAGTTGGCAACAAACCAATCACAGGTTTCCTTTAAAGCTGCAAGTGAAAAGAACCAGGCAAGTCAGTAACTGATGGAGTCTTTTGAAATTTCTACACTGTTAGCATCTAAATGTCAAGCTTTACATCAGCCGCACCTTGGTTGAAGGGGGTGAAAGTGAAGTCTGGCAGATACCGGCACAGCTTTGCATTGCTGGCCGTCTTTTTGAACTGTCCATCTGCTTTACTGGTGTCAAACTGAATGTCACGGGTAAAGGAAACAATGAGACAACAAGAAGCAATGTTGGGGTTTTCTCTATAGTAGTCTACAGTCTTTACTTTACAACATAAAGCGCTTTGAGGCGACTGCTGTTGTGATTTAGCGCTATATAAATAAAACTGAACTGAATTTAACGTTAATCTTCCAAATCCACTGTCAAAAACAAATAACTTGCATTACTGAAAGGATACCACGACTTCTCCTTTAAAGCCCAATGCATCAACAACAGCTTCTGCTGCTTCTTTGATGGACACTTCATCTTCCTCACCAACTGGAAGCAACAGATGTAGCATTATAAGAACACTTATCCTTAAACTGCCATCATCATTGAATAGTCAAAGAGTCATAGAGTCTATGAGGACTCACCAGAGAGAATGATTGGCTCAACTTCTGGATACTCCCTCAGGACCCAGAGGAAAAGACGAGCCAGGTCCAAAGAGTAGATGAACTGTCTTCTAGGTGTGCCAGAGCCCCAGACCACCAAGGGTTTCCCCCCCTCTGAACAGTACAACATGTAGATGAAGTCACATGTCCATTTACACCACCAAAAACTTGTAAATGCTTAAAGAGAAATGCTGGAATGACAATGGGGTTAGGGACTTAAAAATCCACAACTTACTTTGAGCAATGTATGCTTTATGTATAAGACCTGGTAGCACATGACCATCTTCGATGCTAAAGTTGTCATGAGGACCAAACACATTAGTGGGAATCACAGCTGTATAGCAACGCCCATGCTGCTGTAAATACGCTCTGTGAAGCACACACAGGAAAAAAATGTCATGAGGCTGAAAGTTTTAAATGCATTTCCTGAAAAATAGGCAGAGGCATTATGCGAGGGTGACACATAACAGTATTGGAGAATTCTCAAACACTAATATGTCCTGTGAAACTATACACATGCTAAACAGAAGTATAACTAAAAACTGTTGGGATTATGTTGGTCAGCCGCAAGATCATGATTGTTTTACCCCTTTGAAACACCCTGCATTTGTTGATCTTTTAAGACAACAGCTTCCTTGCTGGACTTCTTGAAAATAATTAGAACTGTTCTAAACCAGTCTGCCAGGGAGGGATTTGAGAGCTGAGAGAAAGCACAATGCGGTAGAGGATAGAAATGACACATAGAAGACATAACGTACCTGTTGTGGACATCAATCATCCTCTTTGCATAGGCGTAGCCAAAGTTGGACTCATGAGGTGGACCGTTGTGGATCTGTAGTAAAGAGAAGCGCATGTGAGCTGCTCTTTTCCAAATGTGCTGATGCACAGAAAGAGCAGGGAGGTATATTCACCATGGTCTCGTCAATAGGATAGGTCGTCTTATCAGGAAAGATGCAGGTGGACAAGCAGGAAACAACCTTGACCACGCCCGCTTCATGCGCTGCCTGCAGCACATTGTCATTGATGTAAATGTTGTTCCTCTGGAAAGTAAATAAAACAGGATGAGCATCAAAAACATGAATCTAGATAGTCTACGATCATAGCATTTCTATTAAATGAGTTAATTAGATGAACAGGTTCCTCATACCCAGAAGTCCAGGTTATATTTCATGTTCTTGAAAAGCCCTCCAACCATAGCAGCCAGGTGGATGACGTGCGTAGGCCGGTGTTTCTCAAACACTGCCCGGGTCTGGTCCATATTCCTGAGGAGAGGCCACCAGCAGGTTAATAGTATCAAAACATGTGACAGCATTTTATCTTGAAGCGGAGCAACTCTCACATGAGGTTGGCATCTTTGGAGGACAGGAATATCCATTCCTCCCCCTCCTTGGCTCCTCCTTCTTTCACCACATGCTGTATGGCCCTGCCCACCAACCCGGATGCACCTGTCACCAACACCCTCATGGGATCGCTCATGTTTATCTAGGTAGTGGAACATGAACAATTCAGCACAGGACGAATCACAGGGAAACTCTGATTTAGATACAAGCTATAAACATCGTCAAACTTTCTAAAGCTAACAGGTTTATCTGTGTTTTCATGCAGTAACGTTTGCTATTTGTTAGATGCTTCCTGATTTTTATCTGAGGTGATCTGACCCGTACAAAACGAGCAGATGTTGTACATATATAGTTGCATATGTGCCACGTACACCGCACACGACCATTCAGACAAGCTAACCTTATTAGCTGTTAGGTGGCGGTAATCGCCGTCATCGTTCCTTGGAACTCGACAAAGTAAAAAACTGATTACCTCGTAAGTTTACTTTTCTTCCTAAACGCGAGATATCAGTGCTAGAAATCCTCGTTAACTCAGAGTTAAACAAATAAGCTAGCATTAAAAAAAAACCTCTTTTACCTGTTTGAAAGCTGAGAACAGAACAGAGAAGCCGGTTTCTTCTCTTCGTCGCCTCTTCCTTCTTCTTCTAAATTTAATTGGCGGTTGTCAAAGAACTGAATGGTGCATTACCGCCACCAACTGGTGTGGAATGTGACTGATTCACATGTGAATGTGAATGTTTTAGGTCAGTTGTCTTCTCTCCATCTGAGCTGCTGCATCTTCTTCTTCTATCTTTTTATGACGGTTGGAAAACCACTTCAGGTACATTACCGCCACCTTCTGGACGGAGATTCTTTTCCGTAGGCTGTCCATTCACCATCCTTCCCTCCAGCGACCCTAGAGGCTTCTTGCTGGTTCACTTTTATCTCTTCCAGGTGTATGCATTCTGTCTCTTCAGCTACTTTTCTCTTCTTTACACAACTACCGCTTTCCCACACTGTCAATCTCAATACTGACGTTACTGTAGACCAGTCATCTTCTTGCCTGCCTTTTTCGAGCAAATCAGCCTCCGTGTTGCACTCTTGTGAAACCCACCTCCTTACCATCTTCACCTTGGACATCTCAGTGGGAGCTTTATTCAAAGCCGAAGTCGTCATCTTCAAAACCACCAGCATCTAGACCAAGGGCGTAGATTTGGTTTTGGCATTGGTGGGGACGGATGATTCAACCACCGAACTCTGCCCTGTTTCTTTTTTTTTCCCTTTTTGTTTTTGCTTCTTAATAAAAAGAGGAGAAATATACTTGCCTGCATATGCTATTCTACATGCTTTTAAACCATTTAAAATCACAATTCATAGTTTTATATGTGAATTCTATAATGTTAAATTAATATTAAACAAATGACTGACTAAGTATTTTAGGCTTTAGTTTACTTCAGTCATATTCCATATAAATCAGGTATCATACAAAAATAAAAATAGCTTCAAATACAGTCATGACAATAAAAGAATATGACTTTAAGGACTTAACATCATTACTTCAGTTATAGTACACCAACATCTGTTATATTTTGGCACTAAGGGAACACTGAATGACTACCCATAAAACTACTCATCTAAGATTACCACAAAGTAAAAGATCTCTCAGCAAAATTATGCAACAGTTTAGGCGCACTATTGCCCCGATCAAATCAGTGAGCTGAGATTTTCTATTCTAAACATGAACTAATGTTACAGCAACAGACATGGGCTACTGGTGTCCCACACAACAACTGTTTGTAGGGTGAGTGCATTTTTGTGCAAACTGCACTACAAGGTGGATATTTGCAAAATCATGACTACCTCATGACATTTTGTCTCAAAAATTAACCCTATGAATATGTCAGTGCCATTAGGATGAAATTATTGTGTCACCAACATTTCTATGTTAGACATATAATTTTAACAGCCTCTGTAAACTAATATCCTGGCTTGCTCAAAGCCGCCGTTTTCTCTGACAGTTTCAATCAAAATTAGAAATGCTACTCTGAGATAACTAACAGTGCTGCCTGTTGTGCAGTTAGTTTCCAAAACACGTTATTCGTGGTTACATACAATTTTAGACTGATGTGGGCCAAAGCCTAGCATAGTCTGTAACGTTATTATGACGGACACATCTACAGTGATGAGAGCAGCTACTAGATTTTTATCCAATCTTGGATTCTAGCTGCTCACTTTTCATTGCTGTTGTAATAGCTATAGCTATTACAACAGCAGCAGTATACTAAACTGTATACAGTTTAGTATACTGTAACAAACAAGGGCTTCCCTGAAAAATGTGTTGCTCTAACCCCTATATATACCTTTCAGTATTGCTGGGGCCCTTCCAGAGCATACTGCCAGTTCATAGATGCACCATCATACCATCAGAGCTGCAGACTCTTGATAATAAGTTGGAGTTTCCTCTTTAGTCTGGAGGACACAGTATCTATGTTCTCTAAAGCTGGTGGAACTTGTGATTTTATACAAGTACCATCTATTTTGTAAAAGAACATTTTGTTTTTAATAAAAGAGACACGTGTGTGTCTGATTAAGTAATAAAATGTTCCAGAGAAAAATACAGTTTTATAAATAGCAAAACATCACAACACAAAACTCCATTTACTTTATTTCATAGATGTATTTATTTGAATTGCAACATCATCTTCCTCTGCTGCTTCTGTCTACTGAGGAGATGAGAATCTGCCAAAGAACAGGACGGACTTGGTCTCGTTGTGTCTGATGAAGAAGAGGAAGGGGTGATCTGCTGTGAAGTATCTGGTCCATCCAGAACTAAGATTCCTGGACACAACACCTGTGGCTGCAGCGGCCTCTGTGCCCTCCTCGTTCACCTCCACAAAGACCTTGTGGGCCACCGTAGACAGGAAGAGCCCCCCTTCACCGTTCATGCCAGACAGGTCAGCGCTTCCTGCACAGAACACGTCCTTCATACCCAGTTTAGTCAGAGGTTCATTCAGCTCGTAGTCTTCCTCCAGCTTGAACTTTGGCAGGTGAAGGACAACTTCTGAATCAACATCCATGTTTTTCCTGTCGGTCCATTCATTCAGCCTCTCCTGTGTTAGCTCCTTCTCCAGCTGGAACACAGTTAATACATTTTGTCATATTTCTTTTGCTCATATTTAAATTCATTTTATCCATGAAATCAGAAGCAGTCTGTTAAATGATCAAATTTAAGTAAACTGAAGTGAAGCAGAAGAGTTTTTGTGTCTTTTCTTTACAGGAACTTGTTTCTAGGCTGTGTACCTTCAGCAGAGGGCCTGAGCCGTCTGAGGACTCCTTAGGCAGCAGAATGAACATGCTGAGCTCCTCACCCACATAGGGCAGCTCCATAATCTGCAAATCATGGTCAGCAATGTAGTTGTAGGGAAGCTTCTTCCTCTGGTGCATCATCTGGACTGGTACGGTCTCATTCTGACACACAGGAAATCCAGGCGACCAGATCATGTTATCATAAAGCTTCTGATGGTGTTTACCTTAAACATTTTACAGT
The DNA here is from genome assembly GCF_057382185.1 of Mchenga conophoros. NCBI lineage: Eukaryota > Metazoa > Chordata > Actinopteri > Cichliformes > Cichlidae > Mchenga > Mchenga conophoros. The sequence continues at coordinate 12,874,432 of NC_140542.1, forward strand.
TTCCTGTATTCAGACTTTGAGTCCAGATTTTGTAACCTTCAGTTAAATTTCTACCTGTTTGATTTTAAAGGGCATCTCTTTGGTGTTTGCCTCTTTAAACGGGTTCTTCCAGTTGCCCTTGAAGTAGACAGCATTGACCAGAGCCAGTCTGGTATCTGCGTCGACTGTTCCTGGCTTCAGAAGGTCTTTTATCTTATCTGAAAGGAAATACAGAAACACAACAATATTTCATTATAATCCACAGAGGATGCTAAAATGATTCCCTGCTGTTCAGGCTGTGGAAGATGCACATTCTCACTTTCTGTCTGCTGCTCGACCCAGCTGTTGATCTCTGCTCTGCACGCCTCTGGAGCTCCGATGAAGTCCACAGTCTTCAGGTCTGCCTGGTAGTACTTCTGTGTGGCGTCAAGGAAGTCCTGCAGAGAGCAGACATCTGTTTATTAATCCAGTCTTTGTAATGAAGAACTTTATGAAGAGAATCATTGATGTGGACACTCACTGGGAGGAAGTGGGCAGTGTTTTCTCCATTAAGACGGTTGGCTAGTTTCAGGATGTAGGATGCAGATGGTGAGTTGATGTCAGCGTTCAGTTTCTGGAAGTCTGCATGGACGCCTTCACCTGAGCTGAATGAGAGGGCCTGTGTGGCATTGAAGACAAAGACTGAAAGGATGTGACACTGAGCCTGAGCGACCCTAATGTAACAATTTATGGTCCAAAGGTAGAAACTGGACAACTTTATTCTTTCAGCATCAGGTTTAATAATAACATTTAACACACTGTCAGTCTCACTGAACATCATGCTCTCAGTAACTATACTGCTTGTGCGTTTTATGGACTTTCATGCCATTTATATAACACAATCCATCCTCATATGGTAGACACAAATTTCTGATGTCCCACTGGAAACATCTTGGGGTTCAGTGTTTTGGATACATAGAAAATTAAGCTTTTCAAAGATGTTAAATGAAACCCCAAAATTTATTTATTTATAAATCTACCGAGGACAAGAATTATTAGTTTATTAGTTAGTTTACTATTCAGCCAGCCAGCACTCTTGTAGCAAAAAAGTTCAGATTTTTTATATTATATTATATATATATATATATATATATATATATATATATATATATATATATATATATATATATATATATATATATATATATATATATATATAAAGACAAATCAAAACAACAAAATAAAATTATTTCTTCTGTATAGAAAAACACAGACAGCCACATTTGACTGCTTTTAAACTGTAACGAGGGCTTGAAGTTGCACAATCATGCTCGCCGATCAACTGACAGCTGGTGCAGGGAACAAGTGACAGTGAGCTGACCTGAGCGATCTGAGCTGCAGTGTCTCCTTTAGCTCCCAGGTAGACCATGGCCAGGGCTGAGCTGATGCTCAGAGGAGAGACAAAGTTAACTTAAGTGACAAAAATAACAAGGGGTTAAGAGAAAATGCAGTATTGTTTATTGCGGTGCCCTGTAGTGGCCAGATACAATAAGGTTTTTATTTCTATTGGTCACAGTGTTGCTAAGATATGACTTTACTTTCTGTTTGTCAGCTTTTCACACTTATGATTAGCTGTGACAGCCAGAAGACCTCCCATGTCAGCTTTAGTGACAACTGAAAAGAAAAAAAAAACAAACATTTGGGGCTTGTGAAAAATTGTAATACCCCTTCATAAAACCCAGTGGTTTCACACCGGGCTTGAGAAATCCAACGCTTCCTTGTTTTTTAAAATCTAAACTAAACTTTGATGCACTGATCTATTGATGCAAGCCGAAAGACGATGGCCGTAATCTAGGAACTGACTTAAAAAATGATCTCTGACTTCATTAACACTGAGACTGATAAATGGACTCTGGTCAGGACGCGCTTTAATGATCCTTAAAATAACCTTTGACAAGAAACCTTTATGTGGATCTGGTTCAGGCTGACCCAATGAGACCATTTAAGGTGATTTTCAGTAGAAAATACATCGAGTTCAGATTCTGAATTTCAGACATTGTACCTTTCAAAACATGGAGGCATCATTTAATGACTGAATTTCAACCTGTGACCACATTTTAACATGAACTGCTTAGAAAACAGACTGTCTGCAGTTTTGCCTTAAAGTCATGTCAGGTTCACAGTCACATCATCCCCAACATCCCAGCTGTGGCAGACATTTTTTTTTTTTAATAAGGACAAATGATTGATCATTGATCAGTTTTATATACGTTTGATTGAAACAGATTGCTACAATAAAGGGAAGTAAATGTTAGCGGTACAGGAACCTAACTGACAGCCTGACACCTGCATTATTATACAAAGTATTAGCGTTAGAAAGATGGGGAGCACAGATTTTATATTCTGACCAGGTCATAGATCAATGATGTAATCGCCATTTCCATCCCTAAATATAGACGAATGAATGATCGTAAAAGTGCTCATGTTAATTACAAAAACCCCACATCATCTAACTGGGATTTTAGCATTTTTAAAACAAACTTTTGCAGTTTCATTTACTCCAGTATGTCCTCTGATGGTGACTTTATGAATGAAGAAATGAACGTGGATGTCAGTCAGTCGTTTTAGGTGCAGCAAGAGGGAAGAGAAAGAAACTCAGAGCAGGTTAAGTTCACAGAGTTTACCGATTGACTGACTCAAAGTTTAAGTTAACCGTCTTTCTGGAACAGAAAAGCCAGAATTTTCCTCATCTCAGAGTTAAAAAATTCAGTTGTTAGTAAACCTGATTCCCAGAATAGGGACCATGTCTACGAAAAGGTAAAAATGTTACAAATACTTACGCTGCTTAAAAATAACTGGCTGCTTCACTAGTTTTAGACTGAACTGTAAACTGATCTTCACCATAACTGCTTACTTCAATGCAAAATGATTCACACTGAGAACTTAAATGATAGAACAATAAACAAGATGGAAAAAAACCTCCACAATACCTGAAAGCGTCCCAGATTCCTTGAGGATGGTGCACTAACTTTGACGTTTGCAGGAAGGACATTTCCTACAAAGAGAACATTTGTTAAATACTAATGTGTCCTTCATTCCAGTCCTCCTCACTTCTTCAGTTCTCTCTACACTCACCGGATAAGATGCCTTTGGCGATGCCAAACGCCATGTTCCCTGCACCGATAAAGCCAATCTTAAGCTGAGAGTCCATCTCAGGGTCCATTTTGATCTGAAACCAAAGCAGGCAGCAGGTTACAGCAGGAACATCGAGATAACATGATGCCAGTGATTAAAAATCACCATGATGACGCATTTTCCACTGTAACAAGGGTTTCACACGTTGTTGTTTGAAGATATTAAACTGTGTACATTTTACAGACCAAAAATAAATAAACTCAGGGAATGAATCCAGACAAGAATCAACACTAAAAACGTCACCACTCCAAAGACAATCAATTTGTGTTCAGATCTTTGTGTCCATGCATATGAGAAACCCGATTACTATGAGAAATCAGGTTAAAGCAAAAAAACAAAACAAACTCACACATATATGATAAATCCTAGTTGACAGGTGGTCAGTAATCAGATTCCCCTCCCTCCTCCAGTAAAATGCTGCCACAGCCTGGTTTCCCTGTCATAGGTCATTATGAAACGGCATCCTTTACCCAGTTCTGGGTTTGCAGGACAAAAAAAGGCTTAAGTACAGAAACCAGTCAGTGTGCACATCCGATTTCTCTCGTGTTTGGACTGCAGCCTGTATCACTGTATGTGGTCAATGAGCAACTGAATATTGTTGGTTTGACTGAACCTAGAAACACGTGACTCACACTCAACTGCCAGTCTCCCAATTAAACAAAGACAGTCAATAGAAGCGCACATGAAAATATGAATAAACCCCACTAAAGATGCAGTGGAAAAAATAACAGTGGTGTTTGGACACATGTTGCAGAGACAATAATTTAAGTGTTTGTTGGGGTACACCTGGATTAATATAGAATTAAAATTGTTGCGTTTTTGTTGATCGATATTATAGTGTTGTTATTAGTGTTGTACATGTTTCTACACAACATCATACCTACTAATTCAGGAATCTGAATTACCCTTGTAATGGAAACACTTTAATAGGAAGCAGTGTATTTTTGTATATGTAAAAATGTAAATTTGACTATGTTGATACTGAAAGCTTTTCCTATGTTTTGTTTGGAAAATGATTCGAGACCGTTACTTACCTGACAGAATATTAGAAACACCTTATTTCAGTAACTGAGAGAGTCACTCTGACATTACAGTCTTAATGAATATAGAACTGATTGCCAGACAGGTATACTGTATTTAAATTTTAAAAAGTGAGCTACACCTAATATCAGTGTATACTGTAATCCAGATGTATTAAAAAACAAGCAGACTATGACATCATGTAGCATGATCTACTGACTATTATGGCATATTTGGGCCATTTTAAGTTTAATTATGGAGCCAGAGAAAGGGTGTGTTTTCTTGCAAATTTAGTTGTAGTCTGATTTTTTCATAACAAACATACAAGTTCAATATTGGAGTGCATCTGTTTTTGATTTTTTGTAAATCTTTTTCTTCCCATTTTAAATTTGACACTTTAATATTTGAATCTACAGTAATGTGCAAACATCTTGAGTCACCCATCAATACTTTATCTTTTGCTTCCACCCTGCATGTGTGATGCTTTGGGCTCTTCGGTTTCATCAGAAATTGTCTCTGTGGAAGACGGTTTGCCATTGTTAAGGAAGGGAAATCAGGAGGCTGAGGTATGCAAATTAAACAAGAACTAGGTTGAAAATCAGACGCTCGGGTCTTATGAACTGATGAATCTAAATGTGAAATTTTTGGTTCAAATGATGTCCAGAGGAGGTCAGGAAAGAGGTACAAGAGTTAGTGTCTACAGCTATCGGTAAAACATGTGGAGGTTCTGTCATGGTTTAGGGCTGCATTTCAGCCAGTGGTGTTTTTGATCTTGCCAAAACTGCCATAATACCATCAGATTTTGATCCACCATGCAATACTATCAAAAAACCTGACTGGCAACGGCATCATTTTTCAACAGGTCAAAAGCCCAGACACATGGCCAATGCAGTAAAAGCATAACTGGACAATGGAACATAAAAAAAATAAATTAATTAATTAAAAAAAGACAATGGGGCGTGATCAAATGTCCAATCTTTTTGACTGGACAACTATAAAGTAACACAGTGACACAAACACGATAGCGTGAACAAAACCGGGTAACGCTGGCGGTAGGACATTTATTCACCTGATTTGTGTTTCAGATTTGCTAATATCCGGCGTTTTGGCAACCGCAAACAGAAGTTAAATTTAAACCGTGGATGCACCCAGAGCATACACAGAGCCAACCAGCTGACTCTAGCTCCACTGTTGGTTCGTTTGGTTTTTACTTCACTGTCGCTGCTGTTCCAGGTGGGCGGCGCCGCTCAGCATCCTCTGCGAAACATTCCGCGCATACCGGGTTTTTTTTTTCCCGCCGTGTCCAGGACGTTTCAACCGTGAAATAAATGAAACGCACCTTTTTAAAGAACGTCTGCCATTCCATTGGTTGTGGCCTCGTCGTGACGAGAAGCTTTAAACGGGTTGAAGAAAGTTAGTGTCTGTCATTTGAATCAGCTGTGTGAGGGGGACGGGGGCGAGTGTTTTACCTTGTCAAGGACCTCCTTGAACAACAGGTATTTGTTTACAAATTATTCTATTTTATGCATTTAATAGGGCGTTTTTATTTTAACTGTTCATACATTTCGCAAAATATGATAGCTAATTTTTTGTTATTTTTTAATGACTGCAGTATTTTAAAATCGGGGAAAACAACTTAACATTTTTACAGTAAGCTAATTAGCTTCGTTTCCGTCCCGTTTAAGTCATGCAAAAGTGATTATTTGTTAATTAAATGATGTTACTGCAAGTATTCAGCAGAGCGCTGCAGCAGTGGGCATGCCTGGGCAAGCCTCGGTAGGATCTTCATTCAATCAGAGAAATAAATGGTAGTTGTTATTTCCACATTGTCTAATGCATCCAATGCAGCAGAAACACTTTATAGTCATATACAGAATGCTAAATGCTAAACATCGTCACAATATTCGTTTAAATATGCACAGATCATCAACAATGTTGAAACCACCTGGCTAATGTTTTGTAGCTGACGGTCTCACCACCAGAACAGCTCTGACCAGTCCGGACATTTCCATAAATGCCTGAGTGGAATGAGCTCTGGGCAGTTTGGTGCTCGGGTCATTGCCTTGGGCTCTTTGCTAAAGCTGTCCCTGAGCAGGTTTTGCCCTGTGGTTTAGGCACGTTATCAAGGGGTGTTACGATACGACCACCTAACATCCACAGGATTTAAGTTGGTTAAACATTTTTAGTTCTTCTCTCCACTGGTCAATAGTTTCGATGCGTTGGCTGATTTGCTCTGTTGCTTTTTGTACACGGCTCAACAACAAAAAAGAAAATTAAAGCAACACATCAGATCTGAGGGTTAAAAAAAATCATGCTGCATATCTACACTGATATGAAAATGATCACCTTACAGAGGGCTGAATTCAAAGACATATTTAAAATCAAAGTAAAAAAATGATGCAGCAGGCTAGTCCACTTTGTGGAAATTTTAATTGCAGCTAGTCATAATGGTACTTAGTAATTTGTATGGACCCCTGCCTGCCCCCTGCCCAATGTGCTTGTAAGCATGCCTGACAAGGTCCGGGCATGGTGATGGTATCCTGAGGGAATCTCCTCCCAGATCCGGACAGTCTAAGATGCAACCTGCTGGTGTTCAATTAGTTGAAACATAATGTTCTACAGGTGTTCTACTGGATTAAGGTAAGGAAAGCATGGGGGGCCAGTCAGTAATATCAACTCTGTCCTCCTCCAGGAACTACCTTCATACTCTCGCTACATGAGGCCAGGCAATGTTGTGCAGCAGAGAACATCAGTGGTGGGCCTGCTAATTCTGGTATTCTCTGGCAAATGCCAGTCAGGCTCCATGGTGTGGGCAGTGAGCACAGTGCCCACTAGAGGACGTTGGGTCCTCAGGTCACCCTCATGAAGTCTGTGATTGTTAGTGAGCACGTCCTTCACACCAGGGTCCTGCTGGAGGTCCTTTTATAAGAGTGTGGCAGTGTTTATCCTGTTACTCCTTGCACGAAGGAACAGACACTGATGGGATAAGGACCCTCTACAGCACTGCTCACCTCTGAGTAACTGCCTCCCAAAAGTGATTTAAAAAAAACAAAAAAACAACCCATAAACACACCTAAACTCAGAAGAGTTGAAGCTGCAAAGGGTGGGCCGACATCATATTAAACTCTTTAGATTAAGAGTAGGATGAGAAGTTCTTATGTATGTGAAGGCAGACGAGCAGTTACTTTTGGCAGTATAGTGTGGTTGCAGGGATTATGAGAAATGTATTTCCCATGTTTGATGATTTGCATGCGCACCTTGTCATGTTCTGATCCAGACATGGGTCACCTCATCCACTACCTGCACCTCCTGCTGGCCTGTCAGTGTCTCGCGGTCAACGGGCTGTTTGAGTGGCTGAGGCTGACAGAGGCACCTCGAGCAGCAGCACCTCTTCAACCAGCTGCAGTGGCTCCAGCACATCTTGCCAAAGACGCTCAGTTTGAGATGGCAACTGCAGATGAGAAGTTTTTAGCTGAGGCAAAGCAGATGGAGCTCAGCCCATTGGACAGCTGTCATTACAGGGTATGTGGGCCTTGAAAATGTGTATTTAATCCAACGGACAAATAAAATGTTTTTGAACAATATTAGGTTTGAGTTTGGAGAAGGCTGGGCAACAGTGTTATTAAGTGTCTTTCATATAAAATTCTCATGGCACAGTTTTCAATACATTGTTTAAACAGAGGAATCATGTTTCTCTGGTTTGTCTCCTCCTGTAGGTGATCGCTCGGCTAAAGTCGAGCTGTGACAGCCTCTCAGAAGAAAAGCTCGCAAAGCTCGGAGTGGAACTGTTTAACTGCCAGGCAGAGATTGAGGGGCGCCAGACGTACCTATGCACAGAGGAGATGGTAAAAATACGATCTTGTAGTACTTGTCAGAAATGGCTTTAAAAATATAATGAAAAAATATATAATGTTGTGTGCTAATCTCAATTTTATGTGTTAGACCATCAAAGAGTGCACAGCAGACATGGATTCAGATACATGGAATGCTTACCACATAGTGAGCAACCGAGCGCGCTCCGTTTGTTATGCAACTCGACAGCAGCTTTTCCGGCGCAGAGCAGAGCACACAGTCAATGCACTCATCTCCACAGCCACCAGCCAGCTAGATGCAATGAAGGACCTGAAGGTAAGGCTGGGTTTAAAAAAAAATAAATAAAATTATTTTTATTTTGCAAATCAGTGGTTTCTTGGATTCATGGATCATTTTCAAACAGGAGGGCCAGGTAGAGTTGAAAGAACTGACTGCAGCATCACTGGACAAGCTGCTTGAAGGCCACAGTGTTCTGCAGGCTCAACAGGGGAAGCTCCACGAGGGCCAGGAGCAGATGACGAGTTCACTGAGGGACAACCTGGAGCGTCTGGGTCAGGAAAAAGCTCTCATCGCCTCTGGACAGGAGTTGGTAGCTCAGCTCATTCAGGGAATTACACAAAGAATGGGTGAGAATTTTACATTTTTCTGTATTTTTATTCTATTCTGTTAAAATTGACTTTGGGCGCGACTGCAAATAATCCGACATAAAGGCTCTTTTCATGTGCTAACAGTCAAATTGCAGCAGTTTGTAAATGGGTTTACTACTGACCATGGATAAAAGAAACTGTTTGTCAAAGTACTCGAAAATGACCTGATACAGTTCGATGTGCTGAATGACTTCTGGAAGTTTTAACTTTCCCCTTTTAAATAAGATAAAATATTGAACTGCAATTCTCTTTAAGAAAACTCTGTAAACACACCTGATGCCACATCATGTAGCATGGATTTTATTCTTTCTGTCCACCTTATTTTTTTTTATTTTATTTTTTTTATTTTATTTTAGAGAATGTGAGCGAGCATCTTCAAATCCAGGGCTCTGAGGTGCAGGACAGCTACAAGGCGATTGTCAAGGACCTGGCAGATGTAAGACACCAAGCTCAGGACATCTATCAGAAAATTGGTAAATGGCTGAAATCATTTGTAGTTTATAAAACTATCCCCCCCAAGCAATGTGCTTACATATCTTTTTGTATGTGGCTGAGTAGACCACAGTATGATAGAGTTTCTGCAGTATCAGGATCAGACCTCCCAGTACTACACTGACCTGATGAACAAGTTGGAGCGCATGAACAGCACCCTGGGAGGCATGCTGCACTACCTCGATAAGATGCAGAGCCGCATAGAGGACAGGCTTCACATGATCCAGGGCTACCTCGGATGGGCAGGTGAGACACTGCAGCCATAGGGCACACTCCCTTTTTATAGGGTCTTTTCCTGCTACAGAGAAGTTGGATAATTGACTGTCAGCAGGACATATTTAGAAATTAATTCTTTACATTCTCTTTGACTAAAAAAAAAAAGGTTTCTGTATGACTTAAGAATTCTTTTTCTTGTGCTTTTTGCTTGAACAGGTTTAAGTCTGACAGCTATATGGACGTGCATCACACACACAGGCTACTTTGTACTGTGTGCAGTCCTGCTGACATTCCTGCACTGTCCTGGTTTCTCTCGAGCCATGCTGCTGCTAACTGTGCCTCTGAATGCAGTTGCTGAAGTCAACCAGCAGCCAGCGCTGGATCTCACCAGCCTCAGCCTGCTGCTGCTCACTCTGTCTCTGGGTATAAACATAAAGTCACTTATGAGGAAAATACATTAGCTGCAGTTTTCTGAAGCATTTGTCACAGTGTGAATTTTGTTTCTGCAGGTCACTGGTTTGTGAATCAGCTGTGGGCATGCTTCAAGATCACGAAAAAGCTGACCAGTCCACTGCTACTCAGCTCGTGCACCATTGTGGAACCGCAGAAGCAGCCTTGCAAGTGAGTATGTTGCACACTAGAACTGCAACTTGCGTATTGGTCTTTGAAAATGTTCAATTTAACGGACTTCACTGAATGTTAAGGCCATCACCATCTTGGTGTTTTGAAACTGGACATGGAAGAGGGGTGACGTCTGCTTGCTGATGGACACTGGTTGCAGCTATCAATTATAATATAGAGCAGGGGTCCCCAATCCCAGTCCACGAGGGCTGGTGTCCCTGCAGGTTTTAGATCTCACCCTGGGTCAACACACCTGAATCACATGATTAGTTCATTACCAAGAACTTCAAGACATGTTGAGAAGGTAATTTATCCATTTAAATCAGCTGTGATGGATCAAGGACACATCTAAAACCTGCAGGGACACCGGCCCTCATGGACTGGGATTGGGGACCCCTGATATAGAGACAGTAATTTATTAAATGAGCACAATGTTGTAGATGTTAAACTTGGCTAATGATTTAATCCGACTCAATCAGAAACTCTTGAGTTCACTGGTCAGTGCTCAAACTGGTAACTGATGATTTGTTCGAGTAAAAAAAATGAATTTTGAACTCTACACGGTCAGTAAGAGCTTCAGGCAGTAGAACATGTATTATTGTCTACACCAAATTAACAATGATTCCTTTTGCATCTATTGGACCTATTTTCTATCCTTTTGTGCTCAGAGATGAAAAAGATGACATCATTGAGGAAGACGACCTATTGAATCCGGACAGCTTTTTATCAGGTGGGAAACACATGCTGAACCTTTTTACAGTGAATCCTGTTCAAGAGCATTGCTCTTTCTATAAATTCAGCTTCTCAGTTTTGCTGTCAAACATGTTTGTGTTCAGGTGAACTTGGCATATCAGCTGTGTCTCCACCTCAGAGGAAGCTTACGCCAGAGTCGAGGCTTATGGCAGTAATTGGTAAACCAAATCACTCCACTCCCAGGTTTATACCAAAGCCACTTTCTTTAGCGGTAAGCAAACTGAGTTAATGCTTTCAGAAATGCAAAAACTGTATTCTCAGTGCATCACTAGTGGCAAGCAAGACAAATATTGTTTAATTGAAATCTGTTTTAGGCTCTTTGTTACGATATACCCCTGAGTAACCTGGAAGGTGTTTTTGATTCAGTCACTGACTCGTCTGATTTAGGGAATGATTCACGAAGTGCAAGACCCACTCCATCGTTAGTCAGCAACAGGTCAGTAGCTCCAGTTACATGCACATATTTTATTTATTATTTTTTTTCTGTTTGAAGAGCTAAATTGTTTATATGGACTGTGATTTAATGTACTTTGGTGTGTGTGTGTGTGTGTGTGTGTGTGTGTAACCCTGACATTTGAAATGAGCATGTCATGTTAGGGATTCTAGCTGCCAGTTCATCGCTATGTTACCGATACCAGTTTTCACTGAAATCATACAGAAATAGAAGTAAGAGTCTCCAAGAGCTTTTGGCCTATAGGAGTTGTTTCAATGTATACTGACCTCATTATTTGAAACTGTGGAATTAATAATTACCCTCCAATATAACCTCATTATAATGAGTAAAGGGGAAATATGAATTGTTAAAGGGCATCTTTCTGTTTTTCTGCCTTCAGCTCAGTGTCAGGCCGTCAGCTGTGCAATGGCCTCACAAAAAGAGGAAAAGTCTGTAAGAAGAGAGCCGTGCCAGGACAGGAGTACTGCAGAGTCCACGAAGGGGGGCACTCCTCGTATGTCCAGTTTTAACAGGCTCAGCCGTCTTTGTTGTCTGTAAAAACTGTATACAGTAATGAAATATTGTTTTTACTAAGTTCTGTCTGCACTGCAGACAGCAGTAAGATTGCTGAATGAAAATTACATCTGTAGATATTTTAAATGTTTTTAGACGTTTATTTAGCTTTCGTGTTTAATAAAAATGAAAACTTATCAAAATTAGCTTTGTCAGAGTATGTGCATGTACACACAAGGAACTGGGCTCAGTTTTTTCTTAATTCCATGCTCTTTATTGCTTTCAATGTACCTAAGAGAACATGGAAACAGACAGTAGCAATGTGCCACAGATGAACATGTATAGCCTATTCATAGTGGTGGGTAACTGGTTCTATATATAGATGGAGGGAGAGAGTTATGTGAATTTGTATAGTATATTTTTTTTCTCATTTCTTTTCTAAATGTACTTGTATATTGTATATTGTTCACATGTTGAAATAAATTACCTATCAATCAATTTGAGTATGTGTAATATAGGTATAACCAAAGAGTATTTACTGCATGGTTTGTTTCAGTAAAAGCTGTGGTGGACGTTTTAGTAGAGACAACATGTAAGCAATGGCCTGTGAAAAGCTGTTCTGTAGCACCTACCAAAGGGAGGAACTGGAAGAGGTTGTATCCTGGGTGTGAGTGTTTCCTAATTCTGAGTTTGTACAAATAGTTTCTTGCAGACCTGACTTGTCCACTGTAGTCTGTTCCCGTCCTCTTTGGTTTGATTAATACACTGATGGTCATGCAGTAAACAGACTGGATTACTGCAGAGTAGAAATGGACCAATAGCTCCTGAGCTGGTGCAGGAGGTCCATCCTCTTCTGGGCCTCTTTGATAATTTTGTATTAGGTGGCAACAGACTGGATCCCTGAAACCTGAAGGAGCATGTTCAGCTGTTTAACCCCTCATTGGTATGCAGACTCATCACCAACCTTCACAAGTCTCATGATCACCATGCCATCTGCAAACCTCACGTTTTTAAATAGGCTGGTGTTTTGAGGTGCAGTCGTTTGTGTATGAGGATCTGCATTCCTCAAGGGCCGATGTCCTGCAGGTTTTAGATAGCACCCTGGTTCAACAAACCCGAATCAAATATTAGTTCATTACCTCTGGAGAACTTCAAGACATGTTGAGGAGGTAATTTGGCCATTTAAATCAGCTGTGTTGGATCAAGGACATCTAAAACCTGCAGGACACTGGCCCTTGAGGCCTGAAGGTTCCCCAACCCTGATCTATACACTTCTGTATACATCAGGGTTCTGTGTCTGTTATAAAGTGAAGCATGAGTAGTGCTGTCCAGCAGAACTGAATCCTTGTTTTGTTTTTATGGCATATGAACATATAGAGAAATAAAAATCTCAATCTGTGACATGTCTTTCATTTCAAGGGTAGGACACTTGAGACACATTGCAAATATAAAATATTTATTTTGCTCTGATTAGTTTAAAAAAAAAAACAAACAAAACACTAGCCCACATAATGCTCAATTATATAAGCTGGATCAATCAAATCCCAAACCCTTCAATAACAAACTAAGTCAAAACAATTCTGATTTCTGAATGTTATGTTGTGCCAGCACCTGGATTACAAGAGTGAAGCAGCCCATTTCCTATGGGCTCAAAATGTGGTCATAAATATTTTGTACTTGTAAATCAGGATTTGTATGTGTAAAAAAGATTTGTGCGTGCATAAAAAAAATTTGTGTGTGGACTTAGCCAAAAAAACCCTGCAAGTTACAAGTACGAATTTTGACCCTATTTTTCTTCCTTTCATCTGATTGGTCAATGTCATGTCAATCACAAATGTAACAATCCAATCAGAGAACAGATGGGTTTGGCTGTCAGAAGGGCGCTTTTTTTGAACTGCAGGTCTTTGAAGGGAATAAATGCCCTTTTACATGCCAACCCAGCGTTTTCCTTCATCACCACGAAGGAAAACAGTCTGTGGTCGTCCAAGTTTGGTGATTTTTGTGTCACAGGTCTACGTGTTTAATACAGGGACTTCAACAGCCTTTTCAACAGCACTGCGGACCGCGGGGTGGGGGTGGGTAGTGTTTTGGAAATGACAGTCTTCATCACAAAGCTTTCTTCGGTTTGAATTAGCATACATGTTTTTATTGAGCATTTGAAGAACTAGCAAAAAAAAAAAAAAAAAAAAAAAACTCTTGTAGAGGACATAAAGTCAGAGATAGAAAAGACAAGGAGCAGGTGCATCTAGTACAGGTAGAGCAGCTGCAAAAACCCACAGAGCCCAGCAGCCAGCGTAACAAATTCTGGATCCTTTGCTTTTAGTTAGCAGTTAGCATTAGCAGCGTATCCTGCATCCGACGTGAAAGGACTTTTATGCTGCGCACTGTGACTCACAGCAATGGTCCTGGGTCAGCCCTGACTTTGTGTTAAACTAATCCTAAAGTAATAATGTTATTTCTAACCACTGATATACCACAACTTTTTCCTTTCAACAGCTACTGAAAGTTAGGGGACCTAGCTGCTATCGGATATTTATATAGCGATCCTCCAGCTTCAAACGGTATCACCCTTCAAGGACCTGCAGTTCAAAAAAGCGCCCCTCTGACAGCCTAACCCATCTATTCTCTGATTGGATTGTTCCATGTGTGATTGACATGACATTGACCAATCAGAAAAATAGGGTCAAAAATCCGTACTTGTAACTTGCAGGGGTTTTTTTTCTAAGTCCACACACAAATCTTTTTTACACATACAAATCTTTTTTACGCACACACAAATCTTTTTTACACACACACACAAATCTTTTTTACACATACAAATCTTTTTTACGCACACACAAATCTTTTTTACACATACAAATCTTTTTTACACGTACAAAATATTTATGACCACATTTTGAGCCCATACCACAGAAAGCTATTTTCCAGCGAAAGAATATGGAGAATAAATGTCCTGGTAAGTAATATTAAGTTTGTTGAGTTTAGTAAACTTCGGTGAAATTAGAATACCAAGGAAAAAATAACACTTAAAGAATTATTGCAACCGCCGAATATTTCAGTAGGCTACTGGGGGAAGCTAGCATAAGAGTTATTAGTTATAAGATATAATCCAAGTCGTAACATTGCTGTGTGGAGCTGCAGATTTGGTTGCAGGTTAATACTGGCAGTGTCGCCATGCCAGCTGACTGCATTTCATCATCAGCCAGTGTTGTTCTTTATACATCAATATTACCAAAGTTTGTGCCATGTTCAATGTAGGGATGTGCAGTTCTGGTCCTCCTGGTTTCAGATGTTTCCATACTTCAACACAGCTGATTTAAAGAATCATTTACAGACTTGTGCACAACTAGGTGTTTGGGGATTATTTGGTGACAGGTGACAGATCAGTGGAGGCACGGGGTCTGTTGGCACAAATTGACCTCACATTTATTGGCAATTTATCCACATTTAGAAAAATTCTAGGGGAAATTAAGTTGCTTTCTGATGTACTTCAGTCTCCATCTCTTGATCTAGCAAAGGCTGTAGACCTAATTCATGCACTTCAAGACACCTTGGACCAATATAGAAGTGAATCCTGTTTTGATGAGCTGTGGCAAGACGCAATGGATATTGCAGAACAGTGTACTGTTGCCTCTGAGACAGTTAAGAGAAGGATGCAGAGAGAGAGCCTCAGGCTAAAGGGTTATTTTGTAGATTCTCCAATCGGGCAACACAGGTGTAAGGAAGATGACAAGGACAAGTTTAAGAGGGAAGTATTTTACCCCATTCTTAACCATGTACATGCAGAGATGGAGAAGCGCTTCAACAAGACCAATTGTGATATTATGCGGGGTATACAGGCACTAAACCCCAAGAGTAAGAGCTTTTTGTCAGAGGAAATAGTTGTAAGCTTGGCTGGTCTGTATGACTGTGATATTGAAGACCTCAAACATGAGCTGTATCAAGCTAGAAAGGTTGTTCAAAGGAGAGCAGGGTGTGGGAATGAACTCTCCAGTATTTTGGGGTTTACTACCTTCCTAGAGCCTTACAAAGAGGTGTTTCATCAGCTTTTTCATTTATGTCGAATAGCTTTAGCTTTACCTGTCAGCAGTGCTACTTGTGAACGTAGCTTTTCAGTGCTAAAGCTTAGAAAAAATCATGTACGAACAACTATGACTGATGAGAGGCTTAGCAATATTGGAGTTTTGAGTATTGAGAGGAAAAGGGCAAGATCATTAAGCCTGGATGACTTTGTAACACGTTTTGCCACCCGTCACCGTAACAGGCGGATCTACCTATTCTAAGTCATTGATAATATTTAATGAAGCATAGAGTAGGTACTTGAGTAAATGTTCTCTTTCAAAACATAAATATTTTGCAACTACAAGTGCTGCTGTTCACAAATGTTTTTGTACTTCTTGTCTTCTTAACATGTAACAGAGTCTTATTAAAAGTTCAGTATATTTTAATAAGTTTAAATAAGTTTTGCATTGCATTGGCTAATTTGCCAATTGTATGTTAAAAATGTTTGTAGTTTAATGTTCAAAAATGTTTTAGCCCAAAACATATGTGCACTATATGTCAGTAAAAATACTTGTCCTTGAATGCTGAATAAACTGACAAAGCACTGATTGTATCTCTTGTACTTTATCAACACAGTATCTAAACACTTTTCACTGTAGTGGTGAAAATCTCATTCTAATAAAAGTTAAAAGCGCATCCAGTTATTAGGTTTATAGGATTATTGAATTATGGTTAACGGTTGGTAGAATTTTTGTTTAACATTATCTGCCAATTACATCTGCCACCCTTCTCCAAATCTGTGCCCCTACCTGGCCACCCCAAAAAAGATTTTCTAGACACGCCACTGCGTTCACCCTACCCAGGATATGGTTTCAACACTACTTCTTAGCCAACAGGCTGTTAAAATTCAATATTAAATTTTAACAGCGTTCGACTGCCATGATAAAACAAAATCCATAAATCCATAAATAACAAAGTCAAATAATGCCATATTTTATACAACAATCAATAAACCAATAACCAAACAAATCATAACATATTATAGTCATCTTATAATGAATTTCATTCAAAATACTATTATACAAAAACATTCTCATGGGTCCCATCAAAGCTAATAAACATTATCCAAAATTAATCAATTAACACATTTAATCACAGGTGTTGCGCAACAAGTTCAATAATCTAAAGGGAGTTCAACTCAATTCAAAAGTCTCATAGGCCGTTTTGGCATTTAATCAGAAAAGTAACAAAAAACATCCAAAACGGACAAAACTACAAAAATAAAATCACTCGCTCAACTCTTGATACGTTAATTCAACATTCGGCCATAGTGAAATAAACAAAAACAACAATATTCAATAAATCAAACCAGTAATTGCACTTACTGTCACTAGCCTAGCATTAGCTTACCGGCGTTTTAGAATGCGCGACCGCGGCTCCGTATTTTCATTAATTGTGACAAAACAAAACAAACAAATAACTCACCGTTGAGTCGATTGAGAGAGGGTGTAAAGGTGAATGAATCGGCCGGGTTATTGCACGCTGTCAACTGGTATGTAGTCTGTAATTTGTCAATATCTGACAAGAACGCCAACCAGGGCTGTATCCCAATTCAGGGTCTGCAGCCTTAAAGTACGCAGCCTTAACGGTCCACCAGGGCCGCATACGCAAAGACCGCTAAGGCCGGAAGTGCGAGGCTTGTGAAATGGGACGGTCTAGCCTCCGTCTGCCCAGGTTGCCTAGCAACCATTACACTAACAGCTGGAAACGTTTCATACAGCTTTGTTTGACAGAAATGAAGGAAAAATCTTTTGTTCATTTGTTTGTTTGTTTCTACATGAGCTTTGATTTGATAAGCATCTGAGGCTGAGACCAAGGGACTGTGAAATCATGATTATTGGGCTTCACTTCTGTACTGAACAGTCATTTAAGATTAGCTAGTAAATAACAATTAGCTAATGTTGTTCATGAGACTAAAGTCATCTCCCTTTGGTAATGTACATATAATATGGCCAATATTAAAGTTATAATTTCAATCATTATTACAACAGTGAATGAACTCTGTTTCAAATACTGAGCTTCAGTAAAGATTCAAGCTGCATCTATTTATATTATTTATATTTCCTGTCACCTTAAATCTTCACTCAAAGACAGGTTTCTGTCTTGTGGGGTCAGATGGTACCATGGTTACACTCCCCCCCCCAAAGACAGGTTTCTGTCTTGTGGGGTCAGATGGTACCATGGTTACACTCCCCCCCCCCCCCCCCTCCCCCCCTCAATCCCATGGACGTCCTTGTACATGGACTAGGCTGGCAGTGAATGACTGGTTGGCTGAGGTGTGAAGGCATCGTATCCTCTTCTTCATCGTCTTGAAGAGCGAAGGAGAAGACAGAACTTAACTCATGCAGAAAGGTCTGAACGCTCTTTAACAGAGGCTTACCAGGCTTGATGTACTGCAGCCGATCAGGAGGATTCCTGGTGCAGGTTGAGTGCCTTAAGGGCGGTTCTGCCTCAGGACTCAGAGGCTCTGATTCAGTAGGTGAGTGTTGTGACAAGTTATTACTGGATGGTTCTGGAATAACTGGATCAGAAGATAGACTTTCTTCATCATGAGAGGTTTCTGCAAGCTCAACTGGCTCAAAGCCAGCTTCCAAGGTTTCGTTATCAATAACTTGTTCCTCTTCAACAGGTACAGGTATAGGTTCCTCTGTGTTCGCTTCCTCTGTAGCCAATACTACAGGGTCATCTGGCTGGTCGATAACTTGAACAGATTGCGGAGTATTGGGTAAGTCAATGGTTGTTGTGAATGTGACAGGTTCAGCAAAGAAAGGAATGGGTAGGTATGAGATGAGTTCCCCTTTGTCATTGTCATCATCAGCAGCAGCAGCAGCATGTACAGGAGACACAGGTAACACAGGCATTTTCCCCTTTTGCTTAGTAAGCATTTCATTTTCAGAAGGTGGTAAATACCCACAGGGCAGTAGGAGGTCTCGATGTAAAGTCCTCAGGGGCTTGTCTTGGCCTTCGGGTCGAACTGTATACACAGGAAGATTGCCGGCTTTCTTCACTACAATGTACACAGATGACTCCCATTTATCTGCAAGCTTGTGTTTGCCTCTTACCCGCACGTTCCTCACAAGAACTCTGTCTCCAACATTCAGCTGTGATGCAGTGATATTCTTATCAAATCTGTTTTTGTTACGTTTCATCACTTTTTCTGAGTTTTCAATGGCCAGCTTGTAACTTTCTTCCAGGTGGGACTTTAGTTTTTCCACATATTATGTGTGGGATGTTGATCCTTCTTTGGCAAGGGGTAGTCCAAAGGCTAAGTCCACCGGTAAGCGAGGTTGGCGACCAAACATGAGCTCATATGGTGAGAAACCTGTAACATAATTTCTTGTGCAATTGTATGCATGCACCAGGGGCTTTACAAAATCTTTCTAATGACATTTCTGTTGAGCTGTCAGTGTTCTTAGCATATCCAGTAATGTTTGGTTAAACCGTTCAACAGGATTGCTTCTTGGATGGTATGGAGTGGTTCTTATTTTGTGGATCCCAGCCATTTCACAAAGCTCTCGGATGATTCTGGATTCAAAGTCAGGGCCTTGGTCACTGTGCAACCGTTCTGGGATACCATAATGAACAACAAATTTCCATTGCTGCCAAAAGGGCTTGTGGGGACCAAAAGCACAGGACAAATTCAAATCAAGGGCAACCATTTCAACTGTCTTCTTGATACTGGCTCTCAGGTTACTACCATTCCTTATGCCTTCTATAATACTTATCTTTCAGACCACCCAATGAAACCACTAAATGATCTGTTGGAAGTAGAAGGAGCAAATGGACAAGCTGTACCTTACCTGGGATACATTGAGATTAACATGACGTTCCCAGCTGATTTTCTTGGTTCATCCATTGATGTAGATACACTTGTCCTTGTCGTGCCTGATGTCCAGCAACCATACCCAATGATACTTGTTGGCACCAACACTCTTGATGTTGCTTACAGCAAACACTGTGATACCCACCCTGAGCAGTCATTCCTGCCAACTGGTTCCGGTTACATTGCAGTTTATAAAATTCTCCGCCATGTCCAGAATTTAAATGACCAGTATGCTCCTGTAATCTTAAAGTCAGACCAACCACATACCATTACTCCCGGCCAAACCACTGTCCTTGAGGGATGCCTTGTCACAAGGCTATTCCAAGGTGAGATAGCAGTTATTCTGGAACACCCCACCTCCAGTTCTCTGCCTGGTGGACTCATGGTAAAAACCTGCCTTGTGGACTTACCTCAACGTTGGCCATGTTTTCTGACTGTTGTAGTGAGTAATGAGTCTGACCATGAAATCCACATTCCAGCTCGAGCTATCTTTGCAGAAATCAGTGCCTTCCAGGAAGTCACATCCATTATTCAGACCAGTCTACAGAGTCGTTACCTCCATCTCAACCACAATACAACTTTGGAGATTCCCCTTTAACTTCAGACTGGAGAAAACACATTGTTTAAAAGCTCAACAGTATTCCTGAAGTATTTGCCAAACACAATCTGGATTTTGGCAGGACCGACAAAGTTAAACACCAAATCAAATTGTCTGATCCAACCACTTTCAAGCAAAGACCACGACCAATTCATCCTCAAGATCTTGATGCTGTAAGGAAACACCTGCAAGAACTTCTTGACTCCGGAGTTATCAGAGAATCCGACTCACCATTTGCCTCTCCAATTGTGGTTGCGCACAAAAAGAACCGCAGTGTACGTCTTTGTATTGACTACCGCAAACTCAATCTGCAAACAATCAAAGATGCTTATGCTCTGCCTAAACTGGAAGACACCTTCTCCGCACTTGCAGGATCAAAGTGGTTCTCAGTGCTACACCTCAAGTCAGGATACTACCAAATTGAAATGGAGGAGAAGGATAAAGCGAAGACTGCCTTTGTCTGCCCATTAGCATTCTGGGAGTTTAATTGGATGCCACAGAGGATTACCAATGCACCAAGCACATTCCAATGGCTGATGTAAATCATGGTTACACTTAGGTATGCATAAAAACCTTTCATTTAATTACAAAGCCCGGTCTTCAGTTAATTCAATACAAAATATTACATAGAGTACACTATACAGGTTATCGGATGTTCAAAATGGTCTTTTTGTCCTCCAACAACTGCTCACACTGTCAAGCCAATACACCGGACAATTACATCCACACTCTTTGATTCTGTCCACCAGCTCAGAATTGTTGGAGTGAGATATGTGAAGACTTATCAAAGTGTCTGAAATGTAACATTCCAACTTCCCCTTTAGTGTGTTTGTTGGGCAACTTAGATTAGAAAAGAATATAGCCCACATGGTTTTCACTGCACTATGCATTGCCAAAAAAAAAAAAGTCCTCATTAATTGGAAAAATAAAAATAATCTTAATTCTAAGCAATATAGAAATCAAGCCAACTCGGGGGCTCTTCAACTTAGGTCAGTGGCGAGAGGACACATCCCTGTGGTGCTCCTGTGTTGATGGTGATGCTGTTAGACGCATCCAGTTTGTCTTCCTCACAGCTGACGGTATGGAGGTACATAAATACCCACCGCTAGTATGTACGGAAGACTAGGTTGAGTTAGTTAGGTTTAATAGGCAGATAGAGGGGATATTGCTCCTGTTAATTGTGTGTGTCCAAGGTTTATTGAAGGGAATGTCATCAAGTTGATGTGTTGGAATGAGGCTGCGTGGCATAGGTGCAGTTCAGCGTTTGGATTTTGTAATGTTTTGAAAAAAATGGAGACACACCAATTAATACAATGTGGTGATGTGGATGGAAAGAAAAGACAGCCAAAACCAACTGCTAATGCTTTGGAGAATCAGATTGAAAGGCTTCAAACAGAACATCACACTAAGATTAATAAAATTAAAAAGGTCATAAAGGTTATTAAAGAGTTAAAGCAATCTGAAGATAATGTTTCCACTGTTCAGGCTCAGTTAGAGAATTTGTCTGTGTTGCTTAATGAGGCAACTCATCTGCATGAAACCTTGCTTCCTTTGCTTCCTCAAGAAGAGCAAGAAAAAGTCAATTGCTTGGTTCATAAGTGTGCGAGCACATAATACCGAGTTTATGGAAGAGATAAAGAAATGGCTTCAAGATGCAAAGGGAAACCCTCAGAGCAAAAACCAAGTGTCTGAGCTTGATTTGCCACAGTTAAATCCACCTGGTGTTGATTCCTCTGATGTATTACCTGCTGGAAATGGTTCTGGTGCTTCTAGGCACGCAGGGAATGTTGGTAAAGGTACTGCGATAGATGATGTTAATCCAAGTGATAGCATCTCTAATGTTGCAAACAAAAGTTGTAGGAAAAGCAAATCATCACTCAGTGGCTCAATGGTTTCATCTGCCTTGTCAGCACGCATAATGGCAGAAGCTGACATGGCTGCCCTTCTTGTTCGACAGAGGTTGTTGAAAGAAAAGCATGCTTTGGAAGAACAAGAAATACAGCTTAAGAAAAGAAAAGAGCTGCTTGACTTAGAAACTGAAATAGCAGCCTCAGCAGCAAAGGTGAATGTTTTAAAAGCTTCTGAAATGTCCCGAGTCTCAAGTGCTGTTAATGGTGAATCTGATGGAATGAATTCGTATTTAGAACGAGAGCAGGGGCGTTTAGGTGTCTTAAATCCTAATGCTCCGACGTTCAAACCTGTGTTGCCAGAGCGACCATATCAGGGTGTTGATGCAAGTGATCATCAAGCGCATGTATTGGATGTAAGGCCCAAGGTTAAAAATATTTCTCAGCCTAAGGTCGTTTCATTGGAACAGTCAGAGACGAAGCCACAAGTATTTCCAGGTGCAGTTTCAACTACTCAGATGATGTCGCAGTCTCACGCACAATCAAAACCTCTTACACATACAGTGCAAGGTGGTGAGGGTCATGATCATCTAGTCACAGTTTTGAAGAAACAGAATGAAATTACAACTTTATTGGCTGAGCAGCAGTCTCTGCTTTTGTTACCAAGGCGTGACATTCAGTTCTTTGATGGTGATCCTTTACAATATCAAACATTTATGAGAGCTTTTGAGCACATGGTGGAGAGTCAAGCTCACAGTGCTAAGGATTGTTTATATTTTCTCGAGCAATACACTAGAGGCCATCCAAGAGAAATGGTCAGAAGCTGTCAGTATATGCCTGCTGAGTATGGATATGCTAAAGCTAAATCTTTGCTCCAGGAGAACTTTGGCAATTCGCTGAAAATTGCTGCTGCCTACATTGAAAGGGTCAGTAAATGGCCACCTATAAAATCTGATGATGTGAAGGCTTTGCAGGAATATGGGTTTTTATTAAGGCAATGTTGTAATGCAATGGGAGACGTTGAGTCCTTGCATGAGTTGGATGTCTCTGCTAATATGCAAGCAGTTATAAAAAAGTTGCCTTATAAGCTCAGGGATAAGTGGAGGAATGTTGTCTGCGATCTGCAGGAGAGGTTTCAACGTAAAGTGGTTTTTTGCGATGTTGTTGAGTTTGTCGAAAGGCAAGTTAAGATCGCAAGTGACCCATTGTTTGGAGATATACAGGATCCTATCTTTTTTGAAAGAGAATAAGATAAGATAACCTTTATTAGTCCCACACGTGGGAAATTTGTTTTGTCACAGCAGGAGTGGACAGTGCAAAAGTTATGAGGCAAAAATTAGAATACAATAAGAATAAATACAGTACACAACTGTACAGAATAGAATAAAATAAAATACTATATACAGTAGAATAAAATAAAATAAATATACAATAAGATAAAAATAGAATACAAATACAAATACTATATACAACTGAGTAAAAATACAACGATGACAGAAAGGATTATTGCACTTAGTATTATTGCATATGTATGGATGTGTGTGCTTGATCAGTTAAAGTCTTTATTATGGAGTCTGACAGCAGTGGGGAGGAAAGACCTGCGAAATCTCTCCGTCCCACACCGTGGGTGCCGCAGTCTCCCACTGAAGGAGCTGCTCAGTGCTGTCACAGTCTGCTGCATGGGGTGGGAGATGTTGTCCATCAGGGATGACAGCTTAGCCGCCGTTCTCCTGTCACTCACCACCTCCACTGGGTCCAGAGGGCATCCTAGAACAGAGCTGGCCCTTTGGATCACCCTGTTCAGTCTCTTCCTGTCCCCAGCAGAGATGCTGCCGCCCCAGCAGACCACGCCATAAAAGATAGCAGAAGCCACAACAGAGTCATAGAAGGTCTTCAGGAGTGGGCCCTCCACTCCAAACGACCTGAGTCTCCGCAGCAGGTACAGCCTGCTCTGCCCTTTCCTGTAGAGGGCGTCGTGTCCATTCGTGTCCATTCAATAATGTCACCATATAAGATACACAGTATCTATAATATATGTGGCAAGGTCAAAGATCAACGAAACACATTCTCTATTAAAGTTCATTTCACACTTTATTTCAGATCAAAATCAGGAGGGGTCCAGCATAACAGACCCCTAGCACAGGCTGGTTAGGTATTAAGAAATTATGGCTCAGTCATCTCCATTTGGAGCTCAGGTGCATGGTCCGAGTGGCCGACTGGACCCTTATTCGCCTTATGATCTCCTAGTGTTACATATGTGCTTCTCCTCTGCTTTCCGTTGTATGTTAAGGCCTGGTAAACATCCCACATGATAGCATATAGAGAGGATGCAGACGTATAATCCCTGTTTTTATGCACTTATCAAGAGAAATGGCCACAAGTGCTTAGGTCAAAATAAAAGAATAAAAAATTATAACTCAACTAATCGCCAACAGGTGATCAGATCTTCCCGCACCTCCATAGGGGAAATCTCACCCCATTTTTTTTATTTTTATTTTTTATTTTTTGATAACACTTTATTTGGTTTGTGTATGTAGTAAATGTGAGAGTCATGCAGCTGTTAGCAAACACAGCAAACACAATCAATTAGTTTTAAACTCTTTTATTTACACATCCATGTTAGTAAGTACTTGGAGGTCAAGGAAGATCTGCTGACCTGTCGGTGTCTCGTCAATCTCCCACTCCCTTATTCGGTCTGCCAATCCAGGGGTACTGCCCCTGATCTCCACACAGCATCGTAGAGGCGTGTCAACCAAGACAACCCTACAACATCCAGAGCCTTCAGGAACTCGGGGCAACCCTCATCCACCCCAGGGGGCCTGCCACCAAGGAGATGTTTATTAAAATAACCTCACCCCTGGTGATGGACGAGTCATCCTCCTCAACCCCAGACTCTGCTTCCTCTACAGAAGACGTGCCAATGGGATTAAGGAGGTCCTAGAAGTATTCCTTCCACTGCTCAACAATATCCTTAGCTGAAATGAGCAGCACTTCACCTGCACGATACACAAGGCAGGTAATACCCCCCGAGTTGCCTGACGATTTGACAGAATCTGTTCGAGGCAAACTGAAAGTCTTCTTCCATGGCCTTTCCGAACTGCTCCCACACTAGAGTTTTTGCTTCAGCCACTGTCCGAGCTGTGTTCCGCTTGGCCTGAAGGTACCCATCAGCTGCCGTCGAAGTACCACAGGCTGACTAAGCTCAATAGGACTTCTTCTAGAGCCCGATGGTTCCCTTCACCTCCGGTGTCCACCATCTGGTTCAGGGGTTGAAGCAGCTTCAGCAATGGAGATGCTGAACATGGTTCATTCAGACAGAATGACCCCAGTCTCCCTTGGAATGCTGTTAGAGCTCTGCCGGAGGTGGGAGCAGAAGATCTTGCAGATGGGGGTCTCTGCCAGGCACACCCTTACTTTACGTTTAGGCACTCCAGGTTTGTCCAGCATCCTCCCCCACCACCTGATTCAGCTCAAAGCCTGGTGGTGATCATTTGACAGCTCAACACCTGAGTTTGCCCAAGTGTCCAGAACATGTGGCCGCAGATCTGATGATACAATTACAAAACTGACCTGCAGCCTGGGGTGTCCTGGTGCCGCGTGCACTCATGGACACCCTTCTGTGCAAACCACAGTTTGTTCATAACTAACACCATGTTTGAACATCACTCCAGTTCAGATCTGGCAGGCCGTTCCTCCCAATCGCGCCTCTCCAGTTATCACTATCCGTGCCCACATGAGCTTTGAAGTCTCCCAGTAAGATGACCGAGTCCAAGAAGGCCCAGTACTCTGACCTATCATTTGGTATATAGCCGCAGACAACAGGGACTTCCCCACAGGTAGGCCCATGTCCCTTTTTTGGACTAAGGCCTGGCCTCGAGGTGCTTGCTCACGGACACCCCACCTGGACCTGGCTCCAGGGCAGGGCCCCAGTAACCCTATTCCAGGCAGGGTGAAATGTTCCCTGGATCCTCTACTGATAGGGGCTTTTGAACTGCTCTTTGTCTGGGCCGTCACCTAGGATCAATTTGCCATGGGCAAAAGCCCCCCACAACATAGCCCCTGGGGTCCTTGGGACACACAAACTCCATCAATATGGTAGCGATCCACAGAGGGGAATTATTATACATACATATTTCATACAATGACTCATATATAACATTCAATTTACAAAGTTTCAACATTGAACTTGTCAGTGGTAGCATTTCATTTTTGAAAACATTGTGTCATGTGAACTGTAAGATGTTTTAGAAGCATATGAAGCAAAAGAGATAAGTTGATGGCATTGGAAAATGCATCATTGCCTTTCAAAGCATGTCTTTAAGGACCGATCAGGTCCCATCACAGGTAACTGATGTCATTTATACCTGCGTCCATGCAGGCCTGAGTATCATTTGAGAAAAGTTGATACTGAAAAGCATAAGCAGTTCAGTTAATAAGATATCAGCGAAGTCTGTGGGGCTCTGTTGTGAAACAGATCAAGAGAAATGGTGTTAAAACCTGTGGTTAATTTAAAATGGCAAGTTCAAAAATAAATAAATCTTGAGCGACTATGTAAAGTGTAAACAACTGCAATGAGGTCACCATATTTTATTCTTAGTGAAACGAAAAACATACGAGATGTGTTAACTGAGAAAAATTGATTTAATTTTAAGCAAAAAGGGCCTTTTAAATATGATGGCAACATGTCTCAAAGCTGGCACAGAGTCGTGTTTGCCACTTTGTAGCATTCCCTCTTCTTTTAACAACAGTCTGTAAACATGTGATGAGAGCAGCTGCGAGATTTGTCTGATATTGGAATCTGGCTACTCATAATAGCTGCACAACACAGTATCCATGTTCTCAAAGCTGCTAGATCTCGTGCTTGTACAAATACCATCTATTTAAAAACAAACAAAACCCCAACACCCCACCCCCATTTTTTTAAAATGAAAAATAAAGTTTTATAATTAGCAAAACATCACAACACTCCATTTACTTCATTTCAGAGATTTTTTTAATTTTCATTTATGTTGCAACATCATCTTCCTCTGCTGCTTCTGTCTACTCAGGAGATGAGAATCTGCCAAAGAACAGGATGGACTTGGTCTCATTATATCTGATGAAGAAGAGGAAGGGGTGATCTGCTGTGAAGTGTGTGTCCGGTATAAAACTCTCCAGCTTGATCACAGCACCTGTGGCTGCAGTGGCCTCTGTGCCCTCCTCGTTCACCTCCACAAAGGCCTTGTGGGCCATCGTAGACAGGAAGAGCCCAGGTTCACCGTTCATGCCAGACAGGTCAGCCCTTCCTGCACAGAACACGTTCTTCATACCCAGTTTAGCCAGAGGATCATTCAGCTCGTAGTCTTCCTCCAGCTTGAACTTTGGCAGATGAAGGACAACTTCTGAATGGGTGCTCATGTTTTTCCTGTCGGTCCATTCAATCAGCCTCTCCTGTGTTAGCTCCTTCTCCAGCTGGAACACAGTTAATACATTTTGTCATATTTCTTTTGCTCATATTTAAATTCATTTTATCCATGAAATCAGAAGCGGTCTGTTAAATGATCAAATTTAAGTAAACAGAAGCGAAGCATTTGTGTAAATGACCTAATTTGGCCAGACATAATTTGGTAATGTTGACATGTATATTTATATAGGCCAATTTCCTTCAGGGTCAACCTTCAGGATCAATAAAGTTTTACTGAATTGAATTGTTTTGGAACTACTTTGGTTTTATTTTGAAACAGGAAACTAGCGCAAAACACAAGATGAAGGTTTGTTAATAACGTGGGTTTTACAATATGGCCTTACGAAGACAGATCATCATTTTGTCTGTATTAATTAATACCCGGCTGACAGTGGCACGAGTTTTGATAATGTTACTTTTAATGTAATAGGTTATGTGCAATCAAGATGTTGTTTAGAGTTTTTGTAAGCTATTAAAGTAAGAGCAAAGCGGTTGAACTGAAGCAATGTCATAAGAGAATTTTAGTTTCTAGTGAAAGGACTTACCACCCTTTGATTATGTAGGATTGAGAGGTGAAAAATATGCATAAGATTGATGATATAAAGTGTAAATTTGAAGTTCATGTTATAGTTAGTGTGCAGGAGAAATGAGTGTTTCCTTAATATTTTAAGGTATTAATATGTTGGGTTTTTGACAGCATCTTTACCAAATGTTTCAGTGAACCACACCTCTAATAAAAATTCTGTGAAGCATCAGTATAAGAGACCATCATTCAATCAGGGATGGTACAAGAAGAGGTTTTCGTGGCTTTTCCTCACAGGAACTTGTTTCTAGGCTGTGTACCTTCAGCAGAGGGCCTGAGCCGTCTGAGGACTCCTTAGGCAGCAGAATGAACATGCTGAGCTCCTCACCCACATAGGGCAGCTCTAGGATCTGCAAATCATGGTCAGCAATGTAGTTGTAGGGAAGCTTCTTCCTCTGGTGCATCATCTGGACTGGTACGGTCTCATTCTGACACACAGGAAATCCAGGCGACCAGATCATGTTATCATAAAGCTTCTGATGGTGTTTACCTTAAACATTTTACAGTTTCCTGTATTCAGACTTTGAGTCCAGAATTTGTAACCTTCAGTTAAATTTCTACCTGTCTGATTTCAAAGGGCATCTCTTTGGTGTTTGGCTCTTTAAACGGGTTCTTCCAGTTGCCCTTGAAGTAGATAGCATTGACCAGAGCCAGTCTGGTATCTTTGTTGACTGTTCCTGGCTTCAGAAGGTCTTTTATCTTATCTGAAAGGAAATACAGAAACAACAATATTTCATTATAATCCACAGAGGATGCTAAAATGATTCCCTGCTGTTCAGGCTGTGGAAGATGCACATTCTCACTTTCTGTCTGCTGCTCGACCCAGCTGTTGATCGCTGCTCTGCACGCCTCTGGATCTCCGATGAAGTCAACAGTTATCGGGTCTGCCAGGTAGTTCCTATGTGTGACGTCAATGAAGTCCTGCAGAGAGCAGACATCAGTTTATTAATCCAGTCTTTGTAATGAAGAACTTTATGAAGAGAATCATTGATGTGGACACTCACTGGGAGGAAGTGGGCAATGTTTTCTCCATAAAGACGGTTGGCTAGTTTCAGGATGTAGGATGCAGACGGTGAGTTGATTTCAGCGTTCAGTTTCTGGAAGTTTGCATGGATGCCTTCACCTGAGCTGAATGAGAGGGCCTGTGTGGCATTGAAGACAAAGACTGAAAGGATGTGACACTGAGCCTGAGTGACCCTAATGTAACAATTTATGGTCCAAAGGCAGAAACTGGACAACTTTATTCTTTCAGCATCAGGTTTAATAATAACCTTTAACATACTGTCAGTCTCACTGAACATCATGCTCTCACTCACTACACTGTTTGTAGGTTTTATGGACTCTGATGCCATTTATAAACACAAATTGCTGATGTCAGACTGGGAACATCAGTGTTTTGGCCACATAAACAAACCTTTTCAAACACGTAACAAAACCCCAAAAGTTGAATTCTGTCCAATCATAAACCTACTGAAAAGAAAGTTTATAAGACAGCACTAGTCTCACAAGGTGTGAATTTTTTCTGAAAATATAAATATATATAAAAAGCAAAATAAAAAACAAAAATCAGAACAAAAAGCAGTCAGCCACATCTGACAAGA
Source organism: Mchenga conophoros (assembly GCF_057382185.1). Classification (NCBI taxonomy): domain Eukaryota; kingdom Metazoa; phylum Chordata; class Actinopteri; order Cichliformes; family Cichlidae; genus Mchenga; species Mchenga conophoros. The sequence continues at coordinate 12,904,050 of NC_140542.1, forward strand.
CATTTAAAGTTTCAAAGGCATGCTGGCTGATTAACTGATGGTGGTGCAGGGAACAAGTGACAGTGAGCTGACCTGAGTAATCTGAGCTGCAGTGTCTCCTTTGGCTCCCTCGTAGACCGTGGCCAGGGCTGCGCCGATGCTCAGAGGAGAGACAAAGATGTTTCCAGCAGGGTTTGTCTGGCTCAGAGTGCGGAACAGCTCCAAGGCAAAGGCTGTGTTTGAGCTGCTGACGGCAGACATGGCTGATGGTGTTTTCCTGTAACATGCAAACAACAGTTTAAACTGCAACAACATTACATATCGGAAACAACAGAAGACTTTATATTAAAGCAATGAGGGGAAAAAAAAAAAACACAACACACTTCAGGAAGTAACACCAGCACTGCTGGGAGAATATAGAAAATCACCCCAATCATCTGCCAGCTGTGCATTTATTTTAACAACCTGAGCTGTTTTCACAAAGCTGATTTCTGTGACCAAACTCAAAGATAAGAGAACGATAAGTGAAACTCGTAGACACATAAAACGAGGATGAGCACAGGAATGAGGAAAGCGTGTAAATAAGGTTGGTGGAATAAAGAAATGCGGTCCTACGGAAGACGATCAGGGCTTTAAAAACAAGAAGAAAAAAGTGGGGACTTTAATCTCAGAATTCTGTAAGAAAGCTCGTCCCCACTTCTTTCTGTTTCCAGTGGAATCCTCTTCTGGTGATGGCTTATTTTACAGAGAACAGCATGACTAGATCTCGTGTGTAAACCTGAACTCGATCGATCGCCTCTGACGGGAATGGCTGATGGGAATGTTTCAGAGAATGAAGTTCCTGTAATGCAGCTCATCGGTTATTCATTTAGTTCCTACGAGACATGGAGCCTGTTCTAAATAGCACATTTTACAGTCTGGCTCTAATCTCGGACTGTAAGTTGAACTCACAGAACAAAGTGCCTCCTCTCCGATCTGATTATTATTCTCCAAACCAACGGCCGCGGAAGGCTAAACATGGGGATACTGACGACATGCAACAACAACGCAGGAAATGCACTTCTGAGCTACTGTTCTCTTTATTCAACCATTATACTATTCAAACCACACATCAGTAGGGGAGACCGGGGATAGTTGTAACGTGGGTCAGTTGTAACACTTCCAGTTTCTCCAAACAGGGCTAAGTTTCAAATGATGTGACTCATCCTGTGCATGCCCAATTCAGTTCTGCTATCACATGTGAAAAATCAGCACATTTTGTCAAACACAGACAGTTTAACATGAAAAAAAGTAATTTGTATGCCAAAAAGTAAGTTTTTCTACTTTATTTCAATGTTTAATAGCATTATCTGCTTTGCAGTTAAACTCATCAAACTTAAATTATGTTATTTGTATGTCTATGGGGATATATTCTATGTAGGTCTTTAGAGCTAGTGTTTTAGCCGTTGGCTGTAATGTTAGCTAGTTCATGGCTATAGGAGTCTGGGTCAGTTGTAACAGCAACAGTCTGGGTCAGTTGTAACAGCAACAGTCTGGGTCAGTTGTAACAGCAACAGTCTGGGTCAGTTGTAACAGCAACAGTCTGGGTCAGTTGTAACAATAATGCAGATGTTACAACTTACCACACTATTACTTTAACTGATATTGAACAAGTTGGGGCAACGACATCAGCAGAGAGAGGTTCACTGGTCGCTTTTGTATATGTGGTTAATGCCATTGGCAACACAATTCCTCCACTGTTTGTGTTCCCACACATACATTATGCAGACCACTGTGTCAGAGATGGACCAGTAGGAAGTACTGGTAGTGGAAATAAATCAGGATGGGTGCAAGAAACAGATTTCCTCATCTTTCTGAAGCACTTTGCAAACCACACAAAGGTAAGCCATGATAAAAAAAAAATAATGGAATTGCGATGCTGGTGAACAACTACATTTTTTCAGCTTCATTGTTATGTTCAAAATTGGTGCAAGAGTTGTAGGTTATAATGCCCACTGAGCCAATGAGGCCAAACTCGAGGAAGACCAACCAAAATTAATGAAATATTCAGTTGCAGGAAATTCCATAATATGTTTTTTTTGGGGGGGGCTGGAATATGTTCAAAAGCTAGATTTCTGCATTCTGGCACACACACACACACACACACACACACACACACAAATATTTTGTCAGTACCCTTATTTCATTGTGTTAGATTTCACCCCAGGATATGTTACAACTAACCCAGACTATGGGGTTAATTGTAACATTTCACTCTTTGTGTTTGAGGCCATACCATGCAATGGGTAATTGTGCTGCAGAGAAAATAGCTGCACTATTTAATAGCCGACACATGTAAATACTTTGCATTACATTTTGAATCCACTACCTTAAACGAGCTCCAATTTACAGACAGAAATGTCAAAAATGTTACAACTATTCCCGGTCTCCCCTACATGGGACCCAATATAAAACAAATGCACAGACTCCACAAAGAAAGATGACTGGCACTCTCAAAGCTTTACACCAATTATTATGCCAAATTGCGATATCCACCCGCAGAATCAAACACACTGCGCATTCAGTTGCGGTCAACAGAAAGTTTTACCCCATGCTCACCATACCTCTCTGCTCATCAAACAGCAGGTGCGCTGAACAGGTGAGTGCAACAACATTTATTGCCCAATACACACCCATGAGTCACGCCCCACGACCGTGCACCAATGCAGTGTGTGCATTTTAAACCAACCCTCTTAACCCCAAAAAGGAAAAACTCACATAGGGGAGACCGGGGATAGTTGTAACATTTTTGACATTTCTGTCTGTAAATTGGAGCTCGTTTAAGGTGTGGTTTGCAAAGTGCTTCAGAAAGATGAGGAAATCTGTTTCTTGCATCCATCCTGATTTATTTCCACTACCAGTACTTCCTACTGGTCCATCTCTGACACAGTGGTCTGCATAATGTATGTGTGGGAACACAAACAGTGGAGGAATTGTGTTGCCAATGGCATTAACCGCATATACAAAAGCGACCAGTGAACCTCTCTCTGCTGATGTCGTTGCCCCAACTTGTTCAATATCAGTTAAAGTAATAGTGTGGTAAGTTGCAACATCTGCATTATTGTTACAACTGACCCAGACTGTTGCTGTTACAACTGACCCAGACTGTTGCTGTTACAACTGACCCAGACTCCTATAGCCATGAACTAGCTAACATTACAGCCAACGGCTAAAACACTAGCTCTAAAGACTTACACAGAATATATCCCCATAGACATACAAATAACATAATTTAAGTTTGATGAGTTTAACTGCAAAGCAGATAATGCTATTAGAAATTGAAATAAAGTAGAAAAACTTGCTTTTTGGCATACAAATTACTTTTTTTCATGTTAAACTGTCTGTGTTTGACAAAATGTGCTGATTTTTCACATGTGATAGCAGAACTGAATTGGGCATGCACAGGATGAGTCACATCATTTGAAACTTAGCCCTGATTGGAGAAACTGGAAGTGTTACAACTGACCCACATTACAACTATCCCCGGTCTCCCCTATTGCTCGTACAACATATGCACATACGTACATTCCTCTATAAAATACTCCTGTGTTCTGGCCGGAAATGTTTCCTCATTGCTAACTGGTGTTATTGTTTCTTCGTCTGTTACATCATCCAGGACCTGTATCTCATGATGCCCTCTTGTACCTCTGTTAGCCGGCTAACATCCTTCAAGGCTTTCCTGATTCTGGTATCCAGCTTTCTTCTTCTTCATGATGGGCATTCTTGATCTTCAGGGTGAGTTTGTTTTTCGAGCAATGAATATGTTAAATCTAAAAACAAAAAAACAAACACAAACAAAGAACAACACTAAAATAATTTTTTTTCTTCATTGCTGATAGGAAGCATATTGAAGTGATGGTTATTCTTAAAACTTTTAACTTTAACTGTTACAGATGAAAGTGTCATATATTAAAAAATAACTAAAATCATTCAATAACTGTAAAACAGCCAAAAGTTCTCCTTTCCATGAAAGAACAGCGGCACACACAGCTGCATACAGTGTGGGAGTGATGGAGGTTTTAGAGTGTCAGCAGATGGCGATAGAGAGCTTGTGAGAGGGCCCGGCCTCTCTGTGGAACCGTAATCTTTTTGGCCTCACAGTATTGTGTAGAAGTGAAACTTTTTGCAACCATAAGTAATGCTAACTGCTGCCCATTAAAAAGAATGCAGGTTTAAGGACATTGCAGTGCACTGGCTTTTCATTTCAGACCTCTGTATCCATGTCCATATTTTATCATGTCTTAGTTCCAGCAAATACTTTATTGCCAGTTTGAGGTAATTAATGTGAGTCCGTTTCTTTCAACGGCAAAAACGACTTTACTTTTTTTTTTTTTTTTTTTTTTTTTACATATTTGTGTCTCCCATGAGGAGTTAACTATTTAGTGCAGTGCCCACTGAAATTGATCATAAGACCAAAGTCATAATTTCCATTTTGTTGAGATGCCCTGCTCTCTCTATCAAAATTCCTCTCCTGATATTGCTGCACCTTTACCTCTCTCAGTGCACATGGATCTATTATCATATACAAACTGATTACCAGTTCTGTCTCTCCTTCATCTGCAGCTGATTCTTCTCATGTCAAGGCTGTATGTATAAAGCTTCTATCAGAATGTTAAAGTGGTGTGCTGTATGTTGCTGTCTACAGCCTGAGGAACATAAAAATAACAGCGGCTCCTTGTTGCTCATTTGGAATGCATAGTCCTTCCTGCTTGACTCATTGGAAAGTTTTCCAGTGTATTATCTAGACTGCACTGAGGATAATTACGGGGGAATAAACACAGAGGCGTTTGCCATTTTCTGGACTTGAACGCAGTCTGAGAGAGAGAAACTTTATTGACAGCCACTGATATATACACATGTACATCACTTGCCAAACACAATGCATGTTATAGGCTGTTTCCATTTTCCTTTATATACTCTGCATTCATTCAAACATTGAGCCTGTGTGTTGGCAATGCTATATAATTATGTGTTTTAATTGAGAGCATATTTGTTTTAAATGAATGTCAACACTGTCATCCCTAAGATGTGATTTTTTAGAGAAAAAAAAAGTTTGGAAATTCTCAGAGTTGTGTATTCTTGTGAACTTGCTTTATGTGGCCTTGGTGTTTCAGGTATTTTCATGCTCGGTTTACCCAAAGCAAATGCAATGGTCAGTCACTCTTTTAGCACCAATTAGTGATCAATTTAAATATGACTGCAATATTTTTCTAGCAAACCCACACTCAACATAAGTCAGCTCAATACTGGCATCAATAGGCCAGTATGTTAACGAGCTCGCATTTTCAGCCTGGTCATTCCACAAGCTTCCCTTCATCCCACTCAGGTTGCGGCAGCTTCACGTTAATATAGAAGCATTTAGTGAAATGACTGCATTGTCTTACTGAGAGACTTCAACTCTCATGTGGGAAACTACAGTGAGACTTCCAGGGGCATGATTGGGAGGAACCGTCAGGGGCCGGCAGTCTTCCGTGGCCTACCTGCCCGTTGTGTCCATGTGCGCTGTTTTTGTTTGTGTCGTCGAAGCGACCTCTCAACCCAGAAGTGTTCCGGTGCTGGAGGTAGCTGCACCTGAGCTTCAGTCAATGCTGGATCATTGAGTTAACCCTCATCAGTATGGCCGTGATTGATAGTGTTTAGAACCTCGTGTCACGATGGGGTACGCTGGTGTGTTTATGGAGCGGACCTAAAATCAGACGAACAGTAACGAAAAGGGAATGGCTGCAATCACAGCATTGTAAGATGGTGAAAGATGTACCCTTAGGCCCCCTCCTCGATTCAGAGATGGTCTTTCCCTTTTCACCCAAATGGTCTCCTTGACTCCACGCTTAAACCAGCGTTCTTCCCTTTGCAGCCATTCCCCAACTGTCTGTGAATGGTACTCATGGCCATTGATCAGCGGTCCTTGATCAATGAGCTTTGATCAGTGGTTTTTGATCAATGTTCATGAGAATTTTCATACTAATGATCTAGAAACTGACCTCCCAGGCCATTGTTCATTCAGTGGTGCTAGTTTCAGTCATTATGCAAATGTACTGTTTATAAGATTGGGGAAACCTGCAGTCAGCTGAGACTGAGGAAGTCACTTGAAAGAGCGATGAAATGTTTCTCCCACTGAAAACGCTACGTTCAGATGAACAGAATCAACTTTTTGGGATTTACTTACCTGGATGATTGAGCGTGCATCAAGACGTTCCTTTTGATTTGGTTTAATAATATGCTGCAGCAGAGAGAGCACTCTGGTTAAACGCCAAAGGCAGCGCACAAGGCAGCGCCCGTCTGAAGATGGGCACTGCCTTGTGCGTGCTTTGTATGCAAAGTGACAAAACATACAGACAAAGACATTCCACAACACTTACACATTGCCACATCACATGGGCCTATACCTTTAGCTTATCCTCCCTGAGAGAGTTATGACCTTGTTTTTTACTTAACCGTCACCTAAAGATTAACTTCCTGAAGCCTCCTCCTTCCATGAGTAAAGGAGAAGGAGTTCCACTATCTGTCTAATCCCCACAACGCCTGGATGTCTCTAACTTACTCACAATGACCTAACTGTGTTTGTGTAATAAAGCATAAAACACATATGTGATGCTATCATACATGTATATAACTACATGACACAAAAAGTGATATTACTATTACTAAAGTGAAACATTTGATCATAATAAAATAAAGAAATTTGTATCACACCCACCTCCTCAGTCATGGTGGTTATCATGATTGCCACTGAAATAGTTTATCAGCATTCGGGTTTTTAGGTTTTTCATTTCAAAATTATGTCAATGTGTGTTGTGCAATTTCAGATTTCTGCTGAGGGGGCTCAGGGACTTATTTGCTGGACCTAGATGCCCGAGGCTCTTTCATAACCACGACACTGCTTCAGCGACAGGCAGGATTCATATGTTTGCATCATCCTTGCACACTACTGTGTCACTGTTTCCTGATAGGGAGGTACATTTAGCATTGCTTTCATATCCTCCTGAGAACCAGCTTATTCATTTATTTCCTGTGCAATGGACATTTGTTTTTAGTCTGTCTTTTGACTCATTTGAGATATCTTACTATGTCCTGATCTACTAAATAGAAGCCATCCTGGGCTTCCCATTGATATCTGATGTGTTTGGGTGGGTGACAAAAAAAAGTTCAATGGAAAGATTCTTTTGTACTCGGTTCTGAGGATGATATATCCACATGAGTCATTGTATGGAAGTTCATTCAATCCACCATATTGAGCCTTTTATATTAAAATCCATTGTGTAATCTCTCCTGCTGATTTTCTGCAAAGTGTAACTTCATAAGTCTATACAGGTTTTGCTTTGTGTAGCCACATGTGGAGTTTCTGTGCATGTTAATGATTAAATGCTGCACATCTTTCTTTGCTCACTGTCCATTAAATGTTGTCTGCGTCACCTGCTTGGCTGTCTGAATCCCACATGTCACATGTATTCAGTCTTGGCTGTCACTGTCACTTGTTACTGTCGTTACTGCAGTCCAATCATCTTCTTGCCTGCCTTCTCTGAACCATCAGCCTTTGTGCCGCATGGTTTAAATCTGTGCTCTCCATCATTTTCATGGATTGTATTTGCAGGGCTTCTCCTTCATCTACATAATCTGGACTGGACAGGTGACTAATGATGTCATGTATATCTGTAGTGTGTGCTACAGCCCTGCAGGCCTGAGCACCATTTGAGAAATGTTGATACTGAACAGCGTAAGCAGTGGAGTTAATCAGATATCAGTAAAGTCTGTGATGCTCTGTGTTTAATGTATAACCCCAATTTCAAAAAATGTTGACATACTATGTAAAATGTAAAAAAAAAAAGTCTGCAATGATTTTCCCACATTTTATTCTCAGCAAAACACAGAAAACACATCAGATGTGTAAACTGAGAAAAACTGATAATTTTGAGTAACGAGCATCATGACTGTCTCAAAAAAGTTGGTACAAAGCGTTTGCCACTGTGTAGCATTCCCTCGTCTTTTAACAATTCTGTAAACATGTGAAAAAAGCAGCTGCTAGATGCTTTTTGTGATATTGTTACTGCTCATTTTTCATTGTGGCTGTAATACCTGCAGTATGCAATTTAGCGTCATCATGGTGTAACATAAAAGGCCTTCTCTGACAAATATGCTGCTGTAATAACTGCTGCTTCTGTCTACTGAGGAGATGAGAATCTGCCAAAGAACAGGATGGACTTGGTCTTATTGTGTCTGATGAAGAAGAGGAAGGGGTGATCTGCTGTGAAGTGTGTGTCCGGTATATAACAACAAGCGCTGATCATAGCACCTGTGGCTGCAGCGGCCTCTGTGCCCTCCTCGTTCACCTCCACAAAGGCCTTGTGGGCCACCGTAGACAGGAAGAGCGCCCCTTCACCGTTCATGCCAGACAGGTCAGCGCTTCCTGCACAGAACACGTTCTTCATACCCAGTTTAGCCAGAGGATCATTCAGCTCGTAGTCTTCCTCCAGCTTGAACTTTGGCAGGTGAACGACAACCCCTGAATGGGTGCTCATGTTTTTCCTGTCGGTCCATTCATTCAGCCTCTCCTGTGTTAGCTCCTTCTCCAGCTGGAATACAGTTAATACATTTTGTCATATTTCTTTTGCTCATATTTAAATTCATTTTATACACGAAATCAGAAGCGGTCTGTTAAATGATCAAATTTAATGAAGTAAGTAAGCATGTTTCTAGGCTGTGTACCTTCAGCAGAGGGCCTGAGCCGTCTGAGGACTCCTTAGGCAGCAGAATGAACATGCTGAGCTCCTCACCCACATAGGGCAGCTCCAGGATCTGCAAATCATGGTCAGCAATGTAGTTGTAGGGAAGCTTCTTCCTCTGGTGCATCATCTGGACTGGTACGGTCTCATTCTGACACACAGGAAATCCAGGCGACCAGATCATGTTATCATAAAGCTTCTGATGGTGTTTACCTTAAACATTTTACAGTTTCCTGTATTCAGACTTTGAGTCCAGATTTTGTAACCTTCAGTTAAATTTCTACCTGTTTGATTTTAAAGGGCATCTCTTTGGTGTTTGCCTCTTTAAACGGGTTCTTCCAGTTGCCCTTGAAGTAGACAGCATTGACCAGAGCCAGTCTGGTATCTGCGTTTACTGTTCCTGGCTTCAGAAGGTCTTTTATCTTATCTGACAGGAAATACAGAAACAACAATATTTCATTATAATTCACAGAGGATGCTAAAATGATTCCCTGCTGTTCAGGCTGTGGAAGATGCACAGTCTCACTTTCTGTCTGCTGCTCGACCCAGCTGTTGATCTCTGCTCTGCACGCCTCTGGAGCTCCGATGAAGTCCACAGTCTTCAGGTCTGCCTGGTAGTACTTCTGTGTGGCGTCAAGGAAGTCCTGCAGAGAGCAGACATCTGTTTTTGTAATGAAGAACTTTATGAAGAGAATCATTGATGTGGACACTCACTGGGAGGAAGTGGGCAGTGTTTTCTCCATAAAGACGGTTGGCTAGTTTCAGGATGTAGGATGCAGATGGTGAGTTGATGTCAGCGTTCAGTTTCTGGAAGTCTGCATGGACGCCTTCACCTGAGCTGAATGAGAGGGCCTGTGTGGCATTGAAGACAAAGACTGAAAGGATGTGACACTGAGCCTGAGCGACCCTAATGTAACAATTTATGGTCCAAAGGTAGAAACTGGACAACTTTATTCTTTCAGCATCAGGTTTAATAATGGTAAATGGCCTGTATTTATATAGCGCTTTACTAGTCCCTAAGGACCCCAAAGCGCTTTACATATCCAGTCATCCACCCATTCACGCACACATTCACACACTGGTGATGGCAAGCTACATTGTAGCCACAGCCACCCTGGGGCGCACTGACAGACACTGGCGCCACCGGGCCCTCTGACCACCACCAGTAGGCAACGGGTGAAGGACACAACAACCAAGACTGTCCAAGCCGGGGCTCGAACCGGCAACCTTCCGATTACAAGGCGAACTCCCAACTCTTGAGCCACGATCGCCCCGTAATAACCTTTAACATACTGTCAGTCTCACTGAACATCATGCTCTCAGTAACTATACTGCTTGTGCGTTTTATGGACTTTCATGCCATTTATATAACATTCTAGCTTCATATGTTATTTACATGATGGTATATTGTTAGAACAATGAATTTTTGACGTTATAACGTGATATAGTTCGATTTTTCTTTTGCCTGGGTGGCAGCTCAACGCTTCCGTAACTGCTTTTAAAATACAACGAGGGCTTGAAGTTGCAATCATGCTGGCTGATCAACTGACAGCGCGGTGCAACTAACAAGTGACAGTGAGCTGACCTGAGCCATCTGAGCTGCAGTGTCTCCTTTAGCTCCCAGGTAGACCATGGCCAGGGCTGAGCTGATACTCAGAGGAGAGACAAAGATGTTTCCAGCAGGGTTTGCCTGGTTCAGAGTGCGGAACAGCTCCAAGGCAAAGGCTGTGTTTGAGCTGCTGACGGCGGACATGGCTGATGGTGTTTTCCTGTAACATGCAAACAACCGTTTAAACTGCTACAGCATTACCTACTGGAAACACAACAGAAGACTTTATATTAAAGCAACGAGAAAAAGTGACTTTTTCAGGAGAGCGCATACAGACAGAAACCACCGCCCAACTCACTGAAGCTAAGACACCGGACACGGCGCAGCCCGTTTCAGAAACTTGTCAACAGCGACTCGTTTATCTGAACTACAAGCTACTTTATTCCCACACACATAAAACGAAGACAAATCCAGCAGAATACCCGATTTACAGGGTGAGATATTAGTCTAACTGCAGTTCTTTGCTGGGTGTAAATAAAGTTGGAGGATTGAAGAAGGACGATCCTACGGAAGAGGAAAGGGCTTCGGAGCGTGATGTCACGAGAGGGGGCGTGGCCAAGTTTTGGTTTGCAGGTAAACAGAAACAAATGATCCCTGTTGTCTTTGCTTAATGATTGGATTTGGTCCTGACAATCCACATTGCTGGCATCGTATCTTTCAACATGTGTGTGGGTCGATTTGAATGATCCAGATGTAAGTGCAGCCACTCAGCCTCTACTGCAGATGTGTCACAAATTAATCTTGTAGTAAACTATGGCACTTGGCCACAGGTGGCAGTAGTGGACTGACCTCCATTTGAGACTGCTCCAGCTGCTATGTGATAGTCAGTAGATCTGCTACAAATTGCAGATCATATGGAAGTTTTGGAAATAAATCATGAATATTCCTTGCTTAGCATTAAAAGTAAACATTTCTAGCTCTCCCCCACACTCAAAAACAGATGCCAAACCTACTGACACACCTGAGTCACTCACTTTCTTAAATCCACTCACTCTCACTGGCTCTGTTTATTACTAAACTTGTGTCTCCCATGAGGAGTCAACTATTTAGTGGAGTGCCCATTGAAATTGATCATAAGATCAAAGTCATAATTTCCATTTTGTTGAGATGCCCTGCTCTCTCTATCAAAATTCCTCTCCTGATATTGCTGCACCTTTACCTCTCTCAGTGCACATGGATCTATTGTTATATACAAACTGATTACCAGTTCTGTCTCTCCTTTATCTGCAGCTGATTCTTCTCATGTCAAGGCTGTATGTATAAAGCTTCTATCAGAATGTTAAAGTGGTGTGCTGTATGTTGCTTTCTACAGCCTGAGGAACATTAAAAATAACAGTGGCTCCACGCTGCTCTCCAACTGTCATTGGCATTATATGCATCTGATCTCAGACTCTATGTTATGGTTCTGGGTCATTTTGAACCAGCGTTCTCAGTTTTCTTGCATTTTTGTATTATATTAAGTTTATTATTTTAAGGATTTATTCTATGGTTCCTAGATTGTTCTGTTTAGTTTATTAGACTCCCCCTTGTGTCTTTGCCCTCTGTATGTCTTCCTTTATTTAATTGTGAGTTCTTGTGCTTTGTTTCCTCTCCCTGTTTTGTTCCATCATGTTTCCCCTGCCTGGCATGTCTGTGCTCTCCCTCATGTTCTCTCTCCCCCTCCAGTCTCTGTCTCGGTGTACTTCCTGTTTTACTTTGATAGTCTCCCGTCAGTGTACATCACGGTGTTTACTCCTGCCCTGTCCCGTTATGGTTATTCGTTGTTAGCTGCCCATTCCATAGATACTAATGCACCATCATACCATCAGAGATGCAGACTCTTGATAATAAGTTGGAGTTTCCTCTTCAGTCTGAAGGACACAGTATCTATGTTCTCTAAATCTGCTAGAACTTGTGCTTTTATACAAGTACCATCTATTTTATTTAAAAAACAATGTAATGAAAAGAGTTCGTAATTAGCAAAACGTCACAATACAAAATTCCATTTACTTTATTTCAAAGATTTATTTTAATTTGGATTGCACCATCATTTTCCTCTGCTGCTTCTGTCTACTCAGGAGATGAGAATCTGCCAAAGAACAGGATGGACTTGGTCTTGTTGTGTCTGATGAAGAAGAGGAAGGGGTGATCTGCTCTGAAGTGTGTGTCCGGTATATAACAAAGTAGCATGATCATAGCACCTGTGGCTGCAGCGGCCTCTGTGCCCTCCTCGTTCACCTCCACAAAGGCCTTGTGGGCCATCGTAGACAGGAAGAGCCCCCCTTCACCGTTCATGCCAGACAGGTCAGCGCTTCCTGCACAGAACACGTTCTTCATACCCAGTTTAGCCAGAGGATCATTCAGCTCGTAGTCTTCCTCCAGCTTGAACTTTGGCAGGTGAAGGACAACTTCTGAATCAACATCCATGTTTTTCCTGTCGGTCCATTCATTCAGCCTCTCCTGTGTTAGCTCCTTCTCCAGCTGGAACACAGTTAATACATTTTGTCATATTTCTTTTGCTCATATTTAAATTCATTTTATACACGAAATCAGAAGCGGTCTGTTAAATGATCAAATTTAAGTAAACTGAAGTGAAGCAGAAGAGTTTTTGTGTCTTTTCTTTACAGGAAGTTGTTTCTAGGCTGTGTACCTTCAGCAGAGGGCCTGAGCCGTCTGAGGACTCCTTAGGCAGCAGAATGAACATGCTGAGCTCCTCACCCACATAGGGCAGCTCCAGGATCTGCAAATCATGGTCAGCAATGTAGTTGTAGGGAAGCTTCTTCCTCTGGTGCATCATCTGGACTGGTACGGTCTCATTCTGACACACAGGAAATCCAGGCGACCAGATCATGTTATCATAAAGCTTCTGATGGTGTTTACCTTAAACATTTTACAGTTTCCTGTATTCAGACTTTGAGTCCAGATTTTGTAACCTTCAGTTAAATTTCTACCTGTTTGATTTTAAAGGGCATCTCTTTGGTGTTTGCCTCTTTAAACGGGTTCTTCCAGTTGCCCTTGAAGTAGACAGCATTGACCAGAGCCAGTCTGGTATCTGCGTCGACTGTTCCTGGCTTCAGAAGGTCTTTTATCTTATCTGACAGGAAATACAGAAACAACAATATTTCATTATAATCCACAGAGGATGCTAAAATGATTCCCTGCTGTTCAGGCTGTGGAAGATGCACATTCTCACTTTCTGTCTGCTGCTCGACCCAGCTGTTGATCTCTGCTCTGCACGCCTCTGGAGCTCCGATGAAGTCCACAGTCTTCAGGTCTGCCTGGTAGTACTTCTGTGTGGCGTCAAGGAAGTCCTGCAGAGAGCAGACATCTGTTTATTAATCCAGTCTTTGTAATGAAGAACTTTATGAAGAGAATCATTGATGTGGACACTCACTGGGAGGAAGTGGGCAGTGTTTTCTCCATAAAGACGGTTGGCTAGTTTCAGGATGTAGGATGCAGATGGTGAGTTGATGTCAGCGTTCAGTTTCTGGAAGTCTGCATGGACGCCTTCACCTGAGCTGAATGAGAGGGCCTGTGTGGCATTGAAGACAAAGACTGAAAGGATGTGACACTGAGCCTGAGCGACCCTAATGTAACAATTTATGGTCCAAAGGTAGAAACTGGACAACTTTATTCTTTCAGCATCAGGTTTAATAATGGTAAATGGTAAATGGCCTGTATTTATATAGCGCTTTACTAGTCCCTAAGGACCCCAAAGCGCTTTACATATCCAGTCATCCACCCATTCACGCACACATTCACACACTGGTGATGGCAAGCTACATTGTAGCCACAGCCACCCTGGGGCGCACTGACAGACACTGGCGCCACCGGGCCCTCTGACCACCACCAGTAGGCAACGGGTGAAGTGTCTTGCCCAAGGACACAACAACCAAGACTGTCCAAGCCGGGGCTCGAACCGGCAACCTTCCGATTACAAGGCGAACTCCCAACTCTTGAGCCACGATCGCCCCGTAATAACCTTTAACATACTGTCAGTCTCACTGAACATCATGCTCTCAGTAACTATACTGCTTGTGCGTTTTATGGACTTTCATGCCATTTATATAACATTCTAGCTTCATATGTTATTTACATGATGGTATATTGTTAGAACAATGAATTTTTGACGTTATAACGTGATATAGTTCGATTTTTCTTTTGCCTGGGTGGCAGCTCAACGCTTCCGTAACTGCTTTTAAAATACAACGAGGGCTTGAAGTTGCAATCATGCTGGCTGATCAACTGACAGCGCGGTGCAACTAACAAGTGACAGTGAGCTGACCTGAGCCATCTGAGCTGCAGTGTCTCCTTTAGCTCCCAAGTAGACCATGGCCAGGGCTGAGCTGATGCTCAGAGGAGAGACAAAGATGTTTCCAGCAGGGTTTGCCTGGTTCAGAGTGCGGAACAGCTCCAAGGCAAAGGCTGTGTTTGAGCTGCTGACGGCGGACATGGCTGATGTTGTTTTCCTGCAAACAACCGTTTAAACTGCTACAGCATTACATACTGAAAACATAACAAGAGACTTAAAGCAATGAGAAAAAACCTTACCGGAAGTAACACCAGCACTGCTGGAGAATAAAGAAAATCAAAGGATTCCTATCAGAGTTATCTGTACACCAGTCAGCTTTGCATTTTTTAACAGCCTGAGCTGTTATCACATTAGCTGGTGTCTATGACTCAACCATACTTGACTCGCTGTGTGCGAAAAAAGTCAAAGCAAAATGACAAGACAAAGAAAAGTAAAAATACACTCACACATAAAACAAGGAAAAATCCAGAGGACTACCTGATTTACAAGAGCACAGAACTGTGGTGAGACAGGAGACTGACTGTAGTCCTTCTCTCTGTATAAATAAGGTTGGTGGAAGGAACAAGGGCGGTCCAGTCTTACTGGTTATGGCTCATTTTCCAGAGAACATCATTACTAAATCTCATGGGAAAATCTGAACTGAGAATGCTCAACTCTGATGGGAAATAAAATCCCAGACTGTAAGTTGATGAATCAGAGTGTTCTCTATAATGTGAATCATTATTTCTGACATATGTATGTGTCATCTGGGGAAGAAGGACTTTTCTTACCTAGCTGTTGCATGCCCAGTGGTGCAGTGGCCTCTGTGCCCTCCTCGTTCACCTCCACAAAGGCCTTGTGGGCCATCGTAGACAGGAAGAGCCCCCCTTCACCGTTCATGCCAGACACGTCAGTGCTTCCTGCACAGAACACGTCCTTCATACCCAGTTTAGCCAGAGGATCATTCAGCTCATAGTCTTCCTCCAGCTTGAGCTTTGGCAGGTGAACAAGAACTTCTGAATGAACTTCCATGTTTTTCCTGTCGGTCCATTCATTCAGCCTCTCCTGTGTTAGCTCCTTCTCCAGCTGGAACACAGTTAATACATTTTGTCATATTTCTTTCGCTCATATTTAAATTCATTTTATACATGAAATCAGGAGCGGTCTGTTAAATTCTTAAGTGATCAAATTCAATAAAGTAAACTGAAGTGAAGCAGAAGAGTTTTTGTGTCTTTTCTTTACAGGAAGTTGTTTCTAGGCTGTGTACCTTCAGCAGAGGGTCTGAGCCGTCTGAGGACTCCTTAGGCAGCAGAATGAACATGCTGAGCTCATCACCCACATAGGGCAGCTCCATAATCTGCAAATCATGGTCAGCAATGTAGTTGTAGGGAAGCTTCTTCCTCTGGTGCATCATCTGGACTGGTACGGTCTCATTCTGACACACAGGAAATCCAGGCGACCAGATCATGTTATCATAAAGCTTCTGATGGTGTTTACCTTAAACATTTGACACAGTTTCCTGTATTCAGACTTTGTGTCCAGATCTTGTAACCTTCAGTTAAATTTCTACCTGTTTGATTTTAAAGGGCATCTCTTTGGTGTTTGCCCCTTTAAACGGGTTCTTCCAGTTGCCCTTGAAGTAGACAGCATTGACCAGAGCCAGTCTGGTATCTGCGTTGACTGTTCCTGGCTTCAGAAGGTCTTTTATCTTATCTGACAGGAAATACAGAAACACGGGTCGCGGAGTATGGGAGTGCCTACTGGGGTCAGTGGGGGAGCTGACCCCAGGGAGGGGTCACCTGCCCCTCCCTTCCTTTCCTCCCCATCTCCAGCTGCCTCCCTCTTCCCGCTCCACCACAACCACCCACACATGCAGGGCCTTGGAGTAGGGGTATGTCACCAGGGTGCAGAGGAGGCTACCCCCCCTCCCCTCTGTCCCCTTCTGGCTGCCTCTGCCTCAATTTTATCCCACAACTTAGACATTCACATTATTCACACTCTCATTACGCATACATATAGGATCTTGGGGGTGGGCACGATACACGGAATCCAAGTTACCATCAGGGTGTACACCTCACCCCTGGCATCGTTGCCTACCTCTCAATTTTAAATACACGTAGACATTGAGGGCTAGCAGGAGGGACTATGCGCTTACCTGCTGCTCTCTGGCAGGTAGCTCCATGCCCTCCTGGGTTTTCAATGCACCTTAGAACACACATGCATCAACACTACAATGAGCGGGTGGAGGGAGGTTTGGAGTCTTTTCTCACCCCCATTCTCTGCGGCCTGCTGGAGCGGGGGGGCTAGGAGGAGTTGGCCGTCCGGCTGCGGTCTGGGGTGTGGGGCCTCCCTGCTGCTGCGGAGTCGGGGCGGTCTGCCTCTCCCCACCGCAGGGAAAAGGGTAACACCACCTGGGTCTGGGTGCGGTTCCCCCCTCCAGGGGCAAGGGTACCTAGACCCGGTTTGTAGAGTACGCTTGGGGAGTGTGATCGTGTGTACAGCGTCTCTTTATGTCTGTCTCCACGTCGGTTGAGTGTGAAGTGCACATGAGAGCATGAGGGTGGGAATGGATGCTTGTGTCTGTGTGTGCCTGTATGTCTGTGTCTATATGTCAGGTTGGGTATCAGACGCCACCTCTCTGGGGACATCTCGGGCCCTCCAAGGTTTGGAGGCCTATCTCCACCCACCACCACTTCCCCTGCCGGTGGCGGACTCCCTCAGGTGTTGGTGCGTTGGTGGTTCTTTGTATCTGGGGGCGTCCGGGTACACACCGGCTCACTCCTTGGCGGCCACTTATTGGGGCTCGCTCGGGCCACTTCGGAGGTGGGGTGCCCCCGGCCTCTCGGCCTGGGGCTCGGTCACTCAGGCACAGCTGGCTGCCGGCGGAGTTCACGGGCGCGTCACTGCAACTCCCCCTGGCTTCTGCTCCGCGGCTGCTGAGTGAGCCCTCATCTGGGACTCTCCTCAGCTCTTACTGGGACAGTGGCGCGGCTGCCCCTCTGTTGGTCTTCCTTGGTCTCTTGTGTTCTGGGGGCCTCTGGATGTCTGGAGTTTTGATCTCCTCCATACCTGCTTCATACCCTGGAGGACGGGGCTGTGGCTCCCCCACACTCCCTAGCAGATCATTACATGGAGAAACCTTTGGAATGCAAGCATGCTGATCCACACAGGTATGCACACAGGTGTACACACGGGTATTCACAGACGCGGACTACAGCTTTCTTGGCTGCTGCCTCAAAGCACATTGTACGCTGTCTATCTTGCGTGCTGCACAATATCGTTTATTATTTAGTAACTAAATAATATCTACGGCTAGCTAGTTTATTGTGATGGTGCTTTTTTTTTTCTTATTATGTTGCTCTTTGTTGTTTGCTGTCTCCTCTGTTTTTTTCTCCATACAGGTGACCCAGGAGTTTGTTTTTTTTGTTTGTTTGTTTTTTTTCTCTCTCTTCCCCCCCCTTCTCACCGTCTCTTCTCCCCTTTGGTTTTCTTTCTTTCTCTCCCTCTCTTTCTTTCATTCTTTCCCCCTGTCATGTCTGTCCCGTTTGTAACTGAAAATAAAATAAATTCATAATTATAATAAAGGTCAATCAAATGGACCAATATGGCAAGGCCATGATGATCCACTTGGTAAAATAAATCCGCTTGGCATCTTTCTTGGCCTCAAGACAACAATTCTGATGGCTATAGATCCAAACGGGACACAAAAAAAAAAAAAAAAAAAAGGAAGTCCTGCAGAGAGCAGACATCTGTTTATTAATCCAGTCTTTGTAATGAAGAACTTTATGAAGAGAATCATTGATGTGGACACTCACTGGGAGGAAGTGGGCAGTGTTTTCTCCATAAAGACGGTTGGCTAGTTTCAGGATGTAGGATGCAGATGGTGAGTTGATGTCAGCGTTCAGTTTCTGGAAGTCTGCATGGACGCCTTCACCTGAGCTGAATGAGAGGGCCTGTGTGGCATTGAAGACAGAGACTGAAAGGATGTGACACTGAGCCTGAGTGACCCTAACGTAACCATTTATGGTCCAAAGGTAGAAACTGGACAACTTTAATTTTTCAGAAAAAAAGAAAAGTAAGAACCCCCCCCCCCCCCCCCCCAAAAAAAAAAACCCCAAAAGACCTTGTCCTGTAAGTTATATTCCCTTTGGAAGGTTTACTGTATGATAAGGGTATGATGGTTTTGTACATGTTAAGGTTATGCCTCAGTACTTAGTACCAAATAATCCTACCAACATGGAAAAAATTGTTCATGCATTTGTGTCATCACGTTTAGATTATTGTAATTCCCTGTTTACCAGCTTGGACAAATCATCTCTTTCTCACCTCCAAACTATACAAAATGCAGCGGCCAGGCTACTAACATCTTCTAGCAAGCGTGCTCACATTACTCCTATTTTATATTCCTTACATTGGCTCCCAATTGATTTTAGAATACACTTTAAAATTCTTGTTTTAACACTAAATGCACTAAACGGCCAGGACCCAGATCATTTATCCAAGCTTCTCATAAAATATACTGCTGCTGCTTGTCTCTGCTCACAGACTCAGAGTTTGTTGGTTGTTACCCGTACACGACTGAAGACCAAAGGGGACAGATGCTTTCAGTCTGTGGCACCAAGGCTGTGGAACAGTTTACCACCACAACTACGTTTGGTTGACTCTGTGGAATCCTTTAAAAAGCAGTTAAAAACTTTTCTTTTTAAACAAGCCTTCTGTTGATCAACACTTTTTAAATTTTCATTTACTATTAATCTTTTATATTGTGTATATTGTCTATTTTGTTACTTAACTTTCTGTTTATTTTAATCTTTGTGTACAGCGCTTTGTCTATGAAAATAATAATAATAATAATAATCACACGGCATACCACCAAACAAAAATGACAAAAAAAGGATACTGACAATTTTTCCCCGCGCACCAGGTATAGAAGAATTAGCTCAGTTTGTCCCCAGTATAACTTTTTTGTTGTTTTTTTCTGACCACTACTCATGCTAGGGCCTTCATCCAGGTGAGAAATTTCTCCAGGGCCCAGGTCAGATTGACTACTTTTTCTTTTCTGTTGCTATTGCACACGCTGTATCGTCTAACAGCATGACCATTATGTAATTTCTTCTTCGTTTTCTTAGGCAGTTGGCAACTAATTTAATTAGAGCAGGTAGTTGTACTGCCTGCTAGTGGAAGACAACGTAATTGTTCTGCAAGTTACTCACGCCGGTCGCAGGAACCAGATAATCTTCAACGTAACACTTGATCATCTCTCACGGCACTATGCGCCCGCACAGTGGTTGGGAAACACTGGTCTACAGTGACCCCTTGTGGACACTGAGATATTGCGGTGATGAGTAGATGTGATTGTGACTCTACTAATTATGATATTGCCTGTTTCTGTTTTCAGAAAATCATGCTCATAAGTCACACCTACTGTATATTCCATAACAATAAGTTCAAGTATGGCTGCACCAAATTTGGATTGAGCCCGGAAAGATCTCTGATGTAAACAATTCTTCTGTGGAACTTAGTTAAAGACAGTTAACCCAACTCCTGCGGTCTTTCTGAAAGAAGACTTAGTCCAGACTTGTATACCCAGACTTCATGTATTTCTGTATGTATTAATGCATATAGTCTATAGTGTGGATGGGTCCTTATTCTGGTTACAATCTTAAATAATGGTTTGTTTTCAACACACTAACAATACACTAACTAATGGGATGAACATGTGGAAGATCTACTTCTTTTGCTACTAAAGCCAGTTTGATATATGTTATTTGCACATCCATAGAGTTAAGGTTCAGAGTGGTTCTTACAGAAAAGCTGCAAGTGTAAAGCATTTGCTTGGCACTGGCAATATATCAGGGTTTAGCACCAAAACATCTTAGTTAACCAAAATAAAAATAGAAACGAGACTTTTGAAATAAAATCTTAAATTAACTGAAATGACATTAGTAATGGAAAACTAACTACATTTTTTTAAAGGAAATATCCTTTAAAAACTGTTACTACAACTTGCCTATTGAGGCTTTGATGGAAGTGTTTATTGAGTGTACAAATAAAATAATATTAGAAGAAGGGAACAAACTTTATCTTAATTCTAAGAAATGTCCTCAGCTTGAATCAGTTAAGTAGAAGATGAATAAAATAAAATATGGGAAAAAAATACCTTTGTTTTTATGCTGCCTACATTGTAGAGTGTGACTTTGTCCCATTCCCTACTCAGAGACAAAGTGGGATGCAGAAAGATGAGGGAACCCTAAAATCGGTCACAGTGGCTCAATGTGGGGAAAAGAATCACAACTCATAACAATTTCTATTGTGAGTTTTAGATTTTCTTAACGTACAGGCTGTGATCAGCTGATCTGAGCTACTACTGCTCTGAGGTTTACTGCTCTTTGTGAATTTACACAATTCAACAAGATGTTAGCAGAAGTTGTCCTGATGGATTCCACCCTCTGCACTGGCAGTACACTGTTTATGTTGTCTTTATACTAGACCAGAGGTGGGGACCTCCGGGCTTCAAGGGCAGGTCTCCTGCAGGTTTTAGATGTCACCCGGGGTCAGCACACCTGAATCAAATGATTAGTTCATTACCTCTGGAGAACTTCAAGACATGTTGAGGAGAGGGCTGGGTTTCAATTATCGATTTATCGATTAAAATCAATTTTAGCTTGAATAATGGATATTAATTCATTAAATATGAATCGATTTTTAAATATAAATATATTTTGCCAGAAATGCCAGAATCTCAGGTTAAATCTTTCATTTCAACAACCACCAAACAGCTGAAACAGCAAATGAGAGCAAATAAACGGATTCCACACAAAGACGTAAACACCAAGCACAGACCCGACGCATCAGAAACTGAGATGTCGGCTTTCTCACCCAACAACACGTACACGGACACGCCGTCAGGGCTGAAAGCCGATGGCTCACAGATTCTGAAGCTGCAGGTTTTGTCACTCTGACCAAAATTCACTGAACCAGCAGCAAAATAAGATCCAAACTGCGCTTCACATTTGATAAACATCGTCATTAATTCCCTCTTACTTTTGCTGTTTTTCTTCCACCACGATAAACTTCACACTTCCTGCACAGCTCTGTCTCTCAGTACTTCAAGAACAGTTTCCCATCTCAAATGTCTGTTTTCCGATTATTTGTTTGCTTGTTACGCTGTCCCCCCCCACAAATGACCTCCGACAAGTAAGCCTCATTTCCGCTGTTCAATACCGCAGAAATGTGTTTTATCCTCGGTTACTTTGACACAAAGGCATCTGCTGTGATGCTCACACCTCTGATGAAGTCTCGCAAGTCTCAGTACTGATAAATTTCTCTGGATCGGGGATTAAATCAGGACCTTGTGAATCGGAGAGATTTTAAATCAGCTGTCAGACTGTACAATCAGAACTGCTCCCAACAAACATAGATGTTTACATCAGTGCAGTAACTTGTACTATTTTATCAACCGATTCACACTATAACCAGGGTTGGCCTCTTATCTGTATTTAATTTTATTGAATTTAATAACGGTACAGTACTCTGTTTTTGGTAACCATTGTCCTTGATATAAATATGTAAAAATTGTGTATGTTTCTGTTCTGTGGCTTGTGTGCTGTTTGTTTGTATATGTGTCTTTCTTGCTGCTGTTACACCCAAATTTTCCCTTGTTGGACAATTAAAGGATTCTTCTTCTTCTTCAGTTACTAAATTCAAGCATCATCAGCTGAGCTTCAAATTCAGGCGATCGTGGCTCAAGAGTTGGGAGTTTGCCTTGTAATCGGAAGGTTGCCGGTTCGAGCCCCGGCTTGGACAGTCTCAGTTGTTGTGTCCTTGGGCAAGACACTTCACTGGCGCCTACTGGTGGTGCCAGTGTCCGGCAGCCTCGCCTCTGTCAGTGCGCCCCAGGATGGCTGTGGCTACAATGTAGCTTGCCATCACCAATGGGTGGATGACTGGATGTGTAAAGCGCTTTGGGGTCCTTAGGGACTAGTAAAGTGCTATACATTCATCTCTGTTATACTCTGCACCACAGCCACTGTGCACTAGTCAGACATGTCTAACCTGTTTATCCTGCACTAAACTGCAGAGCATTGTAATGTAATGCAGTCTTTAAATAACACAGTTCGTCTACCTCGTTTTGATTAGCAGCATGTTTCACAATGTCATCAAAACAAAACAAAACAGCTAGCTGTTTCTTTTCTCCCTCTGTGAAATTCAGCAGCTTGACCTTTAGCTGCAACACACTGTGAGACTTATGCTTGCTCCTTTCCAGTATTGCTAGTGTCAAGGGATTTTTGTTTTTATATAATTTGACCAGCTTCATGAAATGTGCTTTTTCTGTTTACTAAGCAATCTACATGTCTATGTGACTTTTCACCTAAATACTTTTGTGATGAACTTATTCAGCTACTAAACCACTTCCTGTTTTTAAAGATTTTTAGAAATCCCCTGTCAGCTAGCTAGATGGTGAACCACAACTTATGGAGATCTGCATTCATGCCACAGTTGTAGCCAATTAAATAAATGAAAACATAAATAAACAAAAAACACTGACCCATTGACCTCTGGCAAATAGCTTGTTTCCCACAAGCTTTTGAAACACGTTTAACTAAATACCAAAAGGTGAATTTTATTTATTCATAAACTTACTGAGGGTGAGAGATTATGCAGTTTATCTATAGACAGCAGCAATGTGTGTTTTTTATAGAGACAAAAAAAACAAAACAGAAATTTTTTTTTTTCTATATGGAAAAACACAGACGGCCACATCTGACAAGACGTTTTGTGAAAACAGGTCAGACTGACTGCTTTTAAAATGCAACGAGGTCTTGAAGTTGCACAGGCATCATGCTAGGAGATCAACTGATGGCGTGGTGCCTGTGCAGTGAGCTGACCTGAGCCATCTGAGCTGTAGTGTCTCCTTTAGCTCCCAGGTAGCCCTGGCCATGGTCCATCCTTGCTCAGAGGGGAAACAAGGATGTTTCCAGCAGGGTCTGTCTGGTTCAGAGTGCCGAACAGCTCCAAGACAAAGGCTGTGTTTGAGCTGCTGACGGCGGACATGGCTGATGGTGTTTTCCTGTAACATGCAAACAACCGTTTAAACTGCTACATCATTACATACCGGAAACACAACAAGAGACTTTAGATTAAAGCATAGAGAAAAAGTGACTTTTTTAGGAGAGCGCATACAGACAGAAACAACCGGAGCTGCCCCACCCACTGAACCTAAGACACCGGACACGGTGCAGCCCGTTTCAGAAACTTGTCAGCAACGACTCTCTGCTCACTTATATGAGACTACAAGCTACTAAAACGAAGACAAATCCAGCGGACTACCTCATTTAAATGTTGAGACACGAGTCTAACTGCAGTCCCTTGTTAGATAGCCAAATCAGCCCAGTACCACTCTGAAGAGCTGCATGATGAAGGTGTGCGACGTCTTGTGTCCAGACAAAACGCAGATTTTGGCAAATGTGAGCCTGATTTAAGAACACAGTTGTGTGAAAGAAGCAAAAACTTCATTGCATACTCTCTTGCTGTGGATGAAAGTACAGACATGATGGACATTGCACAGCTGACCATCTTCATCCGTGGAGTGTAAATATTAGAAACTAAATCGATGCACGGGACAACGACAGGAAAATACTTTTTTTTTTTTTTTTGAAACGTATGTCAAAGTGTAACCGACATGAAACTGCCCTGGGACAACAGATCGAGCTGGTGTTGTGCAGGATGTAGGATCTAGTAAAGATGCAGGAGGAGAACTGTACCGGTGAGTTAACAGCATATCACTGCATCACACACCAGGAAACGCTGTGTGGTACAGTCCTAAAAATGATGGAGCATGTAATGATCACCGTAACGCAAACCGTAAATTTTATCTGGGCTAAAAGTTTAAATCACCTTCAATTTCAGTCTTTTATGTGGGAAATAGATTCAGAGTTTGCCGACATTCCTTATCATACTGAGGTCTGTTGGCTGAGTTGGGGAAAAGCTCTCAATAGAGTTTTTGAGCTCAGCAAGGAAATCTGTCAGTTCATGGACATGGCATGTATGATGCGGTGAAGGCATTTCAAGTGAAACTGTCACAAATGCACCAGTGCAAGCTGCCTCACTTTCCCTGTTGCCAAGTAATGTTGAACCAAGTCAGCGGACTTTGCTCCGTCTACATGCGGCTCCAACCTTGTGTATGCTTTCATTTATTTTTTCTGTGGTTTTTGGCAGCATGTTCATATTTCTAATTTGCATAATTGTGACAGGATATATTTTTATGGAAAGCAAAATATTTAAAGTTAAAGTTTATTTTTTTAAGTTTATTTATTCTGGAATAATATTCCTGTCTGTTTTTATTCATATTTATGTTAAAAAACAACAACATTGTTTTAGTGTGTTTAAAAAATGTTTATCTTGTTTGGCCTGCAACATAAAGTGTGCCTTGAGTTTTGGCCCCCTATGCAATTGAGTTTGACACCCCTGTTTTAAACCTGGGTGTCTGTCTGCTGAATCCAAGTTAGAAGCTGGAGAGGAGGAGCCTGGAAGCAGGAGGCTCTGCCCCCGATTCTACTTTTAAATATCCTAGGAACCCAGTGGCGGTCCTAGCCTGTTTGGTGCCCTGGGCGAACACTCCCTCTGGCGCCCCCCCCCCCCCCCCCCCCCCCACACACACACACACAGACAAAACATATTAAGGATTGTACATTAACATAAAGCTGTTGTACACACACACACACACACATATGAAGAGAGAGAGAGTATGCCTAGTATGCAAACGGCTACCAAACAGCCATCATAATTCGTCATACAATGAGAACAGGACAAATCAACAATTGACAATTGACTAATTAATATTAAAATCTGTAACATAATGTATTGTTTGGAGTTTAGTCTGTTACTGTTACTATTTTTACCATTTCTTCTTGCAGCAAATGTAACACACATAATTTCCTTAGGGATTAATAAAGTATTCTGATTGTTTCAGGATGACCTGCCATTATCCAATGACACATCTGCTTACCTGTATCTTTTGCTCGTTTCTCTTCCTCTTCTTTTCTCTTTTTTCTAAACTGAGCACCTGATGGCTTTGAACTTTTCTTGTCCATCTTCCATTGGTTTTAATTTTGTACTCCAGTATGAACACCCATCCCTCAATCCATGGATCACCACAACATGTCCTAACACACCTAAACCTTAGTTCACAGATTCACTTTGTCTAGGGTGCATTTCTGAAATTTCACACAACCCAGGATTCAAATCATGGGCTTGGATTTACAACATTATAAATGAAATACGCTCTATTTGGAAGCAGCAGGGCCCCCTCCCCTTTTGACGGGTTGTGTGTGAGACTTTAAATCATCAAACTGTAAATTTTAAATTGTTATTGATCCCTTTACCCCGAGTCCTAAAGTGTATATTTATTTTCTTACTCTTATTATATATATTGTTTGTTTACTTGCACTGCTGTAACTGGAGCCTCGTCGTCTCGTCTCTCTATATATTGCTCTGTATGTAGCGGAGATGACAATAAAGTTTACTTTGACCGAGGGCTCTCGCGCTCACTTTCTAAGTCTGTATCATAATGTCTGCTGTTTTCGTGTTTGTTGGTTTGTTTTTATTTTGTTTTATTTTGCGAGTTGGTTTTTAGATGCTGCTCCAGCCGGTCAGAGAATCCCCCGCCGCCCCGCCCTCTCCTCTCTGCGCCGCAAGCAGCAGGCGCACCTCGCAGACGAAGGGCGCCCTTACTCCCAGGAAATGGGCGATAGAAAACCGATCGGTGGCTATGCCATTCCCAGTATGCGCTGGCTGACGTCGGGGCAGCATGAGTACGAGCATTCTTTTTTTTTTTTTTTGCCGATGCCCGTGATGCCGCCCCCCACCACGATGCCGCCCCGAGCAACCGCCCGTGTCGCCCGTATCAAAAACCGCTACTGTAGGAACCACAAGTAAGCCTGCAGTCTGGAAGTGAAGTGCTCTACTGTGAGGTCTTGAGATAAGATTGCCACTACCAGCCTCAGAAACCAATAAACCTTATATGTCACTGCAACATTATCCCATTAGTCTTTAGCCCTGGAGATACTTTGCTATAAGATTCAGAATACAAAGCGCAATGACTGCTTTATATGTGATGGAAGGTTTGAAACCAAGATCCAAAAGGCCAGAGGGAGTTGGCTTGTTGGCAGCTTGTTATTAAGAGTTAGTTGGCTATGGCCTTAGCTCAGTCAGGTCTTGGGTTAAAAAAAAGAAGTGCAATATGTCCATAAGTGAGGCTTTATAATCTAATAATAAAAAAAGAGTCAGAACTCTGGCTGCTGGTCTAGAACAATAGAATATGCACACTAAAGAGCCATCCTTAATAACTCTGATCAGCCACTTTGCAGCAACTTAATCAAACAAAGAAAATCAGTACTGGAAGACTCCTCTCTCTCTAAAACCATTCACACCCACAGCCATCACGCATTTTATTTTTCATGAAAATAGCAGATGAGCTATGTCAGACAGTACATTTCCATTTGGGATAAATAAAGTTTTTATGACCTTTATTTCTTCTTTTTTTTTTTTAGAGAATAATGTTTTTCAAAGACTTGTCAAGGATGAATTCCCAGCTACGAGGGAGCAATGGCACAAGGGGAGGCCCTCCCGAAGCTGAGACTGAGCAAAACTGGAGAGATGTCTGTTAGAAAGAAGCATCACACTACACCAGCATCAAATGGCTAATGGTTTTAATAGCTGAACAAAACTAATCTATATCACATATCGAGACTTCAACAAGGAGTCTGAGGCATAAAGAGCTAAAAACACCAGGACCTGACACGGTCCACACCTTTTAGCTAAAGAGCCACTCAATGATGGACACTCAGCAAAAACAAATGGGCTTTTAGGGACAAAAATGGGTGACTAGAAAATCATAAGGTTTATGATTTTCAGCAGAAATGCTGTGAGCAACAAAAATATGAAAAAGGTTTTCTGGTCTAAGGGACAACACAGACAATTCTGTTCATTTTACAAGTAGTTTTAATCCCATACTGATCTTTAGTGTATTATATAGTATTCTTGTAGTAAAAAAAGTAAAACAAGAGCCGGACTTGTGACTTGTTTGAGAAGCAGAGTGCATCAGTGTTTTTATAAATAAAGAACTGTGTACAACTGAGAAGCTGTGTCGATGCAATCTGTGCCACAATACCATTCTGTTCAAAATAAACTAATAAAAGACTGGACCGATTAAAAGCCTTAATTTCTACATTCATTTCTACAGCCACTGTTTCCAATATTAACCCCCCCCACAAAAACCCAACGTAATTAAGAATGACTTAATGTAAAATAATCAAACTTTATTCACGAATAAAGCAAAAATACAATTTCTTAATTAACTCAACATCACAAAATAAAGGCTTCATTTATACTGTTTTTAAGATGTTTTATTTTAATTTGAACCATCCTTTTCCTCTACTGAGGAGATGAGAATCTGCCAAAGAACAGGATGGACTTGGTCTTATTGTGTCTGATGAAGAAGAGGAAGGGGTGATCTGCTCTGAAGTGTTCCTCCCTCAACATGCAGAATGCTACCATTCCAGCTGTGGCTGCAGCGGCCTCTGTGCCCTCCTCGTTCACCTCCACAAAGGCCTTGTGGGCCACCGTAGACAGGAAGAGCCCCCCTTCACCGTTCATGCCAGACAGGTCAGCGCTTCCTGCACAGAACACGTTCTTCATACCCAGTTTAGCCAGAGGATCATTCAGTTCGTAGTCTTCCTCCAGCTTGAACTTTGGCAGGTGAAGGACAACTTCTGAATCAACATCCATGTTTTTCCTGTCGGTCCATTCATTCAGCCTCTCCTGTGTTAGCTCCTTCTCCAGCTGGAACACAGTTAATACATTTTATGGCATCTTTGTTGTTTAATTTTAACATTGTAAACATCACCTGAGAGCTACTCTATAGTCATAAAACTTTGATAATAAAGCAAAACGCTGACTTTTCTTTATAGGTATTTATTACTAAGTTCTTTACCTTCAGCAGAGGGTCTGAGCCGTCTGAGGACTCTGCAGGCAGAAGAACAAACATGCTGAGCTCCTCATTCACGTAGGGCAACTCCAGGATCTGCAGACCATGGTCATGAATGTAGTTGTAGGGAAGCTTCTTCATCTGGTACATCATCTGGACTGGTACGGTCTCATTCTGACAAACAGCAAACACAAGAAATCCATCTTACTTGAGTTAAATTGCTTTCTCTGTTTAAACTGTATGTCCCCATACTTAAAACAGGATTACATTTAATTTTTACCTGTTTGACTTTAAAGGGCATCTCTTTGGTGTTTGCCTCATCAAATGGGTTCCTCCAGTTGCCCTTGAAGTAGATAGCATTGACCAGAGCCAGTCTGGTATTTGAGCGTACTGTTCCTGGCTTCAGAAGGTCTTTTATCTTATCTGACAGGAAATACAGAAACACAACAATATTTCATTATAATCCACAGAGGATGCTAAAATGATTCCCTGCTGTTCAGGCTGTGGAAGATGCACAGTCTCACTTTCTGTCTGCTGCTCGACCCAGCTGTTGATCTCTGCTCTGCACGCCTCTGGAGCTCCGATGAAGTCCACAGTCTTCAGGTCTGCCTGGTAGTACTTCTGTGTGGCGTCAAGGAAGTCCTGCAGAGAGCAGACATCAGTTTATTAATCCAGTCTTTGTAATGAAGAACTTTATGAAGAGAATCATTGATGTGGACACTCACTGGGAGGAAGTGGGCAGTGTTTTCTCCATAAAGACGGTTGGCTAGTTTCAGGATGTAGGATGCAGATGGTGAGTTGATGTCAGCGTTCAGTTTCTGGAAGTCTGCATGGACGCCTTCACCTGAGCTGAATGAGAGGGCCTGTGTGGCATTGAAGACAAAGACTGAAAGGATGTGACACTGAGCCTGAGCGACCCTAATGTAACAATTTATGGTCCAAAGGCAGAAACTGGACAACTTTATTCTTTCAGCATCAGGTTTAATAATAAGCCTTATTGTGAAACTGTTATATGCTGTTAATATATTTAATATTTATTTTTCATGTCTATAGGAGGCTATTATGATGTGTTATGCTAGACTTTATTATTCATGTGCTTGACCACTGTCCCAGTTTCCAAAAATTCTTATTGCAGCTAAATTTTTTGTGGTTTAGCTGCAGGGGAGGGGTGGAGCAGTGGGTTCAGGGTGTGGTGTCAGGAGAGGCTGACTCACGCACCTGACCATCATCAAATCATGTCTCTCCTTTTAAGGATGTTGCTGGGACCGGAGTAGGAAGCCATGTGGAGTGCTGAAAGGAGAAGGCATCTGAAAAGCTGCGCGAACGAAGTAGGTAAAAAAAAAAACCCATGTCAAAAAAACACCTATAAACGTTCAACACCTTTGCCGGGGCAGGCCCGGAAAATGGCCTAGCTTGCAGCTATGCAGCGGGAGAATGCTTCAGTGTTTCACCGCCAGTTGGAACAGCTGTAGGACCAGTCGAGCATCTGAATGTAGTCGAGCATCAGGTCGCTCGGGCTGGCTATTTGCCGACACATCTGCCGCTCCCAGCTGTGTCCCACTACCATACGGGAAAGGGAGATGGCCCCCATGCCTTCCTGGAGGTCTTTTGGGCCACAGCGGAAGCGTCCCATTGGCTGGAGGAGTTCTTCACCACCATGGCCCACCGCCACGGAGCTGCGAGAGGCATTAACCTGCTTGCCTCTGCTTTTTCTCCACAGGTCCTGGTGGCTACACACCCTCTCCTTGATCTGAGAGGGGTATACAGCGTACCAGTAAGGTGTCAAGGGGGTATACACCAGGCCTTGGTGGACATGGGCTGCACGCAGACCCTGGTTCACCAAACACTGATTCGAACCAGGGAATTGTTGGAGGCAGAGTGGGTGGAGCTTAGCTGTGTGCATGGGGACATACATGAACATCCCATAGTGCAGCTGCAAATTAAATACAAGGGCAAAACACATAGAGTAAAGGCTGGAGTTAACCCACAGCTGACACATCCCTTAATTCTGGGGACAGATTGGCCGGGGTATAATAACCTGCAGCGTCTGTGCTGCGCTAAGTGGTGATGCGGGGGTCGTGTGGCGCTGCCGGCTTGAGTTTATTCACTCCTGGAAGAGTTTCTGCTGGAGCAGTCTTGGAAGGACACCCTGCGCTCAGCCTTCAACCAAGTGATAAAAATTAATGTTCACATGGTGCACCTTGAAAAAACATTTTATTTAACCAAAATAAAAACAGAAACAAGACTTTTGAAAGAAGAATGAGAAAACTGGGATACAGAAAGATGAGGGAACCCTAAAATCGGTCACATTAGCTCAGCGTGGGGGAAAGAATCTCAACTCGCAATAATTTCTATTGTGAGTTTTAGATTTTCTTAATGTACGAGCTGTGATCAGCTGATCTGGGCTCCTGTTGCCCTGAGGTTTACTGCTCGTTGTGGATTTACACAACCAAATTCAACAACATGTCAGCAGAAGTTGTGCTGGCTGACTTCCATCCTCTACACTGGCAGTACACTGTTTATGTTGTCTTTATACTAGACAGTAAAAAACTGGAATGAAGGAGGAATTCAGTTAATGCTGTACTGCAATCTAACCTGTTTATCCTGCACTAAACTGCAGAGCATTGTAATGTAGTCTTTAAATAACACAGGTCGTCTACCTCAGTTTGATTAGCAGCACAATATCATCAAAACAAAACAGCTAGCTCTCTTTCTGTTCTCCCTCTGTGAAATTCAGCAGCTGGACCTTTAGGTAACAACACACTGTGAGACAAACTCCACACAAACAGTTTGTGTGCTTGCTGGTATTTATTGAGCTGATAGAAACCTTGCCTTTAAGACTACCTGCCACTCAAAAAACATCACTCCCTTTATGCTTGCTCCTTTCCAGTATTGCTAGCTAGATGGTGAAGTACCACAACCACAACTTATGCAGATCTGCTCTCATTCCACAGTTATGGCCAAATAAATAAATAAATAAAAACATAGATAAACAAAAAACACTGACCCATTTTACCCTCTCAGGCTCAAATTAAGTTTTTGTTGCTAATGCACAAAAGAATACCTGCAGTGGTATTTCTGAGTAAAAAAAACCTCATAAAATATGTATGTGGGGTAATCAGATTGTTAGCTTTTAACTGTTGCAAATCTGCAACGCCTGCCTTGAGAGGGTTAACCACTGAGTAAGGCACTTTTGAAGCTTCTATCTATTTTAATGCGACATCAGAATCAGAATACTTTATTAATCCCAAAGGAAATTATGGGTTACAGCAGGCAGCACGCTAATGGCCCTTGGTGATTGACGTACACAAATATGTACATCAATCTTTCAAGATTTGTATCCATGTACTCCATTCTATTCGGGGAGTACTTCAATGCAGAAAGAGTCTCTAAAAATAACCCATGATTTGTTTGTGCTGTTGTTACACACATTAGTCTTATCTGGAAGTTAATCATCTTCTTTGCAGTTTTTTTTTAAATTGAGGTTTCTAATCCAAATTGTGAAACTGATACTAATATCATTCATTCATTAGCCTGCTGCCTGTCACACTGGAGATTAAACTGTATTAGATGAAACTCTCCCAGTATAAAAGTCATTATTCTATGTAAAGGACAAGCGAGGATTTATAACTATGGATTAAAGCTGTCAAAACCAAACTGTTTTTTTAAACTGAAATTAATGTTCACCTGCTAGTTTTTCTTTTACAGTGTTCTGTTTTTTAAGCAAACAATAGATATCTTGTTGAGAGGCGTTTATTGAGGTCAAAGTCCAGATGCTGTTTCAGTGCCTCTCCCAGGACACACCTTTCAGTTTATGGTTAGGCGGGTATTTGGGCCAATACTGATAGACTAAGTGCAAAAGTCACAAGCTATATATATATATATATATATATATATATATATATATATATATATATATACTACTAAAAGTTGTGCAAAAATGCAGTGCAGGGAACAAGTGACAGTGAGCTGACCTGAGCCATCTGAGCTGCAGTGTCTCCTTTAGCTCCCAGGTAGACCATGGCCAGGGCTGAGCTGATGCTCAGAGGAGAGATAAAGATGTTCCCGGCAGAGTTTGCCTGGCTCAGAGTGCGGAACAGCTCCAAGGCAAAGACTGTGTTTGAGCTGCTGACGGCGGACATGGCTGACGACGTACGGTTTTCCTGTAAAGTGCAACAAAACTAAAAATAAATAATGCACTATACGCATTTTGTCATGTAACACAATCCGCAATGCATATGAACCTTTACATTTTAAACACCCTAAACCGTCACTACAGAAACATAGAGCAAATTCAAAAAGCAGCTGAATGTAAAACACGAGATAAAAGTATAAGGCAAGTTACCGGGATTTAAACCGTCACACGTCAACTTTAGCAGGCGTAAATACGCATCTCAAATACAGCTCGTCGCTCGATGTGCGTTGTTACGAAAGCAGAAGTTGTTTTTACATTACCGGATGTTCCTGCGGCTGAAGTACGGTTTGCTCGCACAAAAACAGGGAAAGTGAAAGCAAAACGTAAAGGAAGGCAAAATGTCCCCAAAATATCCTAGAAACGGTGAGGGGATCCGCAGGCTGACCGCTGCTCATTTATACAGAGCGCACAGCGTGGTGTGACAGGACAGGCTTCAGTGTGGGTGGGTGGAACGCGTGAATGGGCGATAAGTCACTGACGGTGACAAAACACGGTATTATACTGAGGAAGAAACAAAAATGCAGTTGGACAGAGCTGTGGACGTGTTTGTACAACCTGTAGAACACCACACTGTGCTGTCGGCACCACACAAAACTCCCATCCACGTTTTTCACGTGTGTTTATTTAATATATGGGTTTTTTTTATACTGTTCAAAGATTACGTGGTGAGCTTACCAAGACAAAACCCCACCGATCTACCTGAGTGGCAACTAGCGTAACTCTGGCTGACAAAGCAGAGTTCACTTTTTTTAATGTAAATCTGTGTAATGTCTTCAAACTATAGTCTAAACCAGAATCAGGCAAACAAACAATCCAATCAGGCCCATTGGACGAAGTTTCTGTTTTTCTTTCTATTATAGAAATTACTGCGTGATTATTGCAACTATAGGTAAAAGAAGAAAAAACTCACAGGGCAGTCTGGACAATGAGCTACCAGAACTTTTTCTGCAGTTTTACACATTTATTTCTTACAATTTAAAACCAACGAATCATGCAGATTTCTTTCATTTAGTGCTGCAGCATTTCTCTGTCAACAACATACAGATTTAATTGCACCTTTTTCTTATATTAGGATATCGCCAGGATTAAATGTGGAAATAAACTTCTGTACAGTAACAGAAAGGACACTTTTACTGGTCTGGCCCACTAAGATCAAAGTGGGCTGTATATGGCCAACGATGTAAAAAGAGTCTGACACCCCTGGTTTAGTCTTATATACACTGCGAGGTAGATTTTCAGCTTGGTGGAGAATACAATGTTATTTCACAATATTTTAGTATCAGAATTATCCTTGAAAATCTCCATCTGCATCATAGAAACACTGGGAATCAGACAGGACGCAATAACCAGTCTTTTGTCCCGATTGGGGAAAAACATTCATGCTTAATGAAGCTTAATTTCAACTAGCTAATATGGGAAGAATGTGAGTAGGACCCATGGCTCTTACCACTATCCAGGATATTTCACAATATCTTTTCCTTATCTTTTTTCACTTGTACGCTTACATCATTCAGGCTAAGCAATCACGAGCTGGTGGTCATAAAGTCAGGCTTACCCATTCCAGTTATGAGCACATTCATGTGAGAGGGAAGGTGTTACTAATCACAAATATGGACTAGGTGAACTGGCAGCACAAGAGAGTATTTTATAAAATAAGGGCAAACTATAATGCTACAGCCAAAACAAGTCATTTACTAATCTGGAGGTTGATGCTCCAATCTGTGGCTGTTCCAGTCTGTGTACCAAAGTATCCTTGGGAAAGATATTGAACCTTGAGTTACTCTTGATGTGTTAATCAGTGTGTAAATGTGTGGGAATGTAAGATAGAAAGCACATTAAAATGAAATACAAGTATAAATTTGTAGCTTAAACCAGTAAGTGTGGGTACTTGTAAATTATATTCAATGACAACAAGTAAAAGGTTAAGTTTCCCTGTTTTACTGTTATATTACTATCAAGACATGTAGAATGATGAAATAGCTTTAAATTGCTTGTGGCCAGAAGAAGAAGGAGAAATCTAAATATATTTCTTAATTATGCTCATTTCATTGAGAATGAAAAAGAGTTTAAACAACCTCCACGAACTTTAAACCTTTATCCTGTTCACACCCTGATGTCAGAGGGGCTTTCTGGGAATGGTGACAATATTTCCCAGAGAAGTGACGAATCAGTAGTACTTTTGTGGGATTGCCATTATCTTTATCGTAGGTATAAAAAATAAATAAAGACATGTTAAAGAAAACGTTCATGGTACAGCTAGCTGCGGATTAAGTAGACCTTTAAATGAGTATTTTAATTGGTATCTATCCAGAATGGGTGTGGTTGGTCTGCTGGAAAGTGAATCATGTTTTAACGTGTCTTAACTTTGAGTTTGCACAATTTGGTAGTGTGGTCAATTCTGTATTGTACTGTGAATACACAGGAACAATAACTCCTATACCCAGCAGCTTTCCAAAGCTAATGCATGACTGTTTGTTTCCTCTATCTTTGTTTCTTTTTTCGGTACAAACGTGCGAAATCTCTGTTAATAAAAAGCCAGTTTGTGGGTACGGGATGTGGTTCTTGGCTCAGCTCAGCTGTGGGAGGAGAAACAGGGTAGGTGGTTTAGGGTGCAGTGCTAGGGGAGGCTGTGCAGAACACATATTGTACATATCAGTCTCTCTTTATGCAGAAGCAGTAGGTTAGCTGGCGGTCACTGAGCATTGTACAAAAGATAAACAGCAGAGCACTTGTAGGTACCTCCTAGGATGTTTAAATGCAGAATGGATGGAAGAATCTTCAGCTTTCAGGCCCCTCTTCTATGGAACCAGCTCCCAGTTTGGATTCAGAAGACAGACACCTTCTCTACTTTTAAGTTTTGCCTTAAAGCTCATTCACCTCTTTTCACTCCCTATCATTAGGCATTTTGAATCGCTGGCTCTCCTACACATTGTGTCCAATGTCCTATCTTCCTCCCCTCGCTCCCAACTGGTCAGACCAGATGGCTGCACCCTCTGAGCCTGGTCCTGCCGCAGGTTTCTTCCTGTTAAATGGGAGTTTTTCCCTCCCACTGTTGCAAGTACTTGATCAAAGGGGCTTGTGTGATTGTTGGGGATTTCTCTGTATTATTGTAGGGTCGTTACCTTGCAATATAAAGTGCTTTGAGGCAACTACCAATGTAATTGACCTTTAGTAACCTTTGCTGATGATGTGGTTATTTTACTTTCTCTGGTGTGCAGATTCAGTAGTGGACGGTACATTCAGTACATTAACTGCATTTACTATATTTAAATAACGTCCTGTAATCACTAATTACAGTCCAAATATGTGGTATACAGCATATAAGTAAAGATTCATTAAGTACATAGTACTACTTACTCAGATGTGAAAACTACCACTCTTTTTTAGTGTAAATATTTATTTAAGTTTGGTTTTCAGGATTCCAGATAGAGGGGGTTTGAAGTTGCAAAGCGTTAAATGTGAAGTTTACCTCACAAAAAACGTGCCTTTCTGAAAGCTGTCTGTGTGTACTGTATTGACTCCAGTGAAACTAAATGAAGCTCTTACTTTTGTCTTTATGTCACAGTACAACTTTTTGTATCACCTGCAATGGCTAATTATTATTATTTTTAATAAACAGTATGCGTAGGCAGGTAGGATGGAGCAGAGGTCACACAGGTGTGGCTGTGTGATTCACTGTGTAGAGTGACTTACACAAAGGCTCACTGTATGCTAAAGCTTTGTTAGCCACAGACACATGATAAACCAGAGGTGTGGACTCGAGTCACATGACTTGGACTCGAGTCATTAATTTTATGACTTTAGACTTGACTTGAAAAAATGTTGTAAGACTTGTGACTTGACTTGGACTTTTACACCAATGACCTGGGACTTGAATTGGACTTGAACCGGTTTACTTGAAAAGACTTGATATTTCACCCCAAATATAAAATGTAACATGCATATTATATAGAGATTGAAAATGTGACGTCATTCTGGGGTAGAACCACAAAGGATTCTGGGAACTCGTGGCAAGAGGTACTAGCGCACGCAGGCTTTCAATTAAAATCAGTTATACAGCGATAAAAAGAAACACAAAAAATGGCAAGAAGCTGTTGTATTATTAACTGCAATAGCCGGTCACATGACAGCCACGGGAAGCCGACAGGTAGAGAAATCGGTTGTTATCGGATTACGTCGTTGAAGAGAAATTGTTCGAGCCATGTTTCCGAAGTAACAAAGAGGCGACGGATGGCCTGGATCGCAGCCATTCAAAGACCAAATATAACGTCCCAGAACCCTCCAGCTCACAGGTTAGTCTGCTCCAAGCATTTCCACAAAGGTCAGTCTGCTGTAGTAGTTAATGCGTCATTTTCATAACATAATTGGTGATATAGGTTACAAGCAAGTCTGGCGCTGAACAGAAATTGTCGCGCTATGCTCCTTTATTTATTGTGCATAAATAGTAAATTGTCCTGACACAATATTGCGTTTCGCTTCTGTTATTATGGTACATTGACAAAAACATACTTTTATTCACAGGATAAAACAGTTGTTTTGTATCACTAATTGCCCAGTACGATTACAGCATACAATATTATTGTCACTGCTACATTTCTGTAACGCGTACCAGAAATTATTTCCACTACTAATTAATTACCGTTGAGCTCAAAGGTTATATTAATAAACGGTTAATGAATGTGTGTTTATGACAACGATTTGTGAGACTGGTAAACTTATGATATGTACGATGGTCTTTACTTTCTACACGGTGCATTTCAAGGTCCTGCACCCATCCGTCGGTAAACTGTACCTGGGCTTGTTGCAGTGACCTGAAGTTACTAAACTTCATGAGTGTGTGCACTCACTCCAAGAACCGTATGATTATAAATATGCATATAAATATGCTACGATGAGATAGCTGACTTCATCTAACTAGCAAATGTTGTCCAGGCTACGTTGGTGATGCAGTTTTTTTTAATGTGTATGATATTTTTGTCATGCGATTTTAAAGCTGGTCCTACAACCGCATCCAAGAATAACATGCAGCTTATCTCAGAACTGTCGGTGAAAATTATTCTTGGAGCTAAGTTTAATTGAGCTGCATTTTAAAGAGGTGCAATTTCACAATTTGTGTATATTTTCTAAGTTCACTATTTTGTCATGTGTTGAGAAAAACACAGATTTAAAAATTACATGGTCTAATATTTACATTTAGCATAACTGCAACATTCTTTTTTCGTTTTTTTTTTAAATACTCGAAAGGACTTGAAATTCAAAATTTCAGACTTGTGACTTTACTTGGACTTTTACACCAGTGACTTGAGACTCGACTGTGACTTGCCTGACATTACTTGAGACTTGACTTGAGACTTGAGGATAAAGACTTGAGACTTACTTGAGACTTGCAAAACAATGACTTGGTCCCACCTCTGTGATAAACCTCCCTGATTAATGACAGCTGTTAGACTCCAAGTCTCTCTGTTATGTTACCATTTCTCTTGTAACTCTCCTTCCACTGCATTGTTCAACTATCAATTCAAAAGCTGGTCTTTAACAGAAATTCTAATGGGTTTTTTTTTTTTTTGCTTTTTTTTAAATCAGTTTTTTTCTTTTCTTTTACGAAAAAAATACAGATTTTGGCTGAAACAGTTCTTGAGCTATTGCAGGTAAATAGGGGAGGCAGGGATAGCTCAGTAGGTAGAGTGGTGGCCCCATGGTCGGGAATTCGAACGGTTCAATGAAAGGCCACCCTGAGCAAGGTACCATCCATACACATTGCTGGGCGCTAGATTGGTGGCTGCCCACTGCTTCACTGAGTGAATGGATTAAATGCAGGGAGGAATTTCCCCACAGGGATCAATAAAGTATTCATCATTATCAAATCAAGGATAAAGTAAAGACATCTACAAAATATCCCCAACATTTGATCTCAATTTGCTGTTCTTTAAATAAAACTTGATGTAATACACCCCCATACAATGTTTTAAAAGGACAATAAAGTACACAGAGATAGGAGATGAATGCATTACAAAAGTGTGGGATTTTGAGCAAGGTCTTGGCCCGTAACGTCATATGCAGAGGGTTTGCATGTCAAGTGAAGGCTGTGTGCAGGCAGGAATGGTGGATCTAAAGTGCAGACTCACGGCAGGCAAAGATGCACTCAAAAACAGCTTTATTGCTAGACACAAAAACGAACTAAACTGAAACTACAAATAAACTAAACAGGCTTGGCAGACAGAGCACACAGTACAGAACAAGGGAGATCACAACACAGACCACGAAAAACACAGGGTTTAAATACACAGAAGGAGCAATCAGGGAATGGGAGACAGGAGAGAAATAAAGCTAGGACAAATCAGGGCTAACGAGACAAGGGAAGCAAAACCCGACACATTAACATAGGACACATGTGACACACTGTAATGTGTGGTCACATTATGTGATTTAATTTTTGTACATTGTATAAGCTTTTAGGTGTAGTTTTGTTAAGGAAGGGCCTTAATCTTGTGATTTTTGTTGGAGATCCAACATGTGGTGTGATCCCTAGTTACGCCACAAGGGGGCACTTCCGCCCCAGTGAGATGGTTTAGTGCAGGGCTGCCCAATCCCAGTCCTCGAGAGCTACTATCCTGCAGCTTTTAGATGCATCCCTACTCCAACACAGCTGAATCAAATGAATGGCTTGTTATCAGGCCTTTGCCAAACACGATGGCATGCTGAAGAGGTAATCAAACCATTTGATTCAGCTGTGTTGGAGTAGGGATGCATCTAAAAGCTGCAGGACGGTAGCTCTCGAGGACCGGGATTGGGCACCCCTGGTTTAGTGTGACGCTACTGCTCGTCTTCAGATCTGGCAGAAGCGAGAGAGGAAACACACTACCTGTCGTCCATCTCATAATTTATCTGTTTTTTTCAGGTTAGTAAGTAATAAGGCCACACATGTGGTCCACATAATTTACATGCCAAATAAGGGTAAAACCTGACCAGCAGTTTGTTTTGCTGGGATCTGTATTCGTCTGTTTTGCTCATTGAAATGTGTTACGATCGAGAGTAGGAGCTAGCTTAGCTCGCCACATCCTAGAGTAGCTGTTAGCTTTGTTGTTTTCTAAACTTAAGGCACCCTCTTGTAACAAAAGTACACCACGGCTCCTGTATATTTGAGTTAATGTGTTCGCAGAGACAGTTTGATATGTTGTCACTGTTATTGTCTAAAGTTAGTGTAATAACCTATAATAATTCTGATCGCTCTGCAATGTTGATGTGGAGATTTCCACTACACAGATACGCCATTAGTATATGGTACAATACTGGAATGTTTGCTTTATCAAACGATGTGTGAAAAAAAGTGTGATTTATAGCTCTTAGTAACAAACAACAGAGATGACTGTTTAGATTTTTGTTTATACTATTATTATACTATTTTAGTTTATTCTGATTTTGGGCTTTGGGAATGTGAGACAGAGATGTTAAGAAGTTTTTGCAACCTGTTGTGAACACATGAATGTGTTTAAATAAAGATCTGGCAGAAGCGAGAGAGGAAACACACTACCTGTCGTCCATCTCATAATTTATCTGTTTTTTTCAGAACCAGACATAATCTGTCAGCCGCCCTCTTGCTTGGGGTGTGTTACACACAGACTACCAAAATAAAACAGGACGACAGGCACAGACGTACAGACTTGATACTAAACAGAGGGATGAACCATGGGACAGGAGAAACAGCACAGAGTAGTAACACGGATACTGGTAAGGCACATTGACTGAAACTAGAAAAACAAAAATAACCTCAAAAGAACTAAAACCATGAATAACAATGATTTAAAATTATAATTAAACTCAAAGCACTGGGTCAGCAACCCAGGGCCCCCAATATTGCAGCCCATTCTGTTTTAGGCACAGGTGTCGAATCCAGGCCTCCAGGGCCGGTGTCCTGCCGGTTTTAGATGTGTCCTTGATCCAAGAAAGCTGATTTAAATGGCTAAATTACCTCCTCAACGGCTGTGTCCCAATTCAGGGTCTGCACGCTTGAAGTACGCGCACTACGCGTACTACGTACGGTGCGTACTATAAGTACGAGAAGTGCAGAAGTGAGAGGCTTGTGAAATGGGACGGTCTAGTCTTTGTTGCGCTGTTCAGGTTGCCTAGCAACCACGATACTAACCACGAGAAACGTTTCATACAGCTTTGTTTGACATAAATGAAGGAGAAAAAAATGGGTTTTTTGGTCATTAATTTTTGTCATGACATCACTTTGATTAGTTGAGTATCTGAGGCTGAGACCACGGGACTGTAAAACATGATTGTTGGGCTTTATTTCTGTGCTGAACAGTCATTTAAGATTCGTTAGTAAATAACAATTAGCTAATGTTGTTCATGAGACTAAAATCATCTCAATGTGGTAATGTAAATATAATATGGCCAATATTATAGTATTGTCAGATTATTATGAGATATATCTATCTATCCATATCTCTCTCTCTCTATATATATATATATATATTGTAAATGCTGTTAAAATGTTAAGTTACATAATTTCATGAATATATATAGTTTGCGTTGAAATGTCTTTATTTGAAATGTACATGTGTAAGGTGAGAGCTAGTGTCTCGTGAGAATACCCTTAACGAGAGCACACGAGACTTTTCATGGACTGCGAGGGAGCAGATGTCTCTCATGAAGCGATTTAAGCTAAAAGTTTACTAAAAGAAAGGGCAATACAAGGACTTAAGGACCTCTTTTCAGGACAAGCAGCCAACGAGGTATTTGTCATTTGAGAAATGTTTTTTATTTTGTGTTTGGACTTAATATGTGTACTGTAAAGTTGCTAATTGTTTGTACTGTTCGCTCGTGACCAGTTCTCACGGCGTAATGGCGTAATGGCGTATCGGCGTACTGGTGATGGTGAAGCTGAGGAGAGAAGGCCCAAGTAATAAACGCCCGTTTCAAAGAACCGACCTGTGTCTGTGTTGTCGTGAAGAGAGCTACAGTGAGAACTCGCCTGCTCAACACGGGTAGGAGAGGACAGGATCGCCGCGGATGACGAAACGACGCGGATCCGGTGCATCACGTCAGATAAGCAGAGTGCATAACGCATATCGGCACAGCATTAACAAGCAACGGTGGTTAGACTGAGTTAAAGCGCTAATTTTCACGTTTAAGATCAGGAGAAGCTCTACCACAAAGTGAAGTTAAGGTGGTGTGAGAAGTGGTTAAATGTGAAAATTGCAACTAAGGGACTCATCTGTTATTCTTGCTTGCTTAATGTAGAGATTAATCCAATGTGTTTGCATTTATAGTTGTTGTACATCACAAGGTTTATAGAACAAACAAGTAAATATTTAACAAGCTCACAGGTTATGAGTAATTTTGAGTTATACAAAATCTGCTGAGTTTAAAGGGCACCTTATGTGAATTTTAAAGGGGTACTATACTGATGTGAAAACTTGAAAACCTTTAGTAATGTAAATGATAAGGATTTAAGGTATTTCTAAGTACATTTACACTGTTATTGTATATTTGTGATAAGGTGATTTTTGTTGTTCTTGTCTGTTTGAAACTTAAGTTCAGTATTGAAGTCAACAGTGTGTTGGAAGACTCATACATACATTTATGAACCTTAATTCAAATTAAGTTTATTGCAACTTTCACTTACACATAGTCCAGAAGAAATCTAGTTGAAGTTTAATAGCTGCACAATCACACTGCTATAATCTCAACATGTCTAACATAAGCAGAGAGACCTGCCATAAAGATGCTGAACAATCCGCTCAAGCTGAAGCTACTGTCACTGAATCTGCAGCAGAACTAGAGGGGCTTCGAAGAAGTGAGAGGGCGCGTACCCTAACAGAAAGGGGAAGAGCATACCAAGATGAGAGACTGAAGCACATTCAACGCAAATACAAAATCATCTATGAGAAGTGGAGGTGTCATGCACGAATAGGCAAAGAGTTATTAAGTGGTGATGCTTCTAAGGATGAGTTAACTGAGCTTATTGAGAACATCAAAAGCACCTGTTCTGATGTAAAGGTGGTTTATGAGGAGCTGCGTCAAGCGCAAACCCCTGAACCAGACCTGCGGCGCAGGGTTGATACATGCATGTCATTCTCAGAATTTATTATTCAAAGAGCAGAGAGACAGCTTAAAGGTCATGAAGCAGATAAAGATGAAGAGTCTTGGCCTGATGCTGGATCTGTTCTAGGCTCAACAGGTTCTGTTTCTAGACCACTGTCTCGTCAAGGATGTAGTTCTACCCACTCTAGCAGCCACTCTGTCAAAAGAATAGAGGCTGTAGCTGAAGCTGCTGCAACTCAGGAAGTCTTGGCAGTGTTGGAGGAGCAAGAAAGGGAAGAAACAGAACTTCAAATGTTAGAGGCTGAGAACCTAGCCAGACAGCAAGCAATCCAAGATAAACGTAGAAAACTTGCACGCCTAGAAGAAGTAAAGAAGCTAAATGCTGCTAGAGCTCGAGTGAGGGTCTATGATGAAGCTGAAGAAAACATAGAAGCAACTGATTTGTCGTATGGTAGTGAAGTACTGCCAGAGCTTAGAGTCGCTGACTCCACAGTACTTCCAGTCACAACCCATTCTCTCAATGCATCAAGTCCCCCATTTATTCCTCAATCCCTAGCAGTCACAAGTCAAGCTCCTTGTCCACAACAGCTACCTCAGTCTCCTCCAGCCTCAGTGTTGAGGCCTCAAGAGCAGAATAGCTTAGATCTAGTCAATGCACTAGTAGAAGCTATGAGTGCAAACCGGCTCCCAACACCAGAGCCTGGGGTGTTTACAGGAGATCCCTTGAAGTTCAAAGACTGGCAACTGTCCTTTGAAACATTAATAGAAAGGAAGAACATCCCAAAGAATGAAAAACTGTATTACCTAAGAAAGTACTTAGGTGGCACAGCAAAGAAGGCCGTGGAAGGATTTCTTCTATTGGGCACAGAAGCAGCATATGACTCAGCCTGGAAGCTTTTAGAGAAACGTTTCGGAGACCCATTCCTAATTGGGAAGTCACTCAGAGACAAGCTGCATGCATGGCCAAAGATAGGTTCTAAGGATGCTTGCGAGCTAAGAGAATTTGCAGACTTTCTCAAGAGCTGTGAGGCTGCCATGTCTCATGTCAAGATGCTGGAGGTCTTGAATGACTGCGTTGAGAGTCAGAGGATTCTGCTGAAATTGCCAGATTGGTTGGTTTCCAGCTGGAATCGCAAAGTGATGGAAGTCAGACAAGTGAAAGCTGAGTACCCACCATTCAAGGTGTTTGTTGACTTCCTATCAAAGGAAGCAGATCTTGCTTGCGATCCGATTTCCTCAATACAAGCACTTAAGAGTGTTGAAAGCGAGAAACCAAGGCATCTACGAAGCCAAA
Source organism: Mchenga conophoros (assembly GCF_057382185.1). NCBI lineage: Eukaryota > Metazoa > Chordata > Actinopteri > Cichliformes > Cichlidae > Mchenga > Mchenga conophoros. The sequence continues at coordinate 12,948,196 of NC_140542.1, forward strand.
TAGTTCAAGCAAAGACTCTGACCACAACTACAACACAGAGCAGTATTACATCATGTGTTTTCTGCAAAAGGACAGGACACATCCTAGACAAATGCCGAAGTTTCACAGAAAAGACAGTTCAGGATCGTGTTAAGTTTGTACACACAGAGAAGCTTTGCTTTGGATGTTTGAAGACCGGTCATCACTCAAGAAAATGTGATAACAAAAGCACGTGTGAGAAATGCCAAAAGAGACACCCAACATGTTTGCATGACGATAAGTTCAAGGAACGTCAAAGGCCAATCCACCTAAATGCAAGTGAAATTTCAAAGGACAAGGCAGACACCACAGAAAGGACCGCAACAGCCACTTCCAACAGAGTTATTCAAGAGGGTCTAAGCACACGAACATCTTCTATCTTGCCAGTCTGGGTGTCATCTATTAAGCAGCCAGATCAAGAACTGCTAGTTTATGCACTCTTAGACACACAGAGTGATACCACCTTCATACTAGATGAAGTAGCTCAAGGCCTGAACACAAACAGAGAGAATGTCAGTCTGCGACTGTCCACAATGTCTGCCAAGTCGACAGTTATTCCATGTCAGAAAATGACAGGTCTACAAGTGAGAGGATACAACTCAGAGAAAAGGATTCCACTACCACCTGTTTTCACAAGAGAATTTATTCCAGTAAACAGGCTGCACATTCCTACCTCTGAAACAGCTCTAAAATGGCCACATCTAGAGCAACTGTCAGAAAAGATTCCACCACAGTTGGATTGCGAAGTAGGCCTTCTTATAGGCTACAACTGTCAACGAGCCCTCCTCCCAAGAGAGATCCTGTCTGGTGACGAAAATCATCCATATGCGCAGCGGACTGATCTGGGCTGGAGCATTGTTGGTTGCTCACATTCAGCAAGCGACAACAGCGATCCAATAGGATTCAGTCATAGAATCATAGTACGACAAGTGACACCAACTGTGCATCCATCAGTTCAGCTAAAGAAGGAAGTGCACTTTGCGTGCAGGACTCAAGTCAAAGAGATCAACCCACTTGACATAATTAAGACTTTTGAATCAGATTTCACAGATCACTCAACAGATGATAATCCAGTTTCTCAGGAGGACCTCCTCTTTCTGTCTAAAGTGAAAGCTGGAATAAGACAGAAGGAAGATGGCCACTATGAACTTCCGCTTCCTTTCAAGACAGACAAACCTAATCTTCCAGACAATAAACAGTGTGCAGTTCACAGGCTCAGCTCATTCGAGCGTCGACTGAGGAGAAATGAACAATATTACACGGACTATGTCAATTTCATGAATGAAATCATAAGTAGAAGAGATGCTGAGAAGGTGCCACAGTCTGAATTAGACAACCAGCCAGCATGGTACATACCGCACCATGGTGTCTACCATCCCCACAAGCCCGGGAAGATCCGTGTGGTTTTCGATTGTTCGGCACGCTACCAAGAAACCTCTCTAAATGACCATCTCTTGACAGGTCCAGACCTGACTAACACATTAGTTGGTGTGTTGTGTCGATTTAGAAAGGGTCCTATAGCCATAATGTGCGACATCGAAAAAATGTTTCACCAGTTCCACGTTGCAAGGAAACATCAAGATTATCTCAGGTTCCTCTGGTGGGATGGAGGTGATTTGGATTCTGAACCCTCAGTGTACAGGATGAAGGTACACCTCTTTGGGGCAGCTTCATCCCCCGGTTGCTCCAACTTTGGACTGAAATACCTAGCTTCACAAGGCCAAGGCAAGTTCAGCAAAGAAGCCATTAAGTTCATCCAAAGAAGCTTCTATGTAGATGATGGCCTGACAAGTGTAAGGTCGACTGCTGAAGCTATACGCCTGGTAAAGGAATCAAGAGCTCTGTGCAAAACAGGAAATCTACGGCTACATAAGTTTGTATCCAACGATGAGAGTGTGATTGCAACAATTCCACCACAAGAATATGTTCAGACCAAAGATCTAAACATGGCTCTAGGAGAACTTCATATCGAGCGAGCACTTGGAGTTCAGTGGTGTGTTGAGGCGGATGAATTTCAGTTCAGGGTGGTGGTAAAAGAAAACCCACTGACAAGGAGAGGCGTTCTCTCAACTGTTGCCTCAGTCTATGATCCACTAGGTTTCGTGGCTCCATTCCTACTTATCGGCAAACAGATTCTTCAAACACTGTGTAGAGACAAGGTAAGCTGGGACGAACCTCTCCCCGAGCACATCCAGCCACAATGGGAGTCATGGCTCAAAGATCTGCCTCATTTGGCAGTTCTAAAGATTCCAAGAAGCTACCTTCCATCAAACTTTGGTGAAGTCTCACTATATGAGCTTCACAACTTTTCTGATGCAAGCTTCAAAGGGTATGGTGCATGCTCATACCTTAGAGCGGTGAGTGAAACAGGACAGATAAGTTGTTCACTTGTCTTGGAGAAAGCAAGAGTAGCCCCTACCAAACTAACAACCATCCCAAGGCTTGAGTTATCTTCAGCTGTGACCTCAGTCCGCATTGGTGATATCATTAGAGGCGAGCTGGAGATTGAAAATGTGCAAGAGTATTACTGGACTGACTCAAAGGTGGTACTTGGCTATGTGAACAATGATGCTAAAAGGTTCCAAACATTCGTGGCCAACTGCATCCAGCGAATAAGATCTAGCACAAAACCTGAACAATGGCGACATGTCAACTCTGAAAACAACCCAGCTGATGGAGCCTCAAGAGGATTGACTGCAGTTCAAATGAAAGAATCTAGCTGGCTGAAAGGACCCAACTTCCTTTGGCAGCAAAATCTCCCACATGAAGTGGGAATGGTGGGAGAAGTTGAGGCTACTGATCCTGAACTTCGGAGAGCACATGTTCATGCAGTTAAAGCAAGAGAACAGAATCCAATGGTAAACCGTTTAACTAAATTTTCTGACTGGTCCAGAGTGGTGAGAGCCATTGCCAGGCTCAAGAGATTTGTCAGAGAGTTTAAGGGATTTCAGTCGAGAACTAATGAGTCGACTAATCTTGAAGAACGAAGAGAAGCAGAGATCTTCATCATCAAACTCGTACAAGAAGACGCTTTCGCTGAAGACATAAAGAAAATAAGAGGCAAGAAGGAACACACTTTGAGCAGGCACAACAGGCTACGCCAGCTGAACGCTTTCCTGGACGAAACCAATGTTCTTAGGGTGGGAGGACGGCTGTCTCAGTCAGCCTTACACCATGATGTAAAGCATCCTGCGATTCTTCCGAAAAAATCTCATGTGTCAGCTCTGCTGGTCAAACATCATCATGAGCTTATACACCATCAAGGAAGGGGCATGACCATGAACGAGTTGCGTGCAAGCGGAATATGGGTCCTAGGATGTGGAAGTGTGGTCTCCTCACACATTTACAAGTGTGTAAAATGTAGACGATACAGAAGAACAACTGAGGTTCAACAAATGGCAAATCTACCAGGAGAGAGAATTGAGACATCTCCCCCCTTTACTTATTGTGGGCTTGACTGTTTTGGCCCCTTTATTGTGAAGGAAGGAAGGAGAGAGTTGAAACGATACGGATTGTTATTCACCTGCCTATGTTCTAGAGCAGTTCACATAGAAACCCTTGACGATTTGACAACAGACGCATTCATGAATGCACTTCGATCATTCATAGCTATTCGAGGACCCGTGCGCCAGCTAAGATGTGATAGAGGCACAAACTTTGTTGGTGCTAGAAAGGAGCTTTCTGAATTGCTTGAAGGAATGGATCAAGACCGTACAAGGGCGCTTGGTTGTGAATTTGTGCTGAATGTCCCATCAGCTAGTCATATGGGAGGAGTTTGGGAACGCCAGATTCGAACAATCCGAAGCATCCTGATAGCTATGCTCGACAAGTCCGCCAGCAGACTTGACACCACAACTCTAAGAACGTTTCTGTATGAAACAATGACCATAATCAACAGCAGGCCACTAAGTGTCGAGCATCTTCACGATCCTACTGGTCCGGAACCCCTCACTCCCAACCACATTCTAACCATGAAATCATCTGTAATTCTGCCACCCCCTGGACAATTCTGCAAAGAAGATCTCTATCTGCACAAAAGGTGGAGAAGAGTACAGTTTTTGGCCAATGAATTTTGGCAACGATGGAAACGAGAATACCTGCTAAACCTCCAACAACGACAGAAATGGCAGAAGCTGTCACGAAACTTGCAACCAGATGACATTGTAATATTAAAGGATGACAGTGCACCAAGAAACCAGTGGAAGCTTGCAAGGGTTGTGGAAGCCCTGCCCAGCGCAGATGGCAAGGTGCGAAAGCTAAAGCTTCTGCTCAGTGACACTACTTTTGATAAGGGAAAACCAATCACTAAATCAGTTTTCCTTGAGAGGCCTGTTCACAAAGTAGTTACATTACTTGAGGCCACCTAAAACACACGTAAAGCTAAATGACCTACACTTAAATGTACACTCACACATCACTTCCTTATAATTTTCATTGAGGAAAATCTCTCATTTTAAGTCAATGAGTGATTTTGGTGGGAGTGTAAATGCTGTTAAAATGTTAAGTTACATAATTTCATGAATATATATAGTTTGCGTTGAAATGTCTTTATTTGAAATGTACATGTGTAAGGTGAGAGCTAGTGTCTCGTGAGAATACCCTTAACGAGAGCACACGAGACTTTTCATGGACTGCGAGGGAGCAGATGTCTCTCATGAAGCGATTTAAGCTAAAAGTTTACTAAAAGAAAGGGCAATACAAGGACTTAAGGACCTCTTTTCAGGACAAGCAGCCAACGAGGTATTTGTCATTTGAGAAATGTTTTTTATTTTGTGTTTGGACTTAATATGTGTACTGTAAAGTTGCTAATTGTTTGTACTGTTCGCTCGTGACCAGTTCTCACGGCGTAATGGCGTAATGGCGTATCGGCGTACTGGTGATGGTGAAGCTGAGGAGAGAAGGCCCAAGTAATAAACGCCCGTTTCAAAGAACCGACCTGTGTCTGTGTTGTCGTGAAGAGAGCTACATATATATATATATGTGTGTATATATATATATATATATATATATATATATATGTGTGTGTGTGTATATATATATATATATATATATATATATATTCTTCTCGCTTCTTTCCCTGCGGGCGGTTTATCCTTCAAGCTCGGGTCCTCTACCAGAGGCCTGGGAGCTTGAGGGTCCTGCGCAGTATCTTAGCTGTTCCCAGGACTGCGCTCTTCTGGACAGAGATCTCCGATGTTGTTCCCGGGATCTGCTGGAGCCACTCGCCTAGCTTGGGAGTCACCGCACCTAGTGCTCCGATTACCACGGGGACCACCGTTACCTTCACCCTCCACATCCTCTCGAGCTCTTCTCTGAGCCCTTGGTATTTCTCCAGCTTCTCGTGTTCCTTCTTCCTGATATTGCTGTCATTCAGTACCGCTACATCGATCACTACGGCCGCCTTCTTCTGTTTGTCTACCACCACTATGTCCGGTTGGTTAGCCACCACCATTTTGTCCGTCTGTATCTGGAAGTCCCACAGGATCGTAGCTCGGTCATTCTCCACCACCCTTGGGGGCATCTCCCATTTTGACCTCGGGACTTCCAGGTTGTACTCAGCACAGATGTTCCTGTACACTATGCCGGCCACTTCGTTATGGCGTTCCATGTATGCCTTGCCTGCTAGCATCTTGCACCCTGCTGTTATGTGCTGGATTGTCTCTGGGGCATCTTTACACAGCCTGCACCTGGGGTCTTGCCTGGTGTGATAGACCCCAGCCTCTATGGATCTTGTGCTCAGAGCTTGTTCTTGTGCTGCCATGATTAGTGCCTCTGTGCTGTCTTTCAGTCCAGCTTTGTCCAGCCACTGGTAGGATTTCTGGATATCAGCCACCTCCTCTATCTGCCGGTGGTACATACCGTGCAGGGGCCTGTCCTTCCATGATGGTTCCTCGTCTCCCTCCTCTTTCTTGGGTTTCTGCTGCCTGAGGTATTCACTGAGCACTCGGTCAGTTGGGGCCATCTTCCCAATGTATTCTTGGATGTTCCTTGTCTCATCCTGGACTGTGGTGCTGACACTCACCAGTCCCCGGCCCCCTTCCTTCCGCTTAGCGTACAGCCTCAGGGTGCTGGACTTGGGGTGAAACCCTCCATGCATGGTAAGGAGCTTTCTTGTCTTGATGTCAGTGGCTTCTATCTCCTCCTTTGGCCAGCCTATTACCCCAGCAGGGTACCTGATCACGGGCAGGGCGTACGTGTTGATGGCCCGGATCTTGTTCTTACCATTCAGCTGACTCCTCAGGACTTGCCTGACCCTCTGCAGGTACTTGGTGGTTGCAGCTTTTCTAGCGGCCTCTTCATGGTTCCCATTCGCCTGTGGGATCCCCAGGTACTTGTAACTGTCCTCTATGTCTGCAATGTTGCCTTCTGGTAGTTCAATCCCCTCAGTTCTGACTACCTTCCCTCTCTTTGTTACCATCCGGCTACACTTCTCCAGTCCGAACGACATTCCAATGTCATTGCTGTATAGCCTGGTAGTGTGGATCAGTGAATCGATGTCTCGTTCACTCTTGGCATACAGCTTGATGTCATCCATGTACAGGAGGTGGCTGACAACTGCTCCGTTCCTTAGTCGGTATCCGTAGCCAGCCTTGTTAATGATCTCACTGAGGGGGTTCAGGCCTATGCAGAACAGCAGTGGGGACAGAGCATCTCCTTGGTAGATCCCGCACTTGATGGTGACTTGTGCTATGGGCTTGGAGTTGGCCTCTAGTGTTGTACGCCACATCCCCATTGAGTTCCTGATGAAGGCTCTTAGGGTCCCATTGATCTTGTACAATTCTAGGCATTCCAGTATCCAGCTGTGGGGCATTGAGTCATAGGCCTTCTTGTAATCAATCCAGGCAGTGCACAGGTTGGTCAGTCTGGTCTTGCAGTCTCGGCTGATTGTTCTGTCTACCAGTAGCTGGTGTTTTGCGCCTCTGGTATTCTTGCCAATTCCTTTCTGTGTCCCGCTCATGTATTGACCCATGTGCCTGTTCATCTTAGCCGATATGATGCCTGACAGGAGTTTCCATGTAGTACTGAGGCAGGTTATTGGTCGGTAGTTGGAGGGGACCGGTCCCTTCTTGGGGTCCTTGGGGATCAGGACCGTCCGGCCTTCAGTTAGCCATTCCGGGTGTCTCTCGTTAACTAGCAGCTGGTTCATTTGTGCTGCCAGACGCTCGTGGAGTGCAGTCAGCTTCTTCAGCCAGTAGCCGTGAACCATGTCGGGCCCTGGTGCTGTCCGACTCTTCATACTGGAGACCCTTTCTTGGATATCTGCCACTGTGATGGTTACTGGACCCTGTTCAGGGAGGTCGCTGTGGTCTGCCCTCAGATCCTCTAGCCACTGAGCATTGCCGTTATGGGTTGCATCCTTCTCCCATATGCTCTTCCAGTATTGCTCCGTCTCCAGCCTTGGTGGTGCTGTTCTCTTATTGTTCCCTTGCCACTGAGAGTACACCTTTGCTGGTTCTGTGGAGAACAGCTGGTTTATTCTCCTGCCTTCTATCTCTCTGGTGTACCATCTCAAGCGGCTGGCCAAGGCTGTGAGTCTTTGCTTGGCAGTTTCCAAGGCCTCAGATATGGACAGCTTGCTGTATTTCTTAGGCACCTTATTTGTCGCACCTTTCTGCAACTCCGTTAGTTGGCTAACCTCCCTCCGTGCTACTTTGATCTTGCCCTCTAGCCTCCTTCTCCATGGAGGGTACTGCCCCTTGTCGCTGTTCAACTTGTAGCCAAGCATCTCACTGATCACTGCTGCCGTATTGTAGATCAGCTTGTTAGTGTCGGTAATCGTGGTTGTAGGTATTGCCCGTAGTGCTGCATTAACATCATCTAGCAGACCTTCTGAGGGTACTTCACGTAATCTTGGTAACCGGCTACGGGGGATCCAGGTTTCAAGCTTGGCCATGATCCTATTTTTCAGGTCAGTTCCTCTCGCACTCAACGATCCTTCTCCTATCGCACTTGGGGCTATGTACCCAATCTCGGGTGGGGGTGATGATATCGCCCCCCTGACCTGGCGTCCTGACTCCTCCTTGCCGTAGCATTTGTGTTGTACCTCGTCAATCTCTAGCTGTGAGAGCAGTCCTTTCTTTCGAATGTTGGAACACTGAGCTACTAGTTGTTTCGCCGTCATTGTGGATGTTGGGTATCGAAGAATCCATAGGTCCCTCATCCTATTCATGTAGCCCCTTCCGCCGGGGTTACTTGCGTAGTAGCATTCCAACAACGCCCTGTTTTCGTCTCTTGCCCACCGATGCCTTCTTGTTCCAGTAGCCCACTTTTCGTCAGGGTGCCCTGGTTCCTCAACACCTGACGCGGACCTTGTTGATCCGGGCGACGTCCGAGCCGGCATGCCTTCATATTTATCTGTCTCGCTCATGTCTGCGGTAGGCTTGCTTAGCATATATATATATATATATATATATATATATATATATATATATATATATATATACATATATGCTTTAAAACCAAGTTAACGCTGAAAGTACAAACATCGCTAATGTCACACAACTTTGCCGACATGTGGCCAACAGTAATGTTTTAATGTTCGTCATTATTAAACATTCGCACATAAATAAGTGACGTCATATTCAGTACTTACTTTTGACACTTCACTCTTCGGCCGCTCCCTTCTGCCGTGTTTTGCGGAAAAATTATCCATACCCACCGCCGCGCTATGAATTGTGGGATATATGGGACCACGAAGCGTGCACCGGACCACGCTTGATATTTGGGGAAATCGACGGCGCATTTGGAGTATGCATTTGAAGTACACTTCGAATTGGGACAGCCGTTGTCGCGTGGCGGTGACGTAATCGCACTTAAAATGCGTACTTCAAGCGTGCAGACCCTGAATTGGGACGCAGACCCTGAATTGGGACACAGCCAAAATGTGTTAAAGTTCTCCAGAAGCCTGTTAATGAACTAATCATTTGATTCAGGTGTGTTGACCCTGGGTGAGATCTAAAACCTGCACAACACCAGCCCTCGAGGCCTGGAGTTTGACACCCCTGGTTTTAGGCATCTCAAGGCCCAGTAAGCAGCAGAAGTATCCTGCAGGTGGCAGTGGATCTGCAGAGGACAGCAGATTACCTGGATACCCAACTGGGTCACCTGCTTGAGGGTGTCTGATGTATCTGATGTCCAAATGTGAAAAAAAAATTGTTTCTTTAATAATCACTTAAACAAAATGATTTATTTAATCTCTTTAATATATGAATGTTTTATCTGATGTTTACATTTTATGTTCTAAGGATTCAAGGATTCAAAGTGTGTATTGTCATGTGTACAAAGAAAAGCATTTCTCTGTACAATGAAATTTTTTCCACACACAGATGCTGGTTAATATATACAAATAGAACTAGAACAGATAAATACAAATAGTATGAATAAATAAATGGAGACAACAAAATTGAAGTAGACAGATGTGTGTGCAAAAGAGCTGTGAGCTTAATATGCTGGTTTGATAAGTAAGATGACCTGATGTGCAAAAAATTATTATTACTGTTAAAATAGGTCAGCTGTTCAAGAGTCTGATAGCAGTGGGGAAGAAGGAGTTGATGAGTCGAGATGTTCTGGATTTCTCCTTCTAAACCTTCGTCGTGAGGGGAGAAGTGTGAACAGTCTGTGTTGGGGGTGTGTGTGGGCTTTGAAGATGGAGGCAGCCTCTAGACTCTGCGATGGTAGATGCTCTGCAGAGAGGGTAGCGGGGTCCTGGTGCTCTCCAGAGTGCAGCTGTAGAACCTGCTGAGGATCTTGGCCGACATACCAAATTTCTTCAGCCTCCTCAGGAAATACAGCCTGGCCAGTGTCCAGGTGAGGACCTTGGTGACGTAGACGCCTAAAGTTGCTTTTTGTCAGGTCACGTCTGTTTCTATTTTTTCTCTTTTTATTGTTTTTTGTTTTCACAATGAGAGGTGGAATAAAAATAACTAGCCTTAGTCAGTTAATTAAAAAAAAAAGATCTGATGCAGAAATCCTGAAACTTAAGTCTGAATAAACATGTATTCACCACAAGAGGAAGCCAGAGTCACATACTACTGCTTTTGAGGGGGGCTCTTTTGTTTTGTGTTTTTTCTCCATGTTCATTACTGCAGAAACCTGATTAGAGTCTGTGTGTATGATGTAAAGACTGATAAAAACAAACATTTATTCAAAGAGGTAGACTATCCAGAGGTTGTTTCAGAAAACACAAAAACTCTACCTCTCCTAACATCCATCTCTGAAGTGTTGTTTTCCTGCACTGGCATTTCTGTTAACAGCAGAATAATCTTTGTGTCCTGTCAGCATGCTCCAGTATCAAAAGGCAGTGCACTATAAAAAAATATTCAACAAAAAAATTCCTTGTAATTTTCTACAATGACATTTTCTGTTTTTCATGTAAGTTCATGGACTTTTCTGTACATGGTAAAATGGAAAATTCTGTAGATTTACAGTATGTCCTTCTTTACTATTTACAGACATTTCCTTTAACTATAAAATGGAAAATTCTATTTACATTACAGGCACTTTCTTTCACTGCAACTCAATAAATATCCTTGTATTCTCTTCAACTCAAAAACTTGACTAAAATATAATGACAGCATGTCATTGACAGCATGTCATTATATTTCATCTAACACATGAACAAAATATATGGGCAGAAATCTGTGCCATCGGAAACTGAATTTGAATAAGTTCAATTCGAATTTGAATTGCTCGGATTGAATCTGAATTGTAACTTGAATAAATGCTTTTACAAACTGAATATGAATTACCCCAATTTGAAATTAAATTTATTGGTTTGAAAATGATCATCACTAAATTGAATTGAATTTTATATTTTGAAAATGAATTCATTTGCTTTGAAACGGTATTTTATCATTTAAAATTTAGCTCTCGAATAATTTCAGATTCACTTCTCACCATTCAGTTTAAGTTCTACAATTCAGTTTTTTTGGGACTTAAATCCGGTTCCGGTTCAAGAGTAGTCGAGCGCAGATTAATAGAACTACATTTTACTAGCGGACCGAAAGTGTTACTGACGGGAATCTACAGCGTCTTGAGCTGAATTAAGACTTCAGAAGTCATTCGTCATGTCGAATGACCAGCGGATGAATTCTCAGGTTGGTAATAAATGTATTACATAAGAACAAGCGTCATGTTAACAAATGATAGCTGTACAGTAACTTTTATCCTTATTGCAGCTGTTAGCTGAAAATGCTAATTTAGCGTAGTTTGCTCTGGATTTAGCTTTGACATGAATTAGACTAACTATTCACTTTAGCTAAAGTTAAGTTAGCTAAAGAGTTGGGATGCTGTATAAGACATAAATAAAGCTAAAATACAAAGGTTTGGATACCGTTTTGCATGTTTCCCTACTGTAGGGGTCTCTACAAGCATACAGAGGGGGTACTCTCAGAGGGTACAAGATGACAACTCTGGAATTCTACTAGAAACAGTCGATCATATTTGTTTGTCAAAGCTGAATCTAGGGCAAACTATGCTAAATTAGCGTTTTTAGCTAACAGCTACAATAAGGATAAAAATTACTGTACGGCTATCATTTGTTAACATGACACTTCTTCTTATACATGTAATACATTTATTACCAACCTGAGAGTTTATCCGCTGGTCATTCGACATGACGAATGACTTCTGAAGTCTTAATTCAGCTCAAGACGCTGTAGATTACCTTCAGTAACACTTTCGGTCCGCTAGTAAAACATAGTTCTATTAATCTGCGCTCGACTACTCTTGAACCGGAACCGGATGTAAGTCCCAAAAACTGAATTGTAGGACTGAAACTGAATGGTGAGAAGTGAATCTGAAATTATTCGAGAGCTAACTTTTAAACGATAAAATACAGTTTCAAAGCAAATGAATTCATTTTCAAAATATAAAATTCAATTCAATTTAGTGATGATCATTTTCAAACCAATAAATTTAATTTCAAATTGGGGTAATTCATATTCAGTTTGTAAAAGCATTTATTCAAGTTACAATTCAGATTCAGTCCGAGCAATTCAAATTCGAATTGAACTTATTCAAATTCAGTTTCTGATTGCACAGATTTCTGCCCGTAAAAATAACTCACAATCTTTAAAATTTGAGCATTTTTATTTTCCTTCAAATCAGTTTGGTCCTCTTGTGAATTTGTTTGTATACATCCAAGTGGCTCCAAAGTGTTTTCTTTAAACAGAACACCTGACAAACGCAAACATGACATTTAACAACCTGCAGAGTACCTTTAAGCTAGAATCACTGCCCCCTCTGCAGGTGGGGGAGGGATATACAGTGGGGCAAAAAAGTATTTAGTCAGCCACCGATTGTGCAAGTTCCCCCACCTAAAATGATGACAGAGGTCAGTAATTTGCACCAGAGGTACACTTCAACTGTGAGAGACAGAATGTGAAAAAAAAATCCATGAATCCACATGGTAGGATTTGTAAAGAATTTATTCGTAAATCAGGGTGGAAAATAAGTATTTGGTCAATAACAAAAATACAACTCAATACTTTGTAACATAACCTTTGTTGGCAATAACAGAGGTCAAACGTTTACTATAGGTCTTTACCAGGTTTGCACACACAGTAGCTGGTATTTTGGCCCATTCCTCCATGCAGATCTTCTCGAGAGCAGTGATGTTTTGGGGCTGTCGCCGAGCAACACGGACTTTCAACTCCCGCCACAGATTTTCTATGGGGTTGAGGTCTGGAGACTGGCTAGGCCACTCCAGGACTTTCAAATGCTTCTTACGGAGCCACTCCTTTGTTGCCCGGGCGGTGTGTTTTGGATCATTGTCATGTTGGAAGACCCAGCCTCGTTTCATCTTCAAAGTTCTCACTGATGGAAGGAGGTTTTGGCTCAAAATCTCACGATACATGGCCCCATTCATTCTGTCCTTAACACGGATCAGTCGTCCTGTCCCCTTGGCAGAAAAACAGCCCCATAGCATGATGTTTCCACCCCCATGCTTCACAGTAAGTATGGTGTTCTTGGGATGCAACTCAGTATTCTTCTTCCTCCAAACACGACGAGTTGAATTTATACCAAGAAGTTCTACTTTGGTTTCATCTGACCACATGACATTCTCCCAATCCTCTGCTGTATCATCCATGTGCTCTCTGGCAAACTTCAGACGGGCCTGGACCTGCACTGGCTTCAGCAGCGGAACACGTCTGGCACTGCGGGATTTGATTCCCTGCCGTTGTAGTGTGTTACTGATGGTGACCTTTGTTACTTTGGTCCCAGCTCTCTGCAGGTCATTCACCAGGTCCCCCCGTGTGGTTCTGGGATCTTTGCTCACTGTTCTCATGATCATTTTGACCCCACGGGATGAGATCTTGCGTGGAGCCCCAGATCGAGGGAGATTATCAGTGGTCTTGTATGTCTTCCATTTTCTGATGATTGCTCCCACAGTTGATTTTTTCACACCAAGCTGCTTGCCTATTGTAGATTCACTCTTCCCAGTCTGGTGCAGGTCTACAATACTTTTCCTGGTGTCCTTCGAAAGCTCTTTGGTCTTGGCCATGGCGGAGTTTGGAGTCTGACTGTTTGAGGCTGTGGACAGGTGTCTTTTATACAGATGATGAGTTCAAACAGGTGCCATTCATACAGGTAACGAGTGGGGGACAGAAAAGCTTCTTACAGAAGACGTTACAGGTCTGTGAGAGCCAGAGATTTTCCTTGTTTGAGGTGACCAAATACTTATTTTCCACCCTAATTTACGAATAAATTCTTTACAAATCCTACCATGTGGATTCATGGATTTTTTTTTTCACATTCTGTCTCTCACAGTTGAAGTGTACCTCTGGTGCAAATTACTGACCTCTGTCATCATTTTAAGTGGGGGAACTTGCACAATCGGTGGCTGGTTAAATACTTTTTTGCCCCACTGTAGCAGAAGTGGAGGATGAACTCAACTTGGGTGTCTATTGTCTTATGTAGTTTGGGAGTCCATTGAATGCTGGTGTGGGTGTACTTTTCCTCTGCGGTGGGGTCGTGTGGGCTGCCCCAGGCTCTGTGGGGCTTCGAGGTGCTGCTGCACCTGTGGCCCCAGGTCCGTATGATCCCTGTCCCCCTGCCATTGGTGGATTCCAGGGAACGGGGGTACCTACAAGGGTCAGCGGGAGAGCTGGCTCATTCTTTAAATGAACTGCTCAGCATTACATAAATAACATTTTGAACAAATGTTAGAAAGACAGAGTTACAGGGAAAATGTCTGCAAATGTTAACTGAACATTTTTTGTTACAACGTAGACATAATGATAAAGGTACTGGGGTGAAACGAAACTTTTAATAATAATAAGATACACAGTTTATTTGTGTATTGATAACAAACTATATTATCCAGCTATAAATGAATAATCTTAATTTTGTGCCTTTGTCATACAGTCTTAAAATCCCTGCAAGGCTCAAAGTGGCTGAGATATAACTCTACACATTTACTCCCTCTGGGTGGATCTATAAACATAGACACTGATTTCTATTTCGGTCTCCTCCTTTATCTGCAGCCGACTCTGCTCAAACACTGTAAAACTGCTGCAGTCTGTACTGCAACATCTATGTGAATGTCTTCCTAGTGTTACAGAAACGTTTTTACCTGATTGGAAGTTCTGACAGGTTAGCCACACCAAAGTGACAGGGTTGGTTCCTCAGGTTTGCTACATAACCCCAGTTTTCTGAGTCCACTGAGTCAATTCCAAATTAAAATGCCTAAATTTGATACTGGTAGCTTGTTCTTTTCATGATATTCTTCTAGCATGAAAAAAGAGAGAGTGGGTGGCTTTAAGATACTGAACCCCAAGTTGCTCTCCGATCCTTTCGTCGGGTGTGAATTTTAGATAGATAAAGTGCTTGTGTGAATGAGGCTCTATGTAATAGACAGTTCATTTAGCATATGGATATGTACACAGGATTAAAAAGCTGATTTTCATTGGAGACAGTCGTGTAGTTCCTTTGGTATTTTGAACTGTATGTTCTGTGCCTTTCCCTGACCCAGTATTTGATGGTGTTACACTTCTCTCTTCAATATGTTGCACTTGTCAGCAACAGGGGGGCCATGTTGGAAGAGTGCCTGACCTTTCATAAATCTCATCATTGTTATTTTGACTTATTTACGAGAGTGAGATGAAAGCAGACCAGCTTTACACCACCAGCAGGAGGCAAAGGCAGGGGAAGGAGTGTGTGTATGTGAGGGGTGTTTAACTTACTACCTTTGTCCTTCAGCCTGCACATTTAGGGCACACTAATATCCCAGAAGCACAGTTAAACAGTTCTTAACTCTCAGACAGTATGGCTTAAATGATCAGGTTCTCCTGAGGCACATATTACAACACAAATTGAGGCTAGTGTCACCTAAGCCAGCCTACTAGACCACAGCAGGAAAAACCCCATTGTAGAATATAAAAAGACATAATGATGATGTTCCACAGCAATGTCTGATGTCAGCCAAGGACTTTCAGCTACAACTACAACTACATGAAGTTATGGAACTATTGTATATACATGTATATAAATATAACCATATAACAAGTTAAATGCTGAACTATTCTCTTTGGAGTTTGGAGTTCTTAGTCAGCTACAGGTTTGACTCTGGCCATGCTTTGTGAGGTGAAATCAAAGAAGTAGAAATGGAACATGCTGATCATGAAATGCGTTATCATGTTAATGTGTGCTTTTCTTTTACCCTAACCCTAGTCATAACCATGTGTATTTCCTCCATCCTCCAGAATCCCTGTTAAGCTAAGGGAAACGCCCACTGCCACCGGGTCCATCCTCAAAGCACAGAACATTAGCATTCATTTAACATTGGTTTGAATATTCATCATTCTCTTGGTTCTAATTTAGTTGGCATATAGAACTGAAGATTACATGTGACTTTTACATTTGTCAACTGCTACGTTTTGTTGTCTGTCTTTCGACACACAGAAATGTCCTTTGATTCTTGTGAATGTTTGATGTGATTTTTAGTGTTTAGTTAGTAAAAGGTCAACAGACTCACAGCTATGCTGATTTTAAAAAAAAAAGAGTGTTCCTAAGCTATTAACAAGGTTAATAGCTAGATGTCCTGTTAATAGCTAAAGCTATTCACTGCTCTTAGTTAGAAAAACACTGCATTTCACGTAAAATTAAATAAGTTACTTCAATACATTCTGTATGGTTCATGAGTGTTGTAAAATACACAACACTCGAGTTTTACAGTTTATACAAACTGGCATGACTTTACCCCCCAAGTTGGCATATTTATGATATGTTTGATGTTTGATTCTTTTTAACATAAAGACACTTAGCTTCTGAAAATCCAAACACAAGTGCCAAAAGGAGCTAAAATGCCCGGTGGAGATGCAGAGCTGGGTGCTAATTCTCTGCTACTTGATCACCCACCACTCCACTGGTCCATTAATGACTCAGGGTACAAGTTCATGCATGGCAGGTTAGTGGGTTTAAGTTGTCAGTGAAGTTTGTGCGAGTGTGTGTATATCAGCCTGAGCACATGCTGAACAGACCCTGGCAAATGAGAGATCACCGATACCCCAGATAGCTGCATGTTTACAATACTGACCTTATAACCCTAGCATTAATGTTCCCTAGATGCAATTAAATAAGGTGTTACATATTTGATACAGATTCTGCAGCTGCCATGTATGAAACTACCAACAGAGCATGAACACTGTGTCCCATCTCTTTCTGTGTTACCCTGATTTTCCAAGCTATTTAGCTTCACTGAAAATGTTTTTTCCCCATAGAATTTGTACCTGTTTGTTTTATATACTCTTATTTTTTTCCTTTTTATGTTGCCAGTCCAAAATACTGACAGCTTGTTCCATTAGGAATTGATGTCAACAGCTGTAATATTTGTGGAACATGCATTGAGGGTCTTAACATAACATAAAAAAATCCCTGCGCAGACAGCCTCATGTCTATGCCTATTTATTTTCCATTTAAAAATGGCAACTAGGCAGCAGGATCAAAAAACATGCTGCAAATTTGTAGATATGAGATCATGCCATGTACTCCACTGACCAACCCCATCCTCCTCAAATGCATTTCGGAGCAAAGCCAACCCATGTGCCCTTAATTCTGTCATTCAGGGGATGCAACCTCTGCAGCCGACCACTGTGGTCAGCTGCTATGCCAGGCTCATTGTGTGCCCACACAACTGTGACCTTCTCAGGGATCACTAAGGAATCCACACTTCTGATTGAGATTCCACGTAAGATTAAGCAAGGCCCCTGGAAATCTATGTCAAGTGTTCTGTGTGTCAACCATCAGCCTTTAAAGTATGCGTTGTGTATTTTGCAGCTCACGTGCAGTCAGTGGCTGAAAGATTTGCACTTTCTGTGATGTCAGTGCCCTTGTCGAAAACATGTGTCTCAAAAACTTTACTATGCTATGTGTAATTGTAAAAATTGTTCTGTTCTTTTTAGGGCTTTTAATAAACTCCTGTCATTGCTAGTACTGGGTAGGACCTCCTTGTGTTTTGATTTTTCGTGGCATAGATTTAAAAAGCTGGAAACATTCATCAGAGATTTTGGTCCACACTGACATGATTGCATCATACAGTTGCTGCACGTCCTCCACATCCCAAAGGTAATTTGTTGGATTGTGATTTGGTGACTGTGGAAGCCATTTCAGTACAGTGAACTTTTTCAGATTTCTAGAAGGCAGCTTGAGATGATTTAAACTTTGTGACATTGTGAGTTTTCCTGCTGGAAGCAGCCATCAAAAGATGTCTGTCATAATAAAAAGGATGGATATTGTCAGCAATGCTGAAATTGGTACTAAAGGGCTTTCAAGGGTCCTGCGCAGTATCTTAGCTGTTCCTAGGACTGCACTCTTTTGGACAGAGATCTCAGATGTTGTTCCTGGGATCTGCTGGAGCAACTCACCCAGCTTGGGGGCCACTTCACCGAGCGCTCCGATTAATACTGGGACCACTGTTCCCTTCCTCCTCCACATCATCTCGAGCTCTTCTCTGAGCCCTTGGTACTTCTTCAGCTTCTCATGTTCCTTCTTCCTGACGTTGCTGTCATTCAGTATCGCTACGGCTATCATTGCAGCCATCTTCCTTTACTTGTCTACCGCTACTATGTTCAGTTGGTTAGCCATCTGTATCTGGATCTTAGCTCAGTCATTCTCCACCACCCTTGGGGGCGTCTCCCATTTTGACCTTGGGACTTCCAGGCCATACTCAGCACAGATGTTCCTATGTACTATCCCGGCAACTTGGTAATGGTGTTCCATGCATGCCCTGCCAGCTAGCATCTTGCACCCTACTGTTATGTGCTGGATTGTCTCGGGGGCTTATTTACAAAGCCTGCACCTGGGGTCTTGCGTGGTGTGATAGACCCCAGCCTCTATGGCTCTTGTGCTCAGAGCTTGTTCCTGTGCTGCCATGATTAGTGCCTCTGTGCCACTGTCCTGTCTTTCAGACCAGCTTTGTGGACCTTCCTCTGTCCTCTACACACCGTGCAGGGGCTTGTCCTTCCATGATGGTTCCTCCTCTTTCTTGGGTTTCTGCTGCCTGAGGCATTCACATTGTCAGTCATCGCAGTATTTCTGATGTACTTGTGGATGTTCACTCACTAGTCCTTGGTCCTTCCGCTTAGTCTACAATCTGTGGGTGAAACCCTCCTTTGGCCATCTTATTATCCCAGCAGGGTACCTGATCACAGCAGGGCGTAGGTGTTGATTGCCCAGATCTTGTTCTTACCATTCAGCTCACTCCTCAGGACTTTCCTTACTCTCTGCAGGTACTTGGTGGTTGCAGCTTTCCCAGCACCCTCTTTGTGGTTCCCATTTGCCTGTGGGATTCCCAGGTATGGCTCCCATACCATACCATACATTTCGCCAATCTGCATGACATTCCAATGTCCTTGTTGTACATGAAGCACGAACTTCATGTCACAAGAGATAAATAACAAGTATGATTCATTCATGTGAATATTTAATTTTTCAAATTATGTGTTATGGAAAGGTATGAATTACATTTATGAAAATCCGTACAGAACTGACGAAACAGAAGAACAAACAGTATCTTAACACAATCAATCCCATTCCTGTTGTTGACACATTTACTGTTTATTTATAAAATCACTATCTGTCATGTCAACTGAAAATTTAAATTGAAGGAAAACTGGCAAGAGTTTTTCATGGAACAGCTTTACTGTATGTACAAATGAAAAACAGGTGTTTTGTGGCTATGCTGTGAAAGCTAACATGTTGGCTCTTGAAAGGCCTTTTAAAAAAGAATGCAGGAGCAGAGATGACAGCTAGCAGCTGACCGTTTGTCCTTTGTAAAAAGCATCTTTAAATTTAGATTTAACTTGTCTTGTTGACATTTTCCAGTACAAGACAGGTTCACAACCGTTCTTGTACTGGATTACTATGATTTACAAAGAGTGTGGCAATACTCTGTCCTATTTCCTGTGGCATACACTACTATTGTCCCAAGATAATTTAATTGAGTGTGTGCTATATATATCATAAGTGGAATGCAAACATTTGGCCCTGGGTGACACTGTTGGACAGATGAAAAGTACTACTAAACCCTACAGCAACAAGCACCAGTGTGCCCACTTATCACAGAGGAAGAAGGTGGAGGGAAAGGAGGACATGAGGAAGGACTCAGAGCTGGAAGTCTAAATATCATGTTTAGAGTTTGAGCCCACTGATTAGGAGGTCAAGAGAACAATAGATGATGATAATCAGCAGAACAGATGACAATGAGAAAATCCAGTGTAAGCCTGGTGCACATTTCAGATGTGCTGAAGCACATTAAGAAGCTGAAATGGCTGCTTAAAAAAGTTGTTTTTGTGTGTGGTAGGTGTGTTTCTTTTTTTCCTTAAAATGAGATCGTACAATTTTTAATAAAACTGAGTTTGTATTTTAGGCAAACAAAGTGTCCTTTAACTATTAATTATTTATATGTGTCCAACAACTCCTTTAAATGAAGCAACTAAATCTAAATCTGAATCAACTAAATAAATCTTTCGGCTTTGTGCTTAAGATTATGCGAAAAAGTGTAATATAATGCATACAAACAAACATGTTATTTACAGCTCACTCAGACTTCTTTACATTGTTGGTCACAAACTTTAGATGAAAGGTATCAAAGGGAGCTGTCGCTAAGGTTAAAATTGGAACGTTTTAAATCATTCAAAATTACTTGGTTGGGTTTAAGCATGAAAAACAACCAGGTTAAAAAAAGATAACTGTTTTGGTTGTAACTGTTTCAAATGTCTGGTTTTCTTGTAATTTTTTTCTTGCAATGGTGATGAATCCCAGTTGAAGTGTGGGCATATCAACATGTCCTTCAGACACAAAATGTTCTTCCGTTGAAGTATATTGTAGATTCAGTGTCATTCGGACAGTCATGTTTGTGACTTCATGCAAAAATAAATAGATTACTTTTCAGTAATCTATTTGCAACGAGACCAGCCTGTCAAATAATATTTGCAGCCGCCTGAAGCTTGGTACGAAAATGAACCCATATTGAAAAGAACATAGTTAAATATAATGGATGGAGCAGGAAAGTACACTATAAATATTATTAGGCATTAGAAAATCTGTAAGGCTTGTAAAATTCAGAGCTTTCTGTATCTTCTCAGTTTCTCAGTTAAGCCTTTTAGCAATAATCGTGTTTGCTAGTTAGTCCACCTGTTAACACTTTTGAATCACTGACTGGAACTGAGAGAGTTTGCCAGCAAGCACAACTTCAATTCAGCTGCTGTTGTCTTGGTCTCTTGACAAGATAAGCATGTACGTCACCACCTGAGCAATGTGCTAAGCAGGCCACATTTATCACTGAGCTAAATTTACTAGTTGACCATCCTCTTATTTATCCATCTGACTGCATGCTAACTTAATTAAAGTTATATGTTACTAATCAATTATTTCAGATTTCTAAAAGAAATAAGCTGCCAGCCATAACTAAGTAATGCTGGTTAAAAAAATGCTGAGCCAACCTACTATAAGCCCAAGGTTTGATTTCTAAAGTGGAACTAAACTAGGTCCTAACTTTGAGCACTGCTCTGGTTCTTGGGCTGGTTTTAGGCCTTGGAGTCACTGGGTGGGGTGCTGTAGAGTGCTCCATCTGGGGACTCCATCATTCTGCTGGGGGACTTCATTGCTCACATGCACAACAATGTGAACTGAAAGGGTGTGATTGGGAGAGATGGCCTACCCAATCTGAAACAGAGGGGTGTTCTGCAAATTGGACTCATGCTAACCAAAGTTTGTCCATAGCAAACACCATGTTTGAACATGTGGTGTGTAGATAATGTAGTTCTGTTTGGTGCATCAGGTGATGACCTCAAGCTTGCATTGGAGCAGTTTTTGGATGAGTGTGAAGGAGGAGGAGTTCAAGTATCTGAGAGTCTTGTTCAGGACTGAGGAAGGAGTGAAGCATGAGAATGACAATCAGACTGTAACGACCTGTTGTGGTGAAGAGAGAGCTAAGCATAAAAGTGAAGCCCACAACTGGCCCTCAAACCCATGATCACTAGCTATAGCGTAGGGTGCTCGGTCTTTTGAAAGGGGCTCGGATTAGAGCCAAGTGAGGCGTTTGGGTTTGGGCATCTGACTAGCCCGGATAGATTTGAAAAAGGCGTTTTCGTCTGAAAATGCTCCGCGTTCACACTAGTGTTGCGCGTCCACACTAAAATGGCCGAAAACACTGACGTTGCAGTTCCGCGCATGCGTGAAACGCAAGACGGCTCGACTACCAAACTTGTGAGCAAACAAAATAACTGCTGTCCGATGCCGTCTGCCATCTTGGTTTAAGTGGTCACATGACTGCATTATATGACCAACATGCGTCATCGTTTTTGAAAGTCTGCGTTTTCGCTGTCCACACTGCGACGGGACAGCTCCATTTTGAAATGTATGCGTTTTCAAGAGCGTTTTCAAAACGCAGCGTTTTTCCTTGGGGAAAACGCTGTCTCAGTGTGGCCGGGAGGCCAAAACTGAGAGAAAACGATGTGTTTTCAAACGAAAACGCATTAGTGTGGACGTAGCCTAGTATACCTCCTCGACACCTCATAGGTGAGGTGTTTTGAACATCACCAAGAGGAGGCCTCGGTGCGTTTGGCTTTCCGTCCACACTGAGACGGTTTTAGGTCAAGGAAAACACGGAGCGTTTTAAAACACTCTCCAAAGCAGATACATTTGAAAACGCCGTTTTCGTGTCACAGTGTGGACAGCAAAAACGGAACCTTTTCGAAAACGATGACACATTTTAGTCATGTGATGCAGTCATGTGACCAATTAAACTAAGATAGGAGGGCATTACACAGCAGTTGTTTTGTTTGCTCTCAATTTTGACAGCCCTATTAAAGATTAATATCAGTCTGTACATGCTCCAGATAGCTTTTCTTCAAATTCTTTAATTCTCACTCGCTTTTGCAACTTTGTACTTTTGTGTTACTCGCAGCAACAACTCTACCTCATTGTTAGTCCATTTAAAAAACTCGGTGCTTCTCCTCAACATTTTGCTGCGATGTCTCAAAAAGCTGGAAAGTAAATAAATGGCAGACGGAAATGAGGCAGGTCGAATCGTCTTGCGTTTCACGCATACGCAGTACTGGAACGTAGGCGTTTTTGGCCGTTTCAATGTGAATGAACAACTCTGTGAAAACGACTGAAAATGATATAGTGTGGATGCGGAGCGTTTTCAGACGTTTACGCCGTTTTCAAATTTATCCAGGCTACTGTAGACATGGCCTATGTCTTAGCTGGCTTGGGAATGTCTTGGTGTCCCACTGGATGACCTGAAAGAGAAGATGCAAATGTCAGGTGTGAAATGTTTTCCCATTGATGGGAATGCAAGAAAAGTTGCGGGCCCTAATTAAACAGAAGGAGGGGTACTTGGAGACTCTGCCAACCAATACAAAAATGTTTTTACTTCAGTTTATTTCTGCAACTGCTCCTGCATCAAGTAAACTATTATTATCCCAGTCCAAAAACAGGTGCTAATCACCACCTTTAATGACTACACTGACAAATATGATTTCTATGCAATTATTTTAGGAATGTCTCAGAAATAACATTTTAAAAGCCTTTTTTTGTACAGTGTGTTTATTAAAGGTGGCTCATAATTCAAATGTTCATCAGTTATAAATGCTGCTGACAAACAAGTAGAAGAAAAGAATGAAGACATGTGGGAGCAATGTGGAATGGTAAACAGTTCAAGTGATGGAGATGAATCTAACCCAGCCATCTGACAGCAGTATAAGTTGATCCTGATACTGTCAGGAAGTTCCTGTTTCTGCTGGAGAAAGGCAAGAACTCTTGCCCCAAAGCGTTTGGCTTTATTTGCACCCTTCCCCTTCAGCAGCTTCAGCACTGGTGACTTCAGCTGAAATGGATAAAAGTCCAGTACAAAGTTGTTTTCTCAGTCATGCGAAAATCTGTACAATGTGGAAACTGCAGGAAGTGCAGGTGTGAATGCATGCGTGTGTTAATCAGAGGGAACACGGGTGAGGTGATGACTGGTGGAACAGGTGGCAGCTTCTTCAACCGGCTTCTGATAGTCCACAACATAAGGCGCCTAACGGCAGGGCCACGGCAGAAGGGGAATCACTTGTCTCCTTCCTCTCCCAACCAGCGTCTCTTGTAACAAGTATGTCTGCCAGTAGGTTTAGGCATGCGAGGTTTTCTCGGTTATGTTAGATTTGTTTGTTTTTCATTTTGGCCCTTGCCCACCCATAGATGCCAAATCCCAACTCATTAGATATGTAAATAAAGACAGCAATGATCAAATGTCAACAGTCAGGTTGTGCGACTGCTTGGGACTTGGAGAAAGTGGATCACTTTCATGTTGTGTCTCAGGCACCAGTAGATGGGTTTAACAGATGGAAATCAAAGGGCACAAGTGCTTATTATGTTTCATTACTCCCCATATATCTCCCCTCTCTATTGTCCTATATTACTCTTAATGAATTTTGGTGTTGGTTTCTTTTACTCAAACAAGTCTGTCTTATGTTTCATAAAACTTAACACAACCTAACTCACAATACTTGACCTTCCATGCCAGTTAGACAGATACACAATATAACCCCCAGCTCTAGAGGGATTTTATTTGTTAGAATGTTCCATATCTTTGACATTTTACTGTTTTGTTGATGATGTCATATCCGTCAGCAGATAAAAAGGACATCATCAACACAAAGAAAACAATCAAATAGGTGGTAGAGACCAAAACAGGGTTAAAACGAGAGTCAGTTGATCAGAGGAAAGACTTGTGACTCCTATCAAATAGTAATGTTGCTCTAAACATAAAAGTAAACAATAAACCAAGTAGACATTTTTAAAACCTCAGTCTGTATCCTTGCTCCCTCCCTCTTTTGACCTCTTGCTTCCCCCCACTCTGTCTCTCTCAGTCTATCATCCCTCCTCTTGCAGACACACACGGCACTCTGGCATTCCGCTCATTCCATTATAATAAGCCACATTCCCTGGAACACTTCCTCCACTCTCTCACTGCTTGTGGTCCCTGAGTCCCAGAGCAGACACCCCCCACCCTCCTCCCTCACACCCTCTTTTTCCCTCACCCGCCCTCCTCTGGTGCTTATCCCGGGGCGGCTGTGGCTCCCGGCGCAGATAGCCACAAGCAGCCAGAGCTTCCCATTGAGTTATCTGTCCTCATCTGTCAGTCTGTCAGTCACATTTGGTCACTCCGTCCTAGCTGCTCCGTGTATGTAGAGAAGTAAAAAAATAAAAGCAACACATCCAGTATCTGGTGAAGAAAACGAAAACCAGTGGAGGAAGAGAGGCAACCTGGAGACACGGACTCCATCACACCCATGAAAGACATGGGAGGAAAGGAAAAGAAGATTCTGGTGATTGCAAATGTGCACCCAGGGTGAGTGTTGTTTCCTTACCACTGCAGGATTTTCTGTGGAGAAAGGTGGAAAATCCTTCACCGCTGTCATATTCTAATCCCTGACTTAAATAGTAAAAGAAACATTTTTGATAGTGACTATTTTTGTTAATGGCAAGAAATGCAAAGCAACATTAAACTTGCATGATGACCGTGTTTTGAATTCTAACACCTCTTCTCCTGTGGGATCGTTTGCACCAAGTGCAAGATGCCGCTTGTCCAGTTACCCATATGCTGTATGCATGTGAGACAGATTTACTCTCTGGGAAGCTTTGGCTTAAAAACTATTTGAAAAAATAAAAAACAAAACATATATTTGAAATGTAAAATATAACAAGTCTTTATCCCAAATCTCTTTCTTACACAGTTAAAGGGTTCCCATGACTGTATTTATGTGTAACAATGCAGTAAATTGGGAACATTTGATTAATGAAGTCTACTTAACTTTGTTTCAAAGCAGAAAGCAGGTGTTCTTGATGTGGACTAAAAGGAGAGCACTGCTTTGTTCTTGGCGAAACTGGAAAGTGCACTGTGTGGAAGTTCTACGGTTACACTCTGTTACTGCCTGGGTTGCTGAGTAGTTGTCAGCACGAAGGATTGGAGGGGATGTGGGCACTGAATACGCCTAATGGGTATCAGATTAGAGTCTGCATACGTACTAGGCATGTATATATGAGAAACTGCTGTTTGATTGCACAAAGTCTAATGCAACGGCCGCAAATAGTTTGCGCATTTTTTGAGAAGGCAGTGCTCATATGAACTCCATGCACCTAAAACGCATTTAAATATGCATGTAGGCATATTGTATATGGCACTTGCAATGGAATGTCGGGGTTGCCTGGGCTCAGTAACAAATTGGCTTCAACCTCAGAGAACCTCCACAGTCCGATGGCAGATCACACCTTGGCTTTAACTGTGATGAAAGCGTGCTGGCAAGCTAAAAAGGAGAGAATGTCGAGTTTAGATGGAGAAAAATAAACCTGCTGATCACTTGATATCATAGTGTCGGGCGGTCAACTCTTTTAATTTGATGCCTGTTCATTTGTAATGACCGCTGCCCCTTGAGTGCCCCCTCTAATTAAGCAGTGTGGACTGGGATTCAGGTTCAGCATTGCTGTTTCATTTTATTAGTGATCAGCACTGGTGTTGAGTAGCATGTCCTTTAACTGAGGAAATTTAAAAAGCTATGCTTTTTTAAATACTGTATGTTGTTTTTTTAAAAAATATACATATTATAGCCTGTTTTTATTCATTCATTTGGTGTGAGAGAAGGCACAAATATGGTTGATTATGGATGACAATATTCCCTAATATTCTACTCTCCATATAGACACACAGACACCTCCCCCACATTCCTGTGGTTTATAGGCTTTGATGGCTGTTTCCATGCAGCTACTAAACCAGGACAGCAGAGGCCCCAGAGAGAAAGATAGCAACCTGGGATTGAAGACTGTCCATTCCAAGCCACCACCCCACCCCCATTTGAGCCGACTGGCACAAGGCCTTCTATTCTGGCCTAACACTTAAAACAGGTCTCTCATTTGCCCTATTGGTGTTTCTGTGTCATGCCTGCATGATAAAAAACACGGCCCAACAGAGCTTGGCCTTAGGTTACCTCCACATGGCTGCATGGGTACTTCCTGCATACACAAATGCATCCACATGTGGACACAATGCAAGCAAACGGAAGTGCAGCCGACTTTGTGTCTCCTCGCCCCACTTAATGTTATCTTAGTTAAGTGTGACTACAAAGTGTGTGTACCTAGCAGCAGATAATTTCTGGATCTGCATTTGAAAATTTGCCACAAGAAACACTGATTGTGCAGAATTTGTTCACTGTGACTCAAATCTGTACACGGTGCTCTATTTGGAAAAAGTTGATTAATTCTCCTTCCTGTGCTCCAGTCTTTGAGCTGAAAGGAACCCAAACATATTGGACACTATAAAAAGAAAGGCATCCATGTTTTTTAAAGGCGTCCATGTCAGATCTACACTTCACTGCTAAACACATTTTACCTGATTGTAAAAGTGGATATATATAGATTACCAAATTGGGGGTGGGGGGGTGGGGGGGGGGCACAGAGCCATTGCAGGGGGGGCGCTGAATATGTTTCCAAACCAACTTCATTCTAAGCCAAAGACTAGAAAATATGGTGAAGCATGTCTTCCCTTTGGTTTCACCTGCACAAGTGCCGAGGTAGGTCTCCCTGCAGGATTGGTTTTCCCTTCGTCGGGAGCAGCGCTGGGCTGTTCAAATCACGGACAAACAGTATCTCACATTCTTGATAATAACTAACTACTCCTGACATTTTGGAGATGTTAGTTCTTTATACAGTAAAGTTACAGCGGGATACAAATAATATCAGGCTGATCCTGCCACGATTTGTTCCCTCGGTTCAAATCCCGGACAAACAGTATCCCACCGTTATTTATTATTACACAGGGAAAAAAAACAACTACACGTAAAATAATTACACCGTGACGCCTCTGCCTTTCTAAATGGAGGGACAGTAACTGCGTGTGTGTATGTAAGCGTGTAAAACCTGCAGATAGTCAGATTAACAGTATTTTGTCTCTATCTGCTATTCTGCAATTCATCTCATGTAAACAATAACGTGGCGCACAGCGTGACGTGAAAAAAAGGCACATACCTTTGACGTTGCGTGGCGAACTCTGTATTCCTCGTCCACACATAAACGCAAAAAAGGAGTTTTAAAAAATCTCCGTTTTCGGTGACTCCAAACGCCGTTTACGTGTGGACGAAACAGCTGCGTTTTTCAAAAATACACGTGTAGGTGCGGACGTAGCGTAAAAGAGTTAGTAGTTTATTTTCTTACTACCTGTAATTTATTGCAGATTACTTGTATTTGCTTAATTGTTTACTAAATATCTGAGGTGTGAAATAAACGCAATGGAGCAAAATATGGGTGTGTGTGGTTGGAGGATGTGTTTGTACATTTTTCTTGTAAAACAAAGGGGGGCCTAGCAGAAAATGTTTGGGAACCACTGTCCTAAAGTATGTTGTTCCACTAAGGTTATTTATGAATGGCCCTGTTAGTGCTTTACAGTGACGGGAAACTTTATTACTCCGGCAGCATTTGTGCTGTGGCAATCATTTGAGAAGGCATAAAAGACAGGGAGGAGTGTTTTATTGCCACCTGTTGCTACTGTCTTTCATTGTGTCCCTCACTGTGATTCTTTTCAGTGTCTCCAGCTTGTACTTTGTAAAATTAACCTGTTACAATAAACCTACAGCTGTGTATAGACACAGAGTTTGGCAACAATCCCTAACACAAAGATATAGTTTCACCTGAAAAACACCTCATTTCTGTCTCCTCCTGCTAGTATTGGTATCATACATATATTAAAACTATGGACAGTTTGAAACCCAAACTATGGACATAGCTTGGGTTTCAAAGGCAGGTTTGGACATTGATGTCTCCTGTTATTACTGTACCCTTGTGGCCAACTTGGCATCATAGGGGGTTTTGAAAGATGCCAACAGTTTTCTGGTGCTCATCTAAACATACACTTGAGGCTTCAAACAGTCCCAAGGGTCTTCATGATTCATTGCTACTTTAAGAGTTATGAGACACATGCAGTTTGTCCTGTCGGTTACATGGAAGGATTAGGATGGAGAAGACAGATAGGAACCCCCCTGCCATTTTATAGAGAGGGATTACTAAATGCTGCCAAGCTAAGCAAACATACACAAACTACAGCAGTGCTTGGACATGCTCACTGCCAGGGGGTACATGAAACAGCCGCATCCACAATGCCTTTATGTAATGGGCGGCTGAAACAACAACCGGAATGAGTCAAAGCGACCACAATGGAAAGCAAACTAATCAGTTTTAATTCCTGTCCACCTGGCAACAAGCCTTTTGATAGCTCATGCCTCCTAATGGTTTTACCATTTGAGGTTTTTTCCATATCTGGTGATAGCGCGCCCCTTGACCTTCACCCTGCACTACAGAGAACCCAAAATAAAGCCCTATAAAACAAACGACCGAAGGGTCAGCCTGTCTGACAGAGCAAACAGGACAGGCAAGGGCTGTGGGCCGTCTCAGCACCAGCTGACAGTCAAAACAGGCCCTCTTCAAGATAGATTTGAAGCCACAGGAAGGGCAGTTGGCAGTGTGTCTCACAGTGAGTGGCAGAAATAGTTCTTAGCTTTTAGGCTTGCATTCAATTAGTAATATGTAAAATTCACAATGTTCTGCTCATAGGCCCCAAAAACCTAATATATTTATGGATTTAGCTACATGGACTCCCCAACAACTTGTTTTTAAGCATCACTCAAGGATAAAATAGGATGAAATTTGTAAAAGGAAGTCATGGTTTACTGACAAATAAAGTGGTGGACATGTTTTCTTTTGCCATATGCACTGTGTGTGGTCACACCTGATTAAAAAGTCATTGTGAAAGCTGGTTCCATGAATCAGTATTATGAAGGAATTTTTCTGTATTCAGCTAAGCAGGAACAAAGTCTCCCTTTCCTTCCTTTCAGGATGTTTTAAATACTTCTTATTTTTAAAAAAGAGCTGCAGACATCTTTATTTACATATTATGTTTTCATTGATTCATCACACGTGACTCTTTTCTTTCTTTCTCCTTGACTGAGTTTAAGTAAAGTACTAATAATGTCAGGTCACGGGACATTTTGACAATTCAAATACTTTGCTGCCTATAAATAGAGTGAGCTCCAAAAAACTATGAAGCCAGATATGCCTTGTGGCAGCCAGAGGCATAGCTTGTAAATAATTGCACTTTATAGGATGTTGGTTTTGAGAAGCGCCTCAGCAAAAGGCTGCAGGTACAGGATGTTGTCCATTGTTTGCATGAACTGCAGTTATGCTTTGTGTTCCACCTGCTAACTGCCATCCTCATCCCGAGTAGATAAATACAGTCATTTAGTCAAATAAGTGCAATGCAGTTATTTGGGTTTTTTTTAATAGCGATGTTGATCTATTTTGCCTCTAACTGTTAATGATCGTTTGCAAATTAGTATTCACAAAAATGTTCTACGACGTGTCTCATTGAAAGTTCTTGGAGAAGGGAGTACAACTTACAAGTGCACTTTAAAAGTGACATGTTATTTTCCTGCGATTCTACATATGCAAACTTTGTTCAAACATTTTCACACTTTCATCTACCTCTAAGTTTAAATGATCAATTTACCACAAACCAATTCAAAGGTGAACAGAAATAAAAGAAAACAATTATACAGTTTAAATATATCCCCACTATTAACAAATCACCAAATGTAAAAAAAAAAGAAAAAAGAAAAAAAAAGGCCAATATAAGAAGCAGTGACAGGTGCATCCATGGCCACTCTGTTGGTTCACTGAAGCTGAAATCCTACCCCGAGAAAGCCTCTGATGCTGAGGAACAGCTCTGGCTGTTACACACAGGTTTCATTAGAGGCTTATGCACCATGCTGAAACTGCAGCCACTCTCTGGCCTCTGTAATTGTCAAGAAGAGCTGGAACATTTACACTCTAGAGGTATAAATATCCCCAGTGATCTTCCATGACTTCCCTAGAGGCTCAACAGGTAGAGCACAGCAGAAAGCCAGCTGTCGCTAGCAGGCGTCAGAGTGGATTTCTCCACCACATCATCAGTCATCTCATTTGGATCTGACATACTGCTTCACACTGGAGGCCTGGATCAAAGCGTATGGGATGTACAGCTATTTCAACAGTGTAGATTAGAGCGAGCAAGAGTATATTGCTAATACTAAGGTATCAATCCTTTTGATATTACATGTGGCATTACTACAGGGAAAGCAATTTTCAAATCACTGAACAGAACTGCTGTCTGTCAGTTTATATTTACATGATCTCTGCATCATAAGTTTTCAGTTATCTAGAGTCACAGTGGCAACGTTTTGTCTGCACCTTGGCTCAGTTCTAATTCTGAATTTCTTTTTAATCATATTCCCTGATGGATGATTTTAACATGATATTCTAAACGTCCAAAGTGGAAGCAAAGGCTTCAGATTGATTTTTTTCCTGCTACATTACTTTAGATGAAAAGTGTTCAAACAATTTGAAGCCATAAAAATACTAATAAAGGAAAAGACAGAGTATTGTGTGTAAAGTATTTAAAAGGCAGTGCAAATAGCCTGGATTTCAGTTGTGTGATTGTGCATTTGCGCATGTGTTTTATGTGCTTCTGTCTGTCAGCTGCCCTTCAGGAAAAAAAACCCATTGCCTGTTGATGAATGATTTGCGGATCCAGTAACTCATATCAGGGGGCATCAGGGAGAACAGGCATTTTAATATTTTACATATCTCAGAGCCGCAAACACTAGCAAACCAGTCACAAAAGCCTGTTTGCATGGTTCTGCCAGAGGTTTCTTCCTGTTAAAAGGGAGGTTTTCCTTCCCACTGTTACCAAGTGCTTGCTCAAAAGGGTGTGTTGGGGCTTTCTCTGCTTTATTCTGTGGTCTTATTCTTGCATCATAAGGTTGCTTGAGGTGACTGTTGTTGTGGTTTGGACCTATATAAATACAATTTAATTTAATTGAACTATAATTTTACCTGTATGTGGTTTCAAATTAGATTTTCACTGATGTTTGTCTCTCAGGAGGTGGTGAGGAATGAGATCCAGGTTATTATTGTCTTTACTTTACAATATAATGAACTCTAAGATGACTGCTGTTGTGATTTAAAGCTATACAAATATAAACTGAACTGAATCTTTTTGTGTTGATTTCTAAGACTAATGATTCTAACAGCAGATTTTATCGAGTGGGTTCATGATTGGTTGTCATAATTTCAGGTCGGACAAGAAGACTCCCTGTAACGAGTCCCTTTCTGCTAATAAAAATGGAAAACCTCCCCCATCAGCTGTACCACCACCGATACCCATGTCTCCCATTGTTGAAAAGATGGAGGGACTGAAGGCCATCCGCAACCGCAGCAACAGCCTCCGCCTGGGCCGCCTGGCCTTCTACCGACACCTGGAGAAGGTGGAGACCATGCGCTGTTTCTGGGAGCTCAAACATGTGGAGCTGGAGGGAAGAAACCAACAGGTAATATGCACTCATTCTACACTCCTCGCTGTTATTGTTCACACATTACACTGAGGTTTGTGATCGGGTGAATCACTGATCTGGATTTGGATCACTCAGTGTTGTTTTATTCAACACTAATCGGCTTAGGTAAAAGGTTCTCTATTCACTCCTGACTCAACTGACAATTAAATATCAGCTTCTCAGACACTATTCTAGTTCACAGCGCCTCATAGAAAGCGTAGCATTCATTGACTGGGGTTGGCATGCAAGAGGCCTTGACAGGTGAAGTACAGCAAGCTCACTAGAGGGCGCTGCAGGTCTATTTAATTTTTTTATTGCTCACTTGAACCTCCTCAACTCTGCCCGTCTATCATACAGTACATAAAACCACACACTGAAATGAATTTGGCTCTTCACAGGATACAGCTCCAGTTGCCACAAGATGGCAGCCCTGGACTGCTTTGCTCTGCTTATTTAGAAAGTGGATACATACTTCTAGGATTGATCGCTTTATGAATATGAGCTACAGTCAATGTCCATACGCTTGCTTCTAAGTCAATCTTAGTTTGTCAAAATTATTTTTTAACTTTAATAACTTGTTATGGTAACACTTTATAATAACTACACACTATAAAGCATTATTAACGTATTAGTAAATGCTTCATTCATTATTTACAAAGCAGCCTTTTTAAAAAGCGGCAGACTGTTGTGTGTGCCACTGAGGCAAGTGGTTGAAGTCCACATGTAAAGAGACGATTTGTGTTTATTTACATTGTAAAGCACTAAAATGCAAGAGTCCTCCTCCCTCCATCATTTGTCTATTCCAGCTGTGTGCTAAACTCTTTTAGATGCTGAAAAGAGGCTACACCAGTGCATTACACAAGCAAGAGGACAGACAACACAGACGAGGGGTAAAATGTGAAAAATTAGTGTGCCAGGACAACTTATAACTAATAAAATGTAAAAGAATAATAACAAAAATGCACCAGGGAGAGAAAGAAGGATCATGAAGTACAGGTGAACTCAATAAGACTCTAACAGGGGCATCAAAAAGAATGAGGGAAAACAATAAAAACACTGAAAATCAGCTCAGCTCAGTAAGGCAAATATAGAAGGAACACAGTAGGCACGACAAAAAAGAGTAAGAGTAAGAAACAATGAACTAAGACGTTATGACAGAAGCCCAGGCTGTGAGAACTGCATGGCAATTTTGGGCAAGACTAACAGAGTATAGAAAATCTGATAATGTACACTAACTAATGATGCCTGCTATATTTTATATGTCACATTTTAAATCTTAGTTGGCAATTTGGTGATAATGGCAACATTATTGCTGCCAGTTTTTGCTTTTCTCAGGAGAATATTATTACACACACACGCGCGCACACGCAGGCCTAAAATGGCTTTTATGTTTGTACCAGCGTACTTTTTGGAGCCAGTTTAAAGGTAATAAATGACAAATTAAGAATACACTATACCTGTGGTGGAATAGAATCTACACACAACAATGCTCCACAAAACACTGTCTCTTAGGAACAACTATATGTTGTCGTAATATCGCAGGCTAGTTTCCAGATCCACCAGCATCGTTACCTAATGCTGACCCTTCTGCCCCTGATCTGTTTGTGCAGAGGTTCTCCTCATATTCCCACTGGGGAATGTTTGTCCTCCCAGGGTTCCTGCTCAGCAACATTTATGACCACTTAACCCCCCACCCCCAACTGTTGTTGCTTGTTAAATCAAGCTTGCCTTAGAGTGCTGCAGTGAAGAATCTTCAATATTATGTGAACACCTGTAAAGTCCTTTGTCTTTTTGAAAAGGTCTATTCTACACTTTTGTCAAACTGATAAAGTAAGTTTTGACAAAGAGGACAAGAAAAAGTCTCAATATCTCTTAAAGAAACATTTAGAAGCACCAAAGTAAAATATTCTTAAGAAAAAGCTGAAAACATGAAAACAGCAAAATAAAACTTTACACAAAAAAACAAACATTAACATGTTCCACTATCACTGTACAACTGACCAGATCTATAAAGACAACTCTATAAAGATAGGCAAGCATGAGAAGTCTTTTGTCTTTCTTTCTCCTCTTTTCAAAGTGAAATTAGGGGGCGATCGTGGCTCAAGTGTTGGCAGTTCATCTTGTAATCGGAAGGTTGCCAGTTCGAGCCCCGGCTCGGACAATCTCGGTCGTTGTTTTCTTGGGCAAGACACTTCACCTACCGCCTAGTGGTGATTGCCAGAGGGCCCGATGGTGCAATATGGCAGCCTCGCTTCTGTCAGTCTGCCCCAGAGCAGCTACAACTGTAGCTTGCCTCCACCAGTGTGTGAATGAATAGTGGAATTGTAAAGTGCTCTGACAGTCTTGAAAAGCGCTATATAATGCAATCCATTATTATATTATTAATATAAATTCAGAATTTTACACATTAAATAAGTGTACCCTTACTGCTTCCTGAAGAATTAAAATCATAAATAGCAGCCAGGTGCTGATAATAAAATACACACAGTTGACTGATCAACAGCGAGTGCGAGCAGCGCTATAAAATTCTTGGCAGTTTGCTGAAGCATTCAGGTGTGTTAACACAATGCTACAGTCTTTGCAGGAGTTCACATCCCAGCAACTTCACTCAAAGTCAGCAAAAAACACAGGAGCTAAATCTCAAAATCTCTCTGCAGGCAGATGGGCAATCCCCCGAGTGGAGAGCGCACCAAACTCTGCTGCACCATAAAACCGCCTTTAGTGTGTTATGTTCAAGTTCATTACAGTAAAATAACAAAGAGTCAGAACAATTCAGTTCCTTCCCATTTTTATTTATAACGGCAAATCACAACAACAGTCACCTCAAAGTGCTTTACACAGTAAGGTAAAGACCCTGAAATTATACAGAGAGATATTATTGTAGGGTACAAACATGCGTGGTTTGTTTGGAAGGGTTGCCTGGAGACAGCCTCTTCTCTCTAAAAAAAACACGGTAACATGGCCTAGGTTTGCAAAGTTGTATCTGAACAAACCACAAGACTTCAGAAACAATGTCCTTTGGATAAATAAGACCAAAGTAGAAATGTCTGACCATAACACAGAGTGACACCAAACAGCAGGACAAACACCTCGTGCTAACTGTCAAGCCTTAATGGTGGGGCTTTTTAGCAGTAACGGGACCAGAGCACCTTGCCGTCAAGAAAATTACCATAAACTCATCTGTATACCAAAGTATTCTAGAGTCAGTTGTGAGGTGTTGCTTTTCTGACAACTGAAACTTTGTCACAACTGGTCATACGACAGAACAAGGTTCCTATGCACGGCAGCAAATCAGCAGCAGAAGGACTGAAAAAGGAAAACCTCAAGATGTTGCGATGGCCCGGTCAAAGTCCAGACCTCAATCTGACTGAAATGGTGTAGTTGAACCTTAAGGGAGCTGTGCATAAACAAATAATAAAGTGATACGGAGAAGTTATTGTTGCTAAATGTGGTGATCCAAGCTAGTAAACACACTTTTCATAGGACTACGTAGAGTTCCATACAAATATTCCTTTTTACATGACCTCCAATAATTAATACACAATATTACCTTAAAAAGAAGGTCCCCTTTTCCCCGTCTTTGACTCACTATGGACACCATACTGCACTTACAAAGGCTTCAGCTCTTGTTTTAATGTCACCCGTGCTGTTGAAGAGAATGCAAATTTAGCAGCACTCAGTTGCAAGTGTTTGTTTCCAGTCATGCATGCTTGTGTAACTGTTTGCCATGAGGTGTGTCTGCAGTGATGCATGCACTTGTCTTTGCCTATATGTGAGGCTTAAGTAGGAAAAAGCGGCTGCCTGGGAGGCAGACTAAAGAGGGCTGAAACATGTATGAAGTGCTGTGTCTGAAGTTAAAGGATACCACAGGGGTCTCACTGACATGCCTGCAGCAGCAGGGACAGCAGCAGGCATCTGATTCTGCGTACAGCAACGACACCCTGAACCCTACACCACCTGTCCCCTTCTCGTCTCAGAGACAGCGTGTTCTCTCCTTTTAGGTCCTGTGGTGGGAGGTAGGGAGGAAGCCGGGTGGAGGGTGAATGGGTGGCTGGGTGGGCGGGTGGCTCGACTCCACAGAAACCCTGTCCTCTTCTGATACCGCTGCAAGCAAACGATTTAGCATTACATGATACAGGAGCCTAGCTATTTCATAAATAAGGCCTGCTGCCTCTTCCCTTGTCAACATCTTGTTGCCAGCCACCCAAGCCAGCAAAGAGCCTGAAATAAGACGGACAGCCCGTGCAGGCAGACAGCGGGGACAGGAAGAGGAAGAGGAAGGCTTCCATCATGGAGAACTTCCTAAGGGATAAAGATCTTTGGATCTTAGGCAGTGTGTGTCTGGTGGCCACTTTTCTGTGGCGACGGCTGTGGAAATTATTCTCCACAAAGAAGAGAAGAAAGACTACATCATCTTCAGATGCAGAGGTAACAGAGTGAGACAGTAGTTTAGGTCAATGCAGCTGTGCTACATCTGCACAGGTGAATATGGGAGCATGCATGAGGGTCACTCAATCTAAACAGCACAAGTGTAAAGAGTAAGAAATATAGAAATGGGGAAATCTGGCATCGCTCATGTTGTGGAATATGTTAGAGCCTGACAAGCTGCAGCTCTCTATTAAGCAGAAATTAAGTAATGGATGTTGTCACATTATCACTCAGAGGGATGCTGTCTTGATGCCAGAGTGATGCAATCTGATTCTGAGATTCTGTTTGTTAGTGGTGATTGTTGCTTTGACCACGTCTGTCCTGTAAGAGAAATTCTTATATCAATTAACCTCCAGGTAAAATAAAAGTGAAATGAAAAAGAGAAACAAATTAGTTTTAATGATGATTCGAATAAACACCACAGTAATTAATGTGTATTAGTTTTTGCACAAACTGATTTTCTGGACTTTCAGATGATTGGCAAAATTTCTGTTAATAATAAAATAACAGATTCTGTTTAATAATGTGCAGCACT
This sequence comes from Mchenga conophoros, assembly GCF_057382185.1. NCBI lineage: Eukaryota > Metazoa > Chordata > Actinopteri > Cichliformes > Cichlidae > Mchenga > Mchenga conophoros. The sequence goes on from NC_140542.1 coordinate 12,985,075, forward strand.
GGCACCTATATGGATGATCTGAAGTGAGAAGGCCTCCATGCTAAAAGAGCACACATGCACACACTTTGGTGGCTTGTGATAGCAGAAGCCATTGGCACTGCGTGCAGGTATTTTGATTATCATATCTTTGCAATGAAGATCTTAAAATATCTCAGCTCAGCTATGCTGGTGTTATCTGTTGGTAGTGTCTGATTTCACTCCAAGAAGAAGAGTTGTGTTTCTGATGAGGTCCGTTTTATAGACGGTAACTGTAAAGTGGCAGTAAGACTAATCAGCTCAGTTATCTCTGGCATCACTGACATTTTTCATCTGCACTGAGGTTGAACTGCTGACGCCCAGTCAACATGCTGCTTTAATGAAACCCAACAACAACAATAGTATTGAGGCATGTGAAGCCACATTTCATGCCTCTGAAGGCAACGTGTGAGTGTCAGTGGAAAACATAACGTCATCATACATGCGTCAAACACATGTCACCAGGAGTGACATCTATATTGATATCCAACTGCACTTAACTCCACCACTCCATGCAGACAAGCCTATGCCCTCCACACTTAAGCATACTGTGTCCAGTAAGCCGGTTTATTATGTTAACATAATCCAGCAGGAAGGAAATGTGACCCACTCCCCATAAAGCTGGGTGCTGTGGTGCTTCGGCAGTTAATGTCTGTCAGTATCAGCTTAATCGTTTTATTGCTCTGTCTTCTTCTCCTCACACTGATCGACTACCGTTAGATTTATAGCTCTGCTTATCATTTCTACTACTGTCACAGCAACTTTCAGGGTTTTTAAAGTGATTCGTAGCCTGTAGGTGCAGCGGGTTAATCCTGTTTAAAAGAAATCTGTCCACGGTGTTAAAGCAAGACAGCCCTCTGCAGAATCGAAAATATCACTGCACACCTGAATGACATTCAAGCTGTAGGAAAAGCCTTTGTTAAAACAAACTCCACTTCATGGTTTTTTCTAAACGATTGCAATGGTCCATTCATGCCAAAGTTCACTAATTTAAATGCAATGCTTGTCTTTAACGTTGTGTTTGCACAAAAAAACAGCCAGCAGAACAAAATAATAAATAATAAAATAATAGCTACTTAACAGGGTGTATCAAAAAGAATCATGTGATTTCAAAAGGCAAAACTAAAAGTAATGGACAGAAGCTTGCGGTCGATTTTAAAACAAATGGCTGAATGTGACGTTTTACATCCAAAACACTGTTCTCAAGTCATCGTGTCCCACTCTGGATGCACGGCATATGTCCATACTACAGCCAAACTCATCTCATACTTCTGCAAGCAAGTCTGGAGTCACTGCAGCCACCGCTACTTACCCACAACCACGTGAAACTCATGACTCCTTTCTCGCGGTTCGTGATTCGATCGTTACCGGTGAACCCGATTAAAGACTTTAAATGTTGGAGGATTCTTTTTCATAGACTCTATATTAAGTGTACAGTGTGTAAAATGTCACCACCATATGTCAGTAGATTGCTGATTGCAGTAAGTTATGTTTTCTTACTGTGAAAGATCCACGACAGACTCGACCACTCGTTCATGCTTTCAGCATACTTTTATTAACTGCGGTTGCTGTTGCACACAACTCGGCTATAGCTCTGCAGATCGCTGCCAGACACACACCAACAACCACAACAGTCAGTAAGCATAGACGCTAAACGCGAGGCGTGATTGTGGATACTTTTGGAGTTCGATACAAGTAAATGAGTCAGTGAATTTCACCTTTGTCCAATAACACTGATACTAAGGACATCAAGAACATTTCTGTTGGTAAGCACTTCTATTTTTGCTGCTGTGTTTTAAGTGGTCGCTTAGTTTAAGAATAAACTCATGCATGATGTAAGAATGTAATCAAACTGTGTGATTTTTGTGACATTCGACAGAGCAATGCTGGAGGAGGAGAAAGACAGAATGAGAAAGAGATGATGAAAATATACATGTACACATGTTCAATCAAGATATATATAGTTTGAAAGTGCAATCTGTGATCTTTAAATTAAAAGTAACTTATGAGACATATGACACCAGGACAGCTGTGATAGTACTCAGGATGGTCACATTTCTCATCCTGTTAACATTTTGTCACCTCATTGTCAGATCTTGCTGTCACTTACAGACAGGTGTGCGTAACTAAGCAAGAGATGCACGTACAGTCTTTTGCATTCTATTTAACATTAAAGGACTAGTGTTGGGACTGAAATGGGGAAAAAGCCTTAATCTTGTCTTCAACTGGAGTGTGGAAAAAAGCCTGTTTAACATAAATTTTCTATTAAACAACAGTGTGAGAGCATGAGACACAAAGAGGAAGGCTGTTCACACACCACAAACTGAAGAGTCACCACACTGGCAATGTTTTGTTTCCCTTCTCTTGCATCATTGATAAAACAAAATTGCCTCAGCAGGGAGGCATTTAATTGTTTTAATTAAGTCAAAGTGTTCAAATGTGTACATTTATGTAACTCAGCTCTTTTGTCATACTGACTGCCACAAAGACTCAAGGTAGTTTTACACTACAAGCCCCATTCTCTCAAACAGTGAGTCCAGGGATCAGCTTTTATGGGTTTAATGTCTTAAAAGCAAATTTCAGCTACAATATGCTTGGCTAATGCAATTATGAAATTCCAAATGAATTTGTATAAATATTGGTGTTACAGATCAGTTGTAGCTGATATAATAGGCAAATAAGTTAAATAATTACCATGACTTTCATGCATCCATCCATCCTCTTCCGGTTATCCAATTCAGGATCACCGGGGAGGCTGGAGCCAATCAAATCCAGTATTGTAAGTTTACAATCAAAACCAGTCATCTGAATTTGATAAGATAATTTGAACCGTGGGTTTTTGTATGAGGCTTGTGAAGAGTAAACTGCAGCTTGTGTTAATACATGTGAGTATGACTAATGTGAGAAGGGTTTCTCCAGCTTCAGATTCTCACACTCACATAGCTCAGATAAAATTAGCACACATGCAAATACATGAGGGATAGAGAAGAGCCCATAATGGTTTGAGTCTCACAGTCATGACACAATGAAAAAACACAAAGAAAGACATTCAGAACCGAGAGCCGCCTTGTTTTATAGGCTTAATTTTCTAAACTGAGCAAAACTACTTTTAGAAATAATGTAGATTCATTTTTTTAGACTAATGACTTTTATATTGAAAAAGATATTTTCACATTATGCCATGTGCAAGCTGGGAAACAGTTATATTTGGTGGATACATAGTCACATGTTTTTCTTTTACTGCACTATTGCCCTGTATCCTAAAACCAAAAACAGGCTGTTTAAAAAGCTGTTTTCTGTTAAACAGGTGTTGGGTATAAAATGGGTTTTGGTGAAACATACCCGTCCTTTTAATTCTTATTTTCTACTCAGAAGTAGACTTTTCCCCCCAGTTGTTTACTTTTCATTGTCAACAAACACAAATAAATATACACGGGCAAAGCTGTGTGTCAATGCAGAGCTCCAAAAGGAGTAATTTCCGTATCCTTTTTCTTTCCTGTTGTATCGCTCTAACACAATGATGATCACTGTATTTCTTTTTTTATTCCTTTTACCTTTTATATTTAAATGTTGAGAAATTTCAAGGTTTATGGTGTTATCATCAAAAAATGGTGCTGATGTGTTAAACAATTTTAGGTTTAAATTTCTTTAGCGTCACTATCAGTAGATGGTAATATTGTTGGCATGTACATAGAAGTGTGAGTTTATTGTACTTTGAAGTTTGAAGTGGAGAAATCTAATTATTCTTCATCTGGTTATCAAAAAGAGTTTTCTCCATGAAGGCTAGGTAGTAAGCAAATTGTTTCAGTACTATGTATTTACTTTATGTGGGCTGACCCACATGTTTATTTTGTTGGAAACACTCACTGGTTCATATTTGGCACAGTCACAACTACCAGAGCCATCTGAAAGATCTTTGGCAAGTGTTCTCATAGAGTGTATATTATTGATGCTAACTGCTTATTAATGCTAAGTGACAGACTGAACAAATACAGACTTTAACTCACCAGAACCGAAGCCCAGACGTCCTCAGCGATCTGTATACGACAGCAGGCTGTATTTTTCTAAAATAATGCTACAAAAAGCTTCGAAATGCACCATCATTGACATTTTAGCAAAGAGGTTCAGTACAGTGACTTGATCGGATCAGTGGTGGACTGTTAGCACTGCAGTCTCGTTAAGAAAGCTTTGCTGTGCCTGCATGGGTTTGCAGATCTCCAGTAAATATCATTGAGATGTGATGTACAGTGTGCAGAAAACTTTCATTGATTCATGCCAAAAATATACAGTACTGAACAAAAGACTTGAGGCAGACCACACAGAGACGGGAACAAAATCACTTAGAAAGAAATCACATAATAGCCTAATTTGTTATGTGAGCTTCAGTGGATTTTTCTTTGTGCGTAGGCTCTGACTCAGGTATTTGGCACCGATTCATTTGGAAAACTTGCTTGGCCAGGCCTTAAGCCTGAAATACTTTGAATGAGAGAAAATGCTGCTAAAACATTCAAGTCATTTTTCATTATTGTCTTTGGGATCATTTGGATTTGTCGACACATTAGCAGATTAAAGAATAGTAGTTAAAACAACAGCAAACAAGACAGCTTCCCAGCAGTCTTTAAAGCAGGCAGATTTAGAACAACCACTGAAACCTGTCCAAAAAGCACAAAAACCTTCATTTGTTAGCCCACATAACCCGATTAGTTTTTTTAAAACTAGTTTATAAAGTCAACATGTTTATTTTTTCTATTTTTTCTTTACCTGAGAGTCAAAACAGTTTGAGTAGTCAGACTGAGTCAGTCATTATTGAGATAAACAGAGTGCAGCAAACTAATCTCAAGGAAAGTAATGGCCTGTGTTGCTTACAGTAGCAATATAAATTACATATACAACAATTATTCTATATCTAAGGGCATTTTCAGTAAAAACTGGACATTTTGCAGAGCTTTTAGACTGATTAAGAGTATGTGTGTTGCTCTTTTTAAAATAGCAAATGAGTCCGTTTAAAATGTATCCCATTTTAATCCAGATTATACTATTTCCCCTGAGTTTGCAGCAGAGCATCAGCATTGACAAAATACACAGCAGAGAGAGAAGCATCATCTTAATTAGGCTGCTTTATAAAGGATGCATTGGGATGTAAAGTGCAGCATGTAATAAATGGACAAGTAAAATGAGTGTTCATGGGCTCATTATAGCTATTTAATTAAATCAACTAATCAAATATGCTAAGCACTTTAATAGAAAATGCTATGCATGTAAAATGTGCTGAAAGAGGCAAAAGCAAAATTAGCTAATGTTAGTAAGAGAATGCCAGCCAGCATGGAATTTCATCTCTCAGTAAAACAGATATGCGATTGGATGCTGTGTTTATGATCTGTCACCATGTACAGCAGATCTTCCATGGCAAGCACTGACTATTTGGATTTGTGCGATTAAATGTTTGTACAGGGGCATTAGGTCAGGGGTCACAGTAACCAGGGAACAGCTGGGTGCTACACTCTGACAACATGCTTTTATTTCCAGATTCCCAAGTAGTCAACAGTTGTGCGCATAGACCAGAGACAGTCTATGGCAGAGCCGTCCATGATGGGTCTGTGATCACAGACTTCCATCTAGTGGCAAGAAGACCAAAGTGCAAAATACTTGATTTTAAAATACAGCCACCAGACTTATTTTTACATAGTGTAATTATACGATATGATGCTGTAATTAAGTATCGTATAAAGATTTACACAGTTGTGAATAACCTCTGACCTCTCCTTCTAGGTTAATAGATTCATCTGAAGGTCTTTCAATACTATATAGAGCTATTTAAAAGTATGTTACTGCCCTTGTTTTGTCTAAGGAATTATGTCAAAAATTATGTCACATATATTAAAATAGTTTTCAACAGAGCAAATAACAAAATCCTGCCCTTTGTGCTAATTTTTACCACGCTAGGAAAAAATCAACAAAGAAAGCAAAATGAATAGACACAAATTACAATGCTGTTCTGTTAAAAGTAAATACTGCCCAGAGAGTGAGCTGATTTGGTGGACGTCTGTGTGCAGTGCTTCTTGTTACATTGTTATATGTTACTTTAAACTAGTACCTAAAAGACTATTATAGAATGATAGTGTTGCACATCCTGACCAGATCACTACAGATTATAGAAATCCATTAACATATATCTACGGCAACAGATTTAGGAAGAAGTATTTAAGTGTTTCTCTTTCACCATTTGTTTTTTTAAATCACAGCACTTACTTTGATTGCTGTCAGACACTTTTATGTACCGCTGCAAACATGCAGCTTCTACTCTGTTCAATTCTGTTAAAGAGTTGGGTATTGTGGAGGTCTATCTGAAAATGATGGTGTTGCATCGTAACGTTTCCCAGATGTGACAATGTGATGAGATTGGATTGGACATAAATAGCAAATCTCTTCAGGAATGTGCATGTCTATACTTCTCACTTTTAGGGTGAGGGTCACAAGTAGGGTTGCATTTGTCAGCGGTACATGTTATGAAAAAAAACCACATGAAAAGCAAAAATGCACGAAATGACTTCACTTCAGACTGTACCAAACAACCCATTTGTATTGAAACCATCTCTGGACGTATGATGTATCAGATTTGCTGCTTTTGCATGTTTTGGGGCATTGAAACAAAAATATGTGTCGGCTTAACTTTTTAGATCCTATCTCGCAAAATTGTCTCTGCGTGGCCCTAAGCTAATAGTTAGTGTATAATAAGCCTTAAATATCCAATGATTTTGTTTCAATTTTATATGTAGAATATTTGCTTCTATAAACACTCAAAGTATCCCAAAGTAAGAAGTAGCCCAAAAAGTATTGCGGAGGATGCTCTAGGGGTCTCCAGATATCCTAAGTGCATCAACATGGTTATTGAATTACCTGTAAATACCAGAAGTGTCTCTGGTTCGTGCCTGTGGACTGTGTCTATCTGCATGTTTGCATCATGAAAATGAGCCCGAGCCCATTGCCAGAACTTAAGCAAGTGTGATTTCTGTACGAGAAAAGCTTTGATATAATAAATCTAAACCATTAGCTTTTAGTTTAGCATAAAATGGAATGTGATACAGTGTTGATATTTGACATTTGTGTGATATCACTCGGGGTTATGCATTCATGCTGTTTAGCATGTAACACGTCCGCATGCTTATCCTCGCTACCCCCTGCACCACAAACACGCTTCACATACACACAAACTTTTCTGACGTAATAAAGCACCTCTGTTCTATGAAGAGAATTTTTTCCTGTCCCACTGAGCTCTGAGGCTGCTGAGAGCTAAATCTACCATCTGGTTATCATGGCAGCTAAACTGTGGAAAGAACAGACTGTCATCGGCCAGTGGTGACACATGCAGGTTTGACAGATAAAAAAGCAGCAGGTGGAGCTGCGGAGATAATATGTGCACTTGTTCCTATTGGCATCTACTCGCCAGACTTATATGGTCTATCAACAACGGAACAATCCTGTCATTAAACGCAAAATGTTACATAACCTGCTGAACAGATCACTACAGCTTTGCATGGTGCAGGTTTAGCAAAACTTTAGTTTCAAATTGACTCATGTTGCTCCCAACGACTAAATCTCTAATAGGGAACTGTAAGGAAAAAGTGTAGATTGTGCAAAATATGTTGAAATTTTCTATTTCAAATGTACAACTATGAAGAGACGGTATCTTGGGTTTGCATACTTTGGCTGGCATGCAGGGCTGAAATAGCTTTTCAGGGTTTTTCCAGAATTTCAAACTAAAACCTCTAAGAAAATGTAAAATGTAAAAATGAAGTCTGTGTGAAGAGTGTGCATGTGGTTCGTTACTGTTCAGGTCAAGCACACTGCTGGGTTGATGAGGACCCCCTCTCTGAATGCAACTATCTTTGGTCTCAGCAAGGTTGCGTGGTGTGAGTCATATTCATGGTATGGTGAATCTTATGTGGTTAGGGATGCCATTTGGGAGGGAAACCCTGGATTATCCAGGGGTCCCAGAGCTGGACCAGCACCCTGGAACATGCCAAAGCTCAAAGAGCCGCCACTGAGCTGTTGTCGGTGGGTCCAAAATGTCTCGTCTGTATCCCTTCCCTTCCCTTCCTGGTCTAATCATTTGGATAGGAGGCACCAATTTAATCCACAAGCCCTACTTCTTCCTATGTCCTTTAAAACACTCGTCTACCTGACCCAAACTGCTTTTCAAGTATATCAATTTGAAGCAAAATATAGAAAAGGCATGCATGAATCTACTGACACATGCACATTTATATTTTGCTGTCATTTCGAGAAACTGAAAACACATTTTAGACCATTTTTCTGTGTTCTAGTTTATAAATAAGCAAGCCTAGGAAAAAATGTTTGTCTCAAAAATATGAAAAAATCCATCACTTAAGTAAATTACCTACTTACCATGTCCCTCTTATTTCAGCTTTCCCTCGCCAAGCTACAGCATTGTTAAATATGGACCAGGTTTACCACAACAGCAACCATCCCAAGGCGTGCATTTGTTATGTGTGACACAGACTATAATTGTGGCTCTGGGAGTGATAATGGATTACTGGAAAGCCCACGGCAGTAGAAGAAGCATTATAAATTGTCTGTGTCTTCCTGCTGAGTAATTCTATATGCGGTGAGAGTGGCTAGGCTGCGTCAGCCTCATTCCCAAACTGTGCTCCTGTACCACACAGCCTCTCGTGTTACCATGTAACCTTTTCTGACTAGGGATTTCAGAGCTTGTCTGACAGGGTACAGTTAAACCTTCCACCAGACCAATCTACCAGCACTCTGCTCCGACCCTACTGGCTCTTGGCTATTGTAGTGTGGAGTCTGTGTGGAGATTTATTTAGCCATCTACTGTATCACAATTTGTCCCCACAAAAGGTAGTTGTTATGGAGTATGCAGTGATTCAGAGCTGATGCTGATATAAGGAAATAAAGAAGTAGGGAAAAGGAAGATACATTCATATAAAATAGTGTACTGTTTACTCCCTTTTTACTTATATATTTCTAAAACAAGCACAATATACTTTTGAGTATATGACAGTATAATATAATCTAAATAATAAAATATTTTTTTGTTGTAGCAGTATTGTTTGTTGTTGCCTGTGAAAAAATTGTTTAATGCTGTTAAAATGTATCTGGTCTGATTTTTTTTTTTGTTACACAAATAGTAGCTTTGAAAAAGATAAAGGTTTTACACAGTGCAATTATGACCACAGAGCAGCATATCACATTTGATGTTTATTTCATATAAAATATCATGGCATTCCTATTTGAGTATTCTCAAATGTAAATCAAAAAGACCGCAGTGGCAGGAAACGTCTGTGTAACCTCTTCTTCCTTTAGAAACAATAAACACTGTCAATACTCTCCATGACGGCGTGGCAGCAACTCACTGAGCTTGGGCGAAGCAAGGATCTTTGAAGGAGAGAAAGAGAAACCAAAAAAGACAGCTCCTGAAAATAATAATTTTTCCTGACATGCAGTGTTTTTGTGTGTATGTAGCATTTTAATGGCAGCAATTCTTTTGAGTCATTACATGTGTGTATTTGACTGCCTGTGTGTGTTTCCTATAGGTCATTGTTTAGTGGCTATGGCTAAGTGCAAAACTTTCTGAAGTTTTTCAAAAGAGATGCTTGAGATCTGTGCTAACTTGCTGTAACATATATAGTACTGAAGTTTAACAAAAGTATTCATGTAGTCAGAGCAGCTTACTTTAAAATGAACACCAAGCGTACATAGAACATGTTTTAATTAATTAAAGAGAACAAAAAATAAAGAGAGCAAGAGAAAGAATGGTGGCCTTGCCATCTGACATGTTAACTATAGTGTCATTCATGAATGAATCCTGACTGGATTTTCTTTAACTAGATATTTTCGAAATTGTTTTCACACAGTGACTTTTGATCACCCAGTTCTTCCCTGAGTCCAAGTTATCCGCAAAACTCCTGAGAAATACCTTTATGAAACAGGCCGTTGATACAGAGATATAAAAACCTCTTTGTGGTTGAATCTGTGGTGTTTAGCTTGTGGTGTTTCAAGTGCAAAACTATGGTGCCCCTGTGAGGCCAAATGTACTGCACCTTCAGAAAGCACCACCAAATGTGAAAATGTTCCAAAAGCACATAAAACACACATCAGAAGTTGAATAAAATAGAAGAGAACTATTAAAAAAAATGTCAAAAAGCACAACAGAAGTGTTTTGGGGGAAACAAAACTGTGACGGACCAGCTCCTGAAGTGACAGAAACCAAAACACTGCACTGAGATAGTGAAGGCATGAAGGAGAGGATTCACCAGTGCTGTGAAGGAGGAAAAAGATGAATGCACAATCTCTTCCATCTTTTTCCTCCTTCACAGCACTGCTGAATCCTCAGATGGAGATGGAAAAGATGGAAGATAGTGTGCATTCATCTTTTTCTCCCTCATATAGTATTTTTGTCACGTTTTGTGATTATTTTTTTTGTGAGCTTGGGCTGCATTTTTTTTCTACGTCCTTTGTGTTTTATACAACTTCTGTTGCGTTTTATGTGCTTTTGCAGTTGTTTTTCTTATAATTTCAGGTGTTTTCTTAAACAGTTTGACCTCTTAGGGCCACCGTACAAAGCAATTGCTTGAAAAAGCTACAAAAAACAGATTTTTCTATATGTTTACTTGCAGTAATCCACATTAGCATGAGAGCTGTTTCTGAAGTTTCACTGAATATCGTTTTAGACCCTGACTAATTACAGTATTTTATCTTTGATTAATGTCAAACAGAGGCTTTGCAATAATCTTTATAAAGCAGTTTAGTGTGAAAACACTTTTGCCGGATTACTGATCTCCTTCAGTAAGGAAACATGTATTTCAACCATATGTTTTGCATTCTGTCTGCACTTGCACCGTGTCCTTTATCATTCTCACCTTCAATAGCAAATAGCCACTGGGGATACAAGTGTTAACCCTGACAGCTGATGAGCTGTCCGTACTTGGGAACAGCGTGAGGAGCAGAGTATAGGTCAGGTTTTTCCGTTGTTGACAAATGGGTGCCAGTATATAGGCGCCAGCGCTTTGTCGCTCAGCCTACTCCTGATAGACTGTACTGAGATGTGGAAAAGTTTGAGGTCAATGTGCAGAGTCACGTCTCAGTAGGTGGGCCTGTTCATGAATATGAACTCGTGTGTCAGCGACAGTGTGTATGTCTGTCCTCTTTAATTCTGTACAGCAACACATGTGCAGGAAGTTTCCTCTCCCACAATCCCCCTCTCCTCTGCATCAACAGTTCTTAGGTGTCAGCTGGATCACCTGTGTCCCGTTGTCTTTGTGTGGACAGCAGGCTTATATTGGGAACCTCGGAAGTTCTTTCCACTTGGTGGCCTCCAGAGGAAAACCAAACCCTTTTAACTTTTACTCAACTTCTGTCCTTGAACAGTGTTGGCTCAGGATTAGTGAGCTGTAAAATAAATGATGACTTTTAAACTTAATGAACAGCAAATAAAAAAATCTTTAATATTCATATTTAACCATAAATACAATCAAAATAACTCAAAAATGCAGCAATACACTGCAGAAAGATAGAAAACAGTCTGCTAAATAGTCAGAATGGTGGTGATTTGGTAAAAATTTAAATGGCTCCTCTCTGCTACTCTGAGTGAAACAAGTTAGGTATAAAAAGCGATAAACTGATAGTATTTGGCAGTGTTCAGAAATAATCTCAGTCCTCTTTAATTAGTAACTTTTTTACCACTTCGCACGTGCTGGCATCCCTCCTTCAATCTTGTTACAATGTGAAAAACAAAATGAAAATGCGATTAATGGTGTAATGTGACTAAACCTGCTGAAAAATGGCACGGGCTCTTCAGATTTAGAGATGTTATGCTTTTCTTTATTGGCCCTAAACTATATTTGTTTATCTTGCTTTTTACAGCATCATATTTAGTTCAGCATTCTTGGGATTCTAACACCTGACTGAAGGGCTTTTGAAGTATCTCAAATGTCACATAGCGACCCTCCCCAGCATCCCCCACTGTACACTCGAGCCCTCAGCTCTTATCACTGGCCACCGAGTCCCTTACGTCCACAGCGGTGTTGCACTGTAATTGGGAGAACAGCCATCTGCTATTCTTAAAACTCAGCTCGGTGGTGAAGGATTGGAAGAGAGCTATCTGTTGTCCCTCCAGTCCTTTCAACTTGTCTGCAGCTTTGTCTGGCACTATGTTTTTTGTGCTAGTTGAGACTTTGTGAGAGTAACTGGACTTTAGATTAAATAAACGCTTTTTATTAGAAGTCACGTTTAGGTCAATCATGAGCTCCAGCCTTGTTAACTCTTTAGCCAAGGTTTATGATCCAAACCCTCTTCACGGGCAGAAGCCAGGTGGAAGGAAGCTTTCTCTAAATGGATCAGAAAAGTCTCAAGCTGCTTCTTCCTCTTCTTCATCATCATCCTCTTGCTCTCCTCATGATGTTGCCCTGCGATCTGTGGAAAGTCGAATGGACTTCCTGAGCTCTCAGATGGAGCGTTTGCTCAACATGCAACAGACTGTCTTGATCAAGCTGGATGGCCTGTCGCAGGATGTCAGGGGTATGGGTTTGGATCTAGCTTCAATACGTGAAGAAAGCCATGGAAAAAGCTGTGGGTCTGGGGTAGAAGCAGTATGCAGGGAGCTGCATGGGGCCATGGAGAGGGCCAGTGAGCACATGGAGAGTCAGGGACGCAGGTTGGAGGGGGTGGAGAAACTGGTGGAGGGCACCCAGCAGGTGATAAGCTTCATCGGTGAGGTGGTAAAGAGCTCCAGGTTGGTGGAGCTTCTGTTCAAACAGCCTGGACGGAAAGCCAACAGGAAGGTGAGAAGTTTAAACGACATCATGAGCAAGTTTTCCACTAGAATCTAGCAAAAGCACTTTTAAAGTTCCATCATTTTTATCTGCATTGTTGAACATGGCAGTGAAAGTGAAAGGTCTCACTGTATAGTGAGCATGGTTGCATTGGTATCCTCTTGACTGAATGTATTCATATTGTGTATATGTGACAGTTCAAATAACATTTAAATGGCAATGTTTTTTAAAACTCTGCCTTTTAACTCCTTTGAGTTTAGATATGACTCCTATGTGGCTGGTCTTGGCTCTGCTGTGCCTGCTGTAATGTTAAGTGATTTACCATTGAGACTGTGATCGGCCTCCGAGGTGTAAATGATTAATGTCACATTGGTTATCTTTCCCAGACCACGTCTTTATCAGCTTGCAGTGCAGCTGCACAGCTTCAGTCCAACAGTCGTCAAATTCTTAATCGTTCTTAATGCCATGATTTATTAGAGAGACTCACTTCCTAGTGCTGTAACCAAATATGAATATATGTTACAGATGTGTAACACATGCAACATATATTGCATAGTTCATGCATTCATATAATCTATGGTTACACTGCTGATTCAGAGGCTTTTTTTAGATACAGGGTTAAGGAGACAGATTTGTTGCACCATATGGCGACTGTCATATATACTGTATGCAGGGATAAAGTGAATATTTCTCTTTTAAAGTGTGGAACTGATTCGAGTGATGTGTAGCATTTCAACTGCTGTAGTTGAAATGCCACATATTTCCTCTTTGGCCAGAAGGAGGCATCTGCTGAGCAAGACATCAATACACTTGAGTTATGAGGGAAAACCTTCCCAACAGAAACTGCTTTGAAGCTTGTTGTCACATTATTGCACAAATGGAAATATCTGCATCTATCAGCAATTTTCCTTTCTATGAGAAGTTTCCACCAATTGCAGGTTTTGCCCCACTTTTGAATGTTACGCACAATGTCTAAAACCTGATCTTTCTTTCCTCTGTTAACATCCAGGCAAAGGATGATAAGGAAAAAGCCAAGCTGAGCCTGAAAGGTTTAAAGGCCCAGAAAAAGAGAAAACCGCAAGAAACGTCAGGTAAACTCAAACAAGATATTACACAATCCACAATCACAAGTTTATGCAGAGCCCACCACAAAATTTCTAAACTCGTTATCTGCATATAATACATCATAAATCTGAAATATATGTACATCATGGAATATAACGGACTTTAATATAACAGGGAGACCAGTTCAGGATTTCTGAGAATTGTTTTTGTAATATAAGATATGTGTTCTGTTTAGCATAAAAACATAAAATATAAGTAAATGATGGGAAACATATTAAGAAGGCCTTTAAAAATTTTAAATCTTATATGTAGACAAGCTATGTAATGATCCCTGGAAGTCTCGCATGGCTGCACTGCTACATCTGCTGACTTTTTGGCAGACATAAATACAGTTTTCATCATGTTTGAAGGATAACAGCATAAAAAGGGAGACAAGAGGCAGTTCAGCCTTTATTTAAATATATGAGAAATCAAACAAAACACTACAAATTCAGGCAATGAGAAGAAAAAAATGCAAAAAGACACTGAAGACATCGCAATCTGACAAAAGTGAGGGAAGACAGTATAAGAGACCCAAGTAGGAGAATGAAACAGTATCTAAATAAATAGGATACATTCACATCGACCAACATGTAAACAGTCAGAACACAAAAGGCAAAGTGAATAAAATTTAAACAGTATTTGTCTGCAATAATCCCCCATGTTTACATGTCAAGCTCGCATAATACATGTATATATGAGCAAAATTTGAAACACAGATGACAGATCAGAATTTAGGTCTTAGCTTGACAGCTTTAATATGGATCTGAGAACCGGATCTGCACTCGTGTCTTCACAACACTCTGCAACAAACTATCCAGAGGATGATGTGAGATTTTTATCTGAATTGGGCCAGACTTATCGAGCAAGTGACCACCCAGACTAGCATAAGATGTAAATATGTGATGAGTGAATTCCATCTATCTGAGGATTATCAATCATCTGATTACATTCATTTTTAGTAAATATAATACAGCGTTTTCACCAAACATCTGGTTGTATCCGTGTATTTTCTTCACTACAGACACCTCCTCCCTGAATGAGCCTGTGCTCCAGGAACAGGTGGAAAAGCTCAACAGGCAGAACACCGAGCATTCGCACATAAACATAGAGGCTGAGGGGGATGGAAGAAGTGGAAGACAGGATCTGGAAACGCTGATCCTTGAAGAACCGCACACCTCTGTTGCCCAGTCAGACGAAAGGCAGGAGGAGGCTGAGGAAAGGCAGGATGAGGAAGGAGAGGGGGGTATATTTGAAGACTCTGAGCCAGAAGAACAAGAAAAAGAAGAAGAAAAGCAAAATGGAGAAGATGTTAGTCTTGAAAATCGTGGAAAAGTGAAAGATGATGTGAAGACAACGCATAGAGAAGAATCATCAAAATCAGAAAAAGCCTGGCTCTGCAGGGCCTCTGTGCTTCAGTATGACAGGTGTGTCTTAGCAAAGCTACCATATATCTTTATGCTACTTGCTATTAAATTCATTAAGTTAACTATTTATTTTCTTTACTTGTACTTCTTTGGATCATTAAGCCAGCTAAGAGGAAATTATTTTGTTGGGGGAGGAAAAGGGGAACTTCAAACCACATCACACATTCATATTCTGTGCCTTCCTTTCTGAAGCTCCGAGGAGGCTGGTGATGTGGCCACTTGTAGCAAACGCCACGTCCCGGAAGAAGACCTTGGAAAAGACGACCTCAAAAAGAGCCGGGTGGAGGACAGTAAAGTGGAAAGGGCTGATGGACAGGTCGTAGAGGGAGCCGAGCCACAGGTCTCCATATCTGACCAAGCGAAGACAGAAGACGAAGGGGAGGCGGCGGAGGAAATAAAGGAGTTTATTATTGGTAAGAAAGTGTGTGAGTGCTTCTTTTCTGAACGGTCCAGGGAGGTTGGGGTGTAGGCTGTTGCTTTCTACAACTAATGCTACGACATGTAAATGGGAGTGTTTGTAGAAATCAGGTAAGGAAAGATTTCAGGAACTTGTGTTTTGAAATTTAGGCCTCTGAATCACCGTCAGTGTCAGTCAATATATTGTATACATGCAGTATCTTATCAATGTGCATGTGAGGGAGTAGAGACCGCAGACTGACAAAGATCAAGAAGTAGTGCTGTGCAATACTGCAAATTTCAATATCGATCCAATCCCAGGAACATGGAGGGCACTATTAGAGGAGGACAGGGTTTCATGATGAATGAGATGAATCATCATCAATCTGAAAACTCAAAACACATTTTAATGATCATTAAAACACAGTGATTTTTACTTAACACAACAAAACATGCATTTCAGCTTTAATGTATTTTTTGGGGGGAGATGTAAAAAAGCACTTTAGGTCAACTTCTGTTGTTTAAATCTGCTATAAGCTGCAAATAAAAGATATGTGACAGTCAGCAAAAAACGGTCAGACACTTTTCATAGTGCATCTTTGAGGGTTTTTTTTTTTTTTTCCATTTCCAGTGCTATCCATAAAAGATGTAGGCTTCATGACCTCAGTGTTTCAAAATCCTGGACTGCTCAGCGCAGTATTCATGCATCCTATAGGCTCTCCGTGTAGACTCAGCTTGATGAGTTACTTTATGACATTTGCCTCTGCGTTCCTCAGACTTTAAATCAGCTTCAGTGTCATAACAGCATGCCTGTGCGAGCGTCACTAACATGTCAGCGAGCACAGCTGGCGGAGCACATAATGAGACGCCGGCATGCTGCTATTTTAAACTACTTTGTTTCTGGGTGCTGAGACCTCTTCCTCAGCCTTTCGTTCCCTCTCTGCACTCAGTAACAGTAACTTGTCTTCTCTTTGCCTTTCTTTTTCATTTCTTCTTCAGACTCAAGTCCTCCACCGCTAGCACCTTTCGACCACCGCATCGTTACTCCCAAACCCCACCAGATCGCCACCTATTACACTATCAACAGAGAGGAGGTCCTGGGAGGGTGAGGGAAACACTCAGAACATTCATCTCTCATTACAGAACTTTATTTTCATTTCGCTCAGTTACAGGCACAGATGCTTAGTGTGCACTGGCACTCAATAATGAAATAACAGACGATCTCACACCCTGCGCTAATAATTTTAGTTGCCCCCCCAAAGGGCAAATGGTGCTGACCCTCAGGGGGCTCTCTGATGTAACAGACCAGCGCTAAATCCTGCCTCTCAAATAGAAGATTACTCCTTAGCACGCAAACACATTTGTCAAATTACACAAGAGCATAGCCTGAATTTCTATACGAGTCAATAAACTATTATAATGTATAGACATAAGTAAGAGTCACAAACAAATTGTTATTTTGATATTTAAAAGAATTTTCAGCTTTTTAATGGCAGCTGATTCATAAAACCCCTTTGTTTAATTGGTCCGACATAAACATTAAAGAGATCCTGAACAAAACCAATCAAAACCGTATCCAAATACGCTTGAGCAGCAAACACCAGCAAACGTGAAACATCATATTTCAGCGCCAGGAATATTTGTTTTTAATAATAAAATCCAATTTACAGAATGGTTGTTCTCCGGCTCTTCATCCCATCTGTCCACACCTCTAACTCCTCCGTGTGTTTGCTTTTCTTTCATTAGGGGACGTTTTGGACAAGTCCACAAGTGCGTAGAGAACTCGTCTGGTCTGACTCTGGCTGCCAAGATCATCAAAGCCCGGAGCCAGAAAGAGAAGGTGCAGCAATGATTGGCTGGTTAATGCTGAATACGAAACAGAATCCAGGTTTAGCGATGCTGCTGAGATGCCAGTTTTCTCAGACAGTCTAATACATGGTCACTTTTATCACTACACTATAAAGGATTCGATTTTAAAAATAGACACGCTGAGGTAATGGGCATTTGTCAGCCCCATTGTGTCTTTATTTCTCTCAGTCAACTAGATATGCGGTGGAGGTCAGATGTCAGAGTATAGCTGTGTGGTTAGATTATAATCTGAAGTATTTAAAAAGCTCATTAAACTTGTAGCCAGATCCTCAAATGATGATCCACGACCAAACAGCTGGCACTTTGTGTCTGACTGTACGTCTGTTTTGTCTTATTTGTATCTAACTATGCCCCCGAATGGCTGTAGCACAGGCTGCTATGAGTTGCATGCTGCTAATATAAATATTTACTTTTTAATCAAGTCCCTTAGGTCTGTAACTTCTGTTTCCATTGAACATTTTAAACTGAACCACAAGCAAAAACTGCCATGAAGGATTTGATCTACCTCGTCCCTAACATACCATCTTGACCAAACCAACCTTTCTATAGCAGTCTGCAGTAGCTTAAATCATAGAAAGGACCCTGCCTGTTTGATCGCTCCAGTTTTATGATATGAGGGACCAAAGAGGAATAATTGTGCAGTGAAGCAAAAGGCACTCTTGCACTTTTTGACATGCTTCAATAAGGCAAAATATAACCAGCACTTGGCTTTTAAGGTCTTTTTTTTTTTTTTTACAAATTCAACAGCTGATATGTTACACACTGAAAATCCTCAAGACAAGCATGACTTATTTGTGTTCATAACTTATTCCTTGTAAGCTTTAAAAATCTTGCAGACTGGCTTTTTCTTGTTTTCCTCTCCTTACCCCCAATTGGTCAAAGCAGATGGCCCCGCCCCTCCCTGAGCCTTGTTCTGCTAGAGGTTTCTTCCTGTTAAAAGGCAGTTTTTCCTTTTCACTATCACCAAGTGCTGCTCATTTTCTGTTTGTTGGGATTTTCTCTGTATTATTAAATCTTTAACCTACAATATAAAGCTCCTTGAGGCAACTGTTGTGATTTGGCTCTAAAAAATACAATTGAATTAAAATTAATATAGTTTTGTCATTCATTAACTTCCATATTTACGTGTCATTTTCCTATATGTGATTTTAAATTTGATTTACATTTCATTTCCGTCTATCAGGAGGTGGTGAGGAATGAGATCCAGGTGATGAACCAGCTGAACCACGCCAACCTCATTCAGCTATACGCTGCATTTGAGTCGCGTAACGACATCATCCTGGTCATGGAATAGTAAGTTTGTGTGTGTCTGTGACAATACAAAAAGAGCCTCTACAAATTCGAACTGGCTGTAACAGTGTCTCTCTTTGTGTGGTAGTGTGGAAGGAGGGGAGCTGTTTGACCGCATCATTGACGAGAACTACAACCTCACAGAGTTGGACACGGTGCTATTTATACGGCAAATCTGTGAAGGGCTGCAGTACATGCATAAAATGTACATCTTACATCTCGACCTCAAGGTAAACCTACTTGAGTCTTCGCATCACAGTAGGAATAATCTCTTTCAGTATTTTTATTTATTTTTCAATATGTTACAACATTCATTTGGAGCCTAAACAGTCTAATGAAAAGACAAGTTTATAAAGTTTCAAAATAAAAGCTTCCATCTCTGTTAATGAAATAAAATTTAGGGTGTTGTCTGTGTTCTTTTCTTTATCTTTTGCACCTATGCCAAAAAGAAGAACGGCCTCTAAAACACAGTATATGTGACACCAGAATCTGTGTTCTTTTTCAGCCTGAGAACATTCTTTGTGTCAGCAGAGCTACTAACAAGATTAAAATCATTGACTTTGGCCTTGCCAGGAGGTAAGATTTATAGTCACCTCATCTTTCATGCACTGGTTTATTTGAGTATGTTTTTCTCTTATGGTTCTGGTTCCTCTGACAGGTATAAGCCTAGGGAGAAGCTAAAGGTCAACTTTGGAACGCCTGAGTTTTTAGCTCCTGAAGTCATCAACTACGAGTTTGTGTCATTCCCAACGGACATGTGGAGTCTTGGAGTCATCACCTATATGCTGTGAGTCAAGGAGTTCATTCAGTGCACACACAGAGACACAACCTGTACAGTTCCTGACATCTGTATTATTCTTAATGTCCAGACTCAGCGGCTTGTCTCCGTTTCTGGGGGATGATGACAACGAGACGCTGAACAACATCCTGGCCTGTGAGTGGAACTTTGAGGAAGAGGAGTTTAAAGACGTCTCAGATGAAGCTAAAGACTTTATCACACGTCTTCTGGTGAAAAGCAAGAGCTGGAGGATGAGTGCAACAGAGTCCCTCAAACATCCCTGGCTGTCAGACCGGAGTCTGCACTATCAACTAAATCGCAAGGTAAATACTAAATTCACCTTACCGCAAAATTTACTTTATAGTAAACAGTGAATAATACAAAATACAATTTTAAAAATGCTTCTTTTTATTAGTAAAATGCATCTGAAATATAAAAGATCAAAAGTTTATTAATTCAAATATGAATGTGTACCATTCAAGTAAATTTCACTTGATTAGATTTGTACTTATGTAACAACATTAGATGTAAATTTTGCATGTAAGCAAATGAACCAATATGTGTGTAATATCTATTGTAAACATGAAAGGAAGACTTAAAAGTGTTTGTGTTATGCATCTTTGAAGCCTGTTTGCTATCCTAATTCAAAGAGTGTAATAACAAACAGTTTTACTGGATCCTCTTACTGCAGAAAACTAAGTGCCACTCCACGCATGGTCCTCCTTCAGAGAGTAAGACAAGTAAGAGATTTTTGTCTTCATTTTCCTGTTAGCTTATATATAAATGTTTTAATTAATTTTCAACCCAAAGAGCCTATTGTAGGACAGTTTCTCAACTTTTCTTCTATTAAGCCAAACATATTGTTTGCTTTCCTCTTAGAAACTATGTGAGACCCTCGGCATGCCTTTTGATAATGAAAGGAGCTGGAGCCCAACACTGGACCAATGCTGCTGTACCTGTGTATGAACTTGATAACTACTCTCCTCCATCCGTCTTCTGCATCGCTCCATATCTTGCAGTTCTGACTCCAGATAGTGTGATGCACGGTAATAACAGACACTCCTATTCTGTAGTGTCTGAAAACACTGATGATGAAGAACCCAAACTGTTGGACACATAAAGGCCACGTGACCTGTCTGCTTCCACATATATGACAGATCAGCTGTGTATAGCATCAAACCATCATTGTTATTCAGCCACAGTTTGTCATATTGTCCTGTTTTCTTGCATGCTTTGCACTTTCTTCATTTATTTTCTCTAAGAGTCAGAAAACATTTTTAA
This sequence comes from Mchenga conophoros, assembly GCF_057382185.1. Taxonomy (NCBI): domain Eukaryota; kingdom Metazoa; phylum Chordata; class Actinopteri; order Cichliformes; family Cichlidae; genus Mchenga; species Mchenga conophoros. The sequence continues at coordinate 13,006,044 of NC_140542.1, forward strand.
ACACAATATAGACTGAATTCTCTTATTTGAATAATATATTTTTGCGATTTTTTTTCTTTTAATTTACAAGTCTTATAAAAACGAAATGTTTTTTTTCTTGAACATAACTTTAAGTATATTTAGAATTTGATTGAATTAGAAGTCATAGCTGATTAATTTATTTTGTGTACAGCACAGCACTGCATACCCTCACTTCCCGTTGAGGATTGACAAAATGTTAGTGATCAGTGAACCAGTGAATATATCTTGGTTTGTGCCATCGTTCACCCTAATTTTTAAGCCCTATCACCTTCTGTATGCATTTATGCCGCCACCTTGTCTTGCTTCGGCAGTTTGGAGTAGCCCTTTCACCTTCCATGAAGGCATCACGAACAACAGAATACTACCTGTGAATAATATATATATTTTTTTTTTTTCATGACTGAAGTGGATTCTTATGTTCATTTATTTACTGGTTCAACACCAGAATGTACTTGAAGAGCTTTTATTCAATAAGTGATTTTTTTTCAATGGAGAAGAGCAGGATTTAATGTAGATATGCACAGATGGTAAGTGCATCTGTGCAGCTCAGTTTGACGGAGAGCCAACAACAGAGCAGAGAAGACACCAGCCATTGCTTTGTCATCCCTTTCAAGGAGATGAAAACTGAATGTGACTTCAACGCTCAGTTGTTTGCTTTTCCATTTGGAAGCAGAAAAGCTCTGTGAATTCAATACTTGTGCATTTGAATTTATTATTTCTTTTTCAGGTTTTCTTGTGCAATTATGAGAGATCAGTAATTATGAAATATTATTATGTTAATAAATAACTCACACCAGACAACATTCATAGTGCATCTTACTTACTGGGTATTTTTGGAAATTGAAAAAGAAATATGACAGTAAAGATACTTCTGCTTTGGAATTTTCTTTGATTTTTTAAAAGGTTCTAAAGTAGGGCACCCCTGTTGCTCACAGCAGAGTAGGTAACCCATGTAACAAAGCCTCTAGCCCTCAATACAGTGGTCTAGGTCCCCCCTTTCCTCTCTTGTGTACGCTGTCATATCATAAAGATAAAGAAGGTACAGCAAGCACTGAAGCCACTGTGTGACTTGTCTCAGGTAGGTCAAAGTCAAAAGCCTTTACTTGGCACTGGTTCTGTACATAATCTGGCATTTCAAGACCCAGTTAGAGCTTGCTTTATTTAAGCATTATGCAATTCTGTTATTCCAGCTTAATGTACTTGAGTTGGACCAACTTAATTAATTAATGATGAATCAACTTATTTACTGCACTTGAGTCCAAATTAATTTGATGGAAATGATCCAACTCATGCAAATTTTGTTAGGCCAAGTCAAATACAAACAGAAGTGTGAATAGAAAGCCATTTATTAATGTGGAAATCCTTTCCACGATTATTTAAGTTCACGTAAAGGGTTATTTTTAGGAGTGTTCAACAAAGTCTAGTCTGGTTAACATAAAACTTGTCATGTGCATCTTTCAATTTTATGGATTTATAACAAATTTCACATACAGCTGCTGCTTCATCCATTCTCTTCCACTTATTACGGGTAGCCTGAAGTCTATCCCAGCTGTCGAGAGGCAGGGTACACCCTGGACAGGTCGCAAGTCTATTGCAGCGATAACACCGAGAGACAGAAAAGAATTTGCAATCACATTCACACTTATGGGTAATTTAGAATAACCAATTAACCTAAACACACTAACTGCATGTCTTTGGATTGTGGGAGGAAGCCAGAGTACCTTGACAGAACCCATGCAAGCACAGAAATACCAATAGCACACATATGGTGTGTATCCTTTTCTGCCCTACTGCAGAAGTGCAGTGAGTTATCTCGCCTGTTTACCTCAACTAGAGTTGCTCAGTTCAGAGGAAAATCCCTCATGTGGGGAAAGATAAGATAAGATAAGATAACCTTTATTAGTCCCACACGTGGGAAATTTGTTTTGTCACAGCAGGAAGTGGACAGTGCAAAAGTTATGAGGCAAAAATTAGAATACAATAAGAATAAATACAGTACACAACTGTACAGAATAGAATAAAATACTATATACAGTAGAATAAAATAAAATAAATATACAATAAGATAAAAATAGAATACAAATACAAATACTATATACAACTGAGTAAAAATACAACGATGACAGAAAGGATTATTGCACTTAGTATTATTGCATATGTATGGATGTGTGTGCTTGATCAGTTAAAGTCTTTATTATGGAGTCTGACAGCAGTGGGGAGGAAAGACCTGCGAAATCTCTCCGTCCCACACCGTGGGTGCCGCAGTCTCCCACTGAAGGAGCTGCTCAGTGCTGTCACAGTCTGCTGCATGGGGTGGGAGATGTTGTCCATCAGGGATGACAGCTTAGCCGCCGTTCTCCTGTCACTCACCACCTCCACTGGGTCCAGAGGGCATCCTAGAACAGAGCTGGCCCTTCGGATCACCCTGTTCAGTCTCTTCCTGTCCCCAGCAGAGATGCTGCCGCCCCAGCAGACCACGCCATAAAAGATAGCAGAAGCCACAACAGAGTCATAGAAGGTCTTCAGGAGTGGGCCCTCCACTCCAAACGACCTGAGTCTCCGCAGCAGGTACAGCCTGCTCTGCCCTTTCCTGGAGGAAACGGAGGAATAGTCCCTCTTTGTCTCACTGGAGACTGGGACACATTATTTTCTGACAACTAAAGAAATAACATGTTTGAACAATCTGATCATTAAAATGAAATAAGATTTTATGGGGGGTGGCTTATTTCCATCCATGATTTACTTCTTGCCTTTGCGCCCTTGCATAATATCTGCTTAACAATTTCAAACAAGCTGCATAGATGGATTCACCGGATTCATTGAAACCACAAGCGCACGTAGAGGAAAGTCCATGAAAATGCATTCCTTGGTCATCTTTAATCTTCTGAGTTTTAAAGTTCATTTGGGATGATTGTCCTGCTACAAAATCTTCTTAATTGAACATGTTATAATTTCTTATGTTTTCATAAGTTTGTAAATGCATCCTGACTCTTTCCATGTTTCCAAAAAACAAACCAAACCAAAAGAGACTCACCAGATATTTGACCCTTTCATCTCAAAATCTGAACCAGATACAAAATAGGGTACGGAGAGAAACGCAAAGGATTATTTGTATTTGAGGTATATTAACTACTTAATTTTCATATTACTCAATTTCTACAAATCAGCATTCTACAGCCTCGCAGAAAGAGAAATGTACCTTAAATCGTGAAAACATGCCTAAGGTTACATTTAATCCTTGTAATCTATAGTGTATCTGCAATTCTTAAGACCAAAAGTAGCTGTAGGTTGCTAAACTTGGCCTTGTGTAGATTTGTATGAAGGCCTCTTTGACTGTTTCAGATGTGATTCCCATTATTTTAATTTCACTATGCACAGACCACGTGTAGTGTTTAATTTTTTTTTTAAAGTTACTCGTTTTCCGTTGTTCCCTGTCTCCTGGTTTTACTAGCCGTTTTAATCCACTTATCTCCAAAATCCCACTTTAAATAACTGTCAAAATATTTAACCCAAGCCAAAGGAAGACTGCACAACAGCAAATGATTGAAAGGATGTAACTGTATTTAAATATCTGATATGACTCATGAGATTCTGTGCTTGAATCCCTACTAAGGATTGTATGTCCAGTGATTAATGCAGCATTACGGGAAATCAGCGGCTGGAAGCATCATTACTTCACACAGTCAGCTGCTGAGAATCCAAACCTCATTTAACAACTGAGTTCCAACTGAGTCCCCCTCAGTCTCATTCTCCAGCAATAACAAACATGTCCCTGTGCACAGCGAGGGATTTTTGGCTATTTGCAAAAGAAAAACGACAGTCCAACAAAGAGAAGATAACCAATTTTATGGGTCAAAGTTAAAAACAAAAAAAGAGAGGAAACAAAAACCAGTATGAGAATGAGGGCGATTCACTGATTAGTTGATATGCTGAGTTAGCAGACAGCTCCAGTGAGTTTTCCAGCTGAGAATTACATTTTTCTCATAAATCCACCAGATAACGGGCTGGGGTTGTGAGTTTACATTGTCACATAAAACCACCCTGTGACCTGCTGAAATTTGTATTGCCATCAACTCGGGGATCTTTTAACATCCATCAAAATATCTGATTGCTGTACCAGAATGAGCCCCTTTTTATCAGCGTAAATCAAAACTCTGAAGTGCGAGCAAGGCTCTGGGAAAAGGAAAGGAAGAGGACATCCAAGACCAACGAAAATTCACTTGCTCATTCCCCAGCCTCATCTCAATGAAACCTGAAATGTTTATTAGTGTCTGAAGACTAGGGAAAATACACAAAGCAGTAATGGGAGAGGGAGGGGCAGATAATGCAACTCAAGGACATGAAAAATGTAAGAGCTTATATACTTAAAGATGGATAAACTGTAAGACAGCAGCAACGAGACAGGGGCAAATGGGGTTAGTATCTTGCCCAAGGACAGTTGGCATGCAGACTGGGGGAGCCAAGGAATCAAACCACTAACCTTCCAGTCAGTAAATACTACCTCAGTAGAAGCTCTACCTCCGGAGCTACAGCCACCCCAGGGAGAAGAGTTCCCGACATCTAGGGCAACCACGTCCTCATTTGAACAGAAAGCACCTCAGCAGCCTTTCACATAAACCATCTGGGTGATGAGGTCACTCAGTCACTTAGCCCAGAGGTTTCTAACATGAGTGCATTCACAGTTTACTTCCCTGAGAACCATGAATCTCCCGGGCAGACCAAAAAAACAGACTGACACTCTTGCCACAGAGTCCCCTAAGGGGAGTGTAAGTTGCACCCACAAGTAGTGCAAATGATTTGGAATCAGTACAGCATAGCCTGGTTGGACATCTTTCTGTCCAAGCGCACAACTCTGCCATCTATGGTTTTTCTTGGTATAGGCTGGCGCCCAACTAAGGGTAGATGCTCTCACCAGTGCCTAGCCAGGGAGTCTCCTTTATGCTTTCCCTTTGATTCCCCTAATGTGCTTCAAATCAAATCAAATCACTTTTATTGTCACATCACATGTGCAGGCACACTGATACAGTGCATGTGAGTGAAATTCTTGTGTGCGAGCTTCACAAGCAACAGAGGTGTGTAAAAATACAATAACATAAGAACAAGCAAAATATAAGAATGGGTAAATCTGTGAGGTATATGAATAAATATATGTACAATATAAGAGTGTATGTGCATTACGGAATGTGTATACTAAATATGTATATCTTTGTGTGTGTGTACATATATATATATATGTCTTTGTCTTGTCTTGACACCAGTGGGTCAGGGCACTGACCTCCTCCCGGTAGGCCGTTTCATCACCTTTGGTGATAAGACCCACCACTGTAGTGTCGTCCACAAACTTCACTTGCTTGGTTAACAGTGTGATGCATTTGGCCACAGGGTTCTCTTGGTGGCTTCGGACGTCTGGTTCCTGACACCTCTCAGTCTGCTGAGCAGGGACCCACAGGATCTTTCAAGGAGGTTTGAGCTTTTGTCCCGGCTGGGATGCATGGCCACAAGGGGATCTGTCATTCTTCGCTGACTTTGAACCTTCTGTTAACGATACCTTACTCTTTTAACATGGATGGTGTATAAGAGTTGTTGGTGTTAATGCATGGGACAACAGTTTGGACCCAGTCTTCAATCCATGCATGACATGTTGCACTGCCACCACATCTGGGACTGAGAGATGTTACACTAGTGGAGAATCTAGCAAATGTGCAGGAGCAACCTGGGCAACATTGTGCACATTTGCTAGGTTCTATGGACTTAACATGGCCTCAGGCTCCACGCTAGCCTCTCCTGTACTACCTCTGGCTGACCAGTACGTTGTTCTTTGTGACAGCACTGTTCACTGGCAGTAAGAAAGGAATGAATGAAGTTACAAAGGCAACTAAGATCCTGAAAATTCATTGATGACTCACTCACTTAGAACGTCTTATTGTCAGAAGATTCCTAGAGACCGGATGCAAATGTTTCCTCTAAGCCAGGCAACACACTTGCATTCATTAATAATTCTGTTTTCATTTAATACAAACGGTCATTTTGTCATGATTTCCACTGGTCCCACTGATCCAAAAAAAACCACTAATTTGGTACATCAACAGTTGTATTTATGTGGAATACCACAGTAAACCACATTTAACCTTGGAAGTCATTACCTGACACAAGTTTTGTTGAAATATGACTAAAATTGTAGTAGCAGTAGGAGGGAGTTTTAGAAGGATGGACTGACCTTTGACCTCAGTACACTTTCCTGAGAAGTCTTATTAAATATAACGTAATATTTATTTAGTAAAGTGAGGCTTCACTGGTCTCAGAAAGAAGATAAAGCAGAGTATACTTCTGGAAAAGCCTACTGTGGGATAAGTTGCTACTGTATGAGTGTGACGTGTCTCCCAGTTTCTCTGTCAGCTGCATGGTGCTTGTGGATGTAACTGCTGCCACACCCACTTGTCATAAAGTCAAAGGGTACTACATGGAATTTTTGTTTACTGTTGATACCTTTGTAAGATAAGACACTGACCTTGGCAAAGGACTTCTTTCTCTGTGCTCATTTTCTTTATTCAAAATACAGGCATTGTCCTAATTTACAACTTTTCTTTATTTCAAAAAGATCTCTGGAGGCCTTGTCATCCTGAAAGAGCCCACTATTAACAACTTAAACTCCTGAGAAATGTTCTTCTCAGTTGCCAAGAAGGAATTGCTAGATATCCTATCAAAGTGACCATCTGATCTCAAGTTCTTTCATTTGAACTCAGACCTGCACTCTGTGGTGTTTCTGCACACTCGACACACGTGTGAAGAATGAAGCTCTCTGCACAGCAGTGCACACACAGTCACTCAAATATCTGGAAACGCACAGCAAGACACCTGCTGCCCAAACAAGTGAGGAGCCTCGGGCTGTAACAGAGCTGTGTGTTGTTCTTGTTTGATCAGGCTGGGTGGATCGTCAGACTGCTGTGCTTCTCAGGACCCAGGGAACATTTCTTTTCTTTTTTCCTTTTTTCATGATGATGTTTACTTTACACTCTAATGAAATCACACCTCCCACCATGCTGTGCTCCCAGAAAAGCTGAGCAGAAAGAGAACACTTTCTCGAGGCTACTGACACTCTCAGCTGGAGCAGATGTTGTCATACATGATCAAATGTACAAGAACAATAAGAGATGAAGAGCAGCTCTGATTGCTTCTTTTAAGATACTGTCTTAAGTCATTGTGGATCATCTTTTTAAATGACTCCCCTATCTGGGTCAACCTATCAAGTTCTGGTCGTGAATTGTGTTTATTTTGGCCCCTGGAGAGACCAATTCTGTGACAGATGTAACTGCCCACACTAGACTTTCCTCTGAAATTTCTCTGAAATGTCTTTTGAGTTAGAAAAACATATTTTTCCAGATTTGGAGACAATCAAACTTCAGCCAAGTTGCTATGTGGGGATAGACATGTGGCCATTTCTGTTTCTTTCTGTATCTGTTTGTCTAATTTTCTAGCTAAATATGAAGAAATTTGGTGATTCGGTGTGAGCAAAAAATAAAAGCCATTACATTTTGATGTGGATCTGGATCACTTTCCGTTGGGCTTTGTAAGGAATATTTGAGCATATTTGGTTGCTTCATTGAAGTTATGATATTTGCATGATGGTTTTCCTAAGATTAAGATGCCAGGCTTTTGGCAGCATCTGCTTTGCATCAAATGGAAACTTACTCAATTCACTTCATTATGCATCCCCACTCACAGTTTAGGCTAACATCCTTGGTATAAATTTGTAATTTTGGCTCAAATAAAAATGTTTTCTCTCTCTATATATTTTTTAAAAGAAGCAAGAGTAAGGAATTTTGTGTTTGGTAATACATCTTGTACCATTGGAAAGCCTGTTTATTTCCCCTAAATGAAGCCACATTTTAAGGACAATGCATTTGTGGGTTTGGCGAAAAATGTGCCAAATCCTTTCTGCCAAGGCCAAAGAGCTTATTGTGCTGTTGATTCTTCTTTGGTGTTGTTTACTGGCTTAGATGACTAGAGTCTGAAAAAAACAAGAGATACTGGTATGGTGAGGAGGAAGGAGATGAGAAGGTGAGAGTAGTGCTGGAAGAGACAGATGTAGGAATAGAAAATGAAAATATAAATGTAAAACATTTAAATAGTCATGTTATGTTAGTAATAGTTATGTTCTTTGAAACATATACTGGCGATTTTTGAAAATTCAAGTAACTTATTACAGTTATACTATTTATCCAGTGTCTGAATACATTGATTGTCTGACCTATCGCCCCTGGCTGTGTGTCTTACACTGTGCACTAGGAAGACTTTTGTGAGGTGTGTAACCAGGCTTGCTTCGTTATGGACAAGTGACGTGAAGTGCACTACATCACCACAAAAATTGCGTGTTAGTGTTCGAGCTTTTTTCATGGAGCTTGGTGAAAGGAGAGAACACTTTGAGCTGATCTCTCCTAATAAAGTATTAGACATAACATGCCTAAAAACAATTAAATGTTATTACTATAATGTTCACAAGTCATTTTCTTCATTACAAGGTGTATGCCAAGCAGCTTGCGTACCACAACAGCAAACCTCACCACCGTAGACTCAGGACCTCCTTGTTGTGAGGCAACAGTGCTAATCACATTGTGCTGCCTATAATATAAACAAAACAGAAAATAATCAGGATCACTCTAAAATGTTTTATTTTTAAACTACATTTAAAAGTTTCAGTTGTGCTCAGGTTTGTGAGTTATGGCCTATATTGTGAACAAATACTTGCGAAGTGTTCAAAAGTCTTTTTCTTAGCTGTTAGAAACAGTCATTGGTTGCATTTCTCCCTCCGTCCTTCTAGTGACGCTGTTGCAAGAAAAAACTATTTAGCGCTCACAGGCTTTCCTCTCTTTAGGCAAGCGTGTTTTACTGCTTCTTCTCGCTCGGTTCCCATTGGCCAACTTCATCACGCTTCCTCATACGTAACAGCGTGCAGCGGTTTCCAGCTTGGTTTACGGATGCGGCGGAGGGTCGGTGGTACTCAGACGGTAAACTGACGGAAGCCTTTTGCTGGGTCCGGCTGGTCAGTGAGGCAGCAAACCGTAAACATTCACCCGGTCAGAGATGGCTCAGTGCTTCGAGACTGCCACCGTTAGCTCCGATGTTCATGGAGAGCCGAAGAATGAGAAGAAAGTAGCCGTTATCACCGGCATCACCGGGCAGGTAAAGTTACTGCACTGTGGGATGGGATGGACAAACCCCAGTTTATAAAACCTTGCTTTCCAATGGCGCACTTTAATCGTCACTGCTGGCGAAAGCCTCAGTACCTCCTCGTTCGTGGTTAATTTTGAGAGGAAACGTGTGATTAAAGCTGCCGGTGTCACTTACACCTGTCAGGAGTTAGAAAGGCGGTAATTCACCATCCCATTCAAATGTGCTCTTTGTGTATTTTGCATAGGATTGTTGATGTGTGCGATTTTATGTCGCATTGAAATTCTCCCAGAAAGGGAATTAATTTTGCGTCTCATTCACGCTTTAAGAGAAAACGCTTCTGCTCTTTCTAGTCAGTTGTCTTTGTAGTATACTTCCAAGTTTTCAAGAATGTCGTCAGAGTACACGTTTCTGGCTCTGTGAGTCCACACACAGCCAGTGACAGCGCACTGGTGTCAGATAAAGGGAGTCAAATAGGTAGTTCAGGTGGAACTCGTCATGCTTTCTGGTTTGTCAGCTTTTCAACCTGTTCTGGTCACAGACAACGTGGTGATGTGAACATTTAAATTAAAAAATGACAGAACATGAATGTTTAGGTGTCTCTGTGTAGAATTAACCTTAAACCTTTAAACTCTGTAAACCATCAGCTGAGATTTAAAAAACAACGTAAACAAAAAAAGTTGCCTATGACTTGAAAGTAGCCACCAGCAATCCTGCAAACCATGCTACACAGTAACCCATGTGTACAAGTTTATGATTACAATACAATACACAGTAAATTACAATAAAATTTGTTGTTTCCAGAGACGCACTGCAGACCGTGAATGGCATAGTGAATGACACACAGCAAACCATAACGAAAGGCAGTGTTGACACTACTCTAGAAACACAAGTCATCGTGTCACATCATCAATTTGTAGACTATTTTGGACGAAACTATCAGTTACTATAAATTATTTCCATTACTGGTCAGCTGCAAATCCTCTGAACTTACTGCTGTTTAATCATCACATCATTTCCTGGAAAGATAAGCTCCGGGTAGCAACAGCCCATTGAACAAGTTCTTTACTGTGGAGCCGGATGTTTCCTATTCCCAGAGTGATACAAATCTAGCAGCTTAACTGTCAGCATTTATGAAGGATGAAGCACATGTGCTCTTTTTGAACAAAGCAATGTCACCATGACACAGCTTCACACACACAGGTGTTGAGCTGTGATGATAACCAGCTAAGTCAGGCGTGTTTCTTAATTAACTAATAGGGAAATTATGGTGGTTCGGCCAGCAGTGGAAGCACACATAGGCAGTCCATACGCCTGTATAGATAAATAAATAAATGAATATAAGTGGACCAAATATTGTCACATGGTTTGCAGTGACGCATTTACTTGGATTTAACTTGAATCTTTCCCCTGCGTGAACGACAAAGGACGGGGAAAAGCTACAAGTCTACAAAGTCATCAACTGACGTGGACCACAGTAAACAGAACTAGAGATGTAGAAAAAGTCAGCAGGTGGTGCAGCATTCCTAAGTAATAGAAATAAGACACAATTCCATGGAAAATGCATGTACTGTCCAAACTAATAAAAGAGATGCTTCAGTGTTTTACTACAGATGACAAATGTAGCTACTGCTTCATCGTAGAACCTTTAGCAGTCCTAAAGGAAGATTATGTAAAATTAAATTCAAATTTTCCTTATTTCTTACAAACTTAACAGTGTAATTTTTTTATGCCAACAGCTAACAGTAAGTAGACATTAAAGTAAAAAGAAAAAAGAAAATGAAATGAATCACTGAGTGAAGTGGAGTGCAAAACATAAAGGTCCAAATAGGATGCTGAAGCATAGCCAGTTTATTACAGCCTATTTTAAAGCATGCAACTCGAACAAGAAGTAACAGTGTGACACTGTGACACATGACATGTTTTAACATTACGCATCTAAAACAACAGGTGATGCCAAAGCTTCTGTAACATCACTCTTCATTCAATATATTCGCATTTATTTCATTTATATTCAGACATTAATTCGATATGGTCAGCCTTTCATTGTAATAAAGAAATAATTAAATACATACATACAAAAAAAAATTGCATTCCCCACACTCTCCTTTATCCCTAAAGCTCGGGTCCTTTACCAGAGGCCTGGGAGATTCTTTGCTGTTCCTGGCACTGCACTCTTCTGAACAGAGATCTCAGACATTGCTTCTGGGATCTGCTGGAGCTGTATGATGTAATACAGAGAGAAGCTAGATAGCTAGGCAAAGGTGTGTTATTGTGGCTGATCCTCACAAACGCAAGGAATGGTAACTTTATTTTTAGTTACTACTACTGCTATGTTCCCGGACATTTTCTCAGACTCTTTTTATGGGGATCACCTGCTCATCAAACATGTTAATAATTATAAATGGCTTCAAGCTCACATTCACGCTTGTGTGACTCTGAGGCATTTTTCTGTGATATGTGCACACATTTCTGCATCTTTTTCCCTGGAAACACATACTGTATAGTTTATGTATTTTTGTATTTCAGTTTTCAGTTTGAATCTTTGCATCTCATGGCAATGCATACACTTAAAGCACAACTTTTTAGGGTGTAGTCCCCTTGCTCTCTGTTGATGTGTGTCAAAGAAGCCACAACAATTTCTGTGTGCCCGAGATGTAAGAGTGCCCGAGGTGTAATGGTGGTATTCAGTCCCCCTGAACACACACTTAAAACCTAAAGATTTCCCTGTAGGGTGTATAGTCTCATGTAACTACAGCAGTTAAATGTGTTAGAATTTTAACTCGCCAGTAAGTACTTGAAGTATTTTCCAAAATGTTGTTGAAGGTCGTTTTTTTTTTTTTTTCTTCTTTCTTCTAGCTGCTACCCAAAGCCATCCTCATGACCTCATCTCCTTGTTGCTTTGGAAAGCATAAAAATCCAACTCCACTGCATAAAGAGCTTACATCCTGGTCATATGTATGGTTTTGTCATTTTACAACACAGCAGCTCACCAGTCTGACGAGTTTCTAAAGTCCACCATTTAAGGTTAAAATCCCAAAGCAATCTTTGTCTCATATAACTCAGACTTGTATAAACAACGGTCCCATAATGCATTAGTAACACAGTAGTAGGGGTGGGGGAAAAAATCGATACTGTGTAGTATCGTGATATTTTGTTTGCTAATAATGTATCGATACAGGGACAGCAGAAATCGATATTTTGTTACAAAAAAAGTTTTTGTGGACTCTGACTTCAGAGCATGTTGATCCTTTTTCTGAGCAAGAATCCTGACATTCCTTCAATGTCCAAATGTGTTTAACTTTTTTTTTTGGCAGCAATAAACATGACAGTTTACTTATTTTAATTTAAGACATGTTTTATTTTAATTCAGTTTAAAACTTTTTTATTTAATGTAAAATTATATTTTGTTTTAATTTACTTTCAAATTCTTCAGTTGCTGAAGGGGCTGCATAGTTTTCATAAATTGCATAGTTCAGAATAGCTATAATTGTACCAGATGGTTACATTCAGTTAAGTTGGACTAGACTGTAATACAAACCGTTCAGTTTGTCAACAATAAAACTGACTGAAATGAGAGAAAGACTGAGTGCGAGACTTTGATATTAGATATAATGAATATTGATAAAGTTTACCTTTATGTACAGAATCTGAATATCGCAAAATATTTTAAAAAATTGCAATAATATGTATGGTGATTCCCACCTCTACACAGTAGTATGTGGATGAATTCAAGTCAGAGTTTATATATTGACATTTAGGTTAGTCCCTAAGAAATGGCTAAGCTAAGAGTGTATTTTGAAAACAGGAGGGAGGGATAGTATCATTTTATTGACATTGCCAGCAATTAAAGAATAAAAACAGCGCTATGCAACACGACATTGGGACAAGTACAAAAACCTGGATACATAGCAGTAGGTGCAGAATTTGGAAGTTTGAGAAGAATCTGATAATCTGATGTCACATCAAAGCAAAGCCAGAGAGCTGCTGTGAAAGCAGGTTTTGTAGTAGCAGAGAAGAAAGAGGAAGAGCTTTTGAAATACTCCACGATTAAAGTGTGCGGCATCTTGTGTCCACAGAAACACAAGCATTTTCAAATGTTGGCTTAAGCACAAATACTGTTGCTGATTGGATGTGTGATCTTGTCTCTGATTTACAAGCACAGTTGATGGAAAAGGGAAAAGATTTCATTGAATACTCTGTGGCTGTGGATGAGAGCACTGACACTACTGACACAGCACAGCTGGCCATCTTCATCTGTGGGGCTGCAGTTTATGTGTCATAGAGGAACGTTTGGGCTTTAAATCATTGCATACTACAACCAGGGCAAAAGGAATCTTTAATGAAGTATCTAAATGTGTAATTGATATGAAACTGCTTGGAACTAATTTATGCGACTAAAAAACAGATGGAGTCGCTGCGAAAAAGGTAGATTTGTAGGAATGATGTGGGAGAAGATGCGGGGGGTGAACAGAACACTATAGTGCAATGGGGCAAAAAGTGGAGGTGTAAGTTGGTTTTTCTGTGCGACATAACTAAGCCTCTTATTACACTAAACCTTCAGCTTGGGGGATGAGGCTGTGTGATCACAGATATGTATGATGCGTATGTATAAGGTCTTTTCAAGTCAGTCAAACGCAGCAAAGGAACTTTGAAAATCTTGCGACTGCAGGTTTACTAGTGCAGAAAGCACATTCAGATGACTCACATGTGTTCTACAGAATTTTTTCATTGCCATTAGCAAAATAATACAGGGTAGGGCTGTGCGATATGACCAAAATCTCATATCCCCGATATAAAACATTTATCGTCCTGACAACGATATAAATCACAAAAACGTAATATTTTCTGTAAATTCTGTGAATCTCGGGCAGCTCGACTTACGTGAACTTTTTCCACCTGCGTGTCCTGTACCTGGAGTCGAGTGTTTTAACCAATGCATAAAACTATATTTTTAGCCACAGGTTGTAACGACCGCCTTTTTCTTTGTATTTATTACGCAGGGAAACGCCTGTTCTAACGTTTGAGTCTAAGGTTTAGTTTTTAGCATCTGACGGCTCGTTTTTGCTTCTCATCCGTAAGCACTGTGAATACTCTTTCACGTGATTCAGTTTATTTTGAAAAGTCTCAACAGGATCTTGAGCTTTATTGTGAAAGGTTTATGTGGAACACAAACAAGCGGACAGCAGAGCCACGCGATGGTTTTACCGTCACTGTTGCTAACCTAAAAACAGGCGCTTGTCCGTCCATAGTGTGGTTATATTAAATATAAGAGAAAGAGAGAACTTGAAGAAATTAATAAAGCCACTACAGTGAAAAAATGTTGCTGTAAACAGTTTATTTTACGACACGACGAAACAAACGATAGCGTAATAGGAAATGGTAGACGTTTTTATATCGTCATCCGATATATATCGTTATATCGAACAGCCCTAATACAGGGTGTATTGTTAGGGTGCATTAATACTTGCTTTACACTCTTTTGTTCACATCAATTTTGTGCTTTCAGCTACGTGTTTCATAACAGGATTGTGAACACACAAAAAAGCTTAAACACTAATTAAAGATGTTTTTATGTGCAGGTTTAAATGAAATTTTCATTTCCTTTGAGCTCTTCTTTGATCTCCACCAACCTATTAGAGAAATATCTGTATCTAACAGTTGTTTTGTCAACTATTCAGAAGGTTGGTAGTTTGATCCCCAGCTCCTGTGTCTGTACGTTGAAGCGCCCTGTGCAAGACACAACCCTAATGGGATTTTTCAAATGAATAGCTCCCGGGACAAACTGACAAATTCTGGCAATTGTGTCCACTTTTAAAATGTTTTGTTGACTGTTATTCATGAATACTAATTACAAGAAGCTTGCCTAAGAGAGATCTTACCAAGTCACGACTTTCAGGCTTATTAGAATTGTGCAAACGCCGTTTTAGGGCTGTTTGTTTATTATATAGTGTATTAACATATTTGTTTGGATTTGTGTTCTTAAGTCTGAAAACGTAAAGAGCTGCAGTCTTACACCTGATTTATCCTACCAGTGGCAAAATTACGCTGTAGCCCAACTTACACAGTGGGCCATTTATTTTGTATGCCCCTTATTTTAGCATAACTAATACCACAGTTTAACCAAAGTTCATTTTTAATGTTTCAATGATTCTCTCTCTCTTTTTTTTTTACATGAATGTATTTAGATGTTAAGTATTGTGTTGTTTGCTGTAATCAATTTTGTCAGTTTATTAGTAGGTTCAGAAAAATAACTTGCCACCTAGAGCTATAATTATTTGTAAAATGATTAGAAAGTAACAACTTAAGTATTTGCATCATTTGCACACTTTTAATAAATCACTGCATTTGTTTTCCATTTTCTTAGAAAAATGTTAAGGAATGGGGGGTGGCTCCAGATGGTTGCACAGTACTTCACATTTATCGTTAGGTGTTTCTTACAGGGATAACGAAATAAAGATGGTGCACACCATTGGACTCTAGCGTTTTCTCACTTTTCCGCTAGTTGATTAGTGCGAGCACATTGTGAGCACAGGTCAACATCAAGCGACAGCGAGCTGGTCCTGATGTTATAGTGTTATTATACTATTTGTGTATTCAGTACCAGTGCGTGTTTTGTGTTCCAGCGTGCTTGTTTCCAAATGGAGTGGCTGGAATTGGTCAGATCTGTTCTGAGATGTGTGATGAGATGCTGATGGCGATGTCACACTAGCAGTTTCAAGTGTTAGCCTCTTTAGCCAACCATCATTCTAGATGCAAAGAGTGTCTAACATACAGCATCACTGGATTAGTTTAGTATAAAGAACAGCTCCTGTTTTCTGACTGTACTGAAGATCATACAGATGGAATTTGTTAGTACTCTGTTATAAAGCTCATAGACTGTAAAGTTATTGCCTACAGATAAAAGGAATAAAGATATAATCTGGGATTTTAACTACTATTTCCAAGATATTCTAATCTAGTCAATTTAATATTAAAGGAAACATAATTTGTGTCAAACTTTCAACATTTTCAATGTATTATAAATGTTATATCGATATGACACGAGAAGATTCTGCTCTCGTTACCTGTTCCTTTACTCATAGTCTTTTTACGTCTCACTCTTCCATGTATTTGTTCTGCTTTATCTAAAGAAGTAGAAATAATATAACCTGTCCATGACCTAGATATCAGTGGTGTGTGTGTATGTCATATGTAGCGTACAGATATAAGAGGAATTTCTGTTGCCATGTGATGATTTGCACTGAAGCAAACTTAAGCAGAAACCTGAGAAATATTTCATGGTAGGGAATAAAAGTAGTCCGTTGACCTTTACCAGAATCCGGCCCTGGAGAGACAACTTTCAGCGGTCTTGGAAAGTCATTTTCAACATCTCACATTCCTTTAACAAGCAAAGGTCCATCTCCCCTCACCCTCTTTAACAGGAAAAAAGAATAACAGTGTTAATTCATTTTTATTTCACCAGTCATGGCTTTACTATTACTGACTACTGAGAGCCTATGCAGGAGGCAAGCAGGCAGGCATCTGGATACAACATCTCAGAAGTCACTTGTCAGGCCACCGGGGTCACTGCGATGCTGTAAATCAGTTGGCTAACTACTGTTCATAAATTTCAGGGCAACACGCTGCTCGGCCTGAATACTTTTGACTGCTGTCTTGGTGTGAAGTATTGGGTTGAGAGAGTGTGAGGTATGGGAGACCACCTGAGTGCCAAGGCAAAGCTGTGGAGCTGGGCAGGGGTTCTGGTTGATAGTGTGGTTTTTTTATTAGCTGGGGTTACAAAGAGGACAGGTTCACCTTCTCTGTTCCACAGTAAAACTTTACTTTGGCTTTGAGACCAGCACTTCTTTCTTCAACCCCTCTGGTTGGGAAAACAGCACTAGATTGCAGTATGACCCCGCAAGCTTTTTGATGTTCAACCTACAGGCCTCTTTCCTTCATCCTTTGTTGGTGTTTTATACACTCTCATTCCTTCCTTGCCTCCTTCCCTAGACTCCACTGTTAGCAACACTGGATAGAGTGTTTGCCTGTGCCAGTAATAATAATCATAAAGCTAAGAATCCGTGCACACATCTCCGCTGTTGCTCATAACGGCTGCTGATGGCTCCTTAAAGGCCGAGTCCTCCTCTGAATGAAGTCTGTCAGCTTCTATTTATTCAGGAAAAGAGATGTAAGCCAAGTCCAGCTGCAGTTAGTTGTAAATGGTAAAAAACATAGGCGCATCTACTACAAATTCTCATGAGTTCTCGACGTCAGAGGTCAAGTTTTCTGAAAATCCTGCGAATGCGATAACCAGAGAATGAGGCGACGTAGGCTTTTGAAATTGATACCACAGGTGTAGCTACAGCCTCTTTTCCACTAGCACCGGCTCAGCTCAGCTCGACTACTCATTTTTGGTCTTTTCCCCTTACAATAGATTAGCGCCTAATGTGCGTGGGGTTGTTATAGCAATGCGTCTGAAAGTCCTAAGATGATGTCATTTGTATGCGACATAAACGCAGCTCAACAATGGAGGATGTCCGCTGCTTGGTCTACAGCTCAACTCGGGGTCCTCAGCGTTGGTTTTTGTGTCACGGTTTCCCTGATTGCTGGGTTTCAAAAATTGTAGCTTTGTGAAGGAGTTCCTCTCATTACTCGTTGAGTGACAACATTGAGCGGCATGCAGCGTGACATCACATTTTCTGATTGACTCAGCTGTACTTGGAACCCCAGTACCAAGTACTACTCCTTAATGGAAAACCCTAAAAGTCGAGTTGAAGAAAAATGCTTTACTAAAATTCTCGGATGAGTTTGAAGATCAAAGGTCAGACAAGATCAGTTTATTTTTTTTTTAATTACTAGGATGTTCACATTGATACCACAGGTATCTACGTCTGTCAAGTTATTCAGTGATTCTTACTTTAGTAGAAGGCAGGTATATTGTATATTTTCCAGCTCTGCATCGTTATCCCTTTGAACACAAGGACATTTTAGATGAGCCTTGTGATATATTAACCGTCATGCCACTATTTTCATTTCATGTTTCATTGGCATGTTAGAAGGACTGCACAGCACATACTTTAGTTTTTTGATACGGTTTGTGTCCTGAGGGCTAGAAGAGTTAAGTGACCTCAGTTATAGTATGGCCATGGAAAGTCCTTGTTTCTAATGTAACTGTATACACATACCACATGCTTCCAGCTGAAAGTCCAACCACTAATTAGTGTGCAAGAAATGTGAAACTGCATGTAAGTGCACACAAACACACTCCTGTATGTGGTATGTTAGTACTTAACACACACTGGTAAAATAAATCAGTCTGAAATGACTTGTCAGGTCAGGTGGTCAAACACGGCCTGCTGTGGTTTTCTTTTTCAAAAATAGAAAAGTGGCTGCGAGGGTGTCCTAAATATGTGCAAGAGCAGGGAAACAAACTGAGTGACAGAAAATTAAAAGGGACAGTTTTGACAGTTAACTGAAAATCTTAAACTCACTTAAACATAAGGTTTGCATAAGATTTTTTTTTTCCTTAGATTTAAGTCACACACAAAAAAAGACTTTTTGACTTTAGTCTTTGATCTTTTACTGCTCTAAATTAAAAATAGTGTCCGTAGATCTTAAGGCTGTGGGTCCTTGCGCAGCTTCTTAATTGCTTCTGCGAGTGCTGTTCACTCATTATTTCAGGGACATGCCTGAATGGTCCTAAAGTAGAGGAAAGAGATTCAGGCTGCTCTTCATGTAGCACACCAAATGTTCCTACTTAATGCAGTGTGTGAGTCTGCGTGTGCACAGGGTTTTGTGTATCGTGGTCTGTGATTACAGCTTCATTATACCATATCAGGCCTAATTGCAGACTAGTGGCGTGCTTGGCAGCTTCTGCCTGTGGTCTAAAGAAAACCCATTAGAGTGATGCATTTGTAGCTTATGCACAATGACAAATAAATCCATGTATGGCCCCTGTGTTTACATAAATCATGTTGGTAAGCACACAGGCTAAGCCCTTAAAATTTCAGACTGGGAATAAAAACGTTTTCCATTTGGGCTTTTTCTGCTTAATGTTGGACAGGTGATATCAACTTACTTTGGTATTTTAGGTCACAAAGCTGACCCAGGGAAAGAACTGGATACAAAATCTCACTTCACCAGCAGGGGGTACCAAACTCACAGTGTTCATGTTTGTCCAAAAACATCAGGCTCTTTGGTTAAAGCCATGAGCATGGCTGTGTTGTTCTAAGTAATGCTTGAAGACATCAGAAGAAGAACTGTTTGGTCAAAACCAGGTTAAAAAAACCTTGGATTTATTAACTGGGTTAAAATCACTGGATGGTGTGTTTTTGTTTGTTTGTTTGTTGTTGTTGTGTTTTAATTTTTGACTTGTATTTTTTTATTGGATGTCTTAAACCTGTTCTAAACAGTTTGGCGTCTAGCATACACAATTAGTTCATAATGTATTTTTAATGTGTATTACAGTGTAAATAACACTTTCAGGCTGTTTATAAGTAAAACAGTTCAGATTATCAAAATAAATACATTTTATTTTTTAATACTTCACTTCATTTCACCTCATTCTTCATTTTGAACTGTATATTGTGACTCAAATCAGAAGTTTAACCCTAAAAATTTGGGTTTTAATATTTGTGTGTGCAAGTTAATGTTGTATTCTTTAATGCTTAAGTAGCAAAGCGATCTAAAGTCTAATCTGATTTACTTATTTATTCAAATTTATGTTGCTACTTTACTTTAGGGTCTGAGGGAAATACAGTGCCGTACGTCTGTGCACTACAGCAGGAGCACATCATGTTTTTAAGTGTATTTAAAGTGAAAAAGCAAAAACTGAATTACTTTCCTCTAACCCCGGACTCATGGTTCTGATACAGAGGCCTCTTAATGAAACCACACGATGATGATCCGTTAACAATTGTAATATTGATGCTGATTGGGGATAATGATAGCACTCGTGCCACATTTTAAACACAAGGATGGATTTAACTGTTCAGCATTGACATTTGCTTTTTTTCTGCCTTTCTCCTGATCTTTTTATCACTGAATGTATTTGGCCTTAATCTTTGTTTTGCGTTCTTTAGCGTTACGTTCACTGACATTTCATTAGGATAGAATTTTAAGTGTATGGATTTCCAGTAAATCTAGATAAATCTAGTTACTATTATTATTATATCACGTAATTATGCACAGTATTTGTGTAACACTTAAATGCTGAACATGCCCTTATGTTATTTGATTTACTACTTGCAGCACCTTTGCTTACAACAAATATCTCCACAGGTATGCATATATACAATATGCATTTACACATAAATAAACATTTGTCACATTGTTGGACTAAACTGTACTTCGAAGGTTTAATCGGGTGGAGATTTAAACTTCAAAGTCTGTTTGGCATTAGATTACTGCAAGTGTAACACCACCCTGTCAGGTGATAAATATGGTGGTCACACCTGTACGTGTGTTGACATTTGTGCTCCTCCTGCAGAATTACTTACTGCAGATACTCATTGAGATTCTGAGGTCAGACTCAGAATTAGCTTTCAGATGTGAGACAGTCACTGCTTGGCTTACCCTTCATACGCCTGTCACCGAGCAGCCTCTTTTTAATACAATACAAGCACTATAGCTTTGGAGAAGAGTGATCATATTGTGTCATAGGTGTAAATGAATCTTTGTGGTGTGGCATTGACCTGGCAGGTGAACGTGCATGTACTTGCCCCCCTCACTCGCAGCAAGCGCCAGGCTCCCCATAACAGGAAACGGCGAGGTGAGGCCAGGGTTTATGGGCTAATATGGCCTCAAAGGAGCCTCTTGTTTTGAAACAGAGCTGTAGCTCTTCAGACTTGTTTTCCATATTGGTCTGGCATGGAACGCATTGACCCTGGCACACGGGCAGGAAAACATGACACCGGCCGGAGCTTTGAACGCCGTGGGGACGGGTGAGGGGCTGCCAGCGTCCATGCCCATCTCCCACGTGGATTTAGCCAGAAACAGGTTGGGCATCAGTGCCAACTTACTGCCAGGTTGCTCAACCTGCAGATACAGGATCTTTAAGTAGGCATGTAGTGTAGTACAGAGGGCTGCAGCTATAATCTGTTAATTAATCATCTGGTCTATATGTCGAGCAAACCTTTGCAAAGAGCCACAATGTATTTATCTCACTGTGTTTGAAACGCCAGTTTTTACTAATAAGGCGAAGAAATATTATACAATTATTAATACAAATGAAATAGCTGTTGGTTTTAATTAACCTACACCAGTTATTGGTGCAGTTATTGTATGTCATCCTGCACCAGAATGGCCATTACATAATTGTGTTTTAAAAACCAAAAGGAACTAGTGATTTGGACCTGACTGCAAAAAGAGACAGAGAGCAACTTTTCAGGGTAACTCCACCCTAGAGCATACACTGCTTCATCCGCCTTTTTGACCGCAATGGGGACCAAAAATCAACAAAGGGTTGTATTCAGTAAGACGATACTACAGATTAAGCTTAACATTGGGGTTTGTCAAAGGGGGGGAAAATATCGTTATAATTGTTATTTGTAAAGTAATGTTTTGGATTATTTATCTGGTTGGGGCAGTTGCTATTGCTGACATCCAGAAATGAGGCACGAGTATGTAAGTGAGAAAACAAGCACACTTTGAACTTAAATTCACCTTTTTTTCCGGTCACATCCAGTATTTGTGCCGTTATTGTCTCTTCAGTGATCCGTCATCTCTCAGGCCTTTGTGTGTTTGCTTTTCACGCCGTCTTTTACCGTTCGCCACGTTTGCCTTGAGCTGTGGTCAAATGGCGTTGTTTCACAAACTGGTTTGATATGAGACGACGCCTTCATCAGGTTTTACTATGTAAAATCAGCCGTCAGAAATGTGCTTTGAGAAGTACATAAACAAGGTCACCCAGGCCTTACTACGACTACCTTGGATATTTTGCAAGAATCTGATCAATTCTGTGACACTCGTACTGTCATTTATGTTTTTGTTTCCTCACGTTTAAATTATTGAAATGGTCTTCCTATGGGCGTCAATCAGAAAGCATTAAAACGGCTTCAGATTGTACAAAATGCTACAGCAATTCTGATTACAATACCCAAGAAAAAGGAACAGATTTTATGCCTTTACACTGTTGTTGTTATAATTATTATTACTATTACTGTCACTTAAAAGTGCGTGTAGCCCAAGACACCACCATCCTGGTGCTGAGTGCAGGTTCCTGCATGCTCCCCAACCTCTAGTAGCCTTTCCTTCTGCGGTCCTTTCCCCCCACCTTCACCGTTTCCCCCAGACATGAGGAGGAAGCCTCAGGCTGGCATCTTGGCAGTGTGGCCATACGTGTGTGTGCGTGTGTATGTGTGTGTGTGTGTGAGGGGGATTGAGGGATGGATGCCATGACTGGGTTGGAATGTTCCACAGTGTTCCAGAACGTGTGGTCGGAAAATCTGAGCAAGTAAAAAGACATGGAGTAACATGGGTGAGGGGAACAAGACCTTATTGACAGTGATCGTGCTCTCACATCACCAGCACACGTACACAAACACACACACGTTTCAAAGTAGGTCCAGTGTGTGCCCAGCGATCCTGATCCATGTGGACGTCATGCCTGACGATCCCAGGATCCAGTATTAGCCAGTACTGAAGTATTTAATTTCAACACCGTAGTAGAGACTCTGGAATTTTTATTTTACTTATTTATTTATTATTTGACTGCTAATTTTATTTTTCTTCCCTCAACAACATACCACAAATTTAAATCCAAAGTTGACCTCAAGCTTAATTGTGACTTAATGTGTTAGCTTAGGTCATAGACACATCGCCAGAAATGTAACTCTTATTGGACTGAACAAGAGAAAATACTATTTTATTTATCATGCCACAAGAATCTATTTCTTTTTTCTCTGATAAATCACTTGTGTCCTTTAATTATATTCCTAAATCCTCAGTTTTAGTAGGAGCATTGAATTTGAATCTCTGGAGTCCGTAGAGGAAATAAAAGGTGCTCTAACACGTCAAGCATTTTCTCATCCTGTAATCATTTAAACGTTGTGATAAAATTAATTCAGCCGAAATGGGCGGTGAATGTTTTATCGTGTTTTGGTTGTGTTGCTGTGATTTGGTGTGTATGTGTGAATCACACTCTTTGTCTTTGCAGTGTTATTTGACAGGTCTTAACTGGTGTTGTCTTGTGCTTTTTCAGGATGGTTCCTACCTGGCGGAGTTCCTGCTCGCTAAAGGCTATGAGGTAAAATAAAAATCCCCTCTGTACACATATACACGCACGCACACATGCACAGATGCACATATGTGCGCAGATACTCGTGAATGCCAACATACACACAGAACGACATTCTGTGTGTATGTTGCCGCAGTTTGTGGGTATTCCCGAGGGAGTGTGACGTATCTTGACAGTCAGCTACTTACACTGGCTGACTCACACCTCACCCTGATAAGGCCCCTGGTGCAGCATGAGCTTTTTAACCCCTGTCCTTTTACCCCAGGTCAAACCATTAACAGGGAAATGGTTGTTATTAGACAGCCATACGAGTGAGGTCACTAGCTTTCACCTGCTGTTCAGTGTGCTCAGGAACACGCAAAGTCAACAGTCTGTCAGTGAACTCAGAGGCTAACAATGGTTTCTTTTTCTTTCTTTCTTTTTAAGTTGTTTAAAGTTGTGTGTGTGGGAGGCATTAATATGTGTCTGTGCTGCAGGGTGAGATTGGATGGGTGAATTCTAAAAATGGAATGGACAGGATAGAGAAATAATGTTCTTCTCATAGAGAAAAAGTATCAAAAACTAGAGTAATATTACTTTTGTGACCCAACAAGACAAGAAGAAGCACTGGAAGTTAAGAAACCGGTTGTATTGCACCCTGGTCTCTTACTAAACTTCAGTTTTCCACTGGCAGTGTTTTGAGCTGTGCCCAAAGTGGGAAGAGGACGCTGGCTTATTGCAGATCTAGAAAAGGAGCTGGCTTATGCTGAGACTTTTCCATAGTGGCCAAACTAATACTGGTGTAATCAGAACAAAATCTTTGAGTCTTATGTAATCAGAAGTTTTTGGTTTCTCTATCCCGTCCATTGCCCAGAGACCTTGAAGTATATGTGAACTGTATTCAGGTAAAGAGTTTATGTGGAGGGCAAAGAGTGAAGCCGTATGCTGCATTTGTAGTGTAGTCGTGGCTACAGAAGGTCACACGTACGTTAACATACATGTTTCAGGAGTTTTCATTACATCTCCTGACAGTCGCAGCATGACTTCACTTCCCCTCTGATGTGCAGGAGAAACACCTAGCTTTAGGGCTGTGCGATATGACCAAAATCTCATATCCCGATATAAGACATATATCGTCCGATAACAATATAAATCACAAAAAATTAACATTTTCTGTAAATTCTGTGAATCTCGGGCAGCTCGACTTGCGTGGAGTGTTTCCAGCTGGGCGTTGTGTACTTGGAGTCGAGTGTTTTAACTGATGCGTGAAACTACAGGGTGGGCCATTTATATGGATACACTGTAATAAAATGGGAATGGTTGGTGATATTAAAGTCCTGTTTGTGGCACATTAGTATATGTGAGGGGGCAAACTCCTCCAGATGGGTGGTGACCATGGTGGCCATTTAGAAGTCGGCCATCTTGGATACAACTTTTGTTTTTTCAATAGGAAGAGGGCCATGTGACACATCAAACTTATGTCACAAGAAAAACAATGGTGTGCTTGGTTTCAACGTAACTTTATTCTTTCATGAGTTATTTACAAGTTTCTGACCACTTATAAAATGTGTTCAATGTGCTGCCCATTGTGTTGGATTGTCAATGCAACCCTCTTCTCCCACTCTTCACACACTGATAGCAACACCGCAGGAGAAATGCCAGCACAGGCATCCAGTATCCGTAGTTTCAGGTGCTGCACATCTCGTATCTTCACACCATAGACCATTGCTTTCAGATGACCCCAAAGATAAAAGTCTAAGGGGGTCAGATCGGGAGACCTTGGGGGCCATTCAGCTGGCCCACGACGACCAATCCACTTTCCAGGAAACTGCTCATCTAGGAATGCTCGGACCTGGCACCCATAATGTGGTGGTGCACCATCTTGCTGGAAAAACTCAGGGAACGTGCCAGCTTCAGTGCACAAAGAGGGAAACACATCATCATGTAGCAATTTCAAATATCCAGTGGCCTTGAGGTTTCCATTGATAAAGAATGGACCCACTACCGTTGTACCCCATATACCACACCAAACCATCACTTTTGTTGTTCCAACAGTCTTGGAGGGATCCATCCAATGTGGGTTAGTCTCAGACCAATAACGGTGGTTTTGTTTGTTAACTTCACCATTTACATAAAAGTTTGCCTCATCACTGAACAAAATCTTCTGCGTGAACTGAGGGTCCTGTTCCAATTTTTGTTTTGCCCATTCTGCAAATTCATCTGGGTCATCCTCGTTGAGATGCTGCAGTAGCTGGAGTTTGTAATGGTGCCATTTGTGAGTAGCTAATATCCGCCGAAGGGATGTTCAACTAATGCCACTCTCCAGTGACATGCAGCGAGTGCTACGCTGTGGGCTCTTGATGACTGAAGCTAGGACAGCCACTGATGTTTCTTCATTAGTGACAGTTTTTTTTGCGTCCACATTTTGGCAAATCCAACACTGAACCAGTTTCACGAAACTTAGCAAGCAGTTTGCTAACTGTAGCACGAGAGATGGGTGGTCTCGTAGGGTGTCTTGCATTGAAATCTGCTGCAATGACCCGGTTACTGTGTTCACCAGATATCAACACAATTTCGATCCGCTCCTCACGTGTTAACCTCTTCGACATGTCAATGGTTGTGAACAAAGAGAAACTTGTAAATAACTCATGAAAGGATAAAGTTACGTTGAAACCAAGCACACCATTGTTTTTCTTGTGACATTACCAATAAGTTTGATGTGTCACATGGCCCTCATCCTATTGAAAAAAACAAAAGCTCCAGGTTTGGGATGCTGATGTGGAAGGGTTGGAGGTGCTGTGAGGAGTGGCATTAAAGAGGAGTGCACAGGCAGGCAGGAAGTGCACAGTGAATAAAGGAAGTGAGGTCAGGGAACAGCGTCCCACTAATGGACTCCCCTTGGATCAGGTCCTGTTATCTTCCCTGAGCAGACCTTCCTCTAAGAATGTGGAGTACAGATCACAGATCACAGGCAGCGAAAAAACAAAACAAAATGTTGAGGTGGAGCCATTAAACATAATGCTATTATATCAATGTATGCAGTGAAACAGATTGTGGCAGTTCCAGTGATCTGTCAAAGATAAGAGCCAGTTTCCTTATTATTAGGCTTTGACTACTGGAACTAGAGAAATAGCTGGGAAACGTTAAAAAACTTTTACGGCAAATTGTAAATTACAGGCAAATCCAATCTGTTTTGACTCTTTGTACCAGCGGGCATCCAGCAAAGATTCCACCGACAGGTCAGTGTTTAGTTCTAACAAATGTAAAAAGAAACCAAAGGCAACAGCAAGTCACACAGAAATCTGCAAAAATCTGTGATGCTTAGTGGAGGGGCCATCGCAATTTGTAAGGGTGTGGATGCCTTTGGGTCACTGAGAGATTAAAGACATGAAAATGATATCCAGGCATTTTTACTGAAGAACTTCAGTGAGTCAGGTGAAATTTAGGACTGATGCAGGAAGACAATGACTCAGCGCACACACGGACAGAATAACTGAAAATGAAAATCCCAGAAATACAAATGAATTGAATCTCTTTTGTTTGTAAAAGGAATGTACCAAAATTCCTCCTCATTGTTTTGGAAGTCTCACAAGCAGCTAGAGGAAGTGTCTGATGGAGGTCGCTGCAGCTAAAGGAAGTTCTAAGAACTCCTAAATTTAACTCTTTCCCGAATAGAGACGATATTTGATGACCTCCCCAGTACCCTTAATGAGTTTTGACTAGAGATGGCACGATACCACTTTTTTTATGTCCGATACCGATACCATAAATTTGGATATCTGCCGATACCGATATGAATCCGATATAGTGTTTTTTAATCAACAAAACTGTTTTTTTTAAAATATCTTGCTGCATTTTGTATAAGTTCATACTCAAGTTTAAAACAACAACTACACTAAAGCTATTCTGTTATACCTGTATGTAAAAAAAAAAAAAATAAAAAAAAAAAAAAATAAATAAATAAATAAATAAATATATATATATATATATATATATATATATATATATATATATATATATATATATATATATATATATATATATATATATATATATTTTTTTTTTTTCATAGTTCAGCAATACTGATCAATCTAATAAACTTAAACCTACACCATCCTCCCTATTCTGGTATTTTAAAGAGTACTTAGCGTAAATATTAAGCTACCTAACTAATAGGGTTCCAACTCCCAGCAACAACAAAAATAAATAAATAAAAAATAGGGAACCACCCCTCATGCTCCACCTCATGATGCTTAATTGACGTAATCAACCTTAATTTGATGCAGTGTGGGGAAAAAATGCACAGAAATAAATTATTTTTCAATATATTAAAATATTAAATAGATTCAACATCTTTCTTCAACAAAATTGCAGACTGCACAGATGGTACCTTCCCAAAGGAAAATGTACTATAGCTTACTAGGGTATATATATTAGACTTAATAGTTACTATATACAGTAATGGACTTCTATTCATTTTACATCAAATTAAAACTTTGGGTGTCAGATAATTATTTATTAAAAGCTAGACATTTTAAATGAGAATAAGAAAGAAAAGTATGTCTTTGTGCCCCCTTTTCCCTGTTAATGCCCTATCGGCCCCCCTGGCTAAACTTTGCTAGATCCGCCCCTGCACAGTTACCAGCGTCAGCTACGAAAAAAAAAGATCCTGGTGTAGAAAGTAATATTAAATACATTCTAACAACAGCTGATCAAGCTTAAACTTGCTGCTGTTGTTTATCCACTGGTTTCCTCTTTCTGGTGCAAAGTGGGCCAAAAACAAACCAGAGAGATGGACTCGCGACAGAAAAGCCGATCAGCTGATCATTAAGCAGTTTCATGATTGAAGTAGCAGCAAGAAGAGGCAGTCGCTCCATATATCGTTTGTTAAGCTTAACGCAGGAATGCTTTACAAACATTCAGAGATGGACTTACACACTTGCTTTACTTCTCTCGGGGATAACTTTGTCGGAGATGAAATGCCGGGTTGCTAGCGAAGCTCCAAATGCTATCCAGACCACAGGTCCCGCATGCCACAGCCGCTCTATCACGTGATGCATACTGCTCCGACGTGCTAACGTTCTGAGGCGAGTTACGTGGAGTTGCAAGTTTTGTGAGGTGCTTTCGTGATATTTAATGGATCGGATTACATTTTTTATTTTTCTCCGATATCCGATCCAGTAATTTAGGTCAGTATCGGACCGATACCGATACGTAATATCGGATCGGTCCATCTCTAGTTTTGACACCTCAGTGTATATAATTAAAGATGTAGTTTGACTATATAGGCAGAGTTCACCTCTTGCCGACTTCTGCTGAACACACAGTGGTTTTACTGTAAGAGCAGGCCTCTTTTTTTATCAGCTGTGTAATTACTCATTGAAAACTAAATAAAATAATAATAATACAAATAATTCTGTTAGTGTGTTATTAGTTTAGTACGATTTGTTTGCCTTAATTAAAACTTGAATGGAGTAATCGTTGTAAGCAAACCTTTTTTTAAACTGCAGCATGCCTCAGAATATGTTTAGTCTGTATTTACCCATGTTGAAATCGTAATAACAATGACAAATTAACTGACATGAATGGTGTAAATTGTAGTTTAATTTTTTTGTGTGTGTTATGTTTTAAGACACTAGATTTTTTTTTTAAAATTTAACAATTCTTCTTCCCCCTTTTCTCTCAGGTTCATGGTATTTTGCGGCGTTCCAGCTCCTTCAACACAGGTCGCATTGAGCATCTTTACCAAAATCCACAGACGCATACTGAGGGCAGTAAGTATCTCATTTATTTACGGAGGAAAAAAGAGTAACCAAATTAAAATATCAGCTGATATTTCCTATTATCCAATCTGTCACTACTGCCATTTATAGTAGCTGATGCATTTAAAAGGTAAAGAAGAGAGGGGAGAAACACCCTTTCATGTTATGTGTGATGATGTTGCACAGTTTGTCCACCGGAAGGCAATCTGCAACTTACCTGTTGGAGACACACATGTTTGGAAAGCCACAAACACAACTAGAGAGCATGAAGAAGTAAATAAATGTATAAAAAATGTCAGTGAAATCTGTTTATGATTTGTGTGTCTGAAAGGAGAAAAAAATAATGGCAGATATATTGGAATTTTGACTTTTAAAATTCAATTTTATGCATATAGCGCCAAATTACAACTCTCCCCAAGGTGCTTTTTATTAAGCAAGTGCTTGACAGTGGGGACAGCGGGAAGGAGAAACTCCCTTTTAACATCTGGCAGAACCAGGCTCAGGGAGCGACAGCCATCTGCTGTGACCGGTTGAGGATGAGGGGAAGGAGAAACACAATAATATATTTTTTTGTTGGTCTTGATCCTGATATTAGGACTTAGACTTCCATTGGTCATCAGGAGTGAATACATGAAGGAGCAACAAGTGTGATTTTTATTTATTTATTTATTTTCTTTTGGTGTTGAGATAAGAAAATGTGTTTTGCTGTCCCACTCTCTATCAGACTTGAAGTTGCATTATGGTGACCTGACTGACAGCACATGTCTGGTGAAGATCATAAGCCAGGTGAAGCCTACAGAGATCTACAACCTGGGTGCTCAGAGTCACGTCAAGGTAGTGTGATCCCAAAGTCACAACACTCGTGGTTCTTTAGTTTGTGCAGTGTACTTTCAAATCAAAGCTCTATCCCAAATCCCATATTAACACGCTACAGTATTTGAAAAGCTACTTTCAGCTGCTCCTTTGTCACTGTGGATCATGGCTGTATGTTTTAAATTGCTTATACAACCCCAGAGAGGATTTGTGACTCGGACTGGAATTGAATCAGTAACCTTTCGCTTACCAAGCAAATGTGTAAAAAAACGACACTGTGGAGCCACGCAGTAATGCTGCATACCACATCATTTGTATTTAATACGTCAAAATGATAATTAAGAGTTAGTGCACACATTTAGTACCACTGGGTAACACGCTACTATGTCTGAGGGAGCACTGCATCTTGTAAGCAGTGGCTACATATTTCTATCAAAGTGCAATGCAGTGGTGTCACAAATGAGACATTACTGGACTGGATCTTACTTCAAAAACTAAAAGGAAATATTCAAATCTATAATTTCATTTTATAACTATGTCATTTTTAACATGTTAGTCTCTAGTAGTGTCATCTCAAACAAGATTGTTTCCTTGGTAACACACAATCTCAGGAAGTCTTCAAAGATACCTAGTTCTTTTTTATTTACACAAAAGTATCCTGAACAAAGGGAACCATAGTGAGTAGGTAGTACGCAGTTGTGAGATTTTGGATGGAGTAAGAGTGCTTTTCCTATAAACATTCTTAATCGTCTTCCCATTCCCTGGAACCACTGCTCATGGATTTGCTTTGAAGAAGGATATAGGAAAAAAAAAAACTGATAAAGAGACTTGATAACAATGAATTTGCATTCCAGCAGCACTCTAATGATGGTGAACCTTCAAACCATGACGTTAGACCAGTATTTTGTCATGTTTTGTCATGTTTCTCAGGTCTTTGTCTGAATTTCTACGAACATTATTGCTAAGGATTGTCTTATTGCATTGGAGTCACACTGGGTTAAATATGTACACTTGGGTTTTAAGGGGTATTTATTATTTTCTTCTTTTTTTGGGGTTGTATGGAAGCCCCAAACGCAATTTCATTGTTCTTGACAATGACAATAAATAACTAAATACTAAATACTAAAATAAGTATGAATAAAGTTAGTTACAAAGTAGATTTGGTTTCTCTTTTGTGGCATTATAATAAAAGTATTCCAGTGAAATCTGACAATGTTAGATTCTGGTTTCATTGGTCTGTAATCCTAAACAAAGTACAGATGCTTTATCATATGAAAAGAGTTTTGAGTTATAAATATCACCAATATAATGGGTTACTGACAACTTTCAAGACATTTGGCTTAGTCTGCGTAGTCTTGCTGACACTGATAAATGAATATCAGAGACGATACAGTCGACCCCTACATATTCCCGGTTCAGTATTTGCGGATCTTTCTGTGGAACCGAACTCCAAATTATTCATGGGAAATGTGCTTATTCATGGATTTTTTTTTTTTTCGGTAGAGCATATCCAAAATATTCGCTAATTATTTTCACTTTTGTGACTAATTTTATTAATTTTCAAATATTAATATTAATGTAAAAACAGCAAAATTGCAATAAAAAGTCTTTTTTTTCTTAAATAATGTTCACCAAACAATGTGCAAATTCCAAACACAAAGCTCCTGGGAAAATTCAAATAGGCCGTAAGCGTTTTAGAGGTAGTCTCAAGTATTGGCAGATTTCAGCTATTCCTGGGGGGGTTGTGGTCCATAACCCCCATGAATACTGGGTGTCAACTGTATTCTTCTGCCTCTAGGCAAAGGAGCTTGCAAAGAAAAACGTCTGGACTTCTTTAAGTTACTTGAAGACGTTTCACCTCTCATCCGAGAAGCTTCTTCAGTTCTAAGGTCAAATGGTGGAGAGTCCCAGATATAAACCTAGTGGGAGTAACCCCCCACAGAGGGACAAAAGGACCCCCTGATGATCCTCTAATCGCCTGAGCCAAGGTGTGAAACTGGGTGTGGGTCCCAATCAGCCAGAGTTTCGGGTGAGTTCATTGTGAAACCTGGCCCCACCTTATCATGCAAATTCCTGAGATCAGATGGCCCAGGATGTGAGTGGGCGTTAAGGCGTCTGGGAAGGGATCTCAAAACTGGATTATAGATGGCAGAGAGTTGGTGTCGTAAACCACCGCCTCTGTTCCTTCTGGAAGAAGCTCCGAACCTGTAGGTAACGATAAAAATCTTCCCTGCCGATCTCGTAAATCTGACACGTCCTCAAAATTTATCAGCTCCCCATGCTTCACTATCTTACAGATTGCAGTGATTCCATGCCTGGACCACTCCCTGAATTTATGGTCTAACAATGCTGGAAGGAAGCATGGGAGATACGCTGGCCATCCCAGCAACCCTATTTCCCTATTAAGACCAAATATTTTAATCACGTCTGCCCATATTTTCAGGGGAAAACTTACACATAAATTTTGCATCTGATATGCCTGTGGTAAAATCTCAAGAGACCCCAGAACAGACTGTATTGGGAAATCCATCAAAGAAAGCTCAATGTCCTTCCATTTTGCCTCAAACTTAGAGTTACACCAGCACACTAGAGGTCTGATCTGGGCTGCCAGATTGTAATCCTCAAAGCACGGTAGAGCCATGCCCCACCGCTCACCAGGCAGCTGCATTGTTGCATATTTCACTCTTGGCCTTTTATTTCCCCATATGAATCTTGAGCAATGCATATCCCACTCCCTAAATTGTTTTGCTGGAACCTCCACTGGAAGCGCTGCAAACAAATATAGCAGCTTTGGGAGGATATTTATCTTTATTGCTCTAACTCTGCTGCCCAGATCGAGGTGGAGCAGACCCCACCTCTCCAGATCTTCATATATCTTCTTGTTCACCCGATTATAATTAACTTCATAGAACAATGCAAGGTCTTTTGTCAGCAGGATCCCCAAATACTCCATTTGAGATTGATGCCATCCGAATCTATATCTTGCTACCAATTGTCTTGAGGAGTTAAAAAAAAAAAGTCAAGATTTGAGTTTTTTGAATTTTTAGTCTATAACCAGACAGTCTGCCATATTCTTCCAGTATTTCCATAAGCAGAGGAATTCCCTCTTCCGGGTTTCCTAGCGCTACCAGCACGTCGTCTGCATACAAGCAAATTTTATTTTCCACATTCCCCGTTGTAACCCCCGCCAATCGAGTCTCTTCCCTGATGCATTGAGCCAACGGTTCAATGAAAAGGTTAAAGAGCAGTGGGCTCAGCGGGCAGCCCTGCCTACAGCCAGGTTGTAGTGTTATCCGATTTGAGAGGCTTCCATTAACTTTGATCCTCGCTGTTGGAGACATATAAATCATTCTTATACAGGGAGTGCAGAATTATTAGGAAAATGAGTATTTTGTCCACATCATCCTCTTCATGCATGTTGTCTTACTCCAAGCTGTATAGGCTCGAAAGCCTACTACCAATTAAGCATATTAGGTGTTGTGCATCTCTGTAATGAGAAGGGGTGTGGTCTAATGACATCAACACCCTATATCAGGTGTGCATAATTATTAGGCAACGTCCTTTCCTTTGGCAAAATGGGTCAAAAGAAGGACTTGACAGGCTCAGAAAAGTCAAAAATAGTGAGATATCTTGCAGAGGGATGCAGCAGTCTCAAAATTGCAAAGCTTCTGAAGCGTGATCATCGAACAATCAAGCGTTTCATTCAAAATAGTCAACAGGGTCACAAGAAGCGTGTGGAAAAACCAAGGCGCAAAATAACTGCCCATGAACTGAGAAAAGTCAAGCGTACAGCTGCCAAGATGCCACTTGCCACCAGTTTGGCCATATTTCAGAGCTGCAACATCACTGGAGTGCCCAAAAGCACAAGGTGTGCAATACTCAGAGACATGGCCAAGGTAAGAAAGGCTGAAAGACGACCACCACTGAACAAGACACACAAGCTGAAACGTCAAGACTGGGCCAAGAAATATCTCAAGACTGGTTTTTCTAAGGTTTTATGGACTGATGAAATGAGAGTGAGTCTTGATGGGCCAGATGGATGGGCCCGTGGCTGGATTGGTAAAGGGCAGAGAGCTCCAGTCCGACTCAGACGCCAGCAAGGTGGAGGTGGAGTACTGGTTTGGGCTGGTATCATCAAAGATGAGCTTGTGGGGCCTTTTCGGGTTGAGGATGGAGTCAAGCTCAACTCCCAGTCCTACTGCCAGTTTCTGGAAGACACCTTCTTCAAGCAGTGGTACAGGAAGAAGTCTGCATCCTTCAAGAAAAACATGATTTTCATGCAGGACAATGCTCCATCACACGCGTCCAAGTACTCCACAGCGTGGCTGGCAAGAAAGGGTATAAAAGAAGAAAAACTAATGACATGGCCACCTTGTTCACCTGATCTGAACCCCATTGAGAACCTGTGGTCCATCATCAAATGTGAGATTTACAAGGAGGGAAAACAGTACACCTCTCTGAACAGTGTCTGGGAGGCTGTGGTTGCTGCTGCACGCAATGTTGATGGTGAACAGATCAAAACACTGACAGAATCCATGGATGGCAGGCTTTTGAGTGTCCTTGCAAAGAAAGGTGGCTATATTGGTCGCTGATTTGTTTTTGTTTTGTTTTTGAATGTCAGAAATGTATATTTGTGAATGTGGAGATGTTATATTGGTTTCACTGGTAAAAATAAATGATTGAAATGGGTATATATTTGTTTGTTGTTAAGTTGCCTAATAATTATGCACAGTAATAGTCACCTGCACACACAGATATCCCCCTAAAATAGCTCAAACTAAAAACAAACTAAAAACTACTTCCAAAAACATTCAGCTTTGATATTAATGAGTTTTTTGGGTTCATTGAGAACATGGTTGTTGTTCAATAATAAAATTATTCCTCAAAAATACAACTTGCCTAATAATTCTGCACTCCCTGTACATTGAATAAACTTGTCACCAGTGTTGGTCAAGTTACTTGAAAAAAGTAATCAGTAACTAATTACTGATTACTTCCCCAAAAAAGTAATCCTGTTACTTTACTGATTACTTATTTTCAAAAGTAATTCATTACTTAGTTACTTAGTTACTTTTTAAAAACACGATTTACAACCTGAAGAGGTGATAAAGCACAGATCTTTTAGCCCAATTCTACTTTTTCTACTTAATCCATCATACAAAATGTAATCAAATGGAAAAGTCTCTTTTTTTAAACTTGTTTTATCAGTTTTAATCTTTTAACTTTATGCATCAAGCAAAAATTTAATTATATGCAACATTCTCTGACTTGAATAAATTAGTTTAACATTTAAACATATTTTCTGCACATTCCAGCACATAAAATAAAATAAAATATTTTTTGTGTTTACACTCACTCTTTCAAATAGATGCAAGTAAAACACAGCAGAAAATAAATAAAGTCAAAGACTCAGCGGTCCTGTTGCTCTATTTTCACCTGTAAAGCAGGACTGCGGTAGGTGGAGGTTTACCCTGGTGCAGGTGTGCCGCGGTCAGTTGAAGAATCCGCGAGTGTCTCTGTGAGTTTCCCATTACGTCGTTGCGCACTCGGTGCTTGCTTGGAAATTTAGCGGTTTTTTTCGCTGTAAAAAGAAGTTTTCTTCCCACGCACGATGGACGCTAATGTTTTTGTCCCTTTTTATGGAATCAAACTTAAAGTAAGGTCAGTACTTCCACGCTTTAAACGCTGCACGCTCATACTCTCTCCCACAATTGATATGTGATTCATTGTTGATCTGCACACAGCTGTTGTCACTAATGGCGCACTCGCTTACGTCACTGTCGTGAGACATTCTCGCAAAAAATCACGGTTTTAGTAACGCGGTAACGCAGCGTTCCTACGGGAAAGTAACGGTAATCTAATTACCGTTTTTGCAATAGTAATCCCTTACTTTACTCGTTACTTGAAAAAAGTAATCAGATTACAGTAACTGCCCATCTCTGCTTGTCACATAGCCCAAATCTCTTCAACACATGAAACAGAAATTCCCACCCGACCGTATCGTATGCCTTTTCCGCATCAAGCCCAATGAGAACTGTTCCAGTTTTCCCTTTAAGTATCCGGTCAATAATATGAATGGCCCTTCTGATATTATCGTGTGTTTGTCTGTTACCAATGAAGCCAGTTTGATCCTCCTCTATCAGCGTGGGCATCAATGTACTCAATCTCCTAGCCAAAATAGTTTATAGTCTATATTTAACACGCTAATAGGTCTATAACCTCTGGGGTCAGTTTTATCCATCCCTGCTTTTGGTATGACAGAGATATACGCCTCCCGCCACGATGGTGGGAGCGCCCCCCCACTCAGAGTGTAATTAAAAGAGGCCTTTAGTAGCGAGATTAAGGGTTCCCTCATCTGCCTATACCACTCTGGTGGAAATCCATCACATCCTGGGGCTTTAAAAGTCTTGAGTTTTGAGATCCCAATGTTAATCTCTTCTGCTGATATTTCTCTTTTTTTTTTTTTTTTTTGTGTCCCGTTTGGATCTTTAGCCATCAGAATTGTTGTCTTAAGGCCAAGAAAGATGCCAAGCGGATTTATTTTACCAAGTGGATCATCATGGCCTTGCCATATTGGTCCATTTGATTGACCTTTATTATAATTATGAATTTATTTTATTTTCAGTTCCTACAAACGGGACAGACATGACTGGGGGATAGGACAGGGAGAAAGAATGAAAGAAAGAGAGGGAGAGAAAGAAAACCAAAGGGGAGAAGAGACGGTGAGAAGGGGGGAAAGAAAGAGAAAAAAAAACAAACAAACAAAAAAAACAAAACACCTGGGTCACCTGTATGGAGAAAAAAACAGAAGAGAAAGCAAACAACAAAGAGCAACATAATAAAAAAAACGGCACCATCACAATAAACTAGCTAGCAGTAGATATCAGTAGATACTAAGTAATAAACGATATTGTGCAGAACGCAAGATAGACAGCGCACAATGTGCTTTGAGGCAGCAGCCAAGAAAGCTGTAGTCCGCGTCTGTGAATACCCGTGTGTACACCTGTGTGCATACCTGTGTGGATCAGCATGCTTGTATTCCAAAGGTTTCTCCATGTAACGATCTGCTAGGGAGTGAGGGGAGCCACAGCCCCGTCCTCCAGGGTATGAAGCAGGTATGGAGGAGATCAAAACTCCAGACATCCAGAGGCCCCCAGAACACAAGAGACCAAGGAAGACCAACAGAGGGGCAGCCGCGCCACTGTCCCAGTAAGAGCTGAGGAGAGTCCCAGATGAGGGCTGCTGATATTTCTCTGATGAGTTTTTCATTCTGCTGCTTACCTATAAATGGTAGATCTAGGCTGGATAAGAAATTCTGAATCTTATGCTCATCTGCTTTATCTGGTTGTGTGTATAGCTCAGCGTAATATTCTTCAAATGCTCTCTGAATTCCTTCGAGTTTATTAGTTATCTTTTTTTTTTTAAAATTTCGAACTTTATGAATAGTGTTCTCCTGTTGTTGCCTCCTGAGTCTCCATGATAATAGCCTAGCAGCTTTGGGTCCTGCCTCATACCACCGTTGTCTATTATATTTTAATTTTTTTTTCAATTTCCTCACTTAAAATTTTGTGGATCTCCTGTTTAACCGGCCTCATCTGCTCCAATACCTGGGGGCACCTTGTAACGGTGTGCAGTTGTTCC
Source organism: Mchenga conophoros (assembly GCF_057382185.1). NCBI lineage: Eukaryota > Metazoa > Chordata > Actinopteri > Cichliformes > Cichlidae > Mchenga > Mchenga conophoros. The sequence continues at coordinate 13,043,646 of NC_140542.1, forward strand.
AATTTTTCCAAATTTTCCTGCAAATCTGACAGCTTTTTTGCTCTCACCTTCTTTAGGACTGCACCTTTTACAATAATTTTACCCCTAAGGTATGCCTTAGCCGCATCCCATAAAATTGTAGGATTAACTGTTCCATTGTCATTGAGTTCTAAATATGTTTTTAACTCCTGTCCCATTTCTCTTTTAAACGAGTCATTATTTAACAGACCTGTGTTAAGCCTCCATAAAGTGTTTTTGGGGCTAACTTTAAACCCAATCTTCATAGTCAGTCCTGAATGATCAGATAAATCTCTCTGTCCTATTATACAATCCTTCACTCTGGGAGATCTTTACTAAAAGTAAAGAAATAATCAATCCTCGAGTACATATCATGTCTCACTGAATAAAATGTAAATTTGCGTTCATTTTTTTGTAAATATCTCCATATATCTATAAGCCCCAACTCAGATAACATTGTTTTTACTTGTTTCTCTAATTTAGTTCCCCTCTGGTCTCGGCTAGTTGTATCCCATTTTGGATGGAGAAGTAAATTAAAATCTCCTGCACATATACATGTACCAACACTTTCTGTGGCAATAAGACTGAATATCTCCTTAAAGAACCCTGTACTACTACCAGGGGGTGCATATATATTACACAGCGTGACGTCTTCCTGTTCCATTTTCCCTTTCACCAACACAAATCTTCCCACTTTATCTTTATGTTCTCCAGTAAACTCAAAACCAACCTTGTTCGGTATCAGAATGGCCACTCCTCTTTTTTTGCCAGATCTATGTGAGGCATAATAAATATTTTTGAATCCCATTCTCTTCCACTTCTCATGTTCTTCCTTTGATATTGCGTTTCTTGTAGAAACGCAATATCGATTTTTTTCCCTTTTTAGCTTTGAAACTATCTTACTCCTCTTAATGGGATTCTTTATATATTTATATTCAAAGACAATACCTTATAATACTGCATATGTTCTATGTATTTCCAACTTATTTTCCTGCACCAACATAACGATACTCCCAGCCCTCAGAACACATAATAAACACACATGAACAAAGACAGAACTTGTCTTAACCAAATTAACCAGGTCTTCAATAAGAGAGGTTTTTTTCTCTCCTCTCAGTCTGGGGGGAAATGCCACAGTGTGGGGCCCCTCTCGTTTCCTATTTTAAAAGAAAAAGGGAAACTAAAAAACAAAAACAAAAAACATGTGAGTCACCTGCATCGGACCCTCACCACTCCATGATCAAAGGGGGATCGACGTGCCATATTCCGATATCATCATGCTTTCCACATACCTTAGCATGGAGGTGCCTTCTATGTTCTCAGGGATGCCATATATCCGTATGTTATTACGGCGTGAGCGCCCCTCCAAATCCGTAACCTTCTCTTGGAGCTGCCTCTGGTTATCCAGCAGCTGAACAATGGCATCCCTCACTCCAATGTCCCATTTCTCCTTCCCTACCATGTTTCTTTCCATTTCTTCCAGACGTTTCCCCACCTCCTCCATCCTGCTTGTGGCGGCGGTAACCTGTTGAGTTATCTCGTGTGTTAACTCGCTCATTTGGGCTTTCATGTCCTCTTTCAAACTTGTTCTCACGAGTGATAGCTCCTTCTTCATCTCTGCCTTAAGGTCTTGCATGCCCTCTGCCACTACTTCACTCACCACCTGTCTGAGGGGGCCTAGTGCTGATGTTGTGGCCTCCGCCGCCATCTTCTCGCCCTCTTGCTCAGAGCGTGTTTCATTTGTCTTACTCTCAAGTCGCGTTTCTAAGCTTCGGCCTGGGGCTCGTCCCTTCTTATTTTTATCTCCGCTCATTATTCTTGAGGGGAAAGTCGCTTTTAATGGACTATATTCTTGAATTGCGGATTATTTTAGCTATCGATGCAGGAGCTCCTGTTTATGCTGCTACTCTCGCCACCATGACACCGGAAGTCCCAAAGTAATCTTTTTAACACTAAATCTTAGACAAGCGTTGCTTACTAGTGACATTTTCAGGTTGATGTTTTCATTACATGGATAGATCAACAAGCTACCCAAACTCTCAGCTCATGTTTTGTCTGTCACCTCCTTGGATTTTTTCCTACCAACAAATGGGTAATGACTTATCATGTTCTTTGTCTGTTTGTATTTTTCAAGACTGTTTTAAATTCAGTTCTTCTGCAAATAGTTACTGTGTCTGCATATGGTCAGGAGTGACTGCTGCTGGAAACAGTTAACAGCAGATGATGTTAAAAAGAGACTTAGTTCTGGGAAGTGAGCTGTTCATTTGCTGGAGCTGGTGGGACAGGAAGTAATGTTTTCTTGGATGGGTCAGTCTGTGCCACAATGTCCCTTTTGTCTCGGAGCTCCACGGTGATCCCAGGAGATCTCACCCCCACCCCCATCCCCCTCTGCCCTTCCACATTGGGATCTGACACACAGTCTCCAGGCAGGACTGATCCTCCTTCATCATCATGGGTTTGATAGGATATAGAGCCAAGAGCTTAGTCAGATCACAGATAGCCGGTAATAACCAATGTCTCATGTGACTGCGTGGGAGATTACGTTTCAGTTATAGCAATCCGCCCTCTGTTCAACTTATTTTGAATGCAGTCCTTGAATTTCTTATTAAAGCTGAAAGAGTCCAGTCAGACGGCAGATCTCTTGGGTGTATGACTATATTTGTTTTTCTGATTTTCACTATGATGGTTTCATTTTTTTTAAGTAAATAATGAAAAAATAATAATAAATAATGAAACTGGAGGTTAAAGCTTTAATGATCGTTTGGCCACTTGTGGACAGAAGATGCTCAAAAACACAAATGTTTACCTTATAAAGTTGTGGTCAGTGGTCAACCCAGAGGAGAGTAGCATTATCGTTTGGGAGTTGTAAGTCTGGCCACTAAAATTAAGGTATAAAATTTACTCTTTTTTTTGTTTTAGATCGAATTTAATTGCAAACAATCAACAAAAGATGTTTCAGCTGTTTGCTGTTTTTTGCTGATTCCAGCTTACTTCTAGTTCTGAGACAACGATAAAGTAAAACAGACTAATAAGCCACATGGAACTGAGGAAATTCTTTGTAGGTTCGTAACTGTGTCTCATTTTATTATTAAAATTTTGTTGACTGGCCGAGACAACAGTTTCCTGATGTTCCGGTATTTGTACAAAGTAAGTGAGGCCTGAATGAATGACTGACACAAAGGAAAAGAAGAGAAGGGGAGAGTGAGAATGATGACTTGTCTATCCACATTCTTTGTGGTTAGAGGCTGTGACTGTCCTCCCATCGCCCACATGGTTAGATCACCATAATGCCACACACATTTTCAGCAACAGAACATCCATGTATATGAATGGGGTGAGGGTCCGCGCTGTTTATTTATTTCCACACCAATAAAACCAGCCTGGGAACCTCCTCGACCACATGCTACACGCTCCCGACAGCTGAGCGTACTAGATTACTGGCAGTAGTGGTGTGGAGTCTGCCCTGCCACGGAGGAAAAGATCTCTCATACTGACCACTTACTCAGTGTGTCTCTCTTGCTTCCCACTAGCCCTTCTGCCTTCATGAGACTCATCCAGGCAGCTTAATTTGTAGTATGGGATGTGTGGGTGCTGGTTTCCGCTGCAGAGAGTCATCAGTGAGAACAGAGTCGAGGCTATTTTCTAATGCTGCAGGGGTGGAGGTGCACAGGGAAAAGTCAACCGGCACTGGAGGGCCTAAGGCAGCCAGCTGCAATATCAAAAGATCAGCATGCAAACAAAGCAGAAGGGACCTTCTTTGACTCCGACTGAACAGTTTGATCTTTGTGCTTAGGCTTCTTTCCTAAAGTAATATTTCAAATATGTTTTCACCGCCTGCAGGAAAGATGGCCAAAGAATTTGTAAAAAGAGCTTGTAAAAACAATATTCTTAGTGTCAGCCTGTGGTGGATTGTTTATTACACAACTCCACACTAATAAAATATCCTCTGGTTATGGAGCATTGCCAAGTAACATCTTCAAGCTGTATTTGATCCTCGAAGAGCAGAATTAGTAGAGTACCTTACTATTTGAAAAGGAATGGGAGATATGCATAGCTACACTCAAGTACAGCTGAATACATCAGTTCCTTCTGGAAATTGTGATTTCTACACAGTATTTGCCAACTCTAAATATTAACACCATAATCAAATTCAGAATCATGGTTATGAACCTCAGGGCCCAAGAGTTTATATTGTCAACACAACTTTGGGTCTTTTTCGCCAACTGTGTTATCATTTAACAATGTTAATATTCTTGGTGTAAAAGTTTCATTTATAGAGTTGGCATGTTAGCATGTTAAACAGACTGTACATAAAAAAGACGGGTAAAAACATAACCATGACAACCATGGTGGTGTCAATTGGTTTGTGAACTGTCATGTTAAAGCTTTAACATATTAGCTTTCCTCAGGTCTGACATGTTAAAACACCAAAGTCACAAATTGGAACAAACTAAACGAGACAGCGCTAAGCCAAGGGGGCGCGCGTTCTAACAGGTAAAATTACGTTTTGCTTTTTGTTTGTTTGTTTGTATTTTTCCACACCCAGCAAAGTCTGGTGGATTTGAGGAAGCTGTGACGGTAGCTATAGTCCTTCACCAGAAAACGAGCTTTCTGATACCGACCTAAGTGCCCAAAACAAGTTAACCCAACTTGACTAAATTTTTATTTGGCTACAGCAAATTTGGCATCTAACACATTAACATTCCATTTAGCTTCTGTGTTAGAACCATGCTATGGTTTCCTGCTTTGTACTTACCGCAGAAGAATTGAACAGTGAAGGGATGGGACTGTGGACTGCAGAGTACTGGGACATGATTGCCACGGTTCTAGTAGGATGCTAGTAGTAAGCAACTTCAGTTTTTAATAGCTTTTAATAATAATAATAATAATAATGGATTGCATTTATATAGCGCTTTTCGAGACCCTCAAAGCACTTTACAATTCCACTATTCATTCACTCTCACATTCACACACTGGTGGAGGCAAGCTACAGTAGCCAGAGCTGTCCTGGGGCAGACTGACAGAAGCGAGGCTGCCATATCGCGCCATCGGCCCCTCTGGCCATCACCAGTAGGCGGTAGGTGAAGTGTCTTGCCCAAGGACACAACGACCGAGACTGTCCAAGCCGGGGCTCGAACTGGCAACTTTCCGATTACAAGACGAACTGCCAACTCTTGAGCCACGATCGCTTTATTTTACACCTCAAAGTCGACACAAATCTCAATGACCTATGCCAGCTGTCACAGGTCAAGAGGCAGGCTAAACCCTGGACAGGTTCGCAGCCAGGGCCAGTGCAAACACAGACAGCCTTTCACACTTACATTCACACCTACAGCCAATTTAGAATCACCAGCTAACTTAACACGCATGTCTGTGGAATGTGGGAGGAAGCCAGAGTAGCTGAAGAGAAGCAACCATCACTCCATCTGTTTTCTTATTATTTATCCAACTAGGATCAAAGGTTGTTAGAATTTGGCAGGAGATGGAATATACCTTGGACAGGCTGCTGTCTAGTGTGATCAAACAAGATTTAGATACCAGAAAAACTGAACAAGTATATAAGAATAAAAACAAAAAACAGTAGCCATGGTTGATGAATTATTCATCTTTGTGACAATAAGTACTGAAACATTTGTAGTACGGAAACATACTCGTGAAATGTGCATTAACAACGAACTGAAATGGGGAAGTGCTCACACTAATCTGTTCTGCATCTGAGTAGTTCGGTATGATCCCATTGTGTTCTCCCACTGAAGCGCTTCACAGGAAGGGCACGAACAAAACCCCTTAACTCTGCTCTCTGTGCGAGGTTTCCCACCTGCAGCTGTCACAGCAGACACACAGGGAGATGGGCTGAATTATTAACACACCTCAGTCATGACAGGGGAAAATGACATGACGGGAAGAATAGGGGATGAAGAGAAGATGGAAAGAGTTTGGGGAGGTGAGAGAGTGTATACAGTGAAGCAGAAGGTTTTGTTTTTGACGGCTTTTGAAGACATAAGTGCAGATTGCGCTCTGGAGACAAACTTCCTCCATGTATATCCTTTATTATCCATATCTGAATTCCATCCTCAGAAAGAATTACCATCATCCCATTATCTTCTTGCAGCTCACTCCATCTCTCCATTACCCTTTGGTCTCTCCCCCATCCGGGTTTGCAGAGGCTCCCACGCCAGAGACACACAGGATTTAACACGCCTGTTTCCCCACAAAGCGCTGCACTGTTTGTTCGGTGTGTTGATGCGTTTATAGGCCTAAAGTGGCTATTGTGCAGCCTGCCAGCAGTTTACTCTCAGGCAGTAATACCACTACTTACTACAGTCTGTGGGCTTGTTATGCAATTTGTTTAACTGGTAAGTAATGTGATGCGGTTGTTTTGACTCCTTGTGTATCATCCAGCAGCGTTTGTGGGTAGTGGATGTTACATTGTTTGGAGCTACAATTTCCTGTGTTATTGGCCCTCTTGACTGTTGGGGATCTATGTTGTCCTCACGTGCCAATTCTGCTCCAAAAAAGCCTAACCTAGCTTTGCAGTGAAAGCCCTTCGTTTCCAAATTTGGTGGTGAGTTTTGTATTTTAGATGAACTGAAGCAATCATGCTCCTTTTGTGGTTGAAATTATTCATCTGAGGATAATAAAACTCTCTTTAAAAACCTATTAGATTGTCAACAATGCATTGTCATGAGGCTTAAAATTCATTAGATGTTAATCTTTTTTTTTTTTTTAAACTAAACGACATTAGCAAATTCCAAGACTTTGCTGCTCCTTACGGCGACTAAACTGCTTATAAACAAGAAATGATTCTCATGCAGTTATGAACAGTTAGAATTACTCTACGAAATGTTAATATTTTTTCTCGTGGTATTAAATTTAAAGTGGTCTTCTTCTACTTATTGTAGTTACTCCTCTTACTGTATTCTTCCTATTATTATTACCCGATAGCTAATTCCAAAACACAACTGTTCTTTAAGAACAGTTTGGTGGAGCAGTGAGGACACACTGGGATTTATACAACTGAGCAAATAATACCCAGTGTTGCAAAAAGGTAAAACCATCTGTTTACATTTGTTTTGGAGAAACATGACTGTCATTTTGACTGCTTCTAAGGCAAAATGTGTATTTTAAGGGCACCTAATACTTTTTCAGACCATATTTTTTATTTTGGGAAGCAACTAACATATTGTTGAATTATCACAGTTCAAAATAATCCTTTTTTTGGCACTGGCTTTAAACCACCTTACTTCTGATTGGCTGCCCCTCAGAAATAAAGATGTTTTAAAGCAGGTGGGTGGAGCTTCTGTGCTTAGAGACCGAGCAGTAAGTCTAAGATGGACTGTCCATCATATCATGCAGAACCTTTGTCTGTCACCCAGCATTTGGAGCGTAATGAAGCCTGAACGTTTGACTCTTGTACACTGCATTTCTACAAACCCTGTCGGCATGTTTAATATGAGCACTGACTGCTGTAACACAATAGAGAATAAGTAAACTCGTAATTAGTTCACTTTACAACCCTTTATATTACAGAATTTGCTGCTCGTTTGTAGGCTTTTTATACATGAGCGTGAAACACAAGTTCTGCATCTGTTTAATGTCCCGAGTCCATACAAAGCATAGGAGAAAACAGTCATTCAGAGGACAGTGACTATCATTTCGTAAACTCTGTGAATGATGAGCGGTCTTGCCTTGGTAATAGCCCACTGGCTGGGTTTGCTCACTCTCTGATTGGTGTTTACATTAACACCGTCCAATCAGCCCTCAGTGGCACGCTTGCAGTGGTGTGTGTATCTCACTGGGATCAAGGCTCGCCTGGAACCAAATTAGCGCATTCCCCGCTCAAGTGTGTGTTTTCTGTCTCAAAGGACTCATTAGCTGCGTGTGTGCGGTTTGCGAGTATTTAAGGTGCCGTGCTTTCCATTGTTTTAAAATTGCGTTTCAGCATCAGAATACTGGCAGTTTTGGCCAAATGGAGATGGAGTGTAATCTCCGTGCCCACATTTTCTCATGCTCGCCACCTGTTGAATGAGGAAAAGCAGGACCGTGTTGCGTTGGTGGCCTGGTAGTCAGCGGTCAGAATAGCTCCCCGAATGGACCGATTCCTGTTTTTAAAGGTTAGGCCTTCATGCGAGGCAGGCTGCCTGGCCTAGATGGTTTTAAAAAGTGAACTTTAGCTTAAGAATAGATGCTTCTGTGCCAAGAGAAACAAGTCTGCACTTTCCTCGTTCAGAGTCAGGGAATGTTTTGTGGTTGTTCCTTGTGGGTCAGATTTGTTGCTCCACTCATGACTCAGGCCTTTTTTTTCTTTCTTTTTTTCTGTTTTCCAGCACAGTTGTAACACATGGAAACACGCATTTCGGGAAAAGATAGAAGGAAGGAGAGAGCAGGAAAGTGGGGAGGGAGGGGGAAGCTTTTTGAGGTTAGTTAAGAAGTAAAGTAAATACACTCAGTCAATAAATGGTATCATAAAGCTAAATGTGATTTCATCTAAGTCTAATCTTAAATCAAGGCCCAAATATTTCACATCAACTGTGCAGTTCGTTCGACAAGCAGAAGCCAAACTCTGGAGATGTAGTTTCTCGTGTGATTTATAGGTGGCAGTAGAGAGCTGCTGTGGACGATTCCCCTGGTAGTTTGTGTCAGGGTTGTAGCACACAAACAGAAGGTGTGCAGAAGTAAGCCACATTCTGCACCAGTGGGCTTCTGCATCCAAAGTAATCTCCAAAGTCATTTTTCACATTACAATTTTATTTTTATTTTTTTTTTTGTAACAAAAAACCCCCATAATTAAATAAAGGGAAAAAAATAACAGAATTGATTCATTAATTTATTTATTCAGTGGGAATTTTTTTAAAAGTCACAGTTTTCTAAGCTGGACTTTAATTTACATTGTTGTTGATAATTTGTTAATGAAATCAATGTGGGGAAAAACAGTTCTGTCCAGTATTATGTAATCATTTGGATAATTTGTCAGTTCAAATGAAACTAAATATATTTTTTATTTTATATTCATAAGACAAAACAAGCTGTTGAAAAATACTGAGGCTATTTTGGGTATTTTCCCACCAATTTCTAGAGTAATTGATAAGTTGATTGATCTAACACTGAAAATTCAATAAGAACCTTCATTTTAATTTGTTACAATAAATAAATTGAATAGAAATATTTTATACTTAAGAGTAATCTAGTTTCTGAAGAATTGAGAAACAAAAACAAAAAACTGGTAATTAATGTTGATGTTTGGTCATTAGGTATTATTTTTATATGGGGAATTTGAAAAACTTGACTAAACCATAAAGAATAGGTCATTATAGCCACATAATAATGATGAACAATCTCCTTGGATCCACAATTCACAAAATGCACGCACATAAAAAATTTTTGAATTGGTTTTAAGTTTTAATATTACTCGAAGCTGTCATAGGACGTTGCCCCCTGCAGGTTCGTGTGGGTCATTACAGGTGGTCTACAGGTAAGCAAATTCGATAGCAAGTTTAGGCTTCTCTGGGTTTGTTGGTGTCCAATTTTCATTGAGATGAATCAAGAAAAAAAAGACGCCAATAAATCAAGTGAGGAAAAACAAAAGACAGGAAAGGGATCAAACCAGGTACAATGTTGACAATGGAGAAATGCTATTCTACATAACTGCCAGATTAATGCTGTAATACTGTTTTCCTGAACAGCTCCATCATGCCTGGATCCTTTCCTCCTCTAACATTCTTCCTTCCATTTTTTAGTTCTTTGACGAGTGATTGACAATAGCCCGTAGCATGTTTGTTGTTACGATACGATGCGAATACCACAATGAACACACAAAGCAGGGCTCGTTTGTTTAATGAGTTTGGTGTAGTTGGTAAGAGAAGATGGCCGAGGAGAAAAGATGGTAACCAGGGATTACGCTAAATATTTATTAAACTCATCAATCTTCCTGTTGCTGTTGCTATGTCCTCCAGGGACACATTTGGCATTAATGGCAGTAAGCTTCATAGCTTCATACTGGATATTCTGTAATGATTTATCTGAAGCTGTGCTGGTTGTTTGTAGCAGCGAACAAAGAAGTCATACCTGAGAAGAGTGCTCATCTAATTCCAGGTAATCTGCTTTTGTGAGGATTTATTGCTGCACGAAAAGCTACCCCCCCATAATTAGACCCAGCCTACAATTAGAGGCTTAGAGTTTGTGGTATGTAGCTTATTATTACAGCTATAAATAGCTTAATGCAAATCTAAATATTTACTCATATAGAAAGGGTAGGTTTGACCCAACAAGTCTTGTTTTGTGTGTTTGCTCTGTGCCTATTCTCCTGTGTAATAAAGTTGTTATTTGATTAGTTAAGTAAATGATCAGTTCATCAGAGTCAGCAGATTTTAAAACGGAACAGCTCAATAAATAAACAGATTGTTTTAATATTTCAGCTAATGCACAAGTATGTTTGCTGAAAAAAAATGTGAAGAGTCTTTTACAATGCAGTTATAGAGAGCTAGTTAAGTTGGTAACTACAGTAGCCTCAGGGAGAACGCTGCTTCTCTTAAACTACCGCACATTTGGACAAAAAAATGGAAAAGTTACTAAACTATTAAGATAAAAATATTGAGAGCCTCCAATTAGGGCTGTTCGATATAACGATATATGACGATAGATGACGATATAAAAACGTCTATCGTTTCATTTTACGCTATAGTTTGTTTCGTGGTGTCGCAAAATAAACTGTTTATAGCAATATTTTTTCATCGTTTTGATGGTCACTGTAGTGGCTATATTCATTTCTTAAAGTTCTCTCTTTCTCTTATATTTAATATAACCACACTACAGACAGACAAGCGCCTGTTTTTATGTGTTGTGGTTAGCAACAACGACGGTAACACCATCGCGTGTCCGCTTGTTTATGTTCCACATAAACCTTTCACAATAAAGCTCAAGATCCTGTTGAGACTTTTCAAAATAAACTGAATCATGTGAAAGAGCAGGTTATTTACGGATGAGAAGTAAAAAAGAGCCGCCAGGTGCTAAAAAATAAACCTTAGACTCAAACGTTAGAACAGGCTTTTCCCCGCAGCACGCTGTGTAAGAAATACTCACAAAGAAAACGGCGGCTGTTACAACTTATGTCTAAAAATGTATAGTTTCATGCATCGGTTAAAACACTGGACTCCAGCTACACGACGCCCAGCTGGAAACACTTCACGCAAGTCGAGTTGCCCGAGATTCACAGAATTTACAGAAAATGTTACATTTTTGTGATTTATATCGTTATCGGACGATAGAATTCTTATATCGGGATATGAGATTTTGGTCATATCGCACAGCCCTACCTCCAAGGCATTTTCTTTTCATATAAGACTAAAATGCTTTTATTCTCAAAATATGGTTATATTTGAACTAAAGGAGGTGGATGGTTAAATTTGAACTTCTACAGCGCTGGCAAAGCAAGTCACAAAAAAAAAAGCTGAGTAATATTTTTTGCCTATAATTATTGGCACCACTCAGAATCATTGGTATATTAATTTTTTTCAGTAATGTAACGCACCGTTGTTATATTTCTGTAGGAGACTGAAAAGTAAAGGATTTGTGTGAGAGTGTGTTTATGGGGGGCATTGTTGGAGGGGCTTTGGGAAGGTTTGGGAACCACTGTGCGTTCCCACTCATTTCTCTTCAATCAATTTCAATATCAAACTTTTTTTACTGAATCAAATTACACACAACGAAAATAATACATGAAACAAACTCGATACAATAATAATTATTCTGTTCTATTAATGTGCTCTTTTAAAAACATTTATTCTAGAATGAACAAACAAACCAACAAAAAACTTTCATAGGCCAAAGGAGGTCATCATAGACCTTTTTTCACACCTGAAAACAGCTTATTTGGTTTCCATTTGCATAAATGTCAGCACATTTGCAATAATCGTTACGAGTTTCTTTTTTTATATCTCTGCTATGCTTTGTCAGGATTTGGTTTGAGTATTAACTTTGTGGCTTCTTCTGGGGTTTCATGCTCCATGTGCAGCAATAATATCGAGGGCGCAGCACCCAGAAATAACAGATTTCCAGTTTAAGTTGCAGATAAGGTAGACTCGAATCACATGGAGCTGTTTGCTATGCAAATAGGTGTTGGTTTAAGTTTGTATTGCCGTGTCTGTGATTAAAAAACAAACAAACAAACAAACACGTGCGAAACTAGTATAACAACTTGAGTTTACACAAAGAGCGCAGAGACACACAGCTCAGTTGACAGAGAGATTTGGTTTTATTGGTATCTTTCTCTAGTGTGCATACATAGTGGTAGAATTATAGTGTGTGTACAAAGGGATTTCAATGAGCAGACTCACTGACTCGAAGCAGTAAGGCTTAGCAAAGGGGGGGAAAAAAGTCTGTTTCAGCTTGTTTGTTTCAAAAGCGGCTGTCAAACAGCAGCTAGGCTTTATTATTTTTTCATTATGAAAATTAGTCTTAATATCTTCTTCTGTCATCAGTGCAGCCTCGTAATTACACTATATCCCCAAACACCCACACTGGCTGTGACACACAGTGAGAAGATGCAGCTCGCTCAATCCTTCCATAAGTGACATAAGCTCATTACTCACAGTAAACATTGTTGCTAATCTGCGAACACAAGTACCGACTGCTGCTGCCCACTCTGTGCTGCATGATCACACCCTAATAGATACAACACGCACACACACAAAAACACACACTTCCTCTGCTAATTGCATGTTTGTGTAATTCTGCCGTGTGTTTGGAGTTTCTCTTCCCAGCGTGTCCTGCAATTGTAATTGTGCCACTGCAGACTGTACAGAAGCTGATGTTTCAAGTACTTCTAGGGATAAAAGGCAGGCTAGAAGAAGAAGAAAAAAAAATGGCGGCGTAATTGCTGTATCATAACCTGTAAATTTGCTTTTTAAGTGTGTCATGATCTGTAATTGTTCCAAAAGACACTGTTCCCTTTATTAGTTTTGTCTAAGAATGTGTTTGGGTGTTCTCTATGGTTCCCCGTGTACAAATATGCGTCTGTTGTGCAATTTGAGGATTGCAATGTATTTACAAAAGCCCGCTGTAATGAGCTATGATCTCACATGTTTGGATCACACTGTGGACCGTGGAACAAAAACAAGAAGAGGAGAGGCAGGGTTTGAAATGAGTGCAGATGTAATAAGTAGGCGAGAAGTTACAACATTAGATGTTAATCTATACGAGTGTAATTGTTTTACTCTCTTGTTGACGTGCTGAAAGTCTTATTGTACAGCATGATTTTTTTATTTTTTTTTTACATTTCAGTACCTGTGTTGTGTGTTGGGTGCTGTCTTTGCCTGCGTGTTTTAATTGAAGCTTTAAATCACACTGTCAAACCTTAATGAAGGGTTGGGCTTCTCTTAACGTGTTCCCATCAACTAAACAAACAGGCCTTTATTCTCAGAGAGAGTAAAATGTTCAAGCACAGTAAACAGTCACTCAGCAGACAATAACAGATGTATAAGCTTTGAGAGATAAACAAAATCTTTTGTTTGTTTTTCACGTGTCATTCTTTAGTGAGTTACAGTAACTTTCTGGAACATTAGGAAATTCTTTTAATACTTGTCAAGTTTTAGAGGTTAACAGCTTGTAAGCTAGCAAACTGTTAAACGGGCACATCATGAGAAGGCTGTGGCTTCAGGAGGTAGAGCAGCCCTCTGCTGATCGGGAGGTTGGTTCGATTCCTGGCTTCTTCAGTCTGCATACCAAAGTGTCCTGGGGATCTGATGCATGCATCAGAGTGTAAATTTTAGAAAGAAAGCACTTTAGACACAGAAAAGAGTGCTTATGTGTGATTGAGACATGTTGTGTTACTCAAGTAGAAAAGGACCGTCTAAAAACCAGTCCATTCTTCAGTTGAAAGGTGAGAGGATTAAAGTGCAATGCTTCGATTAATATAACTGCGCGTACAAATTCAATCAAACTGATCAGATGCTATAGTGCTATATATGCTATATTGCTACAGTCTTGCTTTTTAGTAGTTTTTCTGCATATGTGGCGAAGCTTTGACATGATGGGTTCCTAGCAGGTGTGAAGCAGCTTTACCTGAGTATTCATGCAAAAAATAAATTGGAACTACATCAGAATGATGGAGTATTTAAACAAAAAAGAGCCAGACCAACAGAACAGGCTGTGTTTATCTTTACAGCAAATTTCGATGCAGTTTTAGTCTAAATTTAGGCATCTAAAACGGGGTGATCGTGGCTCAAGAGTTGGGAGTTTGCCTTGTAATCGGAAACCGGTTCGAGCTCCGGCTTGCACAGTCTCAGTCGTTGTGTCCTTGGGCAAGACACTTCACCCGTTGTCTACTGGTGGTGGTCAGAGGGCCCGGTGGCGCCAGTGTCCGGCAGCCTCGCCTCTGTCAGTGCGCCCCAGGGCAGCTGTGGCTACAATGTAGCTTGCATTCACCAGTGTGTGAATGTGTGTGTGAATGGGTGGATGACTGGTTGTGTAAAGCGCTTTGGGGCCCTTAGGGACTAGTAAAGCGCTATATAAATACAGGACATTTTAAATTATAACACATTAAATACGTTTGGAAGATTACTTCCAAACTACTCTGGCCTTTCTATACAGATTAGTTCTGATTGGGTCCCAGATTGTTGTCTTCTCATTTTTAGTTATTGGCTCAGGACACTGTAGTTCTTCCACACCACAGTGAGGATATATCTCGATGGGTCTGGCTTAGTTTTGGGGGATTGTCCTGTTATAATATAAGGGCATGCACTAAACTGTTGCCAATTCACAAATACTGTGTGTGAATCCTGAGCTGAGTGTACGAACACACACGGCCCATCGACTGGCACATTCTGTCGAGCACTTTGGTGCTGCCAGACATGTGAGTGGCAAATAGAAAAAAGATCATTAATCAAACTATCAGCCCTGGTTCATTGTTTCTCTCGGCCTTACTGTTTGCTTTAGATTTTTCCGTCTTTGACACAGTGGAAAATGTAGAAAAGTGTCTCTGAATCTTAAAAGTATATGGGAAGGAAAGCAAAATGGGTTATTTTCACACACTCTGAACAATGTTATAGACGTAAATACGCTTCAGAAGTTGCCCATAAATGCTTCAGTGTCTCGTTTCAATCCATTTAGCCTGTTGAATCATGGTCTCACACACACTTGAGCGTCTATTCAGAGTTACTTGCCCTCACAAAAGGAAAGAATTGTGAGAAATTAGTTTCCGTCACTGCCTCCTTTTGTCACCCAGTGTTCCTAAGAAGCTCATTCCTTGCTGCTCCTTGCCTTCAGGCTGCTGTAGGATAAGATCAAGATTACTCTCCTTTATAATCATCATTAGCGCTGGTAAATGTCTGACAGTGTGAGAATCTGGTATCACGGCGCGATAAATGTTCTTCATGATTGCTGATTGTCGCTGAATAGAATCGCGTTTGGTTTTTCCACAACGCCATCAATCAGGCGCGCTGGCGTCCGACGGGGCAGGTTAGGCCGACGGACAGACGGGGTGATGCAGATGTGTTCTGGGGTAACTGTTGACTTGTTACTTCTCAGCCTCGTCTCCCGGAGCGCAGAGAGGGTTCTGTAATTGTTTTTGTTTCAGTCCAAGCTGGTTTCATCATTATCACATAAATCAGCTAACGGTGGTGTAATCATTTATCATAAAGAGAAACTACACTGAGGTTATCTGTTGGGCTCCAGCCAACGCTCATTTTAAAATTAATTATTCTCTTGAATGTTTTTATCTGAACCAGCGCAAAACTTGGATTTTAGTGTTTATATGTTCTGATAGTGGGGAAAAAAATCTAAATAAATCCTATGTTAAATTAATATAAGGATACGTTTTGTTGCTCTTGAATTGTTACCAAGACACATTCGTCAGGATCCATGCCTGTGAGCTGATGATACATCTGTGACCGATGAATTTTGACTGGGCTATTGAATTAGTAAAATGTAAGAAAATAGGCAGTAATAGTTTCCCACATTAAAGGCTTGTTTTGTGTTTAGTACTGACTAATAACAGCATAACCACACCTTTTTGAGAAGCTGGAACCACTGACTTTTCTAATGGTTAAGTGCTGTCAATAAATTTTTAATGACTCCACTAAACGGCGAGCTAAAGCAAACCATGACGCCGACTCAGTGATGTGCACAAAACCGTTGAATTCAAAAATCTCTCCAGGCTGTTTTCTTTAGGACAGAGCCGTGGCAGGCCCCATCTGAGGTGTATAAATCGCTTTGAAAAGTGCCCTCTTAACAGGTAGGGCGTCATAGACATGCCTAAACTGAAGTAAGTGACCCTGAGATGTGTGTGATACTCACGCATGTGTTTGTTCAGCTAAACATATCAGAAAAAGCACGCTTAGGTCCGCGATTATGTGCGCCTCGAGTGTATGTTTGCGTCCTCGCGTGTGCATGTGTGGGTGTGAGTTGACATGCGTGTGTGATGATGAAGACGAGGAGGAGGCATGGGGAGGGGTTGCGAGTGGGCGACGATAAGTACCATCTAAGAGAGAAGTGAACACGATTAGTCAGGAGATAATCTCTGCTTTCCTCAGTCTGTGTGCAGTGTGGGCAAACTCCAAAGAAAACACTCGGCTGTTTTCTTTACTTTGCACAGTCTCACACACACACATGCGCGCACACACGCACACAAAACGATTACTGAGAGTTAAGCAAGAAATTACACAGGGAAGAGTGGGGTTGTTTTTTTATGAGTGTGTATGTGTGCTTTAGTTTGCACTACTTGTATGGCTGCGTATCTCTCCGCCACATCCGGGTTTTGCTCACACTCTCTCTCTGCTGTAGGTGACCTCGTCACATTTGGCTTGCTGGGGTGTAACAGACGCAGAGTCCTCTATGCGCTTCTTCCCTCAATTATTAATATAATGATGGGAAGAGGGGAAAAAAGAAGCCATGGATACACAAACACTGGTGAGGGGAGCATTCACTCTTTCCCCTGACCGGCCAGTCATTTTGATGCTGACAGCCATTACACACACACACACCTGGGAATTTGATCTTCCCATGCTAAATCTTTCCTGTATCCACATGCCAGGGGAATGGGAATATCTACTCTGGCATGGAGCTGGCTTGCTAGACTCACAGTGTTTACACATGTGTGGCCGAAGCAGGCCACCACCACGGCTAAACGTTTACAGTAATAGTCTCCAAGTGATGCCTGTTTGTAATAAAAGTCAAACACCCTGCCCGGTCCAGTGAAACCAATCTGTCGTCCTGATCTTATTATAGTCAAATTAAACTGTCGTGCTCGGGCCAGAGAGGCCGTAAAGTGTACAGCTTGAATAAAAACACACTCGTCCTCGACTCCGCCGTCATCGTGCACAGGTGTTTGTACTTGATACACGCATGCCCAGACACTGGTGGGAATATTCAGTTATTTTAAGCAAGTCTGCTTAAACACACGTTTACTCACACGTTACATTATTCTGTGTAAAGTGTTATTTCTGGGTCTTTATGTCGCTATCAGAGACAATGAGATTACAAAGTAGAAGAACTGATAAGATGTTTTCTGTGGTCCAATTAAGTTGATTAATGCAATTAAAACATTATTTGAAAAATGTGTATGTTAATATAAATGACAAATTCTGGCACGTGAAATAGTTCAGTTTTTCTCAAATGTTAAATGTCATCCAAACTGGAGTTGTTGTTGTTCTTGTTGTGTGACTCTACATCTTTTCACTATACATTGTTGCGATACTTTTTATATTGATGTAAAAATATAACATAGGTGTAAAAAATCAAGGTAAAACAAAAAAAGAAACTCAACTCAGTTATGTTTTGCTAGCTTTAAAAATGCATTCTAATAAATCACATATATGTTTTATTGATTGATTGATTGATTGATTGGCAGTAAAGCAAAACTAATATTTTTACAGTACTGTTTTAAAATGATGTTATCTAAATGTATTTCTAAGAAAATAATGTTAATTGTGCCATTAGTGCACTGTTATTCACACCACATGAGCAATAACTTAAATAAAAGTAATATAGTAGTCCACTTTTACACAACTTTAAAATGCCACAGAGGAGCGAATGTCTCTGAAATTGTAAACAGAAAGTTTCAATTTACTGCAAATCAAAGAAAATTATGTTGAAGTTTTTTTTTATGTTTATTCACGAATTTACATTTTTAGTTTGTTTGCAAAATGATTCAAAAATGTAAAAAATATGTTTTAAAAATGAATTAATAAAAATGTAATTTCTTAACAAAATAAAAAATTCATAAATGTTCAATTTTAATTAAAAAATAAAAGGGGGGGGGGGGGGGAACATTGTCTATTGAAAGTAAATATTTGCGATGCAGCATGAAGCTCCAGCCTTCACAGCTGGTGCTGAATAGTTTTGGACTCTGCTCAGCCGTCTTTTGTTTCTCTGGATTGTGTCTAAACTTGTATCCTTCTGCCAGTGGAGCTCTCAGAGAGCGAGCGAGACAACATCTCAGAGCCAGATGTTTCTCTCCTTCTTTGCTGCTCAGCGACATGTCTTCATTCAGGGTGCGTAGACCCTGCTCGGGTTTAAGAGAAATGGAGGCATTACCAGAGTGTCAGTCAGCACCTTTCTGCCCTAGGGAGAGCCACAATATACACACACACACACACACACACACACACACACACACACACACACACACACACACACACACACACACGTTACTTATGGGTAACTACAGTGTTGCAGCCCTGTTTTATGGAAAGACTTGGTTCCCTTCTCGTTTATTGACTTTGACTTGTGGGTTAAGTGAGAAAATAACGTCCATCATAACCACATGTAAAATCTAACTGCTACTGTTACTTGTTTTTGCAGATTTACAGATCACATTGGGGTTGTTACTGTAGTTCAGTACAGTAATTCAAAAAGCCCTTAGTGTTAAAGCCTTGTTACTTAACAGGTATCAGCTGATTCTGTCATTTCACTTAGAAAAATTTGGGCGTTTGTTGATGAAAATGTCAATACATAGGACCACTTCATGCAGCAGAGTAACAATCAGAGCAGCTGGGTTTGGAAGGACATTTTTGTGTCTTTGAAAGTTGTTGAAAGAGGCAAGACTTTCTGGGACATTTTTATCTTGTGTAATAAAACCAAAATAAAACCAACAATCGAGGGAAAAAAACACATGAACATGATTGAACTGTAGTCAAATTTACAGATAGGAAGTAAAAGACTGTTCAAAGGACATTTTGTTTTTAGCTGGGCCTATGGACAGATCATTTTGCCTGAGGTGGTAGGAAATTAAAAAGTCTTTTATAAGTTATGACAGGGACAATTTTTTGCACAATTAAAATCCGAGTAAAAATAAGCTGTATCCTATCCCACTTGGAACAAAATCTCTGGAGAGAACGATACTGGCGATGAGTTTCCTGTTCCAAATGATTTCCTGTTGCTGGAAACCTTTCTAAAATCTTAAAAGGGCTTTTAAAATCCTTTTAATTCCATTTAACTCATAGAGACATTACCTGCACCATGGCACTGTTGAAGTCTTTTCTTTTATGAGATGGCAGACTTCACCGTCCATAAATACATCAGTAACTAGCCCCAGCACGATTTAGTGCACAACCCTCAAAAGCGAGCTGCTGAGTGATTCAGACGCAAGTCCACACTGATATCTGGTGTCTACTGTCTTTATGTTTTTACGAGTTCTCTGTCCTCGCCTCTACTCCGCTCCTTTGCTACAGAAGCCAAAGCAACAAAGCTCTCAGACGTCCGCTTTCCCGGTACGGTTCACCACAACCTGTCCATCCAGGGTCGCCTTACCCATTTACCGCGTGGGAGCGGATACCGAGTTGAGCTCACAGAGACCCATTCAAAGCCTTGCATATGAAACCTCTTCCTCTGCAGTGATACCTTACACTTCATCTGCATATTCACATATTCAGAACTCAGGGCTGGCTTCCTGTCTATACGAGATAGAGGGAACACAGGGCATAGTCAGAGCTGATGTGTTTTCATTAGTTATCAAAGGGTTTTTAACATTGCATTTTGGAAACCAAACAAGAAACGGCAGCAAAGTGTTCCTCACAAAGCTCCTGAGAGTAGGCAGACACCAGCGGTGAGATTTGCATATCTTGGCATGAATCTGACTTATATAAAAGAAATTCAGTCACAACAAAAAGGCTGATAATTCTAAGCAATTGCCACCTTAACTGCCATTTGAGGAATTCAGCTGAGACATGCCCATCACATAGTCGTCATGGATCATCTCTCAGTCCGACAGCAGGTATCAACAGACGCACACACGTAGAAATGAGAGATGCTATTGTGTCTGTGACACAATCTTCTAGTGCGGTTAGACTTGTAAGCAAACAACAACATACCACAGTGACACTCCTGGTCCTCTGCCAGCAGAGCCCTGGCAGCCGATACTCTCAGCTAATCGTGGTCTCATTGAAGGTGATGGGTTTTTAGTTTTTGTCTGTTCCTGCATGCACGCAGAAAATGTCTGCAGCCGCTGGAATATAAATCAGTGCATACATTCACAATGTGTTCAAACAGTTGACACGGACAGCCACTGACAAAATCCGTCCTTTTGTTCATATACTTTCCTTGGGATCGCTGTCTGAGTAATGACAGTGATGTGTTCTTTAAATGTCTAGATAAAACAGGCATTTTGGTCTGCTTTCTTGGAGAGTAATGAAGTCATGATCACAATTAAATGGAAGAGCTTTGGACTAAATCAACCCATACTTATCTAACTACTTGGAGGAATATTAGTCCTTACTGCAGGAATAAAAAAAATATTTCAAGACATTTTCCCTACATTTATGAAAGGCCTTAAGCCAGAGCTGAGTGCAAAGTCTCCTCAAGGTAGATAGCAAGGTAACAAATTAGCATGTGCTAACAGGATGCACAATGCTGACAGTCTACTACTAATTGGAAATTATAATACAAAGTAAAAAAAACTGTGTGTGTTTAGATTCCATTTCAGCTGTTGCTTCTATCCACATGATTAGACTTTACAATTGTATTTAACTCTCAGTTCTAATGATTGAATTAAATTAGAGGAAATTATAAATAATTAAAATGAATACATTTTCATTAAAGTGTAGTTGTCAGGATTGCAGATCTTTACTGTTATTGCTTTAAGTCTGCCGTGTCTATACTAGTTCTTATTATGGACAACATATAATTAATTAAAGAGACTGTGATTAGGGATTGAGCTAATACTGATGTTTAAAATAACAGTATGACCAATAGCCAATGCTGATTTGAACTTTAAAGTAGCTAAATACTTTTAAGATGTGTTTCAGCACTGCTGATATGATAATGAGACTAACAGCTTCTAAAATCACTACATTTAAGCCTTATTTTTAGCCTAAGTCTGAAACTTCACCCTGCTGGTCTTGCGTGAATATGATTATTTTCTCGAGCAGACATCTGGGTAGCCAGAGGTTGCACTTGTGGTTTAGCCAGGTTGCTGGTGGATCGTGAGATAGTTCGGGTCAGGAGACCTTGTTCCTACAGTGCATGTGCTTCTGTGGGCTGATCAGGATTTATTCTTCAGCCACTGTCTTCTTTTCATATCAGCACACTGTGTAAGCCACACAAACCACTTTACTAAAGTTTGAAGTCAGTACAAAGTTTTTATAACTTGGTTTCAAACAATGTATTCCACAAGCTTTTTCCCCTTCGGGGATTGGATTGCATTGTTTAGCTTTTCTTTCCTGGAAATATTCCTGTCACATGTTTCTTTGACATTATCTTCCAATCCTTATCCCACCACGACGGAAAGTAAAAGGAAAGCCATTCTGCTGCCCCGCGTAGCAGAAAAAGCCTTTCCATTGATATTGAAAACTTCCAGCAGAGCACTTCCCCTTCCCGAAAACCCTTCCCTGCCACAGGCCTCCTTCAAAGACAGGCCACTCCGCAATGATCCGACCCGGCATGCCGACCCCTGCTCCGATGTTCCCGCCCTGGTGAGAGAGGCGGGTGGAGCTGGGTTGGACTTGAACCCAGGCAATTGTCTTCTGCTAACCTTTCTCTTTATGTGTATACGTGACTTTGTGTGGTTTGTCTAGATTTTTGTGTGCGCACGTGGATCTGTAAAAGTGTGAGTCATGATTTTCTTCTGATGACATGTTGATGTATTCAGGATCAGGTGACATGCACAGATATAACACTGAGAGCCACAAAGATGGAAACAGTTTTTTTTCTTGGTAATAGTACATGACTAGTATTAGGGTCAGTGGCTTTGGTAAAAAAAAAAAAAAACACTCATGTTAGTCTCACATGAGTGTCAGACAAATAAGATAAAATACAATTAATCATTGTTAATCAATGACATGTTTTTTTACTCACCAATGAATGGCAGTGCGTGCCAAAAATAAGTGTGGGGCCATCCTTTGGCATTGTTTTGGCTGGTTGTGCACCTTTGTGTGGCCAGTGTGTCTGGACCAGCTAGGTTCAAGTGTATGATTATGTATATGTCGATACCGGGCCTCAGAGGTTCCAAGATAGTACAGAGGAAGAGGAGGAGTTCTGGAAAACTCGGTGATTGCTTTAATTCCTGTTTTAACTTCTTTTACTGTTACACCAAAGTTAGTTCAGAGCTTTTTCTCTGAGTGGCGACACCTACCTTTAAGGAGAATACTGCAGCCTGTTTGTACACTTCAAACGTCAGTTGCTAGGACTGTGGTGATATCATGTGACCATAAATAGACCGTTATACTCCTAAAAACTTCACTGAGACTTCACTGAGGCCTCCCCAGATAACGACCTTATCGAGTTGAGGGTTTAGCCTTAAAAAATGTTGTGTATTGGTCTCTTTGATTGCTCTTAAGAATAAGCTAAACTTGATAATGAAGGATGGTGGACACAGTTCAAGAGAATCCAGCAAAATGTAGTAAGCCAACTGGGTGGCCACAACTTAGCGCACACTGACCACATTGGTCATGCTCATTACCTCAAAATTGTCCATCCATTAAAATCTTTGGAGTCAATATCATTGCACTTTGTTGAGGCCAGTGTCAAACTCTTCAGCTATTCGGAGCCATTTTAATAGAGATAGATGGCAGAGATTAAATTCCTATCAAGGCCCAGGCTCTGCAGCACGTACTCCCATTAAGCACGGCATGATACCTCTTCCCAGTAAGGCCTGCCTTAAGTGCCATCATCTCAAGATGGATGACCAGTACAAATGTGTGTGTTTGTCTGTGTGTGTTAATAAGTGTTTGCTTAATTGTATTATTTGTTGAAGCACTCAGCTAATATCTGTAAGCCTACTTTTTATAGATATTTTAGTGTAATTTGTGATTATAATTCACCATAGCTGTGTGTGTGTGTGTGTGTGTGTGTGTGTGTGTGTGTGTGTGTGTGTGTGTGTGTGTGTGTGTGTCAGGGTTTTGATTGATTATCTTTGCTTCCCTTAACTGAACTGCGTTCAAACAGAACAGAGTGGACTTGGCTTGCGCTCATATAAAAATATGAGCATGTGTGCTGATTTATATACTTGAATCTGAGCCAGTTATTTCTTAATACAAGTATAATAGTTTAAGAGACTTTACTTAACAGTGTGGCAGTGTAGTGTAATGCCCCCTTCCTTTGTGTCCACCTCTGTACTGTTTCCCTTTTCTGTATCTGAAGAACACACAGGTACCCAGCTGAAGAAAAATAAAATGAGCAGGTACTGTGAGGGAGGAAAGAGACAGGAATGGGGGGAGCTGGTGAAAGACATGGAGGGAGGCGTTGAGATAAGAAAGTGCTAATGTCTCTAATACGCTCCAGATGAAAGCCGTTGGTGTGACGGAGTTGGGAAAGGCTGGCCACTCCTCCTCACACCATCTTTGAGGAGTGTCCTGATGTGTAGAGGCTAGACGTCACCATAGAAATGGAGACAAAAACACTCACATGGTTACAAATGTGCGCCACTGTGACGTCGTGTGTGTGTGTGTGTGTGTGTGTGTGTGTGTAATTTCGTTTACCCATCCCTGTTCTTCTTTGGTTTAGCAGTGTGCCAGCACAGTGAAGGCCCTGCAGGTTTTAGTGACATCACTGATGTCATCACCGTATCGCTCTCAACACATTGATGCATAAGGAAGATGTCTTACTTGAAGAAATTGATTTCATAATTGGAAAAATCCGGTGGAAAAAGTTTGATGTTGATATTATTTTGTTGTTAGTACCAAGTGGGTTAGTAATCAAGCCTGAGCCCAGTGAGATCCACACGTTGGCATAGTTTTAATGCTAAATTAATTCTTCTTCTAATATGATTTTTTTTTGGCATTTTGACTTTTTATTGAATAGTAACAACCTGGACTGCTGCTTTTGGGCTACGGAGCATGTGGTCGCCTGCTCACCCACTGAGCTAAACTGCCAAATGAATTCATTTTTAATTTATATTCTTTAATTAAGTAGCAATCGATTGGACTGAGATCTGGGGAATTTAAATGCAAAGTCAACACCTCAAACTCGTTGTTCCTTGCTTTTGTTTTGGCTTTGTGGCAGAACACATTATCCTACTGAAAGAGGCTACAGGCGTAAGGGAGTACCATTTTTATGAAAGGGTGCACATGGTGTGCAACAATGCTTAGGTAGCTGGTACTAGTGATGGGATTTCCGGCTCTTTTTAGAGATCCGGCTCTTTCGGTTCGGCTCACTAAAAAGAGCCGGCTCTTTTGGTTTGGCTCACTAAAAAGAGCCGGCTCTTTTGGCTCCGAACCGGCTCTTCAGGTTGTTTTGTTGCTTTAATTAATTTATTATTAACAATAATATAAAATTGTGCACAAAAGGAATTACTAATGTAAAAAAAGTGGTTTTATTTATATATGTTTATATATAAATATAAAACACATTTCTAGCATGAACTGAACTTCCAAAGCAGAGCTACTAGATCACTTAAATTACACAATTGAAAGCATGTGTGTATTGTTTGTGTATTTATACACAGGCACTCATATATATTCAAATAATTTAAAAAAAAGGTCATTTACCTGTTACTACCACACACCAAATCCGGTCGTTGGTACTTGCTGGCTTGTGTAGCCACAAGGTAACAAAAGCTCAACACTGCGCCCAGCATCCTGGAGCACTTCTGTTGTCTTTTGTACGTGTTTTGAGTTTTTATGTGCTTCTGAGTTTTTATGTGCTTCTGAGTTTTTACGTGTTTTTACGTGTTTTGGAG
The DNA here is from genome assembly GCF_057382185.1 of Mchenga conophoros. Taxonomy (NCBI): domain Eukaryota; kingdom Metazoa; phylum Chordata; class Actinopteri; order Cichliformes; family Cichlidae; genus Mchenga; species Mchenga conophoros. The sequence continues at coordinate 13,068,748 of NC_140542.1, forward strand.
TTTGTACGTGTTTTTACATGTTTTGGAGTTTGTACGTGTTTTTACATGTTTTGGAGTTTGTACGTGCTTCAGGGTTTGTATGTGCTTCAGAGTTCGTACGTGTTTTGGAGTTTTTACGTGCTTTGTCTGTAGGGGCCACCGTAAATATACTTTTATTTATTCACTCCACAAAAAATGTAATAAATAAATCATATAATACAAAAATCAACTATTCACATTTCAACTTTTAACTATTTAAATTTTCCGCTTTTTCCTTTTACAAATTTAAAGTGAAACAACACAAAACACTGCAAACCACAACACAATTAAATATAAATTATAATATGAAAACAAAAAGAACATGCATATTTTCTGTCATATGGGCCCGCATGAATAAACCTTCTGAATCCTTTATCATCTGCAACTGAAAATAGTTGTGGATGATTACTATACCTTTCTAATGTGACGTTGTTGTCCCTGGCTCTCTTTCTCTGTCTCTCCCTCCCGCTCTGTTCCTGCACTATTGAGTGTAACTACCGCCCCTCCCCCCTCTGCCCAGCATAAAGCACAAGACTCGCGTGCAGAGTTAAGCGGAAAAAAAGTGCGAGAGAGAGAGGGTGAGAGAAAGAGGGGAAAAAAACCAAAAAACGTGACGGCTCGCGATAAGGAACCGGCTCGCGTCGTTCACGTCAAAGAGTCGGCTCTAAGAGCCATTTCGTTCGCGAACGACCCATCACTAGCTGGTACGTGTCAAAGTAACATCTACATGGATGGCATTTCCCAGCAGAACATTTGCTCAAAGCATCACACTGCCACCACCGGCTTGCCTTCTTTTCATAGTGCATCCTGGTGACAGGTGTTTCCCAGGTAAGTGAGAGATATGAACCCGGCCATCCATGTGATCTAAAAGAAAAGGCCATTTTCTGCCATTGCTCAGTGGTCCTGATGCTATCGCAAAGAGATAATCCCTCTTATTCACGTCACCTGTTAGTGGTCATTAAGGCAGGGCAATATGGTCAAAAGTATTTATCACAATATATATTTGAAAATTTGCGATAATGATATAACTGACGATATAATTGACAAAATACTTTATAGCTCCACAAATTTATTAGTTGTTGTACCCCAACAAGTGCTTCTGCTTCAAATGATGAAATAGCTTTGTCGTGTTTCCTCCCTTCGCCACGACGGCCCGCTTGCTGTTCTACAAAAAACTTTGCTTTGGTGTGAATCTGATGGGCGAAAACCAAACCAGTTCCACACCACTGAAATTGCACTATTTTTACAAACCAATTCTGGTTCATCTGTTTCATTCAACGATCCGCTTTCGCCCTTCTCATTCTCCGTCGCTTTTTTTCGCCATGTGCCTATGAAAACAAAGGCACTGCACATGCCTGTTTTACCCATATTCTATCGCAATATTTCATTTTCTTATCATTGCCTAACATTGTACCGTGAAAGGTATATATTCGTCATCAGTGTAAAGCACAGAAGCTATGAGAAAAATCAAATCCTTTGTTTTGTTTTGGATGTGCAGTTGAGCCTTCATTTTTCTGAGAGATGTAGTTAAAGTTCAATAGTAAAAATACAGCATCTTATCCTAATGTCTTGGCAGTCAGTCTTTTTTTTATTCTTCTTCTTAATAATAAACTTGATGCTGCTTTAGTGAAAATGAATAGACCTGCCCAAGAAACTGACTTCCTTCAGGAGAAATTCTTTTTCAAAAAGTGCATAGTTACTCAGTTATTTGTAACCAAGGTGTCTGTAAACATGCTAATTGCTTCCAGCCTTCCTGTGTTTAATCTCCTTAGTCATACATTAGTGCTCATCTCAAGTGCCAATAAAACCTGACAGGACAACATACAGCTCATAGAACTCTCTCAAGTGTCACTTTGAGTGAGTCTGCTAGGCAGACAAGAAGTTATTTATAACCAGTAGGCACCATGTAATGCTGGGGTCCTGCTTTTTTTTTTTTTCCTGTCTCTGTGACACAATCACACACACACACGCGCACACACATGCACACAGGAACACACACACGCAGCTGTTGTGCTGCTTCTGTCCAGGGGGCCCTGGGTGGGCCAGGATAGACTGACTGGGGTTTGAGGTGGGGCAGGACTGTAGAGGGACAGAATGAGAGAGAGGGGAGGTTGTTTAAGCCGGGCGTAATATGGAATGAGAATCTGGGCTCCATTTTGGTCACATGGCACAGTGACAGCTACCACGGGCCGCCAAAGTGTGTTGGCCTACGTTATTGTGGCCAGCTGTGGAGTGTATTTATGGGAATGTGCCGTTATGGTGGCGATTGCATTCAAATTGATGTGCAAGTGTGTGTCTGTGTGTGCAATTAAGAGAGGTAGCACCTGCAGGGTGGGGGCGGGGGTGCTCCCCAAACTTCACTTCTGTTTCAGGATCATGCAGGCAACACCAGGGAAGAAGTGTGTGTCTACGTGTCTTCCTCTCTTTACAAGGATAGCATTCATCATGCTAGTGGTGCAGAATGGGCGGGGGTGGCTGGGGGCGGTGCCATGTGTAAATGGGGTCTATGAGAGGGGTAAAGGAGGATTGAGGGGGGATAAAGAGGGGTGAAAAGGGAGAGTAGTTGCAGAAGAATGTGCCGATTTGTCAAGTCTTACTTCCCGCCACCCCTGCTTTCTCTAATCAGAGAAGATGTTGGGTGCTGATTACAGCCAAATGGAGCAGCCCCAGCAGCTTGATCAGTGGAGGGGATAGTTCGAGGGGGATACAGCACTGGGAAATGGTGGAGGGTGAAGGTGTAAAGAGGATCAGTTTGGTCCTGACAGGGGGTCTCACGTGTGGGAGGTCCTTCATTGCCTCTCTTCTGACCGCTCACTTTGAAGTTATCTTCTCTTGGCCAGCTGATAAAAAAGTGTGAGGAGTAACAGAGAGAGGGGGAGGGAGGAGAGGTGTTATGTGTTATTTAGGATATTGTTGTGATTCAGTGGTTTTCAGCTGTCTTACTTGGCGTAAGGAATATGTGTAATACAAGTAGATATATAACAGAAGTACATGTGTAATGGTTTGACTGCCTTCAAACACTTGTGATCAGTCATTTATCTCCAGTTATGGAAGATGCTAGAAATCCATCACAAATTAATCCAAAAAAGATCCACAATTATAATCAAATGTAGGGAAAAACCCTTTTCTCTAAAGAAGTCTTAATTTTAAACTTTATATCTCAAATCTAGTAAAAGTATCCCTGTAAATACTATACAATTTCAATTAGGTTTTGTCTGAACACAGTGTGCAACACCCAACTGCAGCTCAGCCACTAATATATTCTTCACATAGCGAAATAAAAAGTAAGTTGTAAAATGCAGTTTTATAATTGCATGTAATTACATTTGCCCATGGATAAATGAATACCTACATTTAGAGCAGAGAAAGCTACAGTAGTGCTCATGCATCTGGCCCAAAACAAGGCCCGAAAGGGGAGGTGTGAGGATAGGTAAATTTGAGTTCGGAAAAGTTAGGAAAAATGTAGTTGAAGTGAATCAATACAATACATCTTCATGTAACAGGGGGCTATAAACAAGTCACAAAACGTGTTATAGTTTAGTTATTAGCTAGTGTTTATTGGTGAGTTAGTAGAAAATATGGTTATTTGTAATTTTATTACAAATATGCAATGATTTGTGTTTGAACCGCCTGTCTGTGTGGAGTTTCCATGTTTTCTGTGATGAATGTAGTTTTAGTGTTATTTGACAAAAACTGTAGTTAGAGCGCAAAAGAAACAAATGTTTACACAGAACTACATTGTCCTGTGGAAAAAATATACCACACGATTCAGGAGTTTGTAGAACTTCCTTTTTTTCTCCATGACTTTATCAGTCTGCCATGTCTACACAGCACTGTTTAACTTTATTAAGGTTTGGATGGACCTTTTTTTGATGCACAGCTCCCTTAAGGTTGCATGACACCATCTCAGTTGAGTTGAGGTCTTTACGTTGAGTTGGGATTGTTTTGCATTAGCCGATTCCAATCAAACCACGCTCTCAAACAGACGGCCGGACATTTAGCTCTAGAATAGTTTGGTATACAATACAGAGGAGTTCAATGACAAGGCCAAATCATCACTGCCTCCATCACTGTGTTTCACAGGTGGTATTTGCATTTATATCATGTGTTTGGTTTTCACCAAATGTGGTGCTTTGAATTGTGGCTGAACATCTCCACTTTGGCCTTGTGTCCAGCAAACATCGTTCCAGAAGTCCTGTGTTTTGTTCACGTGCAACTTGAGGCTTTTCTCCTGGCAACCCTTCCAAATATCCCATTCAGTCCCCGTTCAGTCTTTTAGTAATTTTACTGTCATCAACTTTAACATTTAAGATCTAGAGACCTGTAGAGTTTGAGATGGAGCTCTTCTGGGGTTTTTTCAGCTTTCCTGAGTATTGCATGGTCTGACTTTGAGTGAGTTTAGAGTGAAGATTATATAGCATACACCTGTATGCTTTATACATGCTTATACAGAGGCGCAAAGAGAAAGCTATTTTAACAGCTGTTATTAATGTATATCTTTTGCTGCAATCCCCCAAAGACACTGAAGATCAGTTTGGAGCTCCAGAACTTTCCAGAGCAATAATATTGCATGGAAAGAGTTGGTATATGGATTTAAACCATGAAACAATTTCTCCGTCACCTTCAATTTCCTCACCATGTCTCAGTGTACATTATCACTAAATGGTGGATTGGTGTTGTTGCTCACTTAGGCCAGGAACTTTTCAAACCCAGTGTTGTCAGTGGAGTAGCCTGGTGTTCACTTATCCCCCCCCCCCCCCCCCCCCCCACACACACACACACACACACACACACACACAGTCAATTCATTTTCTGTAGTTGGTGTATAGATATGATCTTACACCTGCAGTATCTTCTAGTGAAATCCTCAGCAAAAATTTGTCACTTATGACAAAATGGTTTCGACCTGTGTATTCTTGTGTCGGTGTGTCGTGATTACTCCACAAAGCCCCGCAGGCATGACCGTGGTAAGGTCTGTTGCCATGTTTACGAGCATGTTTATGTTTGCAAGGTAGGAGTGACTGATTGGTGGTACATGTCTGCAGGGCAGATCACGATATTCGGGGAAAAGTAGAATGAAGTGCGTTTTATCATTGCTTGTACATGTACTCTTATCCAATGCTAAAAGAATGGGGTATGTAAATACACCTGTCTGAATACTTGTATTCAAATAGCAGCTAATTTGATGCCAGTATCACTGGCATCACTCTTGTTACCATTTCACAGACAGCCAAGGTGGAACTGGAACTTCGTGGCTCTATTCCAGAACTTTCAAACCGTTCTGTTGACAGCAAAGCCGTCGAAGGCCAACCCTGAGTGTTCAACCCTAACTGAATGTGGGTGCGAAAAGAGAACCAAGAAATCTTGTCTAAAGCTGTATGACTGGACGGTAGCCAAAAATTTAGGTTGGTGTAGTGTCCAACTCTACTCCAAAGCCTCCCAAAAACAATATATATAGCAGCAAATGAGGGTATTAGGTCCACTTGAAGTTACGTTTTATCCTATGGACATTTTTAGGTTGGTTACATGATTGAATCAACTAGTTAATACTTTTCTAATTAAGACTCTCAGTATACATAAGTCATGCTTTGTCCTTATCATAGTATCATGGTGACGATGAATCGATCGATGTGTCCTTCTTTTGATAAAGCACTGTGCAGCATCGTAAAAGGCCATCTGATGCATTCTTGCCAGTGTTACTACAGTAGTTTATTAACATGCAGGGAAAATTTTGGTTACGTGTTTCTTGTCTTGGCAGTGTGTGAAAACTAGCTTAATAAAACCATAAGCTGATTGCTCTGGTGTCGATACCCTTCAGATTTCGAGTATTTTAATGCCGGCGGAAGGCCGGAGTGAACGTGGCCACCACCTGTTCGCAACAATAGCTTCCAAACAAAACGATGCAGAGAGAAAGGGGAGCGAGAGAGAGGCAGATGGGAGTGCCACGAGGCAGACTGGGACTTTCCAGACTCGTCTGCATAAATCCTGAATTTGACAGTCAATCGTCAACTCAGAGTCTACCTGCCCTGACACACGCTGTCACAGCACGTATCTGTCCACACGTGCTCTAGCCACCCTCCCACATCTCCATCTGTCTCTTTCACATCCACCTGATCTGTGTACTTGTATTTGTTCATTGCCATAGCTGCAGCAACAATTGCACCAACTCAATAGAAGACGCCTGTAATTAGACAGAAAAATGTAGAGATTGAGATATGATCATAATGATGAGTGAACATCAGTGGGATGGGGGATTAGTGGGTAAATGCATGTCGTGCCATGTACGGATGCCTGATTTGAAAAATTAATATGAACATTGCTTTTTCTTTAAAGTACTTACAATTATGTCTTAAGTACTCGTAAAGTAGATCAACACTTCAGTGCTACACCTCATGTTCTATAAAAGAAGGACCTGAGTAAATGAGGTATAAAATCTATTTTGAGAGCATGCTCGTGCAATTCATTCTCCACATGAAAGGAAGCTGTCATAAAACATAAAACGAGTTTCACCAACCCTTTTCTTTCCATCTTTACTGGAGCCGTGCCATTTTCAACCTGATGAACGCTCTTTATCACCAGCTACAAATGAAACAAGTTATGCTCTTCATCTTGTGATACTGATACTTTAGAGCAGCTGTCATGCAGAGTTGTTTTTGGAGTGCGTTCCTTTTTTCCCCAGAAGCTTGATACTAATTTAGGGACTTCACCTGTATATTAGTTACAGACTGGTTTTCGAGAGAAAAATGCTCATCCCCCCCCCCCCCCCCCCCCCCCCCCCCATAGTTTACAAGTGCCGTGTGTTTGCCTGTTGGTTTTGGTTGTAAGGAACGACTTTTATTCCGAAGATGAATGGTCTCCATGCCTGGTTTGTAAAATAGTGAGCAAATTAGCTGTCTTTGCAGGTATGGAAGTAACATTTGAGCTTTTATACTGAAAAATATTGAAATACTGCTAAATGTAAAGCAGTATTTGGGGTGGCTGCAGCTCAGGAGGTAGAGCAGGTCATCTACTAATCGAAAGGTTGATGGTTCGTTCCCTGGCTGTTCCAGTCTGTATGCCAAATATCCTTGAGCAAGATGCTAAACTCCAAGTTGCTCTCTAATGTTTCCATCAGAGAGTGAATGTTAGAAAGAAAGCACTTAGGCATAGAAAAAAGTGGTTGCATAAATGAGGCGTGCTGTGAGTGCTCAGGTAAGCACTGTATAACAACCAGTCCATTTAATATGGAGATGTCACTATAAAATTAGATGTCGATTTCAGTTTTGCAGTTTTGTATTAAATTACGTCACTTTTTAAAAATGTTTTCTATTCTGTCTTCGATTCCCTCCTAACGTTTCTAAAAAAAAACCTTGTGTAAACAACGTGAAGCATACAAACTATGCTTTTTTTTTTTTTTTTAGCAGCTCATGCTGAACCAAGGCCCTATTAATATGCACAGTATTTGTATTTCCTTCAGGTGCACTTAGACAAGCTGAAAGCTTTGATCTGTGTGTCTAAATTAAGTCTTAAACCCATAAATGTTGGTCACAAGGGAATTCTTGGCATAAAGTAGATATGTTTGTCTGTACTGTGCTGTTTGAGGATTACTAACATTCTCATGTTTGCAAGCGGTGAGCACGTTACTTTTGGAGGTTTCCATAACAGGTTCTCGTACCTGTAGTTTTACCTGATCGTTGATCATCTTCCTGAGAGAAAACAGCAGAGCAAAGAGCGAACACGTTCCAGCCTGATGATGCAATGCCATGCATCCGCGCCTTTGTCTCTTGCTGTTCACTTTGTGTATCTTACTCTCCCGGCATTTTTCACCTCTATTGTGTCTACGTTTTGGGGAAAGGCGAATTGGCACAGAGAAAAGGGGGGAAAAAAATAGCACTTTTGTTTTTCTAGCAGGTGTGTGTGTTTATACACAGACAGAGTCGCACAAAAAGACAGGACTAGAGGTGGAGGCGTTTCTCTCAAGTTTTATCACAACACATGATGAGGGCTCTGTTTGGAGAGCGTTTGGGGCCGCATACAGCAACAGTAGCTTAGGCTACCGTCACAAGATTACGCAATCATGGAAAACTGTGCAGTAATTTCAAATGATTTTATGATACAACAACACCACTTCAGTGCTGTCTGAATGACAACTGAACAATTTATTGTGAAGATTAGTGTTGATTTTTCACCATCATTATCATAAATTTCTGGAGTCTGGAGTTTTGACCAGAAGTAGTGATTTATATCTCCAACACTTTGATGCTTTTTTTCCCCCCCCGATTTTGTTCCACTGCAGTTCTTCATCTGTCATGCTTTCTTCTCTTTACACACGATGTCACAACCCTAGTTTTGCTTGGGTCATAGAAAGTTTCAATATTGCTGTATTTATTTCTAAGGATGTAAGCATTACATCTTTAAGTGCCAATGGTGATAATGAAATAAACAATCAAATGAAATGGTAATGAAACTGCTAAGAGCTGAAACAAACTGCTCAAGAGAAGCTAGACTTTGACTCCTGCCTTTACTCATCCATGTCATTAGGTGTCTTTGAAGCTAATTTGACCATTGGACAAATGCTGCTGTTTAAACAGTAGGCAGGGCGAGTACTTTTTGTTATATAGGTGTATTTGTGCAGACATTTGCGCTATAAAAAGAGTGACCGGACTGTAGCAGTCGGGGATCGAACCAACCTCCTGACTACTAGATGACCTGCTTTGCATCCTGAGCCATAGCCACTGTTTAAATATTTAATCTACCTAGCACTATGTGGGAGTAAAATACATGTCATGCTTCTCCAGAGAGTTTCTTATCCTGTGGATGAACTCCAACTCTGCTGTCTTGGACTGCATTGGGCTCAGCGGCCTCACTGAGCTTAGTGCAGAAGCACATGAATCAGTTTTTTACCGATTCCACGGTTGCAGGTTCAGGTTACAGTGGATCTTCACATTAGGTGAAGAATTACCTTCAGCAGCAGTCCAAGATGGTGCAACTGGAGTATGTTCCTCTATGGAGAAGCAGCTGAATGATATCAAACAGCCTGGTCTATAATCCAGCTAATAATGGGGAAAAAGGTAGAGGGGGACTGAGACTGGCCTGTAAGAATGAGGGGACTGTTTACATGTAAAATGATTGTGGATGGAGGGAAACAATTGCTAAAATTAGCCACCAGCTATTATTATAAACACTGAGAGGAAGAAGCACTCCATCAAGACTTTGTGTTTCCGTGCAAAAGGATGTTTCTATGGAGTAGTGGCTTCGTAAAGCTGATGATGGTAGTTTAAAGCACTGTAATTGATCTGTTTGTCAGAACATGGTCACTCTCTCTCCCTCTCCCTCTTCCTCTCCCTCTCCCTCTCCCTCTGCTGGAGGGAATTTAGCCTGTTTGTCTTTGCTCTGTTAACACACGACTGCTCTAATTTCAGTTGGCCTGTAATGTGATGAGTAAAGGTGTAATTGATTGTGGTTTCTCTCCACAAACCCCCACCCATATTTATCACCATGTACACACACACACGCACGCACGCACACACACACTTTCTCTCTCTACTGTTTCTCCTTCTTTCCACTCATGCTTCATACCGGCCTCTCCTTCTCTCTGTTCTCTCCACCTCCAAGGCATTGCAGTGATTTTCTTTATTTGGTTGCTTGCAGTTAGAAGCGATGTATCACACTGTCAGCGTGTGAGAATGCTGTCCACTCATGGTGACTTTCACTTATTTTTACTGTTGTCTCTGGAATATAATATATTTGTGTTTCCTCCAGATAATCCGGCTTCCAAAGATATGATATGAGGTTACTTGGTGATTCTAAAGTGATCATGGAGGTGAGGTAAATGAAGTCTTTAAAGTATACAGACTATAGTGCTGCATCAGCGTATGGTTAAAATGTAAGTTATGGTTAAAGCACTTTTGAGTGAACAAAGCCTTGTTTAAATGCCAGTATATTACATTACTTGCATTATGGTAGAAAAGCTGCCATTTGTCAAGTCACAAAGAAGTGGATTATTGAATATAGATAAAGTTGGTAACACGCATCTAGCCTAGTTTATGCTAAGGGCCAATCAAAGCGCTGTAAGTTTGTGATTGCTTGCATGATGAACATGCCAGCACAGATCACCCACCCAAACACATTGTGTGTGAATCTCCCCATGTCCTACATTTTATTTAAATACACACACAGAAACAACAACACCACCATCACCACCACCACCACTACTACTACTGCTATTACTGCTACTACTACTTCTTCTTATAGTTGGGCCTGGATCAGGTGACTCTGAACCTGATATAATTATCCAGGTGATGTCAAATTGGTATGGTCTTTAGTGTGGTTTGCTTTTTTAAAATTTTTTATTCTATTGTACTAATAATGAACAATGTTGTGATGATATAAAACTACTAACATTTCAAATCTATATTCTCCATGTGTGTAAAAAATTAAGTAAATGATACAAAGTTATTGATATTTTTATTTTAAATTGTTGAGTGATGGATGTGTTCCTGGATTTGTAAATGGACAATGGAACTTTACATGCTTCCTCCACTGTTGTGTATATATGTATGTATATAAGGCCTTGCAGGTATGCAGAAAGGCCACGGCTGAATAAATGTAGCTCATATATATAAATACATATACATATACATCTGTCAAGACACACGCCAACACTCTGTTATACGTGAGTGCGCACACACCTACACGTCTGGAGTCACATTCCCGAGTCTGAAGCACACATTTCAACAAACCTTGTATGAGCAGGAAAGAAATGAAACCACCAAATACTGCAAATATATCCTGGACAGTTAGAAGCTTTTTAAACGGGATATTTGTTTGGCTGTGGACCCCCAATGCTGACAGGGCCTGGCTCGCTTCCCAGAAAGAACAATATCTGCCAGGTCGACTGAGGGGCCCAGAAGCAACCCCCTACCCCCACCCCCCACAGAACACACACACATATAGCAATGTACACAAACGTCTGGCCTTTAAAGCATCAGCGCTCAGGCTGTGCCTTACATAATGACAGAGAATGGAGGCATTAGGGCAATTTGTTTGATTTAAGCTGTCAAGGCATCCCGGACCCTGCCCCTCTCAGCTGGTTTTGATACAAGGTATGTGTGTGTGTGTGTGTGTGTGTGTGTGTGTGTGTGTGTGTGTGCACACGCACTCACCACAACCTTGCACACAAAGTAGGTCTTAGAAAATATGGCTTACAAGGTCGAAGTAGTGTGAGCAGGTACTTCTCTATGGTGTGCACGTTAACATCATTTACCCTTTTGCATTTTTATTCCTTTTGTTGTGCTTAAGTTTTCATTTTTGTGTGTTTGTGTAGTCTCCAAGGTGGAGGGGAAGCCCCGTAAAAGTGTCTTGATATCTTCTTGGATTTGCTCCCGATTCATATTTTCAGTATATTTATCTGTCTCGTCATTATGATTGTCCAGATTTACAAAGAAAGCCCCTCTATTGCTCTTCATAACGTTTACTCTTTCTCTGCACTAAAGCAGCTCTTCTGGGAGCTTTGCATATCCAAATCTGAATCTGAACACAGAACGTCCTTTTAGTTCCAAGTCTCACTATTCAGCAGCCATCATAAAGTGCCTCTGGGCACTTATTTGGAAGCAACCCCCAAAAGGTTGATTCTGTTCATCTGGACGTCACTCATCCAAGTGATTTCTTCAGTCTCACCTGACTGCAGGTTTCCCCAATCTTATAAACAGTACATTTGCACAATGGCTGAAACTAGCACCACTGAATGAACAATGGGCTGTGAGGTCAGTTCCTTAATCATTAATATGTAAATTGTCATGACTATTGATCAGCAACCACTGATCAATGGCCATAAGTACCACTGACAGAGAGTTGGGGAATGGCTGCAATCACAGCTTTGCAGATGGTGAAAGATGTACCTTTAGGCCCTCTCTTCGATTCAGAGATGGTCTTTGCCTTTTCATGTAAATGGCCTCCTTGACTCCGCGCTCAAACCAGCGTTCCTCCCTGTCCAGGATGTGTACATCCTCATCCTTGAAAGAGTGGCCTGTAGGTGTAAATAGACTTTGCCTGATAGAATTTCATTTCATTTTAGTTGTCATTGGGACATAAAAATTGTATGCATGGAATCACCAATCTGATCTCATGAAAAGTGCTTAAAATGTTTCAAAACTTTTTCCCTCTTAAATCTTATGTCTCATATAGATGTTTTTTCTTATAATGTCCCTGTCTTTTTGTGCTCTTTTATGCTACTGTGCAAACTCAGTTCTTTGTTTGTTGCTTCGAGGAGTTGAGCTTGTTTTGTAATTTCTTAAAGGGCTCATAAGTAACACTTTTCCAGGCTTTTAAGTGTCCAATGCTTTGAGCACTGGCTGCTTTTGTTAAATTTGTAGACTGATAAAGGTCAAGCTGTAGTTGGCTACAAAAACACTGCAGTATTTAGTCAAATATTCCTCTGTGCAAAGTGGATATCATACAATGGCTTAAAGTTGTTATGATCATAAAATTCATCTTTTGTTGTCAGTGTCAAAGAGAAAAGTATTGAACTGGACCATCTGACGCTTCAGTTTTTGCTATTATTCTGTCCACTTGATGTCCTTGTCAACGAGGGTAACTGAAAATGTCATTATACAATGTACAGTATGCGTCCTCTCACTTTTTCTTCTAAATGATGTAAATATAACCAAATGCCAGAATGCAAAGTCAAAGCGTGAGTGAAGCGTCACAGGTAATTACACTGAGTTGTGGAGTGTAATTGAACCTGATCAAACCTGCTCACTGCTTGTGTTTCTGTGAGTGTGTCTATATGTAAGTGTGTATGCCCTGTGAGTGGAATAGAGGCCCAGTGTTCCGAGGTCCCGTTTTAAATAAGGGGTCTTTATCCGGCCGTGTGTGCAGCACTGGTGTGAAAGCACTAAAGGGCCAAAGCGTTTCCTCCATACAGACCTGGCTCATGCCACTCACTCCAGGTGTGGTGACCACTAACTGGCACGCTTTTAACCATCACGCTTGATTTGGAGCCTGAGGCCAACCTGGCACACACACACACACACACACACACACACACACACACACACACACACACACACACACACATACATACACACACACACACACACACACAGAAACATGCATGCGCACAGCCATTTCTAATTTAAACTTAATTTCCCCCCAAGTCTTTGTTAAGTCCCCTGCTTTTGGCTTTTCATATTGGAAACAGGAATTCTGGGAGATGGAGTACAACACTGCATGGGTGTCATGGTGTATGAAGGGTGACCTGTGATATGATGTTGTGTACGTTTATGTCACAGTTTCCTCTTTGGTTGTATACCTGAGTTACAAAAGTATTTCTCTGGTATTTTCTTTTTCAAAGTTTGACTGATTAAAAAAGAAAATCTTTCCGGTTATAAATCTAAGGTCACACTGGCGAAAAATTTAAAAAAAAAGACTTGACCCCAAATATTATATCCAAAGTTGACAGCTCCTTTGTACAGTCAACCAAAAATGCAAATCAGTTTCTATTAGAAGCAGTTTTTCCACTAAGTTGCTTTAATGACGTGTCATTTTTCCTTTCTCTTTCTCTCTCTTTTCAAGATCTCCTTTGACTTGGCTGAGTACACAGCTAATGTGGACGGTGTAGGCACGCTGCGCCTCCTGGATGCCATAAAGACATGTGGTCTCACCAACAGTGTCAAGTTCTACCAGGCATCCACCAGTGAGCTGTATGGCAAAGTCCAGGAGATCCCTCAGAAGGAGACCACTCCCTTTTACCCCCGCTCACCTTACGGTAAGACTCATGTGCAGATGGACATCCACATTAACACACACAAGGATTTCCTTACTTTCTCTACCTCTCACCATTTGTCAGACACTTGTACTTGGCCTTGTAAGGGCATACAAACAGAGATTACTTGATGCCTCTTCTCCACTTTTTCTTGAACTCTCTCTCTTTCTCTAGGAGTGCGTGTATGTGTGTGCATGTGTGTGAGTGAATGAATAGAGGGGGCTTCAGTTCTTAGACTGCGTTTGAGCTCTACACACACCCCGAGGCCAGCCGTCTGACTTGGAGTAGCTCTCGTTTTAACAAAGACACCTTTATATCCACAGCACTCAACACTGACTTTCAATGCATGCAACGTACGGACACACACACACACACACACACACACACACACACACACACGCCGTACGTGTGTCTTTCATATTCTATGTTGTCTAAATGGTCTCTTCACTGACACTTTCCGCATCTGTCAGCACTCAGTCTGAAGCTGCATGGGAGGTGCATACCATCTCAAGAAGGGCTGCACCTTTATTAATTAGACTCAAGGAAGGGGAGGCGGTGGTCACCATGGTGACCTCCCTTCACCTCCAGTTGTACATCCTGACCTATGGCTTAATCAACAGGCTCCTCCCTTCATTTGCCTTGTTTCTTCTACTCGTCGTAGGAGAAGGGAGGAGGAAAATGGGGAGAACTTTCTGTACAAGCCTGCTTTTACTCAATCAGCAGGAATCTGCACTTCAAGCTCTTGATTTCAAAATATGATCCATGCGTGTTGTATTCCATGAAATGTAGCTTGTCTTTTAGAGGAGATCAGGTCTCTGTTTATAAGATTCACTCTATATATCTTTTTATTCTGACTTGTTATGCAAATAAAGTGTAGAAAAGTATCCAAAGAATAAAAATGGCTTTATGTTTTCCTGAAGTGACATTTCCTTCCATAAATTTAATTTAAATTGATATAAAATTGATACTGATTATTTTTCCCTCTGCCCTCAGGAGCTGCTAAACTCTATGCCTACTGGATTGTGGTGAACTTCCGAGAGGCCTACAACATGTTTGCTGTCAACGGGATCCTCTTTAACCATGAAAGTCCGAGGAGAGGTAAGTGACAAGCACCACAATCCACCACTACAGTGCAAAAGTTTTGAGCTTTCTTTGTATTTTTTCTCAAAAAGTGGGAAATGGGTCCAGTGTTTTATTAAAATGTGCAGAAATGTACATGGAATGCAATGAATAAGGTAAAAAGAGTTTGTAGTCTTTTGTTCTGTTCTTGCTATAAATATTTATATTAAAACTCTAATTTAACTCACTCGGATGAGTGACGAAACGTTTTTCCCACTCTAAACGCTATGTCCAAATGAACAGAATCAACCATTGTGTGTTTGTTCTAACCAGGTAAGCTTTAACTGGATTGGTAATGAGTTTGGGATCATTGTCATGCTGAAAATCTGAAGTTGTTGACAATCAAATGCGTTCATGACTTCCTGCTTTAGATTTCATCAGAGATTTCACATTTGGATTCATCACTCCATCAGACCTGTTGCCACTGATTTTGGGGCTATTTCCTGTGTAGTTTTTGGCAAACCTCAGTCTTTTCACGTTTCCATTCCTTAAGTGTGGCTTCTTCACAGCCACCCTGCTGATAGGTCCTTCTTTTGACCCCCAGCTTCCCAGCTTCATCAAATTTTTAAGGACACCCTGCACACACTTCAGCGTAATGGCTCTTTAGGATCTCTGTTGGTGGAAAAATACTATTTTATGTCTGTCAGTTTTTCTTTAGATTCAGCTAAAGAAATTGGAATTTGTGTTTTTGTGAAAGGCGACAAAGTGGCTAAAGATACAATTTCAATTTGTTTCTTTGCTAAGTTGTCTGTTACGTGTTTCAAACAAAATAGGACAAGAAAGTCCAACTGAAAAACAAAACATGAAGAACATTTGGCTCAAGACCTTTGCACAATACAGTACCGCATCCCTTGTAGCGTTTTCTGTAAACAATGTTCAGTCCCCAAAAAATATAGTCCTAAAGTAAAGTTGTACTTTCATAGTTTACCTTCTTTATATTGAAAGAGTCATCTTGAGTTTATATAGAACAGTATTGTAGTAAATGGCTGATTGATTAACAGCAATTGTCACATCAAAAACACGACGTCACTCCTCTTACCTAAGTAAGATGTTGGGCCAACAAAAAGGCAGCAGAACCGATGGTGAGCCATTGTTGGATTGTGTAAAAAGCTTGAATTACATGCTCTATATAAAGCCATATTCATTCACCGTGCAGCCAGGTTTCCTAACCACCTGACACACACTGTTGCACACATTCTGACACATAGTGAGTGGGTTGTAGTTGCATTTTTAATATGTGCTCTGAGTCCTGAGGGTCGCAGGCACTGGTTTAACGCGATTTACACGCCACTGCGAC
The DNA here is from genome assembly GCF_057382185.1 of Mchenga conophoros. Lineage (NCBI taxonomy): Eukaryota > Metazoa > Chordata > Actinopteri > Cichliformes > Cichlidae > Mchenga > Mchenga conophoros. Next base: position 13,084,926 of record NC_140542.1, read on the forward strand.
TCCAAATGAATACCACATGACTGCAGCCCCAGCACCATGCCCAGGTCAGCTGCTCAGGTGTTTATGATTTATTCCCTAATGAAGGCCCTGGCCACGACCTCAACCGAGGTCGGGGGTCATCCAGTAAACCCTAATGGGTTACCGCAGATAGATAAGTGTGGGAACTGGTGTAGGTTACAGCCAGTTCAGCAATGATGGCGTGCTCACCACTGGGGTCTTGTAATGGTGAATTAGTTGATATTGTTGAAACTGAAACGGTGTGTTGTGTGAGTAGAAGGAATTGGCTGAATGAGAGCAAGACGGATGGATAAATAGTGCTGAAGAAAAATGTTATTAATGAAGCAAAAAACAAAAAAAATTGCCTCTGGCTCAGACCTCTGAAGATAGTTATTCCATGGACATCATTTTAAAATACACTTCCGGGTGACAAACATAACCATCTGTTAAAGCCTAAAATATGGAGACTTTTGAATTGTGAATTAAAGACATTTATGTGAACATCCTGTGCCGCGTCCTTTCTTACACACATGCATAATAACCTTATAAGGACAAAACTCGGTGCTCTCCTTGTGAACACACTGTGAGCCTTTTTGTTCATGGTCAGCTTTCTCGCCTGCTTCGCTCATTCTGCCTCTATCTTCCCATTCTTTCCACACACACTCCTTTCCCCTGTCCTTCTCCGTCTTGCTTTATCCCATGCCGTTCGCCTCCCTTCCCCACAGTCAGCATTTTCTGCAGCGGGCCACTGGGTTTACTTCTGCCACTTCTATTCTAGTCAAACTTATGGCTGTTGTTGCTCATAAAGCAGGAACGCAGTGCTGTGATGTGGCCAGATGTCCCACGGCTGCCTTGCACAACCCAGTGTGGAGCATGTGTTGGCTGGATCGGCCAGTGTTTACCCAGGCCCCCGGGGCCCGCCGTGACCCCGCCGCTGCCACATTGAGGGGGCGTCTGGCTGTGCACTGTGTCACTCACAGGAGGGCTGCTGTTTGGGGGAAACTGGTGCTTTGAGCTGCAAAACACCCCCCCCCCCCCCCGGCATATTTTATCACTGTCCAAGGGTAAGGCTGTACTGTCAGTCACTGGTGTGAAATACCTAACTGCTAAACTGATTAAATGGGAACTGAGAAAGTAAATGTAGCCAGAATGTAGGGTTCAGGGAATTAACCATAGTGCAAAAGTAACTAGTTCCATTACAGTGTTACCTTTTTGAAGTCAGCTTATCCTGAAGTTGTGCAGCCCACTATATTATTGCATTGCGAGTTCATATTGGTGGCATTCCCTCCACGACTTGAGCAATAGGTTTTATGATTTACCTTCAAGCAACAGCTTTACCAAAAGAAGCCAGGCCATTAGTATCACTCCAGAAAAAATAATGCAAATATTTCTACAATCTAATAGCCGTCTTTTCTCTCATCACACTAGGTGACCTTAACCACAACAAAAGGAACAGCAGAATGTGCTGACCTGTTTAACATTAATGGACTGGTTGTTTAAAAAAGTATCTAAGTACCTGATGACTTTGTTGCAGAATATCATATTACTCATCACAGAAACAATAATCTGAGCATTGTAAGGCACCGCTTTGTGTCACGCTACAGCTAACACTGCAGTGTGAGGCATTATATAGATGTTTTTACTGTATTATAGTTTCTGGATAAATATAGAAATGACCATCCAGAGAAAGATATAAGAGAAAACTTCTTGACAGTTAGGCTGACAATTAAAACATAAAACCAGCAGATGTTTCAGCTGTCAGGTCCCCCTCCTGTGAAACCAGCTCCAAGTTGAGATTTGAGAAACAGACATTCTCACTGTTTTTAAGATTAGGCTTAAAACATTTTTGATAAAGCATATAATTTCTTGTGTTTATACTCCACTCTGCACGTAAATCATTGTTATTGTTAATCTCTCTTCCACAGTGTGTCTTTTATTCTGTCTCCTCTCCCAGAGCCTGTTTCTGCTGGAGCTTTCTTCCTGTTAAAAGGGAGTTTTTCCTTCCCGCTGTTGCCAAGTGCTTGTTCATAGGGGGCCGTGTGATTGTTTGGGCTGTCTCTGTATTATTGCAGGGTCTTTACCTTACAATGTGAAATACCTTGACACCACTGCTTTTGTGACTTGCACTATATAAATAAAATGGAACTGAATAAAATCCACTGAAATCAGTGCATGTCAATTAGATTTCCCAGTGATTTTAAAAATTGCACCACAGATCGCCAGAGGAATTTTGCATTACTCTCTTGCTTGCAGGCACACCCTTCTGAAAACGTCTGTAGAATTTTATAGAACTGCCTTAACTTGTTAATTCACTCATGGGAGAAAGGGGGAAAAAAGATTGCTCATTATTTGCATGTAACTCCTCCTGTTCTTTACAAACATCGTGCATGTCTGAATAAATTTCTCACTAATGAGGTCAAGGATGTCAATTTCACTGGCTCTGACATCACCACTACCCCACCTCGCCTCCCACGCACAGGAAACACGGTGAGGTCATTGTCCCGGATTACTATTGCATCTGTGTGCATTTGTGTTTGAGAAACAAATAGACGTTTGCTTTGATGAGGATTTTTTTCCTTTTAACAACCTTTACCGAGTCTCCCTTTAAAGGCGTCTGACCGAACAGTGTCCTGTCTTGTTCACTAGACAGTGTGCCGCGATGTGTCACACAGGACAACGAATGCTGGGAGTGGCTGGAGAGTTTTGATCAGATGCCCTGCCTCTCTGGAGCACTATGCAAAGGAGTTCTGTGTCTTATGACGCTCAGAATGATTTAATCCCTGCAGGAATGCATTTCTGGTTTCTCTTACCATTTCTGTAAACACCAAACTGTTCTGCCAACAAACAGACGCTTACCATTGTCCTGCAGCAAAAGGCTGGAATCAAACAGTCGGGGAAGAAAAAATAACCTGATGGAAATCCAGCGTGAAACAAAGCAAACAGAGGTCTGCATCTGCCAGGTGGTTCTCACCGCAGCTTGCCCCTTTCTGGTTATCCTAGTTATTAGCCATAACAAACAATCAGCATACTGCCTCTGAAGAGAGGGAATTAACACTCACAGGGATGCTAAATGGATTCCATAGATAGTTTGACATGTGAGACTGTGAAGTACTTCAATCTCTTGAACAGCACGATCAGCAGTGAAACCTGTGCAAACAGCCAGTCGCATGCTTATTTGTTCAGCGTATTCAACAAACACTGAATCCCTCAGAATCCAGTTTTGACAGCAGCAGGCGAAACCTTTGTTTGGTTTTTAGTTATTAATAGTGTGTTGGTGTAAGGCTGTGCAGTAAATCACTATAGTAATATTGCTTCGTGTGTATATGTACACAGTTCATACTACTAGCCAACAACAGTTGGAGGCTGATCCTTTGGTTTATTTGGGGAAGTCCCATCCATCTCTCCTCCCTCAGTGCTCTGTGGTTCATGCTTGGCAGTATAGAATAATATACTGTTATGTTAGGCGAGAACAGCAGTTAGCATTTGGGAAGTTGAAATGGTACTGCCAAAATCAATGCTACCCTTAAAAACATACATATACAACGGCTCAGCCCCTACATGCCTTGGATTCATCTTTCCCCCTTTCGTTGAGATTGAGCTCAAAAGGTCAGATCGCATAATAGGTTTGTAAGACGATATGTTTTCCGTTTATTGGAAAGGCTGTTTTCAAAGAAAATCTTAAGATGGGAACGACTGGGTCAGTGGACATCAAGGGGATTAGGCAGTATCTTTTGAGCCGGAGCAGCCACTTTTCAGTTTAGGGTCTTTGATTTCATTGGTAGTGTTGAGAGTGGGCTGAATGAAAGCAGCCTAAACATCAGCTGAACTATGGCCAGGTGAGGATCAGTGTTTAAATCTTCGAAGCAAAACTGATGACAGACTCGTCTCTAGCCTTCACACCTCCTACAGGCCTGTGCTATTTAGCCACAAAGGTGCTTCCCCTATTGCCTCAGTTGGTTTCAGATGTGTCACGTGGTCATGGAGGTTTCTACCTTCACTCATCCCCATCGCCGCCCTCAAATTGCTATTTGTTATCCCAGATCACCATGGTAGCCAAGAATCTTGTTGACTGAGGTGCTTGCTTTGAGTGGCATAATTGCACCACAAGTCGAGGGCACCGCCACTGCTCTCCCAACCTTTGCCAAGGCCCATCAAGGCCCTGCAGCAGGACGAGCAAACCTCAAGATGTCAGTCTGCACTATTTTAATTTAGTCAAACTACTGGATGCCGCCATCTTTATTTTAGACCCTGGGTTCAACAGTGTGGAGGCGGTGCTCTTAGTGTTAAAACTCAAGGACAACATGTATCATAAACTCCTCTCTCACTTTCTCCTTTTCTTTCTCCACACGATTTTTCACACTCCATTCATTTAGTTGCATTACACCCAGTTTTAAAAAGAAATTGTGCCTTTTTTGCTCGTTGTCTTTGACTTCTCAATCCTCCAGCTCCATTCCCAAATCTTCTTGCACCACATTTCTTTCTCTCTGCACCCTCCCTGTCAGTTGAGTCAGCCCAGAACGAGGGCAGCAGTCTGTCAGGTGTGAATAGACGCTATGTTGGCGGAGCTGAGCTCATGACCTGTCTTGGATGTAATGCAAATATTCTCCCTCGGCTGAGGCTCCAGAGATCAGTCAGAATGTGAATTGTGCAATAACAGTGATGGCAGACACTGACAGGTCTTTGGTCTGGGTGGAATTTGGCCAACCCCCCCGACCCAGGGAAGATTCCTCCTGCGAAATCACTCAGTGCTCGTGCAAGTCAGGTATTTTGTTCATAACTCAGCAGAGATAAAGAAGATGGGTATGGAATGAGTAGGCATTCGTTTTGAAGTAAATACGGCTAGTGAGTTGATCTAAATCCGAAAATGTCTGGGAGTGGAGATAGATATTAAGGGTTACATTTTTCACTTGAAATCTACCAGAAATCCTTTGACTCCCCAAGGCCATTTCTCAAAGACGGAGTGGGATTATGGGATTTGCAGTTCTGGTTGAATTCCAAAACAGGTGTGTAAACCCTGTGTTGAGGTAACTGAAGAGTTTCTATGACAACGCTGCGGCAATCCGAATTAGGTTTCGGCTATTTTTTCTTTTTCCACCTCCGAAACGTAGCCAGTTCAGACAGGCTCATGACAGAAATGACTCACCTGTCAAACACCTAGGGAAAAAGCTGGAATGAGTTTGTGCTTTAACTTTTTGAGGGGGAAATAGTATTTTTTTTTTTTAATCATCTCTGTCTTTTATACACTGTTACTGTGGTGGATACTCTCATTAAACATGACAAAAGTGAGTTCAGCATGTGTACTAATTACTCTGAGCCAAGCGTGCAGGCTCCAGACTACGTTTCAGACAGTTTTTTTTCCAACAATCAGATCACTTCCTATGAACAAGCACTTGGCGACAGTGAGAAGGAAAAACTCCCTTTTGACAGGAAGAAACCTCCAGCAGAACCAGACTCATGGAGGTCTGGCCATCTGCCACAACCCGTTGTGGGTGAGGGGAGGAGACAGGACAAAAGACACATTGTAGAAGAGAGCCAGAGATTAATAATAACCATTTAATAAATGCAGAGTGGATTATAAACACAGAGAGTGAAAAGAGGTGGCTGAAGAAATAACACTCAGTGCATCATGGGAAGCCACCAGCAAGCCTAGGCCTATTAGAATGTAACTAATAGCTCTTTTTCACTAGTCCCTGCTCTTGTCGGCTCAGCTCGACTTGACTTGGTTTTTATGGCTTTCCATTAGGTGAAAGTACCTGGTTTAAGGCATATTTAAGCACCTACTTGGCTGGAGTTCCAAGCAATGTGGCATCAACTGATGAGTCATGAGAGCATCTCCCTTACGAAAAATCAAAACCGCAATTGTTGAAACCTGGCAATAAGGGAACTGACTAACAATGGAGTCTGACAAAAAGCCATTCACTGAGCATCTGTTATACCAACTGCTAGCCGTCCTCCATTATCCACATATTTTGTGTGCGACTTTGGCCCATGTTGATATAATGAACCCACACACATTAGGGTGATTGTAATTGAAAACATCCAAAACAGAGTTCAGTGGAGCTGCATTAAGTCGAGCCTAGTAGGTACTAGTGGAAAAGTGCTATTAGAGAGGGTTCGGGGTCACAAGATCCAGCCCTAACTATACGCTTTATCAAAAAGGAAAGGTTTTTAACCCTAATCTTAAAGGGAGGGGAAGGGAGCTAAAACTGTATCTTTCAGACTAGAATAAACCCGAAAGCTGAACTAAGATCCAGTGAATCCAGTGAGGTGAATAAGGATTATTTTGGACAGTGACTCATGCAGAGCTACTCTAGTAGAGTCAAAAATTACAAATGCAGAACTGGAAATGATCATTATAGGTCACCTTTAGAGAAATATGACCTATAAACAGTACTTCTTTTACAATGTGGTTCATTAAGAGTCTGGGTACCAAGCCATTCCACAGTTTTCATTAAGAAAATAGAGAACCCGATAACATCCTGTGAGTAATCTTGGAATATACTTAGAAGGTGATGAAAACATACACCAGGTCTGAAGGTGGAAGAGGAAACTTGGAATGAAGGAAGGAAGTAGGTGTTTTTTACCTGTGCAAATATCATCTTGATAAATGTTTGGCCTAATTCAGGACTTGAGTTTACTCAGCTTTTCAGTTTTTCCAGAGCTAATGTACCATTTTTTGCCTTCCCACAACCACACAATGTGTCTTCAGAATAAATGTTACAGAGGAGAGATTTGAATAAATTACACTGTGGTTGATTTCCGAACAGTAAATGCACATAAATACGCTCTCAGACAGTAATATAAATGAGTGTGACTCAGACATTTTGAGGTCTGGGTGTGTAAGGTCTGGACCGTCACACACTATGAGACTTCACAATTCACCTTTCTTTAGCAGCACAATTCTAACGACAGAATCCGTTGAGTAACCTAGGTCGAGCTAAAATTTCCTCAAACCCGCAGTCCACTCCCCGAGTTCCCCAGAACCAAGCCCCCAGCTGACAGCTCCTGCCCTATCCTGTCTGGGCCCACGTGGCCTGGCTCTGCATTGGAGACATCTCCATACATTTCTCCTCAGCCTCCTCCTCCTTTTCCTCCCCGTACTTGGTCCCAGCTGTGCCAGCGAAGCCTGTGTGTTACGTTTTTCCTGTTGCTTCTCTGGCCAAAAAATGAAAAAGAATAGTGGAAAAAAAGAAAAGCGCTTAAGTAAGACTGAGGCTGAGAGAGAGCGCGAGTGTCAGTTTCTGGCTCGGGTTTTGCTGTCTGCTCAGTTTTCACGGCCCGTGGTTTTATTAGACTTTCCGCCGGTCTAAGGTTAAACGGCCACCACTGCCCCCTTTGGGCTCAGAGCCTCCTGTTAGCCCCCCCAGTTCCCCCCTTGCTTGCCTCTACCCCGCCTCCTGGCTGCCCTGCAGTGCTGCTGCCAGTAAAGGAAACACATTAACACCCGGGCCAGTAACAGAGCAGGCTTTGTCCATGGCCAGGCAGGCCGGTCCATTAGGTCCATGCTCTGCTCCACACTGGACCAATTAGAGAAGGCAGGGAGCAGAGCCACTCCAAACAGAGGTGTGAGCTTTACAAGGAGACTACAGGTGTGCTCAGGGGGAAATAATAGACTTTATTACTGATTGGGGTACTGTGCTATACTGTATATCTCTGCCACCTTTTTAAGAGCCAGCTTGGCTCTGCAGAGTTTTGACAACCTGTGTTTAACCTGCAAACTTGAGTTTCCCTTGGATGTTGGATCAAATCAACCCCCTGCCTTCCAGTTTACTGCAGTTACCAGTCTGGGCTCTTGTTACAGTACATTCCCTTGCACATTGCCAGGTCCTAACATACACTATATAAAGGGTTTCAGCTAATGAAAATTCTTGATGTAAAAAAATATCTTGCAATCTTTTGAAAGCTGTGTCCTGTCCATATCTGTGAAAATCTATCATATCATCTTTCAGCACCTTGACCAACCATGATACCTGCATTGTTATTTATTTATTTTTGCAGGCGTGTTGCCACTCTTTACATACCCGTGTCTTCATCGCCTTATTAGATAGTTTCCTTTAATCCAACAGTCTTGTTGCCTCTAGTTCAGATCCAGAGCTCGTTTGAAGAAGGCAAAGTTTCTCTTAGAAGCGATGTTTGGTTTTGAAGGGCCCCGTTTAGCTTGTGGCACCATGTTAGCATTAGCAGCTTCTGACAGATGACTGGAGCTAAAGGCTGATGACATGTCTAGTCCAGCTGAAAGCAAAAGCTGAACCAGTGTTTTTTTTATATGGTGGACTTCACTTGTCCAACATATATACTTGTTGTTCTTTGTAGTTTTATCGATAGCTTGTGATCAGTTGTCCTCAGTATTGACCTTCTTGTCTTTAATCAAGGCATTTGATCTGTTAGTTGCCATGAAGGAATAAGTGAACGTGGAGGCAAAAGGGGCGAGCATAAGGATTAGAGTGAGTTTTACAAGGGCCAAATCGTGATGGCTAGACGACGGGTCAGAGCCCTGTTGCTTTATCATTGAGTAAAGCTAAAATAGGACAAAAATTAAACAGTTTTCCAAAGCATTTTTTTACATAAGGGGAGAGAAACTGTTCCAAATCAAAGCAGCAGCACCTGTCTCTAAAATCGAACTAAGCCCACGAGTATGGGTTGTGTAAAACATACAGTGCAACTCATACAGCAACATTGTGTATAGGCTTTGTGGTTAATACATCCACGTGGCAGTGATGGGATAAAAACCTGTCTGGCTAATACAGATGAGAGCAAAGCTGACAATCATGAATATGTCAGTGGTAGATGAATAATTGTTGGTTAATATGATTACAGAGTTGGCGGGAGCGGCGGTATCTGCCAGAACAGATGACCTGCCAGCTTTGAGAATAGCCCCTGAGGCCAGGAGAGATGATCATGCAAAGACGGGACAGGCCTGACATCGAAGGGGGTTTCCACTGACAGTTTATGCATGCTCTGTGGACACGTGCTATTTCAAAATCTGTGTGTCAATAATTTTGATTCATAGACTTGAGAACAATAGGTGGCTTTTAGCGTTGATCTCCGTTTTGTAGTGTGATCCAGAGGAAGCAGAGTGAATGTACAAATCCTCATTTGCACTTTATTAAACTCCAGCTCAACATGGCGGCTAAGCAGCACTGACACAGGGGGCCATGTGACCTGCTACCAGCACACAAGTATGCTGTATTTTCTTAAATAAGCGTGTCTAACCTTCCCTGGTCTGTTTCTGCTCAGGCCGCCCAGGGCTGTCTCTTTCCTATGAAATAATTACTACAAATTTTGTGCGTTCGCATGATTGGGTTCATGGGATTTTCCTGTGTCTAAATGGAGGCTCTGCTCCATGTCAGGGGAACAGTGATACAGTGTCGAGACAGAGCTGTGCTATTACAGCCAGGGACGGGCGCTGACCTAAAAGGCAACATTCATCTTAAGCATGATGAGTTCAAAAACAGCATGGAGGGGCTTTTAAGAGGGCTCCGAGGGGTCCACCAGGGTTGTGGGAGATTTATGTACAGTAGAAATGTTGAATGAGCTAAAAATAACCAACACTTTGATGCAAGTTTGAAGCTTTTCTTTGAAATTGTTTTCACAGATTCTACATGTCTTCCATTTTAAACATTAGATAGGAAAGACTAGCCAGAGTGAAACTCCTTAAGGGCTAATGTGCTGCTTCAACAAAGATGGTGGTATTATTAGACATGACACCCTAATATTTAGTGTTGATTTCTATTGATATAATACTGTATTTGGGTTGGAGGGCTGGCTCCCTGCAGCATCTTTTTCCCCACAGCGTGAGCAGAGAACATGACACCGGCCCACGGTGTCCCGCCAGAACACCCAAAAGTGCTTCTAACCATTCGAGCCGCACAGAAACAGTCATTAGAAGCTCATTTGTTTTGCCACAGATCATATCGCCATGTGTGTCAGCTCAGATGAGGAGCATCGCCAGGTGATCTGGCATATGAATCAGCTGTCAGTGTGGTGTTCCTTTACTGGACACTGCAACCAGCAGAGCCAGGGTGGTCCTGTTTGGTTGTCAATTTCTCTGGAACTTCCCTGTTGTGTGTGCGTGTGTGCGATTTGTCTTGGATTTCAGCCCAGATTTGTCACCAAAAGTGAATTCGCGAGAAAAATCATTGGAGGCTCTAATGGCTGTCATGTGAGTTGGTAAAGACCTGATTTGACTCTGGGTTACTTTTTAACTTTCTCTTTTTTTTTCTTGTTTTGGCTATAAGGGGTTTGGAAGAAAAGCGGAGGTTTGGAAGGCTGTTGCCGCGTGTGCTTTTCTGTGTGTGGGGTCGACTGTTTTGAAGAAGTTTGTCTAGGATCTCTAAATTCTATTTTCATTTAGGAGGCCCTGACTTCACTTATCTGCTCCATATTTTTTCTATTTGTATTTCTTTCTTTTCTATTTGTATTTTGTGTGCACTGGGCCAAACTGAACCTCTCTTACATTTATATCCTTCGCGGAGCATAATTGAATTCAAAAGATGCTAACAAAGCATTATTAACGTGTGTGTTTTAGGTGCAAACTTTGTGACGCGTAAGATCAGCCGTTCTGTGGCAAAGATTCACCTTGGCCAACTGGAATTCTTCAGCCTGGGCAACCTGGACTCCAAGAGGGACTGGGGCCATGCCAACGACTACGTGGAGGTAAAACAAACACCGCCATTACCACACACAAGCTTAGAGGAATATATACACACACACACAAACATACACGCACCATCACACGCATACTATCTCTGCCTCGGAGTTGAACCGGGTTCAGATGTGCACATAGTATTAACGGAGCATGTTTTCCCAGCTCATTCGAGGCCCCAATATGCGATCTGCATGAAGCCTCCTGTGATTGTCTGCCAAAAGAGAAACAGAGATAGAGAAAGAGAAGGGCAGCGGGAGGAGAGGGAGAGTGCCGCATGCTGTGAGGCCACAGAATGCACTCTGGTTTCCCACAACTCACCCATGTCCCAGATCCCTTCAGGCCCTCGTTTGCCATTCCCTGAACGCCTGCAAAAGAAAGAGAGATATTAAGGGAACGCTGCGTCCTGGGGACGATGACAGAAATACTGTGTTTGTGTTAATGTAACGGTGCCAGCAGCAAGCAGAGAAGGAGGGGTGGGGAGGTGAAACGAACAGTGGGGTCGCCACGTTGAGAAGGAGACGGAGCTGAAATTGTGTGTATGTGGGGGGGTTTTTTTTGTTTCTCTCCAGTACGTACGTGTGTGTGTGTGTGTGTGTGTGTGTGTGTGTGTGTGTGTGAGGAAGCACACATTCCTGCGTGTGTGAAAGTGTGTGATAGGTTAAGGTTGAAGAACGTGTGTGTGTATGTTCAGATGAAAGACTCGACGGGTTGCCATGTCTGACAGCAGACCTCTTGCAGCAGGCTGTGTTATTATTAAGAGGTGATGGTGGTGGTGGTAGTGGGGGGTGCTCTTTGAGATGGGTGTGGAGGTGAGGAGGTTACAGCGGGGAACCTCAGTTTAACAGGAGAGCGCAGTGAGGGGGTCAAGGCATCAGAGCAGAGTGTTGCGGCTGTGGTTCGTGCTGTTAAGGCGGGGCAGGGAGCCCTCGGTGGCGTCAGCGAAGCATCAGTCACTGCGTGGTTACGGGAAGACTGCTCATCAGTCATGTCCAACGTAAGCACATTGTCATTTTTGGCTCCTGTCACAGGAAGTCTGACTTGGTTTGCGAATGATAAAATGAAAGCATATCTTGTTAGTTTTTCAAAAAGAAACTGTGATTGTATTCTGATGTCATGCACATGGTTCACAGTGGATGAAATAAAGGATGGTGCACCCAACTATCCAACGACCCCTTTGAGTGAGCACTTGGAGACAGTGGGAAGGAAAAACTCCCTTTTAACAAGAAGAACCAGACTGGAGGAAGGGCAGCTCCGTCACAGATTAATAATAACTCATTTTTTAATTAAAAGTGGTGTATAAAAAAAACAAACAAGAGGTGCCTGAAGAAGAAACACTCACTGCATCATGGGAAGTCCCCAGCAAGCCTCGGACCATTGTAGCATTACTAAGAGAGGGTTCAGAGTCACCTGATCCAGCATGCGTGTTCCAGCTCTCATGTGAGAAAACAGTATCTGTGACTGACTGGCTTGAGACTTTTGATGAATTAGCAGTGTTAGCTATTGGAGTTTGAAGATCCTAGACATTAAAATTAGTCTGTTTTCCACTCTGTGGCAATTTAGAGTGAATTTCGAGAGTGCAGTGCAGGTTTTTTATTCCTTGATTGCGGCTGACATGTAAAGTTTTCACGTATGACTGATCCCATTAATACTCTGATCAGTACCAGATAATAATACTATATTATTACATGATCTCAGTTAATAAATATATAATATAATATAATGTAATATAATATAATATAATATATTTCTGTGCTTAATGCCAATACGTGCAGCCGTGTTTATGTGTGCGTGCGCTTGCCTGTCCAGGGCACCCTGGCATGAGACGCTCCAGGTTTCCTGTGGGAACTGCCGACATTCCAGCTCTGGTGAATCAGGCACCTCCTCGCTCTGCTTCTCCTGTTTCGGAAAGGCGGATTTCGGGAAGCCAAACAGAAGCTGGAGGTGCTGAGGGGAACTGAGGTGGAGGCGAAGAAGGGAAAGGGTGAGGGGGATGAGGTTTGAAAGAAGAGGTGAAACAGACGCATGTTTGTGGGACGTTTGTGCATTAAGCGAACCATCCCTTCTGCTGAAAGTTCACCCCACCCAGAAGACCATCAAACGCTGCGACTGTCACCACACCGCCTCCCCCTCCGTCTGCCTCCCTCGATTTTACTTTGAAATATCCATCCAGTCAGCATCAGCACTATGTTACCATGGCAAAGCCAAACAACTGGCAACCTGTAAACAGAACCATGTGTGTCTGCTTTAGGCTGACAACTGCTTTTCCTCCTGGACTCTCTTTCCCTCTCTTCACCCCACCCAGGACAGGGAAATTGCTTGTAATTGGCTGTGGATGGATTGCGGGTGGCAGGAGGGGTGTGCTGTGTGTCTGCTCTAACGACGTCTGAAGGCGTGCAGCTGGCTGGGCATCGTCTCAGCCTGGTATCGGGTGTCCATCCCAGGCAGGCAGACAGACAGGCCTAGAGCTTCCCAGCTACCCTCACTGGAGGCCTTTATTATCATTAAAGTATTAAGAAGCTTCAGCATAAAATCGACAGATAAAATAATTTAAATCCTCTTGATCTCATTTTCATGAAAGAGGTTAAGCTTTGGACTTTTTCACTTTTGTGACTGTGTTTGAAACATTTGGCTGGCCTTTTTTTCCTCTTTTTCTTTCTCTCTTTTTTTTTTTTGATTGTGGTTCTCTGCGATTTGGCGATGCAGAACAAATTTCTGACTCTGAGCCTGCCCGAGTGAAAAGCAAACCCACAGCAATCAGTCACTGCGCTATCTGAGAAGATAAAGATGTAATAGTCAGCCACCTTTCGCCAGGACTGCCCTCCTCCCTACTCTCCCCCTCTCCTCTCACCCTATGCCGACATCCTGAGTAGGCTCATGGTGGGTACAGCTGTTTGGAGCCCCTACCACCTCCTCACCCCCTCTGTCACCCTCCCCTTCTGGCTACAGAGAGCCATTTCCTGTGTGGAGAAGCAGGCTGATGGGGAGGGAGTGGGAGCAGGAGTCAGCCTAGTGGTTTTGGCCTTTTCTCCCCCTCGGGCTCCATCCTGCTTTAGTTTCTCGCTGTCTTTTTGTCCATTTCCTCTCCCTCTTGTGTTTTATTCTTTATGTCCTTCCTACCTCTTAACCTTTTATTATTTCATCTTTGTACTGTCACAACTCCACCAAACTCTTGCTCCCTCTTGGTGAGCAGCTACCACCCAGTTACTAGATATTTCCCTCCGACATCTAATAAGCAGCTCCTATTTTTCTCCTGCCTTGAGCTGGCTTTCCTCTTCTCCCTGCTGTATGTCTCGGCCTACAAACTGTTGCCAGATGAGATGTGGTTGACCCGATGGCACACCCCGCTTTCCCGCTCTTGTCTTCTTTGAGTATTTATTTTCAAAATATAATTACTTGTGAAACTCCCGTCGTTGGAAGGCATTTCATCGCCGTCCTAAATGTGTGTGGTTGCACCTGTATGGCAGTAGCTCTCTGATTCCTGGCATTGTGTGAAGGCAGCAGGGTGGCAGGACAGCCTCGAGGGTGTCATTTTTCACCTCGTTTATTTTTCTTATCCGTTTTTTTTCTGCTGCAGCTGCCTCTCCGTGCAATAATGGTTACAGATGAGGCTAATTAACCAATCACAAAGCAGATCAGGGCCAATCAAAGATGATTGATGAGAGCAGCAGGCCATCCATCACATGTTTTTGGCCTGGAAGGTGACAGTGAGGGCAGGCTAGGAGTGTTCGTACAGTAAGACAGACATTTACATCAACATTTTGAACTTTTAGTTATCCGGAGTGACTCAGTACCTCGTCATCATCTGTTTTGTCAAGACCGTAGGCTTGATGTAAACGTGGATGTCTGGCTCTGAGCATGGAAGAAAGTGGAAAAAAAACAACTTTGCATTTAAATGCATGGGTGCTGGATAAAGAAACAGCAGATATAACAGTGACATATTCAGCAGCCACTCTTCTTCAAACTTCTGACTAATACAGCATAACCATGATAAATGATTCAATTCAATTTAATTTAAATAGCACCAAATCACATAAAACCGTCACCTTAAGGCACGTTATACTGACTGAAAGACCCTACAACAATGCAGAAAAAACAAAGAACACTCCAACATACAGATGACCCCCTATGAGCAAGCACTTGGCAACAGTGGGAAGGAAAAACTCTCTTTTAAGAGGAAGAAACCTCCAACAGAATCAGGCTCACGGAGGGGCGGCCATCTACTGCAACATGTTGGAGGTGAAGGGAGGAAGATGGAAGAAAGACATGCTGTGGAAGAGACCCAGAGATGATAACTAATGATTAAACACAAAGTGAAGAGTGAAGAAACACTCATCAAAGCCCACGGCAGCCTAGGCCTATTAGGGAAACCTGACCTTAAGCTTTAACAAAAAGGAAAGATTTAGGTCTAATCTTAATGTAGAGACATTGTTCAGTGGAAGAGGGGCCCAAAGGCTCTGTCTCCCATTCTAATTTTAAATATCCTAAGAACCACAAGTAGCCCAGCAGTCTGCGAGTGAAGTCTCTCAGCTGTGATTTGCCATCAATCATGTGGAAATATGAAACGGTGCACACGACATTTTTCTGTATCCACAACACTTCACTTTTTAAGAGCATAAAGAATTGATGTTTAAGTACATGTAGGATTCAGTAATTCATTTCAGCACACATACCCAAAAGTCTAAATGTTGTCTTATGCATCAGAACGGCACACAGTGACAGGACAAGAGGTTTATTTCTGGTGGTGTTGACCTATGATGATTTGGCAAAGAATGTTTTCACATGTCTACATGCAGTCCCGTGAAAGTACCAAGTACTCCTTTACTATTTCCACAGGAATTAAGAGGATAAGCAGCAATCGCATGCTTCTAATCAAATGAACTTGAATAACTGATGATCAGCAAGTTCGAACACTTCTGTAGAAGCAGATGTTTTGACGGTTTGCTGGTTTGGAGCATTCCTGCGAGCGGATGTGCCAGCAAATTCAACCCAACGTCAGACTGCGCAACGTTCAGTGAAACTTTAAAAACCCAGAGAGCCGTGCATAAATGAACACCCGCAGAGCACAGCAGTTATTCAGAGAGCTGATAAATGTCTTTGCCTGTTCAAAACACACACGATATAGCTAGAGTAATAAAGACCCACAATGGGAGCTAATAAGGGAGAGGAGAAGGAGCATTCGATTTCACCACCAAGACCTTCTGACTACAACAGCAGCTTCCTGAAACCTCTACGCCTACTTGTTGAAAACACCCACCTACTCATGCCTAAGTGCAGAGCAATACAGTGAGAAAGGGACTTTGACTGAAGCTACTGTCCCACACAGCGGCTGTGCACACACTGATGTACATGTGATTGCGTATGTGCACGCTCTCTTGTGTTCATTGCAGGTGAAATGTGAACCGCAGCTTTAGTAGTAGCTCAGTAAACAGGAGTTTGCCCCCCTCTGGGGAAAAGCAGTGAAACCTCACCAATCCTCCAGCCACCTCTCCATGCATGAATGCATACATACACACTAACCCATGGGGCTTATTTCACCTACAAGTACATTCACACAGCATGATGACTGAAACAAATACAGCTCTTTATCCCTTATAAAGGACTGGTAAGGATATGTGAGCCCCAGGTTGCCCCCAAAGAGCCTTTAAAATCTTTTTTTTTGGGGGGGGATAATGGGCCCAACTCCAGACTTTCTATCTAGGGAGGCTCTTGAGGGTGTTTTTATTTCATTGCAGTTTAAATACTCATCTTGTCGGAGTTGTAGTTTTATATATGCACCCTAAAGTTACCTGAAATAACACCAACCTTTCTAGTTCAGTTCGCCTAAAAGAAATCCTCTAGCAACAGGTCTAGCAATTTTGTATGAAAAAAAAGAACAACAGCGCGTGCACGCACATGCTCCTGTGCTGTTGCTGAACCATGCTGCACAAAGAAGTTACTTATCACTTGCTCTGCCTACTATGAGGCATGAGAGAACATCCAGTAAACAGCGATCTTCATCTTTCTGTTCATCTTGCTTAAACTGTGCATTTCAGATTATTTTGATCGCAAACAAAATACTCCCCGTGCTGTTTACCAGTTTATGTTATTATGACTGTTGATGAGTTTTGACAAATGTGGCCATGTGAAAAAGAAAGTTTCCACAGGACTGTACTACATGCAGGCCTGTAAAACACCCTTACTGCCTCCACAGGAATTAAGAGGTCTCAGCAAATTCATCCCAAGATCAGATGTTGCAGTGCTTAGAGAAACTGCAAAAACCCAAGAGCCACATGTCTCACACTACAGACTTCATTTAACACGTTCAATGTTAAAGTTCTTGACAGAAAAATTGGAAAAAGACTGAACCTATATGGCATGTTTGGAAAAGTGGCCAGGAGAAAGCTTCTTCTCCTTAAAAGAACATAACCACATGGTTTAGGTTTTCAAAGATGCGTCTGAACAAACCACAAGACTTTTGAAACAATGTTAGACAAGATCAAAACGGAGACGTTTGGTCGTGATACATGCTGCCATGTTTGGTGAAAACCAACACAGCATACCAGCACGGTGGTAGAAGGCTTGTGATTTTGGTTTGTTTTCCCACAGTATGCTAGTCAAACGTGAGTTCATTAGTCCAATAGCTAAAGCTAGGTCAAAATTAGGTTATTTAACAGGACAATGATCCTAAGCATAATAAGAACCATGAATGGTTGAAAAAGGATCAAAGAGTTGCAAAAAAATCTAGAAGTCTAGACCTCAGTCTTTGAACACTAATAGACCTTTAACAGGCATTTGCTCATGCAACCTCAATGAAGTTGTAAAGAAGAGTGGAGGGAAAAGTCTTCTACAAGACTGAGCCACTGATAAAGTCATAGAGAAAACAATTACTTCAGGTTTTTGGTGCGTAAAGTGGTTCTAAAAACCACTGGATCTCGCGGTGTACATAGTTCTTTAGAGGATTGAGTCCTTTAAAAATGTAGAAGAAGCCAAAATGACATCAAAAATTCAAAATGTTGAAATTCCTCTTAGACTGAGAGAAACTTGGAGTTCCAAGGAGATTTTTGTGTGTACCAGATATCATACATGTATGATATGTCTAGGGGTCCACTTCCACTATCCGTGTGGAAAACAGCTTTTGACGTGTTCATTTTAAGCTGGTTTAAAGCCCCAAAAGCAGTTTATTTGTGTGAACAATAAGAGAAAGAGCAGTTTCATAGCACGTTCACACCTTTCAGTGCTTGCACCCTAATCTGAGAAAAAGAAAGCTGCAAAAACAAGCAGTTCAGAATAAAAACTATTGGGTGATAATATCTTTGTTTTCTTACTGATGACGTGCTGTTTTAACATGTATGTTTTGAAATTTTACTGCGACACAAATTTCACGTTTGCCAATATAATTACCATAAGTTGCAAATATTTTGTCTATTGTTTTTTTTGACCATCATACCTAAACGTACTTGGCCATACTCAGGTAGGAAGACGAGAGCTGGCTCTGCATAATCACCGAGTGAAACGGTGTAGGAGTTGAGCTTTGATAGAAATAATGAATTGGGTGAGATTCTTGAGACAGATGTCCAGGGAGGCACTCTTGCCCCATCTGTCCAGATCCTAAATCACTGAACATGTTTACTGTGGCATCGCACCAGAGGGACAGAGAGAGCGAGGGGCAGTGGGAGTCTTAGAAAGGCGAAATGTTGAATATGTTCACAGCACAGATAATTCAGCGGGATGATTCATTGAGGAAAGATTGGGTAAAATCTACTCCCCCTGATGCTCTAACAATAGAAGAACAGATAACAGATCCATGATAGAAGTGAGGAGACCTTGTTAGGGTCGCTTTCAGTGCGTGAAGGTTGTATGTGTTTCTACATGTGATATGTATTTCAGCTGGGAACACTGCCACGAAATCCCAGTAAGGGGTTTAGGGAGATTTTCGGGGTTTTCAGAGAATTACTTCCTTTTCTTGCCCGTTCTCCTGTAGTGTTCACTTCTTTTTGACCTGTTCTGCTCGTTGTAAAAAAGTCAGACCTTGGAAGTGAATATAAAGCAGGTAATCAGTTTGACTATTAGATTTATGCAGGTAAAGAGTAATAAATAATGACTGCACTTTTAGAAGTTATATTACATGTACCTGGAAGTAAAGTGCTTTGTGTCATTAAAATAAAAAGAAACAAAGCTATGAAAATGTTAGGTAAATGAGGCCAAACCTGAAAATCACGTTTTATACATAAAGAAAACGTACCAGCCTTTTTAACTTCAAAAGGCAAACCTGCTGCCTTCCATGTTTAACAGCTAAAGAGGCCATACTCTGTGTTCAGACAGTAAGGAGAGGGTGATGGGATGATATCATTTTTCCTCAATGAACCATAGAACAGAAAAATTTACTCTAATCAACTCAAATTTGACTCTAATCAACTCAAATGTTGTTAAAGTGAGTAGTTTTGCAAAGTTTTGTTGTGCCGTTTTCATCAAAACCCACAAACTCCATCTTCTGACATGCAGAAACAAGATGAACCGTCTGACTGATCTGAGAAAATGGATTTGCTGAAAAGGAAATGTATGTGGAAAATAAAGCAGCACATAGACTTGCATAGTGAAATCTCTTCAGTCACATCAGTTTTAACTGTAACTTTTGGACCAACATAGATTGGAAACACTTGAGCTGGAAAAGTAAATGGAAATATGAACAATTACAAGACGGTGCAAACTTGATCTAGTAAAGACTGATAGGATGAAAAGCTCCAGGACAGCTGCTGCAGTGTGTGGTTAGATGTGCTATGTTTTTTGATGTGCAGTTGCTCTGTGTTTGGGTCCTTAAATATCGTTAAACTCCTCAGATCTTGTGTCTCGAACTAAATTAGCTTTGTTTTTCTTGCTTATTAGTCAGCGTTTCTGATCTTTTTGGGCTTACCATCTCTTAAAAATAAGGCGAAAAGCACTCATTATCCCCTGCTGTGGGAGTAGGCAATGAAAATAATTAACTCTGACACAAGTAACGACTTTATTTTCCTGTTTCAAGGCCGTTTCACTCAATAAAAGTCTGGAAATGTAGAGTCTACAGGAATACAGTACCAAAACCATCTACCGTCACCATCTTTGTAAGAACAGCTTTTGGAAGTTGTAATGTTAGATTTACTGAGGGGTTTTTTGCAGTATTGATTGTTAGAGCAAATCACTTTTACATCAAAGGTAAATGATACATTTACAGTAGGACTGCCAACACGTTTTTTCCCTGAGTAGAGGATTCAAAAACAGCCAGTTGTTGTTAAGTTTGCCTTTTTAGAAGAAACCACTGCCTGTCCAGCTGGATGGCGGGAAGACTCTGGTATGAAGACTGTCTTGCTGTAGGTCATTTTTAAAATAGAGAAGAAATGTTTCAGGAAACGTTTTGGACAAGAAAGAATCTTTGCTTACCAGCATGGAACATGCACTTGTGTTTTTGTAGCCTGGACCTTAGGAATAAGTCTTTGTAATAAGAAGAAAAGAGAAATGGCTGTACTGTTACTGCTGAGCTCCAGCGGTACTTCAGAAAAGTCTCATGTCTGTGTGCGCAGGCCGCAGCAGCTGGCCATCTCTCTCAGACTGACAGGCCTAAGCTCACCCCTGCTGGGCTGAGGATGAAAGCAGATGCTCTCCTCCTTCCTTTCCCGCTCTGTTTTTCTCTCCTTTCTCTTTGCGGCCTTGTGTAACCAGAATCCTCAGCTTTCATACGGAGCCTGCAGGATAGTTTGCACCCTGGAGTCCTGTAGAAAGCAGAGACACACAATACACCAAGTGACTGACATATTTGATGCTTTACTATGAAAAATCTAAGCAGATTTTTCTGCGATTGCAAAGTAAGCCAAACTGCTGATATGGATCCGTGTTTATTGCTGTCTTAACACAACACCATTGTGTGAGAACCCAAGTGCATACCAGTAGAAATGAGCACAAATTATCATGTGAAGAAAGAAAAGAAGCGATAAACGGCATAGTTTGCCTAAACATTCAACGACAGTGTTCAGTATTTATGTTTTCCATAGTCTGCACTTAAAAATTGCAGTCAGCTTTTCAGTTTTCAGTAGATGGATTTTGATGCAACCACTGATTATTGATGCGAACATGCTACACAACTTAATATACCAAGAAATTAAAGTAGATCAGCACTTCTCTTAATTAAAAATGGAAAACAAAGGCCACAGAGTGTGCTTCTTTCAGTGTGTCCTCACCTGTTTGTTCTAAGGGTCAGCGCAAGATTTCAGCAGGTTTGGTTGAAGACAAATTTGTGGGTGAGGTGGCACCTAAACACATGCAAAAGAGAAATATACCTCCCACCTTGAAAGCAGGGAGCAGGACAGGAAATAACGGATGGGCTGACGTCTCTAGAGGGGGGTTGCCGGTGGTCATGCAGGGCACCCCGCTGGGGATTTAACAGATCAGCACAGGAGGGAGGGAGTCAGCTGGTGATGACGAGAAAGAGTGTGTGAGAGAAGGCTGAAGCCTAATGACTCTTTTCTACTAGCAGCTACTCAGCTTGGCTGACTCTGCTCAAATTTGGTGGTTTCCCATTACAACTAACTACGAGCTCAGTGTGGGTGGAGTCATTATGTTCCATGACGTCGTTTGTATGTGACACAAACAAAACAATGGAGGATGTCTGCACCTCGTCGGTGGACCATGGTGTTGGTTTGTGTGTAACTATTTCCCTTGTTGCCGTGTTTTAAAAAATGGAGGGTTTGTTTTAAGTGAAGGCATTGTGCTCGTGACTATTCCAGTGACATCACTCCCTGGCCAATCAGAGGCATGCAGTCTGTTGAGGTCACATTTCTGGGGTCAAGTTAGCATTTGCATGCTTCCTGTTTGTGAGTATACGGCGATTGTCTGTGAGAAATGTGCAGAATTTGCAAATCTATTGCCAGCTTAATACACAGATACTCAGATCAAACAGAAAGTCATATGAACTACTAGATTCGGTCTTGCCAGAATCTCATTTTGAAACAAAAAATTCAGAAATTACTCCACAAATAGTAACGTAGTCGCTGCAGAACGGCAACTGCTAAGCGGCATAAGGGCTCAATATGCTTTTTTTTTTTTTTTTAGAGGAATATACCAAAATGCAAGCAGTTGGCAACCGTTTTGTTGAGTCCCTGATTGCAAAGAGACCCGTTGCAGGCAAGTTGCACTCCGTGGTGCAGACTGGCTTACACTGAGTGAAAGTTATTTGCAAACGTTCACCAATCTGTCTGAGAACGATGGCAGTCAGTCCGAGTCAGACAATGATTGTCTGGAGACGAGTTGCCTCCCACCAGGTGACCTGTGCAGGTGGCTCGCAGTCAGAAATGGTCACTCGGAGGTAGGGCTGCACGATTAATCGTTAGAAAATCGCGATCTCGATTCATACTTATGTGCGATCTCATTTCCAAATGACAACGATTTTTAAAAAAAAGAAAAAAAAAAAGACAACGACGATTGTACCGCATTTTGATCCGGGACGTAATCTGCATGAAAACAAGCGCTCACTCTTCCTGCTCAACAAATGACAAGGGCGGAGCCTTATACCACGTGATACAGAAGCTGTGCGTGTGATGCTAAAATTAGCAGGAAAAAAACAACGGAGAGCACGTCAGGGATGACGAGAAAGTGACAGGAGAAAATCCGTCCCGGTCAACCACCCAAACATCAATAACGGGAACCTTATACAGCGCTTCCCTATACACGGCGAACTCCCGCAGGCACAAAGAAATTACGGAGGCTATTACTTATCACCTGACCAAAGATATGGCTCCCATCAACACTGCAAAACAGGGATTTAGGAAAATGATCAACACCCTAGACAAACGCTACACAGTGCCGTCCCGCAACTATTTTTCTATTGTTGCACTACCTGCTCTATACACGCAGTGTCGAGCAACGGTGGAGACGGAATTTCAAGCAGTACAACATTTTGCGGCAACGACAAAACGTGAGACATTTGTTGTTTTTATGTTTATTTATTGTTCTTATGTTCAGTTTCAACTGTTACGAAGTTGATGTGCAGTTAATAAGTGCAATAAATATTTATACTGGAAAAGAAAATCGTGAGAGAATCGTGATCTCAATTCTAAGCCAAAAAATCGTGATTCTCATTTTATGCAAAATCGTGCAGCCCTACTCGGAGGTTGACGGGTGTTTGCACGTTCAGCTGCGTCTACTTCCAGTAAGTCACCAAATGCAACCAATGACTCTTCCTAGTCGCAAGGGAGTTACTATCCTATTTTTGTTGTGTGTGTGTCTGTGTTTAATTTCACTGTATGTGACTGTAGTGTGACGCTCTTTAACACCGTCATCAGAATCAGTCGCATGCAGTCTGTTGATGTCCCAGCTGAGGGTAATGTCTTATGGAAAAATTATGTCTTTAATAGAAAACATAATATCTGTCACATATTTTCCACACGAAAGATTAAATATTTAGCAATTTTTCATTTAAAGGAGCTGTTCGCGAAGCAGAAAAAAAGGACTTGTTTAAACAAGGAATCATGTTTCAGGAATGTTTCTATTTACTTATTACTTTGAACTGACTTTTTTCTTGTTTACTAATCAGTAAACTTTGGTTAGATTCACTTTAAACCCTTTTTGAAATCCACTTCACAGAGAGGGAGAGAGAGAGAAGCAGTAGTTAGGGAGTCCACAGCTGGCCTGTGAAACTGAGACACTCCCTGATTGGGACGGACAAGTGTGAGAGGCACTTTAATGCAATAATCCCTCCCAGGCCTGTGTGTGTCTGTGTGCGTTTAAATGTTGTCATACAGAAAAGACTAAGTCTCTGTAGTGACATTTTAGGGAGTATCAGTGTAGCGTGGGGAGTGAATTGAAGCTGTCACTCGTCCAGCAGACAGGCCTGATGGAGTAGAGGGATGTTTAGAGGGCTGGGAGTGGGGGTGGGAGGGTCATCTTGTTTTAATTGTCTGAGGAGTCTGGCCAACTCTTTGGGGCTGGAATGTGTGTGACCTCTTCTCTCTCTCCTTCACACTCCCGCGCTGTGCGCGTCGCCCTCAGTCGAGCAGCTCGTGGGAAGATTCTCGCTCCGGATTTTTCGAAACCGGGCCAAATATTGCGAGAGCTCGGTCACAGTCTCGGCGCTTCTCTTTATCTCACAGCTCTCCCACTCTGTGTCCCACTCTTTCTGTGGTGTTTTTTTGTGACTGACTGACCCCTTTGATTCTCAGCTTTCTGTGTGATGCCGTGTTTCTTTGCACATGGATTTAAAAGAGTGGAAACTGTCAAAGTTCAACAGTTTGTATGTACTCAGTTTAATTCTTATGTTTTTTTCCAGGATATCAGTACATGTTACTTTAGATATTAAAGCCAATGCTGGGAGACCATTAGCTCAAATTCTCCAGTGTTACAAAATGCTCTTCAGTTGCCACATTACTGCAAAGATAAAAACCTACCAATGAAAGCTAAAGCTTTTCCCTTTTTTGGGTGGTTTAAACAAAAGTGCTAAGAGTGGAGCTCCAGAGTTTTGTATGTGGAACTTTATATCTGGCAAGGCTGATTTTTTTCTGATTCCTCTCATCGAACGCCGAATATTAACAGCCTGAAATGACCGTATTAGGGATATCCCCACTCATCAATGGCACACAGAGCCAAGAATAGAAGAAACTGTGAAACACAGTGTCTAAAGCCTGAGTTTTGCATCACAGCGCTCATATCCGGTATAACAGTATACATGTGTGTATATATGTATGAAGGAAAATAAATTAACCAAACTTTTACTGTGGGTGTGTATGTCTGTCTGAGCTTTCAACACAGGTACTGAAGCTGGAGGGGAATTTAGATGCAAGCCCGCTGAGAGTTGGCTGTAGTGTATCGAGCGTGGCAGAGACAGCATCCCAGTCATTCCACTTCAAACAGGCCTGGTGGCTGGAATGAAATGGAAACATTTGTTGGGTCACAGCACTGAAAGCTTGTCTTCCCTCCTCACACAATGCCAGATGGCCTCCCGATGTTGTCTGTTTTTTATTAGACCTAAAGTAGATCAACGTTCACACGAGCCTATGATATTAAACCAGTGTACGTCCCCGTACGCCACGCAGACCCACACACAGATATTTTACACTTAAAATCATGCAGGAATGCGCAAGCATGTATATAAAATGTTCCATGGTGGGAATTTGACTACCAGGGCCGTGCCACTAAAAAATATACTGTAATTATGTTAATATTGCACTACACATATGCAAACACATGCATGCTATGTGTAAATGACCACATACGTTGTATAAAGAAACGTGTGTCCGAGTACAACAGGTTTCCAGACCAGCACATAATTGGTGAAGAAATGCTGTGCAGAGGTGTTGGTCTGATGGATGAGGAGAGAACTGACATGGCATTCAGAGCCTCTCTCTGTGTACCACAATGAGGCTTTCACTCGACGCTGCTCATATTGAACTTTATCCTTATTAAAACAGCCACGATGGAGAGCTGTGTATTTGCTTTTAGAAGGTGGGACTTTCTAAGAGGGTGCCAACGATCTCTTTTTTTTAATTAAGAAAGCCTAGCAATAGGTGTGTGTGTGTGTGTGTGTGTGTGTGTGAGTGTGAGTGTGTCAGTGTGACCTGAGGGGAGGCCCTGTCTCTGACCTCCAGTGATAGTGGTGGTTTGTTTTCATTCTAAACTTGCCCTAGAGTTACTGGTTTTGCACCTTATTTGACCTGGGCTTGAACTGGCTTCACCTCTCATTGAACCTTTGCTCCGCACCTTTTTAAAAAAATGTGATTTTATGGTGACACCTGTCTGATTTCTTTTTTACTTGTCCTGTTCCTGTTATTCGTATCTTTAAACTTTCCCTCCCATCAGCTGGTTTCTCCCTACGACTGGGGGATGTCATCCCAGGTTAGCAGGTTAGCAGCCAGTGCCATCAAAGTATCTTTTAACCAGCAACATCCATCCATCACTTGCCAAGAATCTGAGCAGAGAAGCCTCAACTTCTCTCACTCAGACCTCCTCTTCAAGCTGTTCCGGGGGTAGACTGACTGGTAAATTAAACTGCTGGTGTGCATTAATGAAATAAGAATAACACAGACTAGCATTTCTGGTGCCAACTAGCACAGCCACATTTAAACAGCTAGTTAATTGGCCTCATCCCTAGGTCTGATTTGTTGATTGGAGTGAGAGTGTTGTGTTCAGAGCCAGCCTCTAAAATACAGTCGAGGAATCCGCTTCCTCAACGGCTGTATTTCACTTTCTTAGGCAGCTCCTTGTCAGACGCGCTCACATGTACGTGCGTGCGCGTGCACTCAATCAGACTGAATGATTGCACATTTGTCTTGACAGTCACTATAAAAAGAGCCGCCCACTAAACACTGCAGTCCTCTCATTATACCGTCACAGACCCACAGCAGGCAGACATGCTGTGCTCTGTCTTCTGCCTTCCTCTTTATTTCTGTGATTTCAGCTCTTTCTCGCCTCTTTTTGCTTATCTCTCATTTTTAAAAACAGAGCAAAGAAGAAAGAAAAGAGCAGCAGTTGAGGAAAAATAAAATGGTGTGGGTGGCGTACGGAGCGAGCGGTAGAGACATGCGTCACTGCAAAGGGGAATCCCTAGCGCTTCACCGTGGAGCAGAGGCTCCATGGCTCCAGGGGAATGGCCAGCTCAAGTGTTTGTTTATGTCTGTGGGCCAGAGGGGAGAGACGGTGGCCATGTTCAGCAGCTACATGAAAGGCCCCGAGTGCTCTAATGAGCTGTAATTACCATGCGCGTGTGTTTACAAGATTGCGAGGGAGCGAGGAGGAAAGAGAATGAATAAGCACGTTTCTCCCCGCCTGTGTTTACTCCCCGTCTTCACAAATACGTTCGTTTTTCACAGCGCAATAGCTTGCCTCGTTGCCCTCTAAACCAGCGCAACCTCAAAGTATAGACTTCACAGATTGGTGACTGTCACGGCCTGTCATGCTTGTTTTATTCCTCGAGATTTTAAGCTTCAGGCTGGTGTGACATACTGTGAGGTGGGGAGCTTGGTTTCCCATGTGCAGGCCACGTGGCCCGGAGCATTCGAAAATACACAGCATACGGATTTAGAAGTTCTGAGAAGAATAGATGCTAAGAAAGGTGTGTGATTATCTGCTGAGGAGCCCGGCACAAGTCATTTAGAGAACTGAGACCTGACCAAAATAGTCAAACCAAAGGAGTTATCAAAAATAGCCAGAAGGCTTTGAAGAGCTGCAAACCTCAACTTCTTCTCTGCTGGTGCAAAGTCACAGGAGACCTTTTCACTTTCACGTCACACAGTTGATCATTTAGTAAATACAAATTGGGTGACATGGGCTTCTGTAGCGTGGAGCCACGAGTAATGCCCAACTGTGACTATTTACACTACTGCATTTCAAAATAATAGGTAAAATAATGCCAGCCTTATCCAGTATTATGTGAGATGCAACAGACTTTTATTAACATCTTAGCTGAGCTAATATCCTTGAAATCCTCCCGGCCTGCTGTCCGTCATGTCATAAAGGCTTGCGTGGGCAGACCATGATGGGTATTTTAATGGCCTGGAACTGGAAATATGACTGTTTGTATTTACAGGCCATTTAGAGCTTTCCACTGGCATTCACACTCTCCAACCAGTGAAAACACGAGCCGCTGCACAGCAAACAGCAGCCTACGTTTACTGTATGCCTGCACCACTGAGAGCGCTCTCTGTGTTCTTCACGGCGTGTGTGTGTGTGTGTGTGTGTGTGTGTGTGTGTGTGTGTGTGTGTGAGAGAGCGCATGGACTCCTGCCGCCCCAAAATAGCATGTGCCCCTAATTACTGCTGCAAACACAGGTGTGGAAAGCAAGGCCTCCCTCCACCCATCCCAAACCAGCCATCTAGCACACAACACCCTGTGTGTTCCAGTTTGAGAGGACAGTGTGTGTGTGTGAGAGAGAGAGAGAGAGTGTATTTGCATGTGCAAGTGTGTAAATGTGTGTGAAAAGAGAGCGTGCATATTCATGGTTCATCTGTGCATGTGTGTGTTTAAAAGCAAAAGTGTGTGTCTGTGAGTGACTGAATGAGAGAGAGTTTGTGTTTGTATATGAGCGAGTCCAGACCACACCTTTTGAAGTCGGCTGCACAGTGCGTTGGGGTTTGGGCACGGACACACAGCCCCTCCGTTGGCTGGCTGGAAACCTTATACCCCACATCAATCAGACCTGCCACTTATACATTATTCATAACCCAGACACACAAACTTAAACACACACTCTCATCTTTAAGCTCTGGAGTTTTTGCTCCTTGTATCTCCCATTGGCAGCAGAAGTAAAACAGGGCGGGTTCGTGCTGCCGTTGGGGGGTCTGACTTGATTTAGCCTCAGTAGGTTAGAAACAAAGGTGGAGTTGTGGAGATGTATGGGATTTTCTGTCTATTGCAAGTACACACACAATCATGACGTAGCTAATGAGATTTGAAGTTCTTGGGGAGAAGACGTTAATTAAGATGTATTCACAATCAAGAGACTTGAAGAACACGAGACTGTTAGTAAAGCTGTCACGAGAATTCATTAACAACAAAATGCAAAAACGAATTTTGACCGTAAAAGACAAACAATACCCTATAATAAATAATACATTTCCCTTTCAAGGTTTTCTCCCCGTGCAGGTCTGGACCACGTCAGGTGTTTCTGCTATTTTTAGATAGGCTGGACTGGCATTTGTACAGTTTTTATCTGCTCTCACTTGCTTCTCAAAGTTCCTTAGTCTACAAACCAGCTTAAGTCCAGAGGTGCACAAGAAAGAAAGAAAGAACAGATGGGCCATATTTAATTCAAGAGTAGGAGTGGAACTTGGACACCCATGTGAACCAAAGAAAGAGGGGACACACCACTGGGGCATCCTCAAGGTCAAAGGTCAGAGGTTACAGTCAAGTTTCCTGGAAATCTTGTGGAGGCAAGGGAAGTGACCTAGTAATTTCACATTTATACCACTGCTGTATCTACAAGGATGCTGAGGGGTAGCACTGATGGCCATCAGTATGTTTATTGTCTGCCATCACTTGCCAGCATGACTGAATTGCTGTGTAGTTGCAGAGATAGCTCAGATACACTATAAGTACAAAAACATCTAATGTGTAACCTCTTGGTTATATGAAGTAAGTCACTACCTGCATTAGGTCCCAGTGTTACCATCATCAGTTTGAAGGTAATGTTTCTGCTTTAACTTGGTTTGTCTTATTTTTAATTTAGTTATTACTGATGTGTTATGCTGTAATTACCTGATGTATTTACTGCTGTGTCCGGCTTTAGGGCTTAGCACACATTCAACTCAGATATTTGAGAGCAAGTCCGATTCACTGCCATGTCTGTTTATAGCCTGCGGAAAATGTACGCGCCGTGTATGGAAAGCTATTTATCATTCTTTAGCCCTGTCAGCCTCTCACTCTCTCCCTCTCCTTCAGTCTAAGCTGGTATTGTCTCACTCTCTACGGAGCCTAAAATGAGCAGTTTCCAGTCCGCTGTTTTCTTCTGACGTCCTCATCGCATGTCCTGACATTCTCAGACCACAGAGCAGAGTCTCTGTCCCCTCTGGTTTCATTCACAGACGTCAGTCCAAAGCTGAAGCAACTGAAATCGGGCCTCAGTGAACAAGTTGTTATTGATGTCCTGCTGTGCTCAAAACAACTAGCACTGCCAGTGGAAGACAGAGGCAGTAAAGCAGACGGGAGCTGTGTGAACAAGCTCTGTTTGACATGAGAATTAGCTTTTGTAAACAGTCGTAGCAGTTAGTGTCTGGCTACTGACAACCTGGACTGCTCCATTGTCGTATCTTCTTTGAATTAACGGCGCAGCGTTTATAATAGAATTTGAAAACGTTGTGTACAAACTGTTGATGTGTGACATCTGTTTGGCAGAGCTTGACAAAGTTGGGCTTATTAAATTTTCAGAGCTTGTATATATTCA
The DNA here is from genome assembly GCF_057382185.1 of Mchenga conophoros. NCBI lineage: Eukaryota > Metazoa > Chordata > Actinopteri > Cichliformes > Cichlidae > Mchenga > Mchenga conophoros. The sequence continues at coordinate 13,114,446 of NC_140542.1, forward strand.
TATGAGGTCACTGATGAATTATTGATTAGGGGAAAAGTGTGAGGCGTTCGTGTGTTTGTCAAAGAGGAAGGGTGTTTCCCGCTTAAACGGCAGCAGATGCCTGTACGGCCGCTTTGTCTGCCTGCATCTCCTCTCTGTTTCACTCTCTCCACGTCTTTCTCAGTTTAAGGCTCAGGGCACTGAAGCCAAATGGAAAGTGACCCCTGGCAGGCTGCGGCATGTTTAACACAGTGGGTCACTGTCGGAGAAACATGCTGGCAGCATTTAACAAAAACGCGCTGGCGAGTTACTCAGACTGCATTTTGGAACGTACGAGCTTTGGCAAAGTCACGCTGAGGTACGCCCAGAGTTTTTAGTGAGGAGGGAAAGCTGGGGGCTTATGGTGCCACCAAAATACAGATTTTTATTTTTTATTTTTTATTTTTGGACAAACAAGCCTCGACGCCATTTTTAAAAATACTCCCTGGACACAGAAACAAAAGGCATTGTTAATGGAGGGATTTGACTGGCTCTCACAACGGCTACAGGAATGGTTTTACACAGCGTTACAGTAGCCATGGGGCCCCTTCTTGGGGTGGGGAATATTGTGTATGTATGTGTGTGTGTGGGCTAGGGCAGGATATGAGGAAACCTCTGGGCAGCTCAGTAGATATTTGTTCGCATTAGCTTGGAACGTTTGGTTTAAACAGACACTGAGCTGGGTTCAGGTTCAGTTCGGACTGTGTGCACAAGTCTGTACATTTTGTTTATCCAAACTTTGGGTCGTTTTATCTTGAATTTAAGTCAAAACAGATTAAACGGTAGTTCTAAGTGTGTGTACACGGTTGTCTGTAATGAACTTTCTGTGAGACCACCAGTGGTTTCAGACTGAACCAGAACCTCTTGACGCTGTTTTATTCCCAACCCGCCCACTCCACTCCTTCCTCTGGGCAGGGCATGGCTGAAGATTACTGCGGCTAACACACACACTCACAGGAAGCCAATAAGGCATCCAAAGATCCACAGATGGTTCCATGTTTGACTGTTAGTGTGTTCAGATGGGTCGAGTATGAGAACCAGGTTGTTGTATATTTACTCACAGGGGAGAGACTTCAAGACTTGCCCATTGTTCATATTACTAGGCATTACTCTGAGATATAAAGAGATTATGTCTGATTAAATAGAGATTATGGATACATTTCTGGAATATTGTGTTTCATGTTGCTCACCATGAGCAGGCTAAAGTACATGAACATGTTATCCATCTTGTTCTCGTCTATTTTCCTACTTTCCTCAGTTGTGAAAAGGGTTTTGGCTTGGTTTATAGTCAGTGGTGATTAGGTAGTGCAATGCCGTAATGTAGCTGCTTGCAGTTGGCAGAGCTGTGACTCTGACAAAGCAGCAAAATACGAGTCTGAATGTTAGCCATTGACAGACTGGCGACCTGTCCAAGGTGTATCCTACTTTTTGCACTGTGGCTTGGATAGGCTCCAGCCTCATTAAGGATAAGTGGAAGAGGATGGATGGATGGATGTTTATACACCACTCTGCATTTAATTCCACAGCATGTCTTTGTCTTTCACCTTCCCCTTACCTCCAAGAAATCGCAACAGTGGCAATGGCTGCCCCTCCCCGAGCCTGGTTATGCCGTAGACACTCGTCTACACCTGCTTATCTTTAGATTGACTTGTTATTTAGACAGTCACAATGACATTAGATTAGAGGCACAGTTCTACTTTGATAGGACACAGACAGTGACGATTCTTATACTTATGGTCAGTTTAAACTGTAAAAGCACCAGGAGAAAATACATAATCCACATAGAACGACCCCAACTAAGCTGGTTTGAACAGAGATCTTGTTGGCAGTTGAGTTTGCTACACTAATTACTGCCATTCATTTATTTTAAAATAAACGACTATGTATATGTTCTCAATATTAAACTTTGAGGGAAAAAATTCTGTGAAGGAAAAGTTTTTATCTGTAATAATTGGGCTAAAATGCTCCCATCTAAAGCCATTCACTAAAAACACAAAAGAGAGAAATACATTTTTGGGGGGTTATTTTATCCTGTTTTGGCAAGAGAAAAGAGAAGCTAATTAGGATCATTAGGCTGAAATTAATGATTCATTTTCAAGTGCAATATATATGATTCTTTTTTGACTTTTTAGTCCATCTTTATTTCCTTCCAACTCACCCTTCTTGATTGGCTCCATTGCCACATGTTGGAAATTAAAATTTCTCAGTTTGAGTTTCAGTACTTGATTTAATTTTTTTTAGAAGTTATACAACAGTGAGTTTTAAAAAGTACTGCCAGTTCTAGTGAGGTCTATGTCTGAATAACACTTTGACGTCCATTGTTAAGGATTTTCAAACCATCATCAGTCCAAAGATCTTCCACAACCACTGAAAGTAACTTAAAGGGACGGAGGGTCGGGGCTGCTCAGCAAAGAGCCAGTTGGGAATCAAAACAAGACAGAACTGTTATTTTGTGAAGTACTGAGTGTTTGCTCTTGCCATCTTGGTGTTTCAAAAAAGGATATCATGGGTGAGGTAGCGATCTGCCTGTGAAGCACAGGGATGCTGCAAACTCAAATGGTGCAGAAATCACAAAGTTGGGCCACTTTAAAGCATGTGCTGTTTGATCGTCCTATCTGACTCTAACTGGGACCATAAATTACAAAATGAACTTTGTTAGATTCAGTAAGACTTGAAACTAACAACTCAGCCCATAAAGCCACCAAGAAAGTGTTTATTGATATCATAAATTATGTGAGCAGAACATTTCCCCACAGACTTGGGTTCTCTTTTTATTACCAGAGGAGTCACCCCCTGCTGGCTATTCTAAACAATGCAGGCCTAAAACAATTCCAAGTTGGCTTCAGTTTTCAAACCCATAGCCATCGTTTATACTGCCCTAATCTACTCTATGTACCTTATCACGGCACTGCAGTAGAAGACATACAGAGGTAATCAAGATGGGTGAGTTGGAAGGAAATAAAGATGGACTAAAGAGTCCAAATCACATATATTGCACTAGAAAATGAATCATTAATTGCAGCCTAATGATCCTAATTAGCTTCTCTTTTCCCTCGCCATCTGTGAAAAATGTGTAAACTCTGTGTTTTTGCTCCACATATTCTTTGATGGCACTTGCTGACTGCTGCACAGATGCAGGATGGGCTTCCTCTATTTAGTCCCATTCACCTGCTCTCGCTCAACTATTAGCATGCTATGCTCTGAAATAAATGTTGAGAATTTGCTCAATGATGTGACCTCGCCGCATTCTCCGCTGACCCCATCCATCTTCATTAGACTTCAATTATTGGCTATAATTGTAATTGCCATGCTTCTCAGTCTGCATGAGAAATCTTGGCATGTTGACCACATCCCGGCTAGGACCATAACTCATCACTGTGGCCTCCTCGCCCGGGTCCTGCCAGCCCATCCTGAAACCACCAAGGCCAGAGTGGAAAGGTTAAAGGGTGGCGGGCAGTGAGGGATGGAAGGAGAGGTCGCGGCTCCGGTGAGAAGCACTGCCAGAGTCATCTCCCAAAATGCCTAACTGGAGTCAGCCACGCTGAGAATCATGGGAAAGCAATGGTAGACAATAAATCACAGCCAATGAGGTGGAACTAGCCTGCTTGAGACCGAGTTGACAGAGATTATTGATGTGTGTATGAGCGGGAGTGTGGATGCTTGCGGTGAAGCTATGTGATTCTGTCTGTGTGCAAGCTGTTTTTGTCACTGACATCACGCTGACTGAAACGTGTGCTGCCATTTAGCCTTTCACTTTTTGAATTGCTCACTTTACCATGTGACAAACAGTCACATTATTCATAATCCCGCTGTCTGTTAGCATTCCTCTGCTCAGCTCATTTTACAGTACAGACAGTCGGAGCAAAATATCAAATGTTTTGCAGCATGGTGCATGGTTATAATAGTCTTTCTACTGTAAGGGTTTCAGTACATGTGAAGACTTTTATGCTTAAAGTAAATGAAAACTTATCAAACAAAAGTAAAATCTTGAGTCACCCTTTTTTTCTTCATATTTTAAAAGCCGACACTGGGCATTTCCAAAGAGCTTTAAATAAGGTCTCTACAGTACAGCAGGTGTTACCAAATGTGAAAAAGCCCAACTCTGATCATCACGCAGAACTAAGATTATGTAGTTCCCTTTTGTGGTTTCATTGCCCTGTTGATTGTCTATAGACTGCTTTTCGGACAACCACCTCTTCACCTCAAACAGATTGTTTTTTTTTTTAAATTTATTCAAAGTTAGTCTTTCTGCTCAACTGCAGTACCTTCAGGTCTCACCAGGAGGGTGAGACACACATTTCACTCAACTTCTCTATTTATTAGAAACATCTAAGTAAAATGCGTCCAGTGAAGTGTAAAAGCCCAGTAGTAAATCCTACAGTATGTGTATGACAGTTTTCAGCTTTTGTTGGAACTGTATTAAAACTTCGTTGATTCAGCCGTAGCAGTGCTGTGTAACTGTACTGTATTATAGTGTTATTATCGCCTTCATTTTTATAAGTGATGGTTTTAGAGTCGCGTCACAGTATAAGACTGCATTAGCTTCATTTGTGTTTCCTTTACTGTTGACCTATTGATGAAATAAGCTGATTTCTAATGAATCCACCAAGCACTCACAGTTAAATTCCATTCTCCTACATTACACATTTTATTCATCTTTGTATAGTTTTGTATGAAATGTAGGAGATTCATTCATGAATGCTGATGGTCACTTTTTCTTTTTCTGTCTCCTGCTGTCCGTCCTCCCTACATCTCCCGTCCATCATCAGGTAAGATGTGACTTTCCATTATTTAAGTGCGATGTGGGCGTTGAGAGTTGACCTTCTGACCTCCGCCCTACACACTATCCAACCTGTTGCTTCTTTTTTGTTTGTGAAACACGAGTATCTTCTATTTAAATACAGACTCGGAAGGACTTCTTCACACTGAACTGCAATAGTCTTTTACTGTTTAGGTGAAGACAGGTGTGTATGCGTGTGTGAGGAAAAGAGGGAGGCACACGCAGCCTTTGCCACTGACCTCGTGCACAATAAAATTACTTGTCACTGCATTTGTGCCTGTTGCAGTGTAGAGCAGCGATGAGTGGCGTGTTAGAAGCCTCCAGCAGATCCTAGAGTGCTGAAAGCAGAGCAGTGAATTGTGACGGGTTTGCACCCTATCTTTTACTAGGAGTCTTGTGTCTGTCTGTCCAAGTATTAGCACCTCTCTGTCCACTTTGCTGATGACAAGCTGCCTGCAGCAGAACATGTCGACACACACATTCAACAATTACCTGAGAGCGCACAAACAGCCCTGATGGTCCTTTTTTAGGACTTCACATACCCAGCAGACACTTATCTACTTGTTTTCTGTATTCAGGCCACTCCTCAGGAAAGTGGAAAGAAATTCTGTAATACTAACAATAGTAATAATAGCCTACCTAATGTTGACAAATCATTATTAAATTAATGTAACATACTGTAAAAAAGCCTTGAGCCACACCCTATTTTATATTTTGCTAGGAAAATGTGAATATTAAAGACCTTGAAAGTCTATAATTCATACAACCAGCTTTATTCTTCAACGCAGCCTGATCTCTCTTGGGAAAGCTTTCTTGGAATTTCTTTAAGCAGTCTTCAGGAGTAGTTCTCCAGGTTCTTGAAGGATATTCAAGCCTCTTCTTTGGATGCTGGCTGCTTTTTGATCTGTTCTCTGTCAGGATGATCCCACACTTGAATTTGGATTCATCACTCCACAAAGACCTGCTGCCATTGATTTTCAGCCCAGTTCTTTTGCTATTTGGCATACCTCAGCTTTTTTCCCCATTTCCTTCTTTAACCCCTTAACACCTAGTGTATCATACTTGATTATTGAGTTTTTGAGACTTCTGCGTCATCGCTGTGAATTTTTTGTCCCTGACAAACCTAAAGAAATTGCGTAATATATGTTTAGGCATTAAACTGAAGAAAAATGTGGGATTAGTCAAATTAAAACTCATGTCTATGCAAATTAATATTTAGTTGTTTTTTTTTTTAAATTGTCAGAAGGTTCAGTAAACACTCCATTTACAAAAATAAAAATAAATCTTGCAATTATATCATGGTTAAGAATGTCTCAACACCCACTGACACCATTTCGGACAAATCATCAGTCAACAGTAGGTGGATCAACTGAAGGCCCAAATGCATTTCTGAGGACTTGTTTCAGGTCTTTGCTGGAATTTTTTCTTATTTCTTAAGGACATGACTTTCAGATACTGTTCATCTCCTGTAATTTCTTTTAGGCTTGCTGCTTCGCTTGGTCCAGTTTCCTCAAACTTTTTATGGGTCACTGCACATTATGCTGAGATATGGCAAATTTGGGGTTAATGTCTATTTGGAAATCACAATGCAAATACATTCAACTAAAGGAATAGAAAGAAATGATATGCTTTTTTGTAACAGGCTTCCAAAATCCAAAATGCCCGAAAATACAAGATAAAATGCATTCATTGTCTTTCACATGTAGACAAGTCCTCCCTTCAGTTAGCTGCCTTTTTTATGCTTTAATGATTTTTTTTCTCTTTTCTTTTTTTTGTCTTCTGTTATGATTTGTTTGAGGTTGACCAATAGAAACACAGACTGATCCACCATTCATTGAAAGTAGATTGAGTAGATAGTGTGATGCTGAGATTGCTTCTTTCCAATGACTTTGTACATGTGAAAGATGCCAAGTAAGCCTGTCATTGGTCTCAATCACAGACAAGCGAGATTTCATTAGTTAATATTTGCTTAATCTACAATGATGAATATAACAGACAAAAATGCAGTTATAGTGATTACGCCCTATCTGTGATATCTGTCATGTGGCACGTTTTCATTCTCTTGTTATTTGTTGAAGACTATGAGGACTAACTATATAGACATTGTATTTTACAGTGAATTTTACTGCGTAACCGGATCTTTGTGGTTTTTGGTCTCACGTATGACACACTCATGAAGTATGTCCGATGTGTTTGTTGCTCCCATGTAAATTCACAGATCCAGATCCGTGCTAGCGTGCACGTGTAGCAGAAGACACCATTTGTCATCTCTGTTATTCGCTGTAAAAGCATTTGATGATGGTGGACACATAACCTCTCCTCCTCCCCCTCCTGTCTTTACTGTCTCTTCAACTGCTCTGCAGTCTTCTGTCCGTCCTCCTGTCTGAGGTGAAGACGTGTCGATGCCTGAAAGGCCACCGTGGCTACCATTTGTTGTTGCATGTGCTGACTTTATCCTCAGCGTGAAATCCTGGCTCCAACAGGAGCGTTAGTCAAACTCCAAGGTTAAAGGTCACACTCACATTTTTAAAGGGACAGCGGTCTGTTTGGGTGACTCCTCGTTTCACAGAGGAGGGCGGCTAAGCGTGAGTTTATGTTATAAAAGATTAAAAAAAAGATAATTCACATTAGTCAGTATCTCAAATATGTTTGTACTTTATACAGTTGTATGTCCAAAATAGTGATCATAGTGTTGTCACTGCTAACTGTTTACAAAATGAAACTTGCAGTTTAACACACTAGGTTCCCTGTATCATCATTTGTAGGTACAACTGGTTGCAAAAAGGCATACAGTGATGCGCTGCACTGAGATTGCTTCAGGTGCTAGCAAACTATTGAGGTCACCCACAGATTGTTTGAAAATCTAACACAAAGCAAGAAATGGAAACATTTCCCATTTGCCTTCAAAGTAAAAGTTATGCTTTGTAAAATGTATTGTTTAACTGGTAAGGCAAAACTAAAAAGCAATGGAGAGGTTTTTGGTGCACCGCTCTCTGTGTGATTGAGAGCTTTGGACAACCAGTCAGATAATGCACATTTTTTTCCCTCGTAATTGGTGGTTGTCAGGTGTGTGGCTCTGTGTTAACCTTGAACTAGACTATTGACGTATAGAGATAGATAGATAGATAGAACTTTATTAATCCCTCGGGTGGGTTCCTCTGGGAAATTCGATTTCCAAAAAAGCACAGCACCGACAGAAGTTACAGAGTTACAGAATATTATATATACACACACACACACACACACACACACACACACACACACACACACACACATATATATAAATACAGAGACAATATAAATAAAATATACGAAGGGGATAAATAGAATAAATAGGAATAAAAAAAATAAAATAAAATAAAAATACAAGTATACTCTGCCCTATGACAGCCATGACATGATCTGGAGGGCTAGAGCCTATGCATCTTTCTTCTTCTCCAAAGTGCAAGAGGATCGATGGATGGATGGAAAGTTGTAAGGGTAATGCACTGAGATACTGACCAAAAATCGGTATGAGTTGATATCAGCCTTTTTGCCTGATATCAGTATTTCTGAAAATGGTCTCGTTGAAATTAAAAATCTCATTTCCAAGCGAGACCTGGCATCATGGCAGCAAAAGTCAAAAACACATCCAAAGAAGAGTTTCTTTAATGTCTGACATTCTCTGCTTACTTTTAATTTTTTATGAGTAGTGACTCAGTGTAGGTAAATTCATTCATTCCTGGTTTATGTGTTTTGCTTGTGTTTTAGAGTGACACAGAATTCATTCCTTGATGTTTAACAAAAACCCTACATTCAAAATGTAATAACTTGCAACTCCACCATGTCTTTACAATGTGCTTCAAAAGCTTGTGTCAGGCTTAAAAAAAGTCATTCATCTTCCAGCTAATATACCTTATCCTCCCACTAACTGATCAGCTGCCAGCATACTATAAATTCCCATAGTCAGTCTCCCATATCAAATGGTTAGACCGGTTTCATTAACTTTGCATATGAAGTACTGCTTGGCAACTCCCTGTGAAAGGGCCAGATGGAAAGAGGAGCTCCACACACATCTAAGAGTGGCTGTGAGAGAATGAGACCATTTGTAAAAGTAATTTTTTCACAGCCGGAGAGGGACAGGTGTGCGTGTGTCTGTCGGTGTGTGTGAGTGATGTCACCAGCAAGACTTCTGGCTCGGGGTTGAAGTCATAAATCAGTGCTGGTAATCAGCATAGCAGTGAAGTTTGTGCCAGGGTCGTGGAGCTGGTATCCACCTTTTAAGAATAATGTTTCTCAGGACTGTCCACTGACTAACCTTTCTACATTCCCACACACTAAACACACTCAGCAGGAGATGAAGGGTCATGGAATCTGGTGCCACATGTTAAAAGAGATCGGGTCGAAGAAGTGTTTCTTCAACAGGTGGGAGAAAAAAGAGATCCTAGTCATCTTAAAGCCACTTGCTAACAAGTAAAATGAATAAGGTTGAAGATCCAGAAAGGGAAATTGGATGGAATGAACTTTAACTAATTGTAGAATATCAGCTTCAGTACACTTTATGGATCTGACAGCAGAGGTGTAATTCATTGCGGTGATGGCAGCAGCCCACTGTGCACTGATTTGTGCTCGTCTGGGCAGATCAGGTTTCGAGGGATGCTAACAGCTCCTCTAAATCATCTGCTGCCCTCCTCCTTAAATAAAACAACATACCATTCTCTCTTTTCCCAATTTGTCTCTGGCTTATTCTCTGATCTCTCTTCTTCAGCCTGTCCTTTTTATTGTCTGCATATCCATATGGACTGTTTTGCCTGCTGCTTTCTCTCTATCCCGTCTGTCAGTGCACCCTCCTCTCCAACCTTTCTGTCAGTGTTGGGACCCCACACTTACTGACAGACAGAGAGCCCATGACAGCAGCTCTGTCACAGGGCCCAGTGGCTCACAGTGGCCCCTTCTCCCACACCGATGAGCTGATAAACAACTTAATGAGATTCCTTGCACACTCATCCACTGAGTTCTCAGGGACTTCTTCAAGGTCCTCCTCCTTCAGCATGCTCAAGTAGTCCTCGGTGATGCGTAGGTTTTTATTTATTTATATTTTGCCTGTTAAGTTCATGTTAATTTACTTTGAGTCAGTTTTCTCTTTTGGTTTGTTCCAGCACAGCAGAGACTCTAACACATAGATAACTTGTAACAACATGTCAAACGCTATTGTTGCCTCAGATAACCTAGCATTTTGCTAGGGCTAAGGCTACCAAACAAGTAAGCCAAGGTTAGCTAATGAGCTAAGTTGTATATAAAGCAATTTGCTGATTAGCTTAGTAAAGCTAGTGTAAACTAACATTAGCCAGAGAAAAGAAGGTTTATCTAACGAGCTTGTGTGGCCAAGGAAGGATCATCTGGCTGTAAGTTTTAAATGTTAACTTGTTATTTTCTGTTTTATCGCGAGAGTACTGTTGCCCGCTAAGTGTTGTTGTTGTGGCCCGTATGAAAATGGCGGAACGAATAAAGCGCTGTGAATGAGAGTACGACGTCGTGTCTTTTGAGTTAACATTAAACTCTGATACAGAACTGTCTTTCTTAACGCTAATATTAGCTAATGCTAGCATGCCTGCTAGCACAACTTTATTATTGTTATACTGATGTGCAGGTATACAGTAAATATTTTGTTCTCAGTTGTGTAATATACATGACATACATTTTATGGAATAGTGCAACATAACTGTGCAGGATAGCCTCATTTGTGTCTCATCAACCTTTTTTTTTAGTTCAATGCATGGTATACTCTTAAGCACCAGCTAACATCTGTTATTAGTAAAAATGTTTTTCTGAGATCACTAACCACATAATGTTAACTTGTCTGACATTTTGGATGTATGACAATTATGTTGCCCATGTAGGATTCAGTCGAGCCCCAGTGGCAACCGCTGGTCGTGAGTGGGAAATGTGTATTCTCCAACTGACTGGCATAACCTCCTTGTGATTTCTTTATCACTAGCATATTACTGCGGCCGAATATAAGTAACTGAGTAAGTAGCTAATGACTCTCCAAAATGTAGTGAAGCTGTGAAAAGTGTGACACAAACAAGAAAAGGAGACGATTTGCTTTCAAAGTAAAAGTTGCACATCTTGGCTTCAAATGAAACAACCCATATGGAAAAGAAATAGTAAAAACTTATATGTGATTACTCATGAAAGTGGCCACTTTCTCATTACTTTCATACATTGTTTTAGTAAGGATCCAAAACATACAAGTTTCATTATATAATTTTTCAAGGGATCTTATATCTGTTTTCACTCTTATATGCTTTTCATACAAGTTTCACACAAGACAGATACAAACTTTATAAGATTTATATATATCTTTTCCATATGGGAAGGTAGCGGCCTAAAGGCTAAAATTGAGACTATAAACTGTACTTAAGTCCAAATTCTGAAAGAGAAACACGCCAGGAATTGCTGTAAAAGTCACTTCTAAATCCTAAAATCCTAAATAAAATAAATCCTTCTTCTTGCACTCCATTTTTGCCTTCTACCTGTTTTCTTTGTTTTTTTGGAAAACTTTGTTTATCAACATTTCCTATTCACAGTCATGGATTTAGTGCTGCCATGCTCAATTTGACCAATAGCTGCGTCCCCATCGGCTCAGAAACCTTCACTTATGTCACAGCTACACCGGTGTAGTGCACTGGTGAATTGGCTTCTCCTGAAACATGGGCCTGGGAAAAGAAAGGGCCTGCTGTGTGAGCAGGAAGCTCCAAGGACGTGGAACAGAGGAAAGGGGAGGGAAGAAGAGAGCGACCTGGGTGTTCCATGATAGTGGACCTCTTGGCTGTTATGCTTTCTAATTCCCTTCAGCTCAGAACAGCAGGGAGACTGAGAGAAAAGAAGGAGGGGAAGGGGGTGGAGGATGATGAGAGTGAAGGAATCATGTTTTCACACCAAAGGGGAGCAGGCGGGTGGGCTGAAGGAGAGTGGATATCAGTGTAGGCCAAAGGTTTTACTTCTGTTCCAAGCCTGAGGGCCCTGAAGTAAGTGGTGTCCAAAGTTAAGGCCAACATATTGTAGGAAGTTAATCCTCAGTAATTTTAGTGTATAGTGACTTTCCTCTTAATTTCATTGACTGAGTGTTCATCAAGTCAAGAACAATCGGTGGTTTCCCTCATTGCAGACCCCACGTATGTCCGTGTCACATAAACTGTATCATTTGTTTAACAAGAGTCTGTTGAGAGACTAAACGCTGTTAAATATATCTGTCAGCTGTTATTCACATTATGACATCAGTGCGTTTTGTTTTGAAGATAACATTGTGAAGAATAAGATGCTTGAAAAACTGTAATATAGTCGTATTCAGTACAAAAGATGGATGTATTTTCCTAGTTGGAAAAAAGGAAGCTAATGCGGAAGTCCCTTAAACCCGCCTTGTATCTGAAGGCCACCAGATGGTGATAGTTGTGGTTGCAAACAGATTTCTGATCTCATAGAAATTATTGGGGATGTCTTTCTGAACTAACCTGATTAGTTTCCTACTCATTTCGGGTCATGTTTAGTAAAAACTTGAATCTGTTTTGTAAATCTTGCTCATCTCGGTTTCAAAGAGGAGTATTTGCTGCTCATTCATTGGCTAAGGACTTGACAAGTTCTTAGCCAATGAGCAAGCTGTTTCACAGTCTGACTCACTCTTCTTCATCACATTTTGATTTTTTTGCAACTAAGATGGCGGTGCAAATGCTTAACAGCTAACTTCAGTAACCCTACGAACGTCACTGCTGTTTAGTTTCATGTCTTCATTTATGTTGGAAGTGATAGCAGAGCTGTACATCTTAATTTCTTTCAGAAATCTCCCAGTCAGAACATGGTATATTATATTTAAATGGAATATAGCGAGCTAACTCCCTGCTAACTTCTAACTGTTAAATTTCATAAATTCTGTTTTCATGGATGCCTGAATGTTAAACTTAATTGTTACACCTGGTAGAGCAGCCACACCGATCATTTTATTACAGATGAAAGAATTTAGAGAGTTTTTCAATTCTCAGTAATGCTACAGTGATCGTTTGACTTAGCGACCTGCAGCGGAGTTTGGGCCCAGACACGGCTAATGACGTCAGACTTAAAGACCGGATAGCCATTGTAAATACACGGTAACCTGAAGATTAAACTTAAGTTAATGTTATTTAATGAAGCATGATGCACTGATGCATGCACCCACCATAAACCTCATCAAATTGTTATCTGAAAGTTGCATCAAATGTTTATAACAAACACTATGCACTGTATCAAATTTCTGAACATTAAGTGGCTGTGGTACAGTGATGTTCAAATCAACATTTTTAATGCACATAAAAATGAGCAGGTGAAGAAGAAATGGCGTGGAGACTGCAGTTTGTCCGATTTCTCTCACTGTTTATTTTTACTGTCACTCAGTGTAAACTTTTGCTTTCACCGGCTCTTTGGTTAGGTTTGGGCACTAAAAAATACTTTTAGAAAAAGAAAATACTTTCAGGATTTAGGAAAAGTGTGCCTCTTCACAACGTTGACCCTGCACATTCAAAATATACTTTCAAGGGTACTTAGTTCATTATAATATGACTAGTTTGGGAATAGTTTGGAGTGGGGGCCAGTATCACCGCTGTGTGCACGAGGCACCTTGTGACTGTCTCTGAAATGCCAACATGCTATATAAAATGTTATGTATGAAAATTAAAACTTGTAGTAAATGATATAGAATAAAATCCATTCATGGCATGTTGGTTTACATAAGCTAATAGAATAAAAAAGATGAATAATAATAGGACATTAATATTAATTTAGCATTTACTTTGAATTTATAGTTTATGAATGACTTTTTGTTTGTTTTTATAAAGAGTTATCTCTAGGGATGGGTACCGGTGTCCGGTGCCATGATGGCACCGGTTCTGACATAAACGGTAGTAACCAGACCGAAAAGCAGCGCACATTTCGGTGCTTTATTTCGGTGCTTTTTTTTTTCCTGAGCTGTGATACACTTTAGATTCTAGCCAATAATTTTACGTTTCCGAGGATAGTAGGCGGGGCCAGGTACGTACGTTCTTTTAGAGCAGAGCTACAGATTAAAATGCCCAAGGCGAAAAGTCTGGCTGTACTTCACAGCAAAATATGCAAACTCAGCAGCCTGCAACAAGTGCTTTAAGCTGATACTGTGATACTGTCAAAGGAGGTAACACCTCAAATCCGATGAAACACCTGGCGACGCATAGCGTTTTTTTTAAAAAGCCCAGAAATGCGCCGTATGATAGCTTGCTGCGAGACCTCACACCGAGCGCATCTACTGTGCGTGGGTTGCCTGTTATCTGACCCGGAGTTAGCAATATCCCCCAAAAACCCCGAAGAGGAGAGTCCTGGCCCCTAGCCCTGCCAGTGTATCAGAAATGATGAGGATGATGATGCAGCAGCAGCCGTTCTTCTCTGCGTGAGTAGCTTAATGTTCGTGTGTAATTTACGTTGAGTAGGCTAACCATGTTATTACAATAATGCATGTAAGGTGAACTAGCAAACATCATCATAGCTATATGCGGCTGTCTTCTTGTTTGATGGCAGATACTCCCTTCACCCTGGCCAAAAAGGCTAAAATGATCAAAGAAAAAGTGGAAAACAGTTAAACATGAGAGGGTTTTGGACAAAGTTTGTGTTTTTTCCATTGTTTAAGCACTGCTTCCAGCCAAGAGTGATACCATATATGCCCTATAGCTGCAGAAAAGGCTAACATTGTTATCTTTTTACAAAAAACCAGCTGAACATGAGAGGTTTTTGGACCAATTTTGTGTTCTCCATTCTTTAAGCACCGGTTTGAGCACCGTTTGAGCACCGGCACCGTTTCAAAAGTACCGATTTGGCACCGGTATCGGATAAAACCTAAACGATACCCATCCCTAGTTATCTCTGTGTCTTTGGCCTCAAGAATGCAGCCCGATCTCAGAGTGCTCGGCCTGTCTGCGCATTAATCATACCTCCTGCATGCTGGCTTGAATAGAAAACTGGACACTAATTGTATGCATGTATGTATTTCTGGTATCCTGCAAGGTTGGAATATTCCGTAGAAGAGGTTGCTTGCATTGTTTGTTTTTCAGCCTTGTTGTTAAGCAAATGAGCCGCACATGTGTGGAATGTGTCCACATGCGTAGAGTATCCATAGAAGCGTGTGCAAGTCCACAGCTGTTCATGGATGTGGAAACCATGAATTGGCCTTTAGTTTCAAAGCCCTGGGAAAATGTTGGCGTTGCTAAGCAAAAGTCACAAGCAACACATAGAGAGTTGCTATACTCAGTAGAAAGTGCTGGGATGAATTCTCAGGTTTAGTAAATGCAAAGTACAAGTTATGATAATTCAGAGTTGCATTGCCAGTAAACCTTCAAATCCTGCAGGATTACAAATTCTTTGTCTTTATTGTAGAAAATTGATGAATGTCAATACAAAAAAACAGTTTGCCTTGCTAATTTGAGTTGTAATTTGTGCCGGAAAAAGTAAATAAATTGAGGAAAAATGCTTCATTCGAATCTGATGATGGATGGTGTTGGCATAACGAATTCTAAACTTTGGACATTTCGAGCTCAAACGTAAGAGCTGTGTGAACTTTCGCTGGCTTCCTAGTGAAACAGGATTAATCATCCCGTTGCATAATAAAATAATACCCTCTCAGTCATGGCGCGATTTGTTTGCTATTTCCCAACAGCTTTTAAATGACTGTTTCTGATGTTGAAACGTGATGATGACAGCTGCATTTCCAAATGTTTAAAATCGTGCTAATGAGAAAAATGGGCAGAAACTGGATCAGAGGCCAAACAGTTTGAATCTTTTTAATTCCATACTGCATAATTCTGTCATCAAACGTTCAGCACCCACTGGCAGCAGCTTGCTCTGATCATTGCCGAGACCAGAATGACAGCTATAATCACAGAAAATTAATGAGGCTGTGAGGTCCATAATTTAATACATATACAGTGAAAGATACATTCTCTCACAGCTCCTCGTGTCTGGATTCAATATACTGTCATTTAACTGTGGGTCTGGAACAGATTCACATGAAGGGTTCAGGTCCTCCTCTCCACTCCCCCTTCCCAGCCTTCTCTTGTCCTACTGGGTGTGGCGCTGCACCCTCACCCTGACCTTTACCCCCCTCCCCGACTCTATCGCCCTAATGGCCACTGAAACCCAGTGACACAACCTCCAAACAGGCCATCATCTGGTTCTGCTTGCCCATCCCGCAACCTCCCTAAGGCCACAGGAAATAGCTGGAGCGATTCGGGCCCGCTTCCCCAGGGGTGGAATTAACAGGTGCACCAGTGTTTGTTTCAACTTCTCCCCATTACCACTGGATAATGGTAATAATAAACATGCCAAGGCCAGGTGGGGTGTTGGCTGTGGCTGAGGCTGTCTCTTTATTCCCGGGGGTTTCTGCTCTTCTTCAGTGTGTTTCTGTCATGTCTTTAAACACAAAGAGAGACTCTTGTCAACTAAACAGTACTAAATACTCTAGAGTTCTGATTCTTTGGACTTTCTGATGAAAAGAATGGGCCCTATGGAGCTCTAATCCCAACATGTAATTTATTTAATTTAATGGCTGAACATTATTATTTGTTTCATTTGGAAATGTTCTTTATGTTTTGATTGATGGGAAAGTAGATATCTATTTGTTTAAATGGATAAAAGTGAATCTGACTTTACCTTAGGCTACGTATTGTTTTTTGCGTTTAAGGGATCTTTTTCATAAAACGTGTTGCATGAGGTTCCACTGGGTGGCAAACTTCAGTGATGTAAAATGATACCTGCGTTGGCACCCAAGACCTGTTGATGTTCTCCGACCCCTCTCTCTTTACTAATTGGTGGCTATTTTCCCCAGCTGCGATTATAGCAGGTAGATCTGCCATCTTGTTCTCATATTACCCTGGATCCCCCCTCTTAAGTAAGCCATCAGATTGGGTAATAGGAGGAGAGAGGCAGTTTAATGGCATACAAGGTCGTATTGGAGGGTCGAAGGTGGAGGAGGGGGTCAAATGTTGCCATAATCCCAGGCTCCAGGTTCAGCCTATAAATAAAGCTCAACAGCTGAGAAGGAGGAGGGGATAATTGATTCGGTGGGAGGGGGGCATATTTCACCTGAGAAGGAAGCCGAACTGACAGCCATCCTGGTTTGTAACCATCGTTGGATTAGCACCTGTGGCGTGGGAGCCGGTGGGCTGGATATAATATAGAAAATTTTCAGAGATTAATGAAGTTGGGCGGTAAAAAATGATTCCCGCAAGAGTTGCAACAGAGGATTCTGTCTCTCTGTCTTAACTGTGTAATTTTTGGTTTAATGCAGACCTTCAAACTCGAGCCCCAGGTGCTGATTGTTTGCAGAAGGCAGAAGTAGACTTTATTGGTAACGCTCCATTTCTTTTTACGTCAGCTAATATCTTTTCTGCTCCTGGTAACATGAGACTCTGTCTCGCTGGAGTCTTGCTGGGAAAAATGGACAGATGATTTTTTTTTTTAAGCAATACAAAAAGAAGGTTTAGGTCTACTGAAGACCACAGTATGAAAGGAGGAAAGGCAGGTACAGAGCCAAACAGAAACTGCAGAAAAGGAAAAAGATATTTGATTTGAACTTTGTGCACACCCAGTCCGGCCATGTTTTGCAACCAGCCCAGCCCTTATGGACTGACATGTGTGTAACTGGACAGTTTATGTATCATTGGTTTTATTGCCTTGCACAACATTCATCGCAAAACACGATGCAATCTCAGCACTCGCTCTCAGACAACAAATGACGTACTGATAAGACCTACATTCTTTTCATTGATAAACATGTTTTGATTGGCAGAACAATTTCACAGACAGACTGAAACCTGCAGGATATCAGGAGCAAGCAAGTGAGTGACTGTTTCCTGTATAGACAGGAAGTGAGGGCTTTTATGAGGGCAGTGCATTGATTTCCTTGCATACCAGGTCTGGGAGTGCAGAGAAAAGAGCCACTTCCTCTTGAGAAGAATGCAATGCCAGCTATCTAACTCTGAACAATCTTACTCTGTTAGTGTGAGAGGTTATAAAAAAATAATCTCTGGACGGTTGCCTTCTGAGCTGCTTTTATTTTTTATCGACCTGCACCTTGAGATAGCAGACAGGCCATTGGGTGAATTGAGTATGAGGTGCTGTGGCTACACTTTGTTTTTATGTCATCTGTTTTACTACATTTACGATAATCAATTGAATGCTTTATTGAAAAAAAGTGTGAAACTGCAGCTAGTAGATGATCAAAGTGGCCTATTATAGTCTAAATTGTACAGGGAGATGTGACTTGAGACCTTCTTTTGCATTAATTTTGACCCACATGTATTGTTTATCATATTTCTTGCGGTTAAATCAAACTTTAGGGAAATACAGGCTTTTCTCAGCCCATCTTTGCTCATCCATATAGTGATTTAGTGCATTAACCTGTTCATAATTGAAAACCTTGAAACCATGAAAACCTTTAGCTCCTCTCTTATATAATAAATGAAACTTACTTATTCCCAACTGAGGAGGCAGTGTCCATCGGTCAGATCTGCTCCACATTTCAAAATCATCTTCAAAAACTTTCTAAGCCAACATTCAATATCACACTAACTAAATATACAAGATCTGCTCCAAAAGTTTCATGAATGGGCCTTTAAAAATTAAAAGCATTACCTAATAAAAATTTGAACCTTCCTTAATGTATTCTTGTACTTTTGACTCGGTGATGTGTGATGGATCTCCTCCACTGTCAAAATGGTGATCCTTTGTGTTATTTTTCATTTGGCAGTGGATGAAATAACAGCAAGCCAAATATGGAAAGCAGTTTAAAATTGAGTGTTCAGAACAGGACTCCAGTGGAACGATCTAAAAGTAACGCATTCGCCCCCCAAATCCCATTAACGCTCCTCAAGTTGATCCATTCGGTTTCAGCCAAAAATAGCAGCAGTTTTTCTTGTCTGTGCGTTTTAAATCTTTTTTTTAAATTCTATTTTGTTCTGTTGTCTCTGTTCCCAGAACATTTTAATTAACACTTTTTACAGTCCAGAGCTCTTAAATAGTAAAAGCCATGTCAGCCATGTCAGCAGGGGTTCAGCATGCATGATTGTTACAAAGTACTTTTAGATTTTGAACAATTCCCAGAAGTGCATTACATTAGCAACTGCTGGCTGGCTGTGATCATACTTCAGAATTTCTACTAGTCATGTGAACACAAATGGGAACCAAGACTTGAAAGGTATGCAATCTCCTGTCCTGTAATGTCCTCACGAGTCCCCTTGTTTTAGAATGTGCTAGATGCTTGAAAATGTTGAGTTCATAGCCTGAAAAAGCCCGAGTGCACTTAGTTACAGTTGGAGATAAAGAAATCAGAGTAGCATTCCACTACATCAGTACATTGTGTACTAAGTTTGTTCCCTTAGGGCCTCTTCCATTCGTCCTTTCCTCCTTTTTGCCCCTCCCTGCTCTCTTTACCTCATAGCCTTCTCTCAACTCCCCTTGTACCCTTGTATCTCCGGCATTTCTTAACACCTCACATTTTCTCCTCCCTCCTTTCTTCCTTTCCATCCTACTCTCTCTCACCACCTTATCTGCCTACATCTTTGTCTCTCCACCCATGGTTCAGGGCTCGAACCCATGTCCTCCTCCTACTCCTGTTCCCTGACAGCTTCTCTGTGTTAGCCGGTGGTCTCTTGGAAGGTCCCCGAAGAATTGATACATACTCCTCCTTAACATTCAGCGTGCTGGAATAGATGTCTGACGCAGTTCTCTCAATTACCTCGGGGAATGAACAAAGCCAAAAAAAGAAGAAAGGGTGGTCACCCCAAAAAGCACACACATGACATACGTATTCATACTGTCTGTGTAAATCACATTTAACTAAATTAAGCTCTATCTGCATCAGTCACTATGTTATTTTTTTCTCAGCATGCTCTAAAAAAATCAATCCTGAAAATCAGTCAGTATGTGGCAATTGGCTGTTTACATTTTGTATGTTTTTCACAGTTCCCCCTCCCTGCATCCCCGCAGGTCAGGGGTGAGGAGTCAGAGGTGAAAGGCGAGGTTGTCGGCAGCTTCTCCTGGAGGAGATGAGCTGGTGTTCAAGCTCCCCTCCCAGCTTTTCAGTTTAGTCTGAGAAGAGACAATCCTCCCCCTCCTCCTCCCCCTCCTGTCCTGCACATCTGGCTGCCCCCAGAGCGCTCATTTGGAGGGAAAACAAGAATGTTTTTATTTCCCAAGAGAGTAGAAGAACCTCCGAGTTAAAACACAGAGAGGCATCCTGGGCCCTCACACAGCCTGTTGCTGGGATGTGATGGTGAAGAGTTTCTTCTCTCTGCCTCTTACTCTCCCTGTTATCTTTCATTAGCTTCTCATTGTTTCTTTCTTTGTATTCATGCATTTTCTTTTCTCATATTTCATATGAAAGTCAACCAAATTCTTTAAGTGCTTCCTTTTTAGATATTTTAATCTTATAATAATCTATATAATGTCTGATCAGAAAGTTAATTAAGAGTTAATTACAGTTGCCATATGTTTTATTATTTCATTAAGGGAACATGATGGGCCTTATCTAGGAGCTTTCCTTAACCCTAACCGTATGTAAACTTTTAGGTCAAAGGTACATTGTTATGTCTTGCTTCTGTACTGCATTTTAGGACTTGGAAGGAAAGGGTGCGTGTCATATAAAGTGATGTAAAAATGGCAGCAGCAGCTCTCATTGTTTAGTACAGCTTTGCAAGTACCCACCCATTCCCCTGCAAGTACCTGCAACTAGGTTTTGTTTTGTTTTTTAATTTCAAATACTTTCAAACTAAAAAAAAAAAGAATCATAAAACACAGAACCCAGTGTCTACAAATTCCTTTAAAGAATGCTCAGTATAAATTGAGAAAAAACTCTTTTATTTCAAACTGTGTTTGTTTTTTAGACGGTGTTAATTTTTTATTGAAAAGCAGGTATCGTTTCTATTTGCAGTGTGCAGCATGGTGGTGCAGTGGTTAACACTGTTAGATCACAGCAAGAAAGTCCTGTGTTTAAATCCATCAGGTGGACAGAGCCTTTCTGTGTGAAGTTTGTATGTTCTCATCATGTTTACATGGGTTTTCTGCAGGTACTCTGACTTCCTCCCACAGTCCAAAGACATGCATGTTAAGTTAATTTGTGAGTGTAAATTGGGTGTAGGTGTGAAAGGTTCACTGTGATGGATTGGATGTGATTGGATTGGATTGCATGTCAGCATCTTCGCTCATACTAGCGAAGCGATTGCAAGATTGTGGTTGGCTATTATGTTCCCCAGTTTAGCTGTTGATTGGCTCTTTGGCACCTGTCATCTTTCCAGAATTCTCTTGTACCTTTTGTAGTGAACTTTCTTTGAGCACCATGTCTTTCTTATCTGTTTCTTTATTGAGGCAAATGTGAAGGTTAAAAATTCTATTTGATTTAGAAGTTTTATAAAAGAATTCACAATTTTTGCGCATTATATTATGCGCGCTTTTCTTTTGGGACGTCTTACCAATGGATCACATATTTGTAAGAAAGTAGGTGGAGAAAGTAAAAAGCCTAGAGGAGCAACAGGTGGCCTTTTTCAAGCACATAAATGAAGGTGTAATGTCTGCTTGTGTTAGAATAATCACAATTCCTCTAACAGTTTGTAGCCACTGAAGAAATTGAGGTGTTAGTAGACTGAGCCTCTGTATCAAATAAAGACAGAAAGACAGTAAGAAGTCTTTAGTTGTTTTAGTTTTCCATCAAAAATAGAGCTGCAACTGCAGCCAAATGCAATCAGACCCCAATTACTTACATTTACAAGGAGCCCAAACCTGTTTCCTCCCATAGAAACATGTTAGTCTGCACAACCTCTCTGACGAGCTTAACACACATGCATGCACACACACGCGCTTGCAAACGCATGCATGCACAGCTGTGCTCTATTACAACAATGTACAGTAGCCATCTCTCCACCCCTCGCCTCCAGCCTTCTCTGTAACTGTTATTGGAAATGTAGCACAGCAATGGGAGCAAGCTCATGGCGGATTTATTTGACACAGGTGCACAATTCTGTACGCGTGCACAAACACACACACATATTAGGAGGCACGCGAGTGGACCAGCCAGCAAAGACTGGATCTAATGTCAGCCACTTAATGTCTACACCACTCACGAGTCACAACACACTTCAAGCTTACACACACACACTCACACACACTCATGCATATCTCTGAAATGCTTAGCTTTGTGTGGTTGCTGCTCTATCACCAAGAGCCACATCGTTCTGCTGCCTGAATAACCTCATCTGATTCTGATTTTTGACTTTGGAGATTGAGTATGACAGAAATGTCTTTAATTTTAAGTTAATATATTTTCCTCTTTGCCCCCAATGTCCAGATCGCTTCTTTTATTCTGGGAATATGCCAGGCATTTCCTCCTTATGCTATCCCAGTTTTCCAATAAGAGCCAAGCCGAAGGTATGCACAGGCTGGGCTGGCCTCTTTCTCTGGAGTTCTGTGATGGCCTGACGGAGGCAGGGACACCAGGGATACTGTTTCCCTCTGGAAAACACACAAAGACATTCCAAGGAGAAACGGCTCAAGTGCCTACACAGCAGTGATGTCTGCTTAAAACTCTGGCCACGTAGACCAAACTGCAGCACCTGTAGATCTTGCTGGTCTAAGGAGCAAATCATTTAAGATACAGTGGTATTTGGTCTTTCGCCTTTATTTTTCATAAATATGACCTGAAATATTACGTTTTCATGCAAGCGCGGCCCTGCTCAGTTTCCAACAATGGCGGCAGCTAGTTAGTTTTAATATTACTCTTATTATTCTTTCTGGGTCACAAAATAAACGTTTAACATATTTTCAGGCAAGAATGTAGCTGTGTAAACCTCAAATATCTGCTCAGTTTATCAAGACACCACATATTTTCAAAAGCGCTCCGACGTTTTCGGAGACATCTGTTACCCACCAACTCGATAGCTAGCCGGGGTTCAAGGCTCACTAGAGCCGGTGAGAACACCGGACTCCCTGCAAATCGTTTTCAAACCCACCGCCGTCTTTTGCTACTCAGGTTAAACATGATATATAAGTCACTTAGATAACTTAAAAATATTATTGTTTGGCTTTTTTCAGTATTTTATTTGTTCCTGAGTAAATCGGTTTGGCTGAGATTAAAGTTGTTACATTTTAGATAGCAAGGAGCAGACGGCTGAGTTTATTAAACTCCACCGAAACAATCTGCAAATTTCATTAAAATTTAATAAACTATCATCTTGTCTTTATTTTTAGTTAGCACATACCTTAAACACTTAAAGCTGTAAGCTAATGATAGTTATATAAGAGCAGATGCATGCTGGTGCAATAAGTTGTACGTTTTACGTCCAATGGATGATGATCTGATCAGTCAACTATCAAAACAATTGTTTGTGGCAGCCCTAAAATAAATAAATAAATATATATATATATATATATATATATATATATATATATATATATATATATATATATATATATATATATATATATATACACACAATGTGAAAAAG
The DNA here is from genome assembly GCF_057382185.1 of Mchenga conophoros. Taxonomy (NCBI): domain Eukaryota; kingdom Metazoa; phylum Chordata; class Actinopteri; order Cichliformes; family Cichlidae; genus Mchenga; species Mchenga conophoros. Next base: position 13,137,771 of record NC_140542.1, read on the forward strand.
TAAAAAAGTGCTCCAACCTCTGTATCCTGCTAGTATCTGGTGTGATGTCCTCGTTGGGCATTAACAAAAACTGAACATATTCAACAAATGTCAAGCGGTTCTCCACACCGGCCTTGGGAGGATTTTAATCCGTTCTGTGGCTTTTTTCCTCTTTGAGAAAAGAGCAACTTGTGTTTTCCTTCTCTAAGACCCACCATCTCTTTGGCATTGGAAAACTTTGAATAAGCCATGATACTACAACTACTGTGTTTCACAGATTGGGTACGGTTCTTATGCTGGAATGCAGTTGTGCCCTGTCTCGAAACGTAATGACAGCACAAACATCCTCATCCACCCCTGTCAAGGTGAATACACGTTGGTTTCATCAGGGCGGCCTTTGCAAACATTTCGTGCCCAGAAGTCTTTTATAACTTTTAGTATAGCTCTGTTGGACCAATCCAGCTGTCATATGATACGATATGGTATGATATTGGGAGGGTACCAATGCTTTTGAATTTTCTTTATTTGAGCAGTCTTTACAAATGTTATGTATGTGCTTATCTAACCCTTTCAAGTCTTCAAATATCACCTTTGTTTTTGCTATAATGCATTTTTACAAAGATGTTTTGTTCAGACAGGGCACCCACTCACAGCTCAACACTGTTGATTGATTGAATGAATGTAAAACATACTGAACCAGTTGCATGAATGTGAGTTTGAGGATGACTGTGACTGCATTCTTTGGGAGTATTTCCCAGCATGCACTCTGCCTTCAGATCCCACTCAGCCACCCCGAAAGAGGAGGCTGGGAAAAGCGCAGAACACAGACTATCTCAAATCTCAGGACAAGGGGTACCAAGAGACCATTGACCAAACTGACCTGGAACTGGCCACAGATAAGAGTAAAAAATTTACAAGCATCGTGATAGTCTATAAATTTCTACATAAAAAAGTCAGATTATTAATTTCATATAATAGTTCTTCTTCTAGGTTGCCCTGCTTATGGCGGAAGAATCTTACATATTTTACGTTTCCTGATTTCAGGGTATCAGACATAATTTGGATCTTAACCTGAAATCTTATAGACCAGTGACCCAAAGAGGTTGCAGTGAACTGACATGTGGTAATGTAGTGTTGGACATATGTGTCTCGTCAGCTCATCCTTTCTGATGTTCATCCCATTATATTGAAAGAGCAGAGGGCAGGAGGCTCCCTGTGTGCCACATGGTACTGATTTAGCTGTTAGTGTCAGGCTCTTCTTTAATGAACAGACAGGTTGTAGTGTTTCTTCTTGTGTAACTTGTTTTGTGTGTCTCAGTGGAGAGGTTTTATCCCTTGAGGTTGTTTGAGAATCTGCATGTGGATTTGAGGGCAAGGGTTGTGGACAGGAGTGTATATTTTTACATTTCCAATAAAGCAGCAGCAGAGAATCGTCCAAATTTAGAGATGAGCGGCATCTATACAGCAGGCAAACATGCTTAAGCTCCTGTCTATGGATGTTGTTTTATGACCAAAATTTGATTAGATGGTCATGACCTTTAAAAAAGAACCCCCTTTAATTTGGTTATAATATAAGTAATCTAAAATGTAATCATTTCAGGCTATTAAAAAGACTTGAATTGAACCTATATTAAGTTCATGTAGACCCATTGAATAATTTCGTGTAGATTAAAGGTGCATAAAAAATAAAACGTTTCACTTATACTTTATGTGTTTGTGGAATAGTTGTGATCAGAAAACCGCAAAATGCCCAGTAAAGATAGAAGTATTAGTATTACCAGACGGCAGTTACTTTAAATATAAATCGAGAAAAACTATTAAAAAAGGAGTCCTTTCATTTTTGAGCCAAGTTTCTTCAAACTTTCAAGCTCATTAAAACAGTACAAATATGTATACTGCATTTCCATGTGTTTTCTGATGTTTCATTAAATTCCTGCACCTATTTCACATTTGCCTGGTAAAATCTAAAGATTGATTTATAAAATTCCTTTACCTGTCATAAGCACTTCATTAGCACCCTCCCCTTTCCAGTAACTTAAGAGATAGAGCCGGTTGTCCTTTTGTCTCAGAATTCCATGTACACCCACTACCTGGCATGGCCTCTCTCTTCCACAGGAATGCGAATGTGTGCCACAGTGCCACTAGCGTTAAAAGGTGCAATGTGCACACTATTTACTTTTTACAGTACACTTAAACAATCGAATCATTTTCCTCACTTAAATAACATTTGAATTCTGGATGTAGCTAAAAGACTGAAGCAGTGTTAGAAGTCGATTAAACTTTGTTGAATGAATAAAAAAGGAGCGAGTGCAACAGAAGAACAGAGTAATAGGAAAAACGGTAACGATATGAATATGAAGAATAGGAATTGCTCAGCAGTCAAAAATTCAATTAGCAGTATATTGTTACACAGATTTGTCTTTTAAAAGTACACAAAGACTGTCAAGCACATATGATCACCCATTAATTAAAGGATAAGCATTTCAAGGTTTTTTCGGTATGTAAGGTATTGCTCAGGCTTTGCTGTGTGCCAAGTTTAAACTGTGGTTATGGAAACAGTGAACCTGTTTGTCTTGTTTTGCTTTTAGAGCCAGGATAATAGCAAAAGATAAGATGTTAATACTTCTGCTTTTGCTTTGCTAAATTTTGAGGTTGAAAGAAATAACTGTGACTTTCTGAAGATGCAATGCACCATGTCATTATCTTACTACTGGCTCACAGGGACATAATCTGCATTGTTTGTTTTTACCCATCATTAAAAACTGGGGGGGGACACACACACACCCAGAAAACAGTCCCAGAAAACAGTCCCAGTCTGTCCGAATGAAAACTGTGGAATACTGCATATGGTTCCATAGTTTCCACTGCAGCACCAGTATCAGCTCCAGACATTAAGGATGTTGTTGTAACATGTGATTTTATTTTATTTTTTTAAAAATGCCAGTATCAATCATTCTGGAGCTGTCTAAGCTGTCATGAGGATCTGCTGCCAAGGACAAGCCCTCAAATCAACTGTAAAGTCAACAACAGAGAATTATTAAATTGTTTTTCAGTCATTTGTTGCTGACATTGTCAATCAAGCCATACAATAGTTTCACCCGTAAGGTCTTTCTGTGGTTGCATTCACAATTTTTTAGTCCAACGACCAAACTCCCAAGCATCGAGCTTTTAGTTGTAACCACACCTGTATGATGTCATGCCCACAGGTCTTTCTCAGTTCTTTTCATAATATATGCTTATTAGATTGCTATCTGTAGATGCAAGTTTTGCATCATTTTTTCCAAACAGCACTGTGAGTGTGCACTCAAGTAAGAGAAAGAGAGCAACTTACAGTAGATGCTTATCAGCAGGTCTAATCACTACCATGTGCTTTCTGACCACTTGCCTTTTTTATTGGGGCTGTTGGAATCCCAGCAATTAGTCTCCCTTAAATTTCACACATGGCCAGTGTGTTCGTCATATAAACTGTCCCACTGAAGGAAGACCTGTTCTAGTTCTGGGCTCTCAGCTTGTCTCTTTTACAGTGTCTAGAGGCTTTTACTACCCCTGAGCTCAATTCACTCACTCTGGTGGTCCACGAGCCTGGGAAACAGTTTCTCCATTCAGACATACACGCTGACGGGGGGAAAAATTTAGTTGAGATCATATTTCCTTTGTTCAAAAAGGTCCCCTTTCATTTTTATTTTGGTAGAAGGCAGAGCGGCAGATTTTGAGTTTCTGTTTAATTTGGCGTGGATTATTATTTTGTCTAATTGGCTTTTAACGAGATTTTGACAGAAGTATGTGAAGAAGCTGGTCTGGTTCTGTACCACCCACCCACAAGGTCCACTCAAGGTTAACCCCATACAGATCTGCATCTTTGCTTTCCTGTTCTCCTTTCATTTCGCTCCCTTTTAAGCTTGCTTAAGATTGCCTATATAGCCTGTAATAGAATCATATTTTGTCTGAGTACATTTACACTGTTAACTTACGTATTCTCATTTTTTTACTACATTATCGATAGTTTTTTTTTTTCAAATATAAGATTAAACTTCTTAATTGCAAATGAAGTATATTTAAATTGCAGTTCACATGTAGCAATGAAATACTGTAACGGGGCCAATGTAATATTAGCTTATGCTGACAATACTGTAGTATGCTTGTATTTAAATGTTTTTGGCTACTACAAAAGTGCATCTACTTATAAACACAACTCTATTATATTTACCAACTTAGCAGCTATTGTGCATATTTTAGTGTCTTTGTTCCTATACAGTGATTAGCTGGAACTTTTAAGAGTTTCACGGGGTACTTTTACTTTGAAGGTGAACACTCTTTACAGATATGCTACCACTTAATGAGCAGTTGTTGAGTGTTTACAGACAACGGGTAACCTATAAGCAATCTGCTAGGAGTTTTTGTTTTGGTTTTTTTAGTGCAGCACCATTTACCTCTTTATGACCAATTTCACCTAGAGACAGCCAGCAACTTCCTGCAACCATTTGCCAAGCAGTTGCCAACTGGTCTCTAGGCCTTTGTTACTGTGGCCTTAAATATAATTTAAAGTGGTATTAAGATCTTAAAAGTGCTATGAACACTTTTCTATGTTAGACTGAGTAAAACAAATTAAGAAAAAGGGCATACTCTCTTTAAGGATTAACTGGGGGATATCGTTTTCAGCACTGAATCATATTGTCAGTCAGAAACAATGACACTAATTATTGTAGTGTGCACATTATGCTTTAAATGGCACGCAGACCTTGAGTTATTATAAATATACCAGACATTATTTGGTTATACAAGGATTAGCAGAAAAATTTCACAGTTTTAAGACGGATGCATCCCAACATCTTTGGTGTTTTCCACAGATTATTTGAGGTTTTGAGTTTACTTTACATGACAGCAAGATCCTGATTGTGAAGGTAATACAGGCTGCAAGTGCCAATCAAAGGTTGTAATGGAAAAGTTTAGGATGATTTACTGAAGGGAAGAGAGTAATGATTGTAACATTGGCTTTCTCACGTCTCTGTGTATAATAGACTCGATACAACACATACAGATGATGAGCGATTCATTTGTCAGAGGTTTCTAAGAATTATTATTGTTGTTGTTGTATTAGTGCCTCACTTAAGCTTCCACTTTCCTCTGAGTCTAAACTGTTATCTAATCAAAACAAGGGATTCTTTGAATATTTAGATTCAGGGAAACACCCTCAAGCAATTGTGTGTGTGATAGGAAGGCAAATATTTCCCACTAAGTCTGAGCGAGTGTGCCTGGGGGAAATTCAAAACACTCCTGCCGTTTGGTCTGCATTGTGCTCCCTGCCAACTATCACTATCATACAGAAACTGCTTTTGTTTCTTGTGAATTTTGGTTATATTTGCATGCACAAATAGGTGTGTGGATGTCAGTTTTGGGTTTTTTCTTTTTACGTTTTGAGGTTTTGGTACAATAATGTGCAGTGTCGAGACACAAGGATTGTGTTTTCCGTTAAGGAAGAGAAAGTGAATGAGAATGAGAGATTTTTTTTTTTTCACTACATCATACATACTTCTGATCACACTGGCTCCATTGTTCAAAGGCTTGTTGTAGAGAGGAATTGTTTAACCCTGTCCTGCTACACAGTTGGATTGACTTTGTAGTTTGGTCTACTGTAATTTTTAATGCATGTCCATGTTTATAAGCTGTGTGTGTGTGCAGGTGCACATTTTCATTACTTGGAATGTTTATGCATGCTCATACAACTAAAAATGTGGAAAGCCATGCCTGTGAATGCCAAGGCCAGCAGCTTTGCAGATGAAGTATTAAGTGGTTCCACTGATTTATGCTGCATTACAAAGAATTTGACAGAATTTCTGCTTGACCGTGACGAGGAAACAATGAGGTTTCTGGATAAAATTTGCTGTGTACACATGCCCTCGTGCACTGAAGACATGTGACCACCCACGTTTACTGCCCAGCAGCTCACCTTTCTTTTGAGTGTGTAACACTGAATTTAAAATCAAACCTTTTAATACTTTGATCCTGTTCCCTAACCTAAACCACTGCCCTCATCAGGAGTTTCCCTTAGAACAGTCCCGACTGTCCTTTGGCTCCAAAATTCTGCTCACTCATTAAAATCTCAGCTCTAGTATTTTCCATGTAAGTGTATAGTGGAAATAAATTGTAAAACACTTTGAAGGACCAGCGAGTGTTGGTGTTGTGTGTGATGAGAGGGATGTAAAACATATAGCAATTTAACACCAATTCTTATTTTCACAAAATCTACATAAATATGAAATGTTTGAGTAGGAACAGGCCCAGTTTTTAAGTAGTTTTTTTCTTTTAGGCGCTCTTTGGAAGACTTTAAAAATTGGAAAACTCCAAGGTACTCTCTCAGGTCATGGTCATGCTTTGTTTTTTATTGTTTTTTGTTGTTGTTGTTTTTTAAACCTAAGACACATTTCAGCAAAAGCATGCAACACATTTCATATAGGCACATTACTGTGTTGTAACAACACAGTAGGAATTTTCCAGTTGTAGGGTTTCACCAACTTTCACCTCGGATGAAATTGGAATCTTCCAGTAGTGACGTTCTCCCAGTAGGAATCTTTAAAAAGGGTGTGAACATATAAAGGCAGCAAAAGCGATGTCAAACAGAACATAACAAGATCAAGCAATAGCGTTAGTTACAAAGCTTATGAGTGCACCTCAAATACACAAATATATAAAATATGCAATTTGTTAAAAAAGTGGTTGAATCTAGGTTTGATTATGGAATCTGTAAATCCAAAAAGCTTTGGTTGAGTTTTTTTTTTAGCTTGTTACTGTTTTGCTTTGCATGAAAAGTGCATTTTGGTCAATGCCAAAAGCTTGAATGGCTTTATGCCACGGCGACCATGACAACTCGACCAAAATTATTGAAAACATAAGCAATAAACTTGTGATCTTTTTGCCTTTGATATTGTTGCTTTGAAGATGGGGACCAGGTTTCACAGTCATTTGCTGTCTTCAAAGCAACGTTGGTCAAGTCATCAATAAAACAGCAATAAGACTGAGTCAGTCTGCTTTCAGTTTGCAATTGAGTGGGGTGGAGCTAGCAATTCCATGGAACCTGACAATGTGACTATTAACTGTAATGAATTGACAGAAATTGCATTTTTATCCTGTTTACATATAAAGGAATTCACTTTAACTGCTTTTTTACTTTTAGGGCCCAACCACAACCTCATAGACTGATGAAGAAATTCAGAAATCACTCCACATATAAGTTGCTGCAGGACTGCAAAATAATGCAGGCACTCGACAAGATTTATTTTTATGTAGGAGTATAACCAGAACAGTGGAAAAACGTTGAGTCGCATCGCCAACAAGTTATCGGCGCAGCAACATGTTGGCAATCTGTCTGATTTTATCAAATTAAGCCTTGATTATACTTTCTGGGTCAATACGAGCATGGATCTTCAAGCAGGCTTCAAAGAAGCATAACAGGAATGACTGCTTGGTCGTGATATCTCCACCTGTCCATGTCCACTTCCACTCTTTCTTTTTTTAACATCCATCCATCAGTATGTGGGGATTGAATTGTTGCTTTCTATTTTACAAATCTATTCTCATTTTAAGCTTGTTACACTGATTTTCTTTCTTTTTTTAACAAAAAAAATTAAATACTTTCCAGTCTGCAGTGTAAATCCTTTACTTTCAGCCCTCAACTTAATTCCCCTTTCTTTGTGGAGGAAGTGGGCTGTCCTCTGAGATGAAGTCTTCCTGTAGTGACTCCCACTGCAGCTCCACAGGAAGGGTTGGAGCAGGAGTGTAAGAGCAGAATGAGTCCACCCTCAGGCAACAGCACTGGGATGGACCCATTCAGTTTGGCTGAGGTAGAACAGAAACGTTGATTTCCAATTAAAATACAAAATTTACTTTTACCTGAGAAGGTTCACTGAGCAACAGTCCAGTTCTTGTTCTCTTTAGCCTAAATGAGATGCTTCTGATGTTTGATGGCTTCAGTGTGGTATTGTAGCTCCTGTTACAGAAAAAGTGTGAACCTGGTGGTTCTCATTGATAGTTCTTTAAAAAACGTTTTTGGCAGTCCTCTCAAGGCTGCAGTCATCCCTGTTGCGTCTGCACCTTTTTGTGCTACACCTTCCACGTAGCTTTTTACTATTATACAATGACCATCAATAGCTTATCCTCCATGTGGAGTACAGTGAGTTGACGATCTTAACATCTGTCAAGTCAGTAGTGTTTACTGAACTAAGTTGAGAGACAAGTGGTAAATGGGCTGGTCCTTGCATAGCACTTTTCTAGTCTGAGCATTCAAAGCGCTTTATACAGCTTGCCTCATTCACCCATTAACACCCCTTCATACGTTTGCATGTGTGTCCTTTTTCTACGTAAGTGCTTTCTATCTAATATTCACACTCATTCATACATAAGAACAACTTGGGGTTAATCTTGCTCAACGATGGCTTGAGCAAACCGATATCTAACCACTAACCTTCCGACTAGTTGGTGTCCTCCTGAGCCACAGCTACCTCAGGTATACAGTATTTTAAACAGTTTTATATTGGAGTTCTTGCTTTCATTAGATGTCAGCCATGATTATTAAAATTGTAAAAAAAATACTTGCAATATTTCATTTTGATTTGATTAGATTTTCATTGGGATTATGGATTTCCTATATTTTGGCTTTATCAGTTGAATTTTTCCTGCACATAAAATTAAAGATTTATGTTTTGCAGTTGCATGCAACACAGTTATTCAGCACTGGTTTCAACCTTTAGTAAAATGCCACGTTTTATGTTAAATCTGTATTAGAGCATAGAACATTTTACAGTAGTAGGCTCTCTTTGTCAGCTGTAATTGTGCTGTACATTTTAAACTTTAATTTCATAGCAAGAAAATGCAAGGGTATAAGGAGCTCTCTTGAGAACCTTTCACACACACATATTACCATATGTAAGGAATTTGCAAAGGTCAGCATGAACCACTGAATCAGACCAAACTTAGCCGCTGCTTTATTATCCGTGTACCCCTCTGGGTGTCTGACTGTGGAACAATGTGGAACAACAACCACAAGACTGTGCAGTCCCTGCTGACATGCTCCAATACAAACACAGCCTCTCTTGCTCTCCCTCGCTCTCTTCTTTTCAATCTCTCTTTCTCCCTCTCCCATAGCCAGGGGTGAGGCATCTGTTTCCTATGCTCAACATGTGGAGGCACTGCATATAATACAAACACGCACACTACTGTTTACACTACTCTTGTCTTATCTTACTCACTGGACACATTAGAGGAACATTTCAAAGCACACACCTCTAGTAGGTTCAAAGCTTGTGTGTGTATGTCAGTATATGGTTCGTATGTGTGTAACTGTGGAGTGACCGTGCGGTTTGTTTTGATGACACTGACTGTTAATCGCTTGTCCTTTTCAGTGTCGTTTGGCTTTGGGTTTGTGTTAATGTCCTGATGTTATCACCTTAGTATCAACAGGGACGCCGCTCTCATCTGATCTGCTCTCCCTGCTGATAACTGGTGCGTGTGTGTGTGCGTGTGTGCGTGTATGTGTGCGCGTGTGTGTGTGTGTGTGTGGGGGGGGGGGATACTGTAGGAAGCACTGGAGTTACTGTGCTTTGTGGTTGTGGGAATAGTGCAGTGTCTGATGGCCATATGTGTGTGATTGCTTCAACAAATTATAATGAAATTCAGTTTACAAGCAAGGATTGCAGTCGTGTGAAAGAGAGTTTTCACAGGACTCTGTGCAGCACTGTGAAAAACTAAGTACATGATTCAGTAGCTTATAGAAATATGTTTAGCTGCACTAATCTGAATGAATCATTTTCTACATGAACATTTTATTTGTCTTTCACATCGTCATGGAGGAATTTTTGCCCACTCTGCTTTACGGCATTGCTCCAGATATTTGAGGTTTACTGGCATTCATTTATGCACAGCTCTCTTAACGTCCTGCCACAGAATTTCAATCCTGTTGTGGTTTGCACTTTGATACTTTGACTATTTTCTTTTATAGATTTGCTGGTGTGCTTCTTCTTTGCACAATAGATCTTTAACCTGCATTTGTGGAAAGCATATAGAACTGTGTTCACAGCTAATGATTTCTGGAAGTTTCTGAGGGAGTGATTTCAAAGACAGAATCAAGTCTGTTTTTAATTTAGTGTCGCCTGAGGGCCTGATGATCACGGGCAATATTGACTTTCCGCCTTGTTCCCTGCACACAGAGATTTCTCCATATTCCCTGAATCCTTTAAGGATGTTATGTACTATTAATGATGAGATAATTAAAGTTTTAAAATTTAATTTTGAGGAACATTATTCTGAAATTGTTCCACAATTTATAGATGCAGTTTTTCGCACATTGTGGAACCTCTGCCTTTTTTTTTTTATCTCCAATCCTGTTATTGTCCTGCTGCCAGTTCACCTAGTTACTTGCAGTGTCCCTCCAGATATCTCCTTTATGTTCCACTTACTTTACAGCCTTTTATTGTCTTGTGTTCGAAGTTAGAATAATCAAAAATTCTAAATCATCTAATAGTTTTCAGCAAATATTAAAATGTCTCAGCAAACAGTTGAATAAGCTATGCGTCTATGAGATTTGCTGATCATTGCATTGCTGTTTTAGTTACACTGTACAGAGCATCCAATGTTTTTGGGAACAGTCTCTTTTGTTAGCATGTTAAGCATCAAGCATGTGAGTTCACGTTGAAAACCCAAACAAGCTAGCGAGCGCAGCACCAAGCTGTTGTACTGCTGTTCAAAGCTAAAATGTAAAAAGTGCCAGATACAACAGTTGTGATTAGTCTCTTAGCAAGTGCCTGAGACACCAGTTCAGATGTGGTGTCAGAATGTAACTGATCAACTTTAACTGTGTGTCAGTTTTTTTGTGTTACATATTTCTATGTGAAATACTCATGTTCTGATGACGTTAGCCGGACGATGAGTCTGTCAGTAGCAGCAGGTGAAAGTAGATAGCCGATTTGAAAAATTCCCACAGGAAACTGCGGTGTGTGCCACTGTGCTTCAGGAAATAGTGAATGTGTTTTTGTGTGTGCCTTTCGGGCCGCCCTCCCTCCCTTCACCCCTGCTGTGGCGGTCAGATAACATTAATGAATCAACAGGCACTTAAAAGAGAGATAAAGAGCGTGGAGGATGGAGGGGATTTTATCTGTTTTTAAAATATTATGTTGTGCCCATTTTGTGTTTTGCAAAAATGATGAATGTGCAGTTTCCCAGCTGTCCCCAAAGACCCCCACCACCCCACCCCCCAATGATCTTTCGCTGAATTTCTCTGTCACCCACTCCCTTATCAGTGTTGTCTCAGTTCATGCAGATAAGACAAACTACTCATTTGACAGAACACAGATTTTTATTTTTCCAAAACCACAGATTAGCTTCAGCGATATTCTTTAATTATTATTCTTTCATTTGGCACATTCTCTATTTTGCAGGATAACTATGGTGTCATTATTTGGAAGCTCTAAAAACTACTTGCTCAGTTATACATAAAGTGTGTGGTAACTCACCATGTAGCCAGAGCCCTTGTTAACCCTTCTCCATAACCTTCCATGCCAATCAGACTCATTGCATAACATGATGTGCACTTCTCGAGAAATGCAACTAAAGCTTCAGCCCACAATGAGTCTGACTGACGTGGAAGGTTAGGGAGTAGGGTTAGGGAAAGTTTCTGGTTACAAAGTAAGTTACAACATAGATTTCCTGCTGAAGCATAATTCAGGGATTAGGCCTCACTGACATGGGCCTAGAGACCAGTCAGCAACTGCCTGGCAATCTCCTGTCACTAGGGAAAAATGTGTATTCCCCTTCAGTTCACAGGAATTCACTGTAGGTTCCTGAGTGAAGCTGGTCACACAAAGGGTGGTGAACCAAAAACATCCTTGCGATTGTATTGGTCACCTGGACATAACCACGGTCAACCCATAGTTTCTACACAAACGTGACTGGTGAATTTTTTGTTGGGTATGGCAGAACTGCTCAAAAATTCCAAAATGACAAGTGGACATAGCTGACAAATGGACATGGGTCCTGCATTGCTTCCATCCAAAATGTTTGTTACTTCTACATTTTTTTGTTATTTTTACAGCAATCATTATAATCAATACTGCTGCTGATGCTGATGGAAAATGTCAGTGTCTGTCAATACACAATAACCCACTGCACAGATTATTAGGCAGATGCTTCAGTATGACTGCACAGGTTGCTGCAGTGCAGAAAGAAGGCGTGAAACACAATAATGTATGGGTGGTGTGTGTCACTATTTTCTACTGTTGACACTAAAATAAAAAAGTAAAACTGTTAAGTGATGTTCACTTAACATTACAAAAAATGTTTCTGTATAAGAATTGCCTTTAAAAATGCTTGATGCCTAATCCAACATGACGGTTGGCCTCTGCCCTTCTTTAAATATACTAACAACATTTTTAAACATGTGACAAAACACCATTAAATTGTTCAGTCTGTATTTCTGTCTGTTGCCTGCTTTTCAGCAGGAGAGTTGCTCTTCCACCTGCAGTAGGGATTTTACAATAATCACCGACCTTTGTCTCAAACACACAGAGTTTGGTATCTCATGCACACACCTGCTCTTCATTGTCCAATTTGTGCAAGTGTAGTAGCCACAGAGGAGCGTAGAAACGGTAAACAGGCTGATAGTATCTCCGATGAGATCACTGTAGCTTGAAATGCGTTTTAGGCACAGAGACGTGGTCCAGCATTGACACATGCCTTCACACACATAACAGCTTTGAAGGGGAAAGTGACCATTGTTCCGGGTGACAGATTAAAAGCAGGGCAGCATGTAGGAGCACAATCTGTGTTCAGGCCTGTTTACACTGTAAACAGTCTCTTTCTTGCAGTTCAGCTTCTGTTTTCAGCCCCCCAAGGTCGGGGGTCATGAGTTCAAATTCAAACAGTCGAGGAAGTCTGGCAATTCAATTCGCAAACACCCGTACAGTTTCCTCACCGCCCACTTACTAACCTCTCGTCTTCTGATTTCTGCCTTAAACATTGCAGGAAGGTTAAAGGATATCTCCTCATGCTTGTTAATAACTTTCATTACATTTCTGCCTCACTCTTTCCTTCTTGTCATTTAGGTTGACAAACGTCTCTCATTTTTAACTGATCCGTCTGAGTCCAAACTCCCATGGAATTATCTCTTTTCAGATTTCATGGAAAGACTAAAAATATTCCAACTACCATAAATTGCATCTACCGCCTACGATCAGACTGTTGCAGCCAGTGACATCCCACAATTCCTGATAACATGAAATACACAAAATTAGCTTCCTGTGTCACGTTTATCTCCACTTCACATACTCTCAGGCCCTTACCCCCCTTTTTTAAAATAGGTCTCAAAAACTAAAAACAATGCAGTTCTTAGAATTTATGGATGGAACTAAACGTTTTTTGGTATTATCATGCTCTCATTTCTTTTTCCTGTTCTTCTTAACAGATACTGAAAAATTAGTCATGTGATGTTTAGAAATTGTGTTTTCTTCACATATATAAAAGAGACAAAGCCTCACATTTTAGAAACTGAATGGGAATATTTGACATTTAAATGCTGAAAAACAAGAATTTGTTAACTTTGCAGCATCATCGTAAGCCACCGTGCGTCCACTTTATTCCGTCACTGTAGATTTTACCCTCGCTCCCAAGAATCTGCTGTGACATTCTGCTTGGATATTGCGGTGTATGGTGAGAGATATAGAAATAAATATAATCAATAAGCTTGTTTGTTACGCTGTGAGGCAGCGGTCGTCCTACCCATGCTTATGTTTGTTTTTCTTCCTGCCTCGTCAGAGGGAGCTGAATAAAGAGAGAACTTTTCTGGCCTAACATCACTCCGCCTCTAGCTGCTGATGCCTTCTCTCTGACAGGATTCACATTCACATGCATCTTTTTTACTGTGTGCAATTCTGAGTTAAAGTCAGTTAAATAAAGAGCAGAAAATCTGAAGCAACTATTTTAAACCTTTTAACTATTTTAAACGTGGTTCACATCCTCTGTAGCCTCTGCACACTGCCTATTCATAACCCAGCTATAACAGATTAGCATTCAACTGCTATATTTAACATTACTTAACTCATGTCTGTGTGGATATGTGTGTCTGTGTTGCTATCCCCCTTTTTCTCCCCAAAAATGGTAACACACCCACATCGAATGAGAGGGCTCCTTTGAGAAATGTGTTTCTCGGGTTCTCACGGTGTAAAAGTGACGCTATCGCTAAACTCCGAGAATCAGCAGCTCTGTCTGCATTACATGGTGCTTTGCCCAACCTGTGTGTGTGTGTGTGTGTGTGTGTGTGTGTGTGTGTGTGTGTGCGTGTGTGTGTGTGTGTGTGTGTGCGTGCATGCATGGACAATTTAGTTTACTATGTATATGTGTGTGAATTTGAGACTTAAATAGTGAATGACACTCTTTATGAGACCCCTGTCCATTCCTGTGGTGAAAACATGGAAAGACTGTTTAACTGCTCATACAGCCAGAGGTCATAGCCAAGTTCAAGTGTGTGTGTGGACTTCCCCATGCTTGTGTCTATGTTTAGATATACAAACCCACTGATAATTTCAAAGGAATGGGTGCCGGTTTGATTGATGGATTGGTTTATCAATATGAGATGGCTGAAGGAATTTCATTTTCCTAGAAGGCAGCCTCACTGTTTGACTACAATAAAATATAATTTTGATAGATTTGCGGCATACAACGTCCTTTCACACAGAAGAGTAAATCACACACAAACGCGCGTGCACACACACACACACACACACACACACAAATGTCCATTGTCACTGTTAGCATCATCAGTGATTCAGGTTTTTATCTAAATAAAGTCATATGTCACCATATGGAGAAAGCGTTAATGCCACATGTGAATGAATACAAGTTTTTATTGGTGCCGGTGGATTAAATCTACTATTTATAGGCTAAAAACACATTTAGAGTCCTCAGTAACAATTGAGTGCACTAAAAAGTTTTTAAAGACTTCAGATGTTCAGCTTGTTTTATTTCGTAAGGATTTTGTTACAGTCAAAAGCTCACAGAATAAGAGTAAATGCACATGTTTAAGTGAATGTGATTAACTTATTATAGTGGTGAAAAAAAGAGTTTAAAAAGTCAAGTGAAAAGCAAAAGGAGCATTATTGTCTGTACAACACAATGATGCGACCCCCAGCAGCCTCAGTGTGATGACAGGAATCTGGAAAATTACATCTTGTATCATTTTCCAAGAATAAGGGACACATCCTTCAACCATGAATGGAATTTTTGAGTTTTTATGTCTTTAATTGTAACGTATGGACATGTGGCACAGTGAGGAGATTTGTATTTCCTCACTTTTTTCTTCATTTTCCATCAAGTGAAGGATATTTGGGCAATGCCACTCATCTTTTTACAAATTCAAGTTACAGCAGCTTTTGAATGCAGGGGGGACATAGAGTTAAACGCATTCCCTACGAGTTCTGTTAATCTTAGATATGGGCTCGAGCACTTGTGGAGCTTCCAGAAGCAACACCCAGGAATCAACAAAATAAAATGTTTTCAACTTTTTTTCGATCAACTGAAATTTTGTGGCCCCTGGGTTAACAGGATGTTGTCTGTGAAAGAGCATCCACTGAGGCTGACCACTGATGCGAGGCCCGTCCAGCAGCAAAATGGACAGAATGAAACTGACAACGCAGAGGTGCGGTTGTCCCTGCGTCATCCCTGACCATGTTAAAACTCTGTGTGTGTGTGTGTGTGTGTGTGTGTGTGTGTGTGTGTGTGTGTGTGTGTGTGTGTGTGGGTGTGTGTGTGGGTGTCTGTGTGCACGTGTGTGTGTGGGTGTCTGTGTGCTTGCGTTCAGAGTGAGGTCAGACTGCAAATATAGCCTCTTCTGTCTTCAACTTAACGTCCAGACAGCCTGTGTCTGACAGGGAAAAACATTAAAGTCTCTGACTTTTTTGGTCAAAATACAACAAGAGAGACAAGCGGGAAGGAGGGGGGAGAAAGGGGGAGGAGAATGAAGAATGAGTGTGTGTGTAAAGGGGGTAGGAGGGTTAATAATTTCAGCCATGCCTAAAAATAGGAATCTTGGATTTAAAAAAAAAAAAAAAAAAAAAAAAATAGAACAATTTTGAAAAAAATAAAAGAAGCTGCTCTGCTAAAAATCACAGCTCCATAGCAGCCATTTGGACGATGTGATGGTGGAGCCTGGGAAAGTTGTGTACTAGCATGTCTGTGTGTGTATCAGTGTATGTGTGAAAATGTAGCCCTAAATTGAATGATTGAAGTTCTTACTTGCATTTAGGCACAAAACGGTTGGAAAGCAGTTATGTTGAGGCTGCTAATGCCTGGTCTGTCCCTGCGTTTACCTCATTTGGCCTGTCCGGGTCTAACCTAAATTCGTTTGGTTCAGCCAAGTATGGTCTGGACTGGTTCACGGTTCTGTCAAATCCTCCCCTGCCCTTTACTGACTCACGAGAAGACATTTGGGGATTTTCAGATAAAGACAGATTGAGAGAGAAAAGTGAAACATATCTAAGTTAAGTCACATAAAATATGTTGGAAATGAAAACACGTTAGATGAAACTTCGATGCTCAGGAACGTGAGGAATGTTAGCCCACCAGTCTCCATTTCAGTGCATTTAGTCTGCATTCTAATTTGATATCTGGTCCATGGCTGTTTCAAAGAGCACGTCTAATGTGCTAAAAAGAGATTCATTTAAATGTTATTTTTACCAGCTGGTTTATCTGTACTTGTTCTACAGCGTGCGGCAGGACTTAGTCACAGAGTCGCAGACTGAATGTCTCTTCATGTCCAGCTTCAGAGCCTTATGAGTTTTTTGTGTTATGTTGTTAAGGATGATTACCAGTTGCCAGTGTGCAAAGTAATTCTGTTATGAGTAGTGCTGTAACTAAGTGGTGGCAAAGGAAACACTGTTTCATTCAACATAATTGCATGAAATAATCCTGACTTTCACAGTCATCAAAAGGATGTAACTTTTATATATAGTTTGTTAGCTACTGTTAAGGTTTCCTTATTTATATACACTTCACTTCATATTTAGAGCAGATTTGAACCAAATTCTGCCACGTATAGAAAAAACATGAAGCTACACACGTTGAACATTACATGATATGAAACAAGTGCAAATGGAAAATACCCAGGATTCTTAGTCTGCTATCTTTCAAAAATGAAAGATTTATTTCCCACTGATCTGGGCTTAGTGCCCTGACAGAAGCCTTTCCTGAAGAAATGTGGCATTGGCAGAATCATGCTTTGGATTTGTTTTTCTGTGACTGGGAAAGAGAGAATAGTCAGGTACAGAGATGTTTTAATAAAAACTTGCTGCATAGTCCTCAGAACCTCAGACATTGCCACAGACAAGGGTCCAAAACACAAGGCCAAGACAGCAGTGAAATTTACTGGGGACGACTCTGTCAAGTCCTTCAAGTGACCCAGTGAAAGTCATGAGTTAAACCTGAACCTATTTAGACCCCCAACAATGGTTGTCCAGTGACAGTTGCAGGATAACCTGAGAGTAGGGATGGGTATTGATAAGATTTTCACGATTCCGATTCCATTTTCGATTCTGTTTAACGATTCAATTCTTTATCGATTCTCTTATCGATTCTTTTTTTTTTTTTTTAAAAGGAGAACACTAAGGTCGATTAGCTTACAACTGTTTTATATCTTCTCTTTGAACAAGAGTAACATGGTCTTACAAACCCAACAGTGAGATAAGAGATCCACAGCCTACGGCTCTTCAATGGGGTGTCACAGGGTCCCCAGGAAAAAAAATTTTAAATGTAAAATAATAAAATAAATATTCTTCTGTAGCAATAACAAAGTGTAACATAAATTATTCTGTAGCAATTACACAAGAATATCCAGTAATGTCCCTGCCGACAATTAAACACATTCACTTACCGAAAATCGGGGCATCTGCTGTGGCAAATGGGTTCAAGCCTTTTACCACAAACTTAGTCACTGCTCGGTGACATTCGTCTATCCTGGCCTGAAAGGAGACGCTACCGGTAGACTGCAGGGAGAACTGCCAGCATCTGAGGCAGCCAGACTCTGTCGGTCTCTCTTATCATGGTCACCTAAATGCACAGTAATGGCAGGTTTTGTAATAAGGCAGATCGCGCTAACATAAATATGCACTCTTAGTTGATTATTTACCTGCCGCATTAACGGGAGAGGACGTGCAAACGTTACCGCTGCTGCTGGGTTGAGATTCACGAGTCCGGAGCGGAATTAAAAACACGACATTCATTTAAGGTTATCACGTGTTTTGTCAGCAAATTCTATTTACATATTCGTAGTGTTTCCTCCCTTAAATGAAATATTTACTTTTCAAGTATTGCAAGTTGCCCTTTTGTCATCCGTTCTCCTAAAGTATAACCAAACTTTTGAGCGTTTGAGCCGCTTAGGCACCATGTTTCCTGCCAGGTAAATGACGCTCCGCAACGTGGTGACGTGATTCGGGGCGACTGGAATCGATAAGGGAATCGTTTGCAAAAATGGCAAACAATTCCAAGGAATTGAAACAGTGGGAACCGGTTCTCAACAAGAACCGGTTTTCGATACCCATCCCTACCTGAGAGAGCTCAATGCTTTATCTAATTTCAGTTATGTATATAATTGATTCATTTTCAATATTCCGTTGTTAAGTTGTTAATTTAAAAACGGTTTCAAAATTTTCATAAACCCCTCTGTCCCTTTTCAAAAGCAGAGCTAGGTGTTATTTGAATTTATCAGGTAGAGATTGGTTTATGAGTGCAAGTTTTTAACAAAGGTGTTGTAATGGAGGAGGTCACTGTAAGTGGGATGGACTTGACCTCCTGACTATGACTGATGTAGATGATAAGGTGCTGACTCTAAGAATCCACAATCTCAACAGGGTTGTCCGATAAGAACAGATGGCATATCCACAAAATCCACTGCCACTCAGGTATCTGTCGTTCACTCATTTATTTAGCAAGAATCCGAAGCACACATCCATAATGTGAGTGAGGGGATTTAACAGACTGTAAAATGCTATATGCCGTGTGGTGAGTGATGGTGTGGTTTCTGTTGGAAAGAACATAAAAGTCTTCCATAATTAGGTGAACAGAGTGAATTAAATGTGTAATACAACAATACAAACAATACTGGATAGTGGAACATTCAACCAAAATAAGGGAGTGTCAACAAATGCTAATTTTACTATTTACATAAATCCTAACTAGGCACTTTACATTAGAGCTAACATGAGAAATTAGTGACGGTCCCTTAATGACCGCACGGCAGAGGCTGCTTCGCAGTAAACGGCAGTAACAATCGGTAAACAAAGTGTGCGCCAAGGATTAAACAAGGGAGGATAATGGCCGCAGCAAAGAACAAACACGATAAAACACAGAAACTTACAGTCTCATGGACGCACACCGCTAACAGCATTAGAGGAATGAAAATCCACACGGTGAGTAAAACTCTGCTGACTCTTCCCACCTGCAGCTCCGACCGAACTCTCTGCGTCGACATGTGCGTAATGATGAGGTAGAATTGTGTCTTCTGATTGGTGAAGAGAATGGGTTGCCTCACCGCTCATTGGCTAAACGGCAGCCGTATGCTGATATCTTACTCCGCAGATGCGGCTCCGTTCGTGAGTTCTGCGAACTGGCTGGCCTTTTGTACAGCCGCCCCCAACTTTGCGGAGCAAAGGTGCACTTCACTTAGGAAGGTCAGGCAGTAGACTCCGGTGGAAGAGCTGGAAGTCTGATAAGTCGTCCCACTGATCGTGTATATGTCTTGTCTCCAACCTGTATCTGAACGGTTCGAACCCTGCCATCTGCTCCAGGGATTACTTGGCTGACCTTACCAACTGGCCATAGGGCACGAGGGAGCTGCTGGTCCACAATGAGAACGATAGTGCCAACAGTCAACTCATCTCTTTCCTGCTGCCATTTGTGCCGCATCTGGAGTGAAGGTAGATAATTCCGGATGTAGTGGATCCAGAATTGATCCGCCAAGGCTTGACATTGTCTCCACCTACGACGGCTCAGGAGTTCGGCTTCTGGGTAGATGACCTGTGGCATACCGGAATCAGGCCGCCCCATCAACAACATGTTGGGAGTGATCGGATCAACGTCTGCTACGTCTGAGGAGACATAACCTAGCGGCTTAGAGTTGATGATGCTCTCTACCTCGCTGAGTATCGTCCTAAAGACTTCCTCGGTGACATGCTGCGAGCCGAGAATGGTATGCAGCGCAGACTTGATGGAACGAATCTCCCGTTCCCAGGAACCACCAAAATGTGGAGCCTGTGGAGGGTTGAAACGAAAATGAATCTGCTGGCTGGCCAACTGTGACTTCAGAGCTGGGCCGAGTGCGTTGAAAGCCTCCTGGAGTTCAGAGCTACCACCTCTGAAGTTGGTACCTTGATCCGACAGCAGTTCGAAGGGCTTCCCACGTCTCGAGATGAAACGACGCAGTCCCATCAGGAATGAGTCAGTGTCCATGCTGGCAAGCAGATCAAGGTAGACTGCGTGGGTCGTTAGGCATTTGAAGATGATCCCCCACCGTTTCTCTGTACGCCGCCCCATCTTGACAAGGTATGGGCCAAAGCAATCCACCCCAGTTGAATAGAAGGCTGGGCGATGAAGTCTTAAACTGGATAATGGAAGGTCAGCCATCTTGGGAATGACCGGCTGGCTGCGCCACCTCCTGCATTCAGGACAGTTGTACTGGTGCTTCCGGACGGCCTCTCGTCCTCGAAGTATCCAGAATCTGCGCCGGAGCTCAGCAAAGACCCTCTCGGAGCCCGGGTGAGCAAGCTGGCGATCGCAATCCTGGACGATGAGCTTTGTGATAGGATGCTGAGGGTCAAGAACGACAGGATGCAAGATGTCTTGACTGAGGGTTTCACATCTGCGAAGCCGCCCCCCTACCCGAATCAGTTGAGCCTCTGGGTCATACTCAGGAGCTAAGGCAAGTAGGCGACTGCTGGCAGCTACCGGTTTGTGAGATGACAGCCGAACAAAATCTTCAGGGAAACTGTCTTCCTGTACCTTCCGGAGGAGTGCTAACTCCGCTTGCCTGTAATCCTCTGCCGTGGGTGTCGAGTCAGCAGCTGTCCCATGGACAGCTCGAACGTAAGCTTCCAGCAAGGTCTGGTAGCCACTGAAAGAACCAACATCAGGTAGATGTGGATCAGGTATTCTGGTGATGTTCCCACAGAAGCTCTCCTTCCGCAGCTCTGATGAATCATCAAGGGAAACGTGGTTCGGGAGCTCCGGGCAGTATGATGCCGCCTGCCAGAGAAAAGGTGGGCCCCGGCGCCACCGATGATGAGAGGTGAGCTGTGAGAGCCGTAATCCTCGAGTGATGTCGTCGGCAGGATTGTCGCCTGATCTGACATATCTCCACAGGCTCCCTTCAGTTAGCTCTTGAATATCTGCAACTCTAGAGCCCACAAAGATCTTGTAGCGGCAGGATTGGGACTGGAGCCAGTTCAGGACTGTAGTGGAGTCGGTCCAATAGACAATGCTTGAGATATGAAGGGTGAGTTCCCTCTTGAGGACGGCAGCAAGCTGGGCTCCCACATGAGCAGCACAGAGCTCCAACCTCGGAATGGACTGTTGACGGACGGGAGCAACTCGAGATCGGGCAGCTAGGAAGGCTACCTGGATTCCCCCCATATGATCTTCTGTCCGAAGGTAGGCTACAGCTCCATATGCCTTCTCAGATGCATCGGAGAAGATGTGGATGCTCTGCTTGCAAAGGGATGGGTCTGTCTCTGGCTGCACGTAACAACGTGGCAGGGAGACATCAGGGAGCTGAATCAATTCACTTTCCCATGCATGCCACAGCTGCAGCAGGTCGATTGGCAGATTTGGATCATCCCAGTCTCTCCTTTTCCTCCAGAGATGCTGCACCAGGATTTTGGCCCGAGTGGTGTAAGGAATGAGAAGGCCAAGCGGATCATACTGCTTGGCCAGAACCCGATAGATGTTGCGCATTGTGGGCTCCACCAACTGCTCAGTGTGCCGAATCTGATATCTGAGCTCGTCAGACTGACAGTGCCATTGCAGGCCCAGAGTCCGCTCTGGTACATCAGTCCCATCGGGGGAAAACCACAGTTCACTGCTCTGTGAGACTGATCCAGGTGGCATATGACTGATGAGTTCTGGGTAGTTGGAAGCCCACTGTCGTAATTCGAAGCCACCGGTGAGCAGCAACTGCTGGATTTTGTTAACCAGTTGCTGGGCTTCGGGAAATGATGCGAAGCTCTGGAGGAGATTGTCAACATAGAAACATTTCTCCACTGTGTGACGGGTATCCTCGCTGGGGCTGCTGTGATCCAGAACGTGCCGCTGCAGAGCATAGGTGGCACAGCAGGGACTGCATGTCGTCCCGAAAGGCAACACTTGCCATTCGTAAACCTCTGGTTGCCTCGTGCGATCCATATCTCTCCAGAGGAACCGGAGGAAGGGCTTGTCCTGAGTCAAGAGGCGGACCTGATGAAACATCCCCTTGATGTCACTGCTCACTGCAATGGGATACTCCCGGAAGCGAAGTAACACACCCAGGAGCGTCGAGCCCAGGGTAGGACCAGGTAGGAGATGCTGATTCAGGCTGTTACCATTGTGCACGAAAGAACAGTTGAAGACAACGCGATCCTTGCCATTATGCTGAACCATGTGGTGTGGTATGTACCAGGTGCTACCATCCATCTCCATGTCTGCGATGGTCAGTTTACTCACATAGCTTGCATCCACCAGCTTCTGAATTTCCTGGTTATAGGTGGCTGCTTGTACAGGCGTCTTCAGGAGGCGCTTCTCCGTAGCTCGCAGGTGACCCAAGACAGAGTCCTTAGTGGAATGAAGCGGGACTGGTTCCTCTTTCCACAGCAACGGGGTGGCATACCGGTTGATACCATCCACCTCCACTCTAATGGTCTTCTCCTCTAGCATCTTGACAGCCATGGTATCCTGTTTTGAACGTGTGGCCACCTTCTCATTCTGGTATGGGAGAACATCCATCTGCCAGAGCTTGGCTACATTACTGAGAAGTTCAGCACTGGGAGTCAGGGTGCTTGTGAGTAGACACTGAGGAGTGGAGGCTTGATGTAGAAGAACCTTGGCTGGACCCTGCAGAGTCCAACCCAGCCGTGTCTTGAGTGCAGCTGGTCCTCCCCGTGGACCCAGATGGACAGGCTCTATTGGAGTCAGGAGATGTGGGTAGTCAGAGCCAATCAGCAATAATGGTTGAGCTTGGTGGAACGAATGAAGTGGAAGACTTCGCAGGTGGCGGTAGGACCTTTGCAGTGCATCAGCTGGATGTGAGTGTTTGGCAAGCCCAAGCTCAGTGGCAGTGAATGCTCTTTGGATCCGGAACCGTCTCCGAGGGTCAGTGGCGGAGGCTATAGAGAAGGAAACGGAATGTCCTTCCACCGTTCTAATATCTTGTCGGATGGTTCGGAGCGCCAACTCCTCCCTCTTTCCCTGAAGGCCCAGCTCTTGGGCAGCACTGTGAAGAAGGATTGTGCGCTCTGACCCATCATCTAGGATGGCATATGTCTCTAGCTTCATTTTGCCATTATAGAGGCACACCCTGACCATTTTCAGTAGCACACAGCTGGTCCCCCATGTTGGATCAACGTAGTACGTGACGGGTTGGACAGCTTCCTCCGCCGGTCTGTCAGAACTAGTGGATCGCGATGCATTAATCTCATGGAGTGTCTCCAAATGCACCTGATTGCATTGCTGGCATCTAGCTTTCAGGTAGCATTGCGCCTCTGGATGGTCCCTTCCACATCTCCAGCACCGCTTGCCTGTCTGAATCCAAGACAACTTCTGCTCTATATTGAGCTTCTTGAAATCTGTGCACTGATTGAAATAGTGCTGAAGATTATTACAGAAGGGGCAGAATTTCTTTGGCTTCCCCAATTTGGAAACTGGACGTGATGCCTGTTTTGGAGGCTCTGGGCCTTTAGCAGGAGGGTCGTAGCCCAATAAGACGGTTGTGGTTGCCGCTGCAGATCTCTGCTTGGGTCTGGCACCCTTCCCACGATCCACACGTGGCTCTCGAGGTTGCTGATGATGATGGAAATACACATCATCATCTTGGATGCGGACTTCATATTCAAGCCACTCTGCCAAATCTGCTAAGGTTGGGATGGGTGTCTGAAGAGGATTGATGAACCGCTTAAACTGCGCTCGAAGACTGTGTGGCAGTTTGGACAGCAGTCTGGTGACGTGTGACCCACACTCTAGTTCTGCTCTCCCCTCTTTCCCAAGCTGTTCTAACATTCCCACGAGAGCCCTCACTTTCAGGGCGAAAAGACGGAACGCTCGGCTGTCACCACTTCGCGCCGGAGACTCTGACAACACGTCAGTGATCCGCTGCAGGGCAAGTTTGTGAGGTTGACCATACAGCTCTATCAGGGATGACATGGTCTGGCTGTATGGATAGCGACTATTGCTGTAGGAATCGGCAATAAGGAGGGCGTCTTCCAACTTGAGGTGATCGACTAGGATCTGGTACTTGAAACGTTCAGTTGCATCGTGAGGCAGGATATTGTCAAGGGCCATTCGCAAACGAGCGAACTGGCTGGGGTCATCAGACGTGAAGTATGGAATGTGTGGTGTTGGTCCCCGGTACACGGTCTCTGTACTTGGTAGAGGTTCGTGCTGACCATATTTCCTCCAGGCTTTGGAATCAGTTGGCGGCCAGCGAGGCGGGTCCCCAGTCATCTCCCGGAAGCTTTCTGGTTGTTGGCGCTGAAAGGTGTATGGCTCTGCATATTCAGGGGTGACCTGCCTCTTCACACATGCTCCAGGCCCATACTCGTCCTTCACGTTAATTTTCCCGACCTGTTCAGTCACAGGAAGTTGACTGTACTGATAAGGTGACGTACATCTGAAAGGACCTGAGGCTGCTGCACTAGCAGGAATTTCTGATACCGGAGGTGGTGGAACAGGGAATGGCTCAGCACTCTGAGGATCAAGTGGAAGTGATGCCTCTGGCCAAGGTAAATCCTGTATGTCATCCTCTGGTATGTGAAAGGAACGTACCGTGTGTGGGTAGTGTCTGGAGGCATGGTCAGGATGAGGAGACTGAGGCATGGAATCAGTCCACAAGGACTGCCTCTGGTCCTGGGTACTGGGGCTTAATGCAGAAGGTTGGGGAGCTGGTGACGTCTGGAGGGCTGAGGACCGGAGAGAGAGGGCACCAAGCAGAGTCTGAACCTCTCGTCTGAGCTGATTATTATCTTCCTGCATTTCTCTCAGTGCTGATAATACCACGTCTGAGGTGCCATGCTGAGAAGTCTGGTCAGCTGGAGTGGCTGAGGTGTTGGGATGTGCCCCATGGTCATCAGGGGACTGGTTGTGCGACACATGCACCTGTGGTAGTGATCTCCTTGGCAACTGCACCAAGAAGTCATCGAGGTAACGAGGCCGATGACCATCGCGACGAGGACGAGGAGTGGATGAGAAAGCCATCTTGCCTGTGAAACTGTAACTCCGGCTCGAAGGACCATGTAATGGAGGAGGTCACTGTAAGTGGGATGGACTTGACCTCCTGACTATGACTGATGTAGATGATAAGGTGCTGACTCTAAGAATCCACAATCTCAACAGGGTTGTCCGATAAGAACAGATGGCATATCCACAAAATCCACTGCCACTCAGGTATCTGTCGTTCACTCATTTATTTAGCAAGAATCCGAAGCACACATCCATAATGTGAGTGAGGGGATTTAAC
Organism: Mchenga conophoros; assembly: GCF_057382185.1. Lineage (NCBI taxonomy): Eukaryota > Metazoa > Chordata > Actinopteri > Cichliformes > Cichlidae > Mchenga > Mchenga conophoros. The sequence continues at coordinate 13,163,476 of NC_140542.1, forward strand.
AGACTGTAAAATGCTATATGCCGTGTGGTGAGTGATGGTGTGGTTTCTGTTGGAAAGAACATAAAAGTCTTCCATAATTAGGTGAACAGAGTGAATTAAATGTGTAATACAACAATACAAACAATACTGGATAGTGGAACATTCAACCAAAATAAGGGAGTGTCAACAAATGCTAATTTTACTATTTACATAAATCCTAACTAGGCACTTTACATTAGAGCTAACATGAGAAATTAGTGACGGTCTCTTAATGACCGCACGGCAGAGGCTGCTTCGCAGTAAACGGCAGTAACAATCGGTAAACAAAGTGTGCGCCAAGGATTAAACAAGGGAGGATAATGGCCGCAGCAAAGAACAAACACAATAAAACACAGAAACTTACAGTCTCATGGACGCACACCGCTAACAGCATTAGAGGAATGAAAATCCACACGGTGAGTAAAACTCTGCTGACTCTTCCCACCTGCAGCTCCGACCGAACTCTCTGCGTCGACATGTGCGTAATGATGAGGTAGAATTGTGTCTTCTGATTGGTGAAGAGAATGGGTTGCCTCACCGCTCATTGGCTAAACGGCAGCCGTATGCTGATATCTTACTCCGCAGATGCGGCTCCGTTCGTGAGTTCTGCGAACTGGCTGGCCTTTTGTACAGGTGTTAAACAAATAAATAAATAAAACTACTTCCCAATATTGATCATGAAATTTATCTGATTTATAAGTCAGTGAGTCTGACCTGCTTTCAACAGATTTAGAAGGAAAAGTGTCAAATGCTACCTTTAGTTAATGCTGCAGACGACACATAATCCTGCAGAGTTGTATCTGCTTCTCTTCCTTGCATTGCTTATTTGGCTTTTAAAATGTTTGTACAGGCATGGACTGTGTGTCATTGCTGTGCCGTCAGGAATTGTTATGTGATACGCCGTTTAGAGAAGCAAGGAGGACTCTTGGTTTATGAGTCACTTGCATATTGACAGCTCCCGTTGGGGAGGGTGTAAACATGCAAGGTAATGTGTTTTACAGCAATGATGCACAAAGAATAAAAGGGTGATTTCGGGTGTATCTTTCAGAGGAAGCCACAGTTCTTTGGAATCATCTACACCATTATGGAATGCTGTAGAACACATTCACAGGAATGTTTTATTTAATAGACAAACATATACACACTTGTCAAGTGGTTGCGAGTTAGTGGTTGTGGTTTAGTTACAAATATACATATAAGACGTGAATACAAAAAACAGCATCGGCTGTATGTTCTTGACCATTACGAAATATATTTGAATCATCAAAATGCTTACATGTAACATCAGTTTGGATTAAATTAGGCCTCAGTCACCCGGGCCTAGAGACCGGTCAGGGACCTCCTGACATGTCTGGATTCTAGAAAAATGTGGATTCCCCAACCAATTGGCAGCTAGTTGCTGGAGGCTTCTGGCTGTATTTGGGTGAAGTTGGTCTTAAAAAGATTACTGCCCAAAAAACCTCCCAGTGATTGCTTTTATTACTTGTAGCTTGCATTAAAGACGTCGATTTGTGGGCAAAGACTTTGTAACTAACCACCAAACAGCAGTGAATCTTAAAAAAAAAGTGCAATGCAAACCAGAAACAGAATATTCACTTTTAACATAAAAGTTGTGCCTTACCACTAAAACCAATGTTTCAAAAGTTGCAACTTTTACTTTAAATGCAAATGATGCAAACCTCTCACCAACTAGTTGGGGAATACGCATTTGTCTTAGTGACCTGGGATTACCTGGGGTCAGTGACTAGTTTCTAATCCTCCATGCCTGTTTCACAGTTTTCACCGCACCTCCAGCAACCAACCACTCACTAGCCAGATGGGCAATACAAATTTTTCCCTTGCAACCAGTGGTTGCCAGGTAGTTGCCAACTGGTCTCTAGGCCTATGTGACTGATGTCTTGGAGCACAAGACTATTTGCAATTGTTGTTGGTGGAACAAAAGAATGTAAAAAGTAACTGTAGGCTGTGAAAGCAATAAGCACTAATACACTCTAACTTCTTGGCTAAGTAAGCCTGGCCGGAGTGCATCATTGTGCTGCAATTCTGAAGCCACCAGACAATTCTGAACACAAACTGATGGAAAAACACTTCAATAATCTATTGTTCACAGACTTCCCTCTAGTTATTTTCTGACATGTGTAATGTCTTAGAAAAATGATGTTAAATCCCTTCTGGGGTCAGAGAAGAGTGGAAAAAAATCAGCGTGAAATCAAAACGTTTTACTATTGACAACTGAACCACTCTAGACTATTCTGGATTTTAGGCAGAAGTGAACGAGCCAACATTGCAACATTCACACCTCAGTGGGGGTGGGGGGCTGACGAGTGGCAAACAAAAATCTGTTTTTCTATTCACTTTCTGAAATGCTGGCAGAAAAACTGCATTGGCAATGAACATTTCTGGTTTATTGAGGATAGAAGGCAGAAACTGGGAAAAAGGTCTTATCATTTGCAGCATCTTTTAATGACAGCTTTATGAAAAAGTATATGAAAACCATGAACATAGGAAGTACAAGCACCAGTGGACTCATTTGAAAGTCATGAAGACTTAAATTGTACTGATGAAGAATTTTGTAGAAACTTTAACGAACGTAACCCCTGGTATTTGTCTTACTCTGAATTGTTGTGAAGTAAAGAAGGTTCTTAACACAAAATAAGATTATTTTTTGAATTGTTTTGAAAAATATGATGAATTTGATGTTAAATATAGTCATATATAAACATCCACAGTAGTAAGAGGTTAACTGCCCTCAGTCTGGTATCAGCAGTGGCCCCTAGGTCATTCTGAAGTCGTCATTTCAATACTATTTGCCTAATCTCAGTACAAGATGGCTGTAGATGATTGCCACTGTATCCGGGAAGTACTGGCCCTTGATGGATGTGGGTCCGAAAAGACCAGCCGATAACACACACTTATGACGTACGTGGCCATGTTTGAGCTCAAATGTGACGTATCATAGTATCATAACATAGTAGTAAGTGCAGGTCATTAATCTCACTATCAGTGGAGAGCGGTGGGCCCGGCAGACTGGAGCTGTGTCTGCTCGAATTCAAGGCTTGACTTTGGTCCACGCCAGAAAAGAGAGCATTTCTTTTAACTTTTCAGGCTTTAACATTCTTGTCTGGCAGCTGTGCAAGCATGTTGTGGAACAGGGCTGAGAACCTCTTAAGCTCCAAATGAGCTGGAAAAGCCAGCTCTGGTCGAGCTCTATAGCTGAGAAGACATGAAGTCGCAGCTTCTCAAAACTCTCTGCAGCACAGCAGAGTGCGCAACATGTTATATTCTATCTGAAATTGGTGTGACCAGTCCGTTTATAAAGCTCTGTATGTGTTTCTGGAATAATTTGAATAAGTGCCCTCATGAATGCATTTATGCTTTTCATGTAAAAAGTGGCTTTGCTTTACATTTGCATGTTTGAATGAGGAGGAAAGTGTGTGCTGGGGCCGATGGCTTTGTGCAGCCATAATCGCAGCTCTATTAAGTGTTCACTGTGAGCCATGCCACATGTCAGCTGGAGTCAAGCAGCTAGAGAGGGAAGATGGAGTGGCTATAACAGCCTGGGAGAGAGGCGAGACGCAGAGTGGGAGAAGGGAGGATGGAGGGGTCAGCAGAGGAGGGAGGTCCAGATAAGTCATCACTTAAGTTGTGGTTTGGGTGCTCTGTTTGTTGTAAGATGCTTTTTAGGCACTTTTGGAAAACAAGGAATCGAGTATAAGATCTGTTTTCTGCCTGAGGATTTAACACTTGTTTAGCAAAACAAACCTTTTATTCTCTGCCAGCTTGGAGATGATATTCTCTATCGGAGAATATTTTATCGACAGAGACTGTGACGCTATTGCAAATTACTACGTATATATTATTGAAAGGCAGTCGGCAGTAGCAGAGAGTTGGTGTCATAGTGGTGAGATTGCACTTTGTGACCTGTGCTCAGTACTCTGAGTCAGCAAGCTGCCTTTGGTTTAAACCAGGGATTTTCCCGCAGCTCAGTCCCTTTGGTTGTGCTCTATCTGTGTTCTATCTCACAGGAGCATATGGAAAAGATTAAATATAACACACTGTAAGAAGAAAAAAAGAAAGAAAGTCGCAGCCACGGCAGTTGAATGCTGAAGCCACGAAACTTCTACCGTATTAAGGGGATGCTGCCCTGCTGAGGTCACTGCTGAGTCGGTTAATATTGAATCAGTTATGTTTGTTTGAAGTTGCCTGAATCTGCACAAAGATATTTTACATACATTGATATTTTACCTGTTAACTTTTTTTTATTGGTGTAAGATTTTTCATCAGATTTTAATTTGGCATTCATGGCCATTTCCAAATCAAAGTGTTTTAAGCAGGCTTTAAGTTTCAGTGATTCCCTGTCAGCTACAGAAGGATGGCATTTTATTATAAGATGTAATATTAAACTTTGAATTCAGCTTTAAAGCATTGCATGTATAATTTTTAGTACATCTTTTACTGTAGGCCTCCAGCATGTTCGGACTATGTTGGAAAAACGTCTCTTCAGTCTATCAGTCATCTTGAACACTGAGTACTGGTTTGGTTTTAAGTCTTTAATAAAAAGAAAAATGAAAAAAATAAAATAAAATTATAAATAAAATAGATTTACTGATTCCTGAATCATATGTATACAGAACTCTGTTTTACAAGATAAAGAAGCAAAGCAAATAAAATACAACAACAGCAGATAAAAAAGGAAATAATTTGTGTTGATTTTTTTTTTAAATGAAATGATTATAAAATTTTGCTATAACATGCATTATAACTCAATATGGTCACGTGATCTACATAATTAAAAGAAGTAAACAACGTAAATCAAAACAGGAACATGTAATTTTGGATTGCAGTGTCAGTAGTTATGCCATTACATTTAGTTCACTAATTACATTAGTAAACTATGCATAATATAGAAGCAAAGTTACTCTCCAGAACTCTTTATATTATCCAGTTTGTTGGAAAATTTGTATTGTAGAGTATTTTAATAACTCGAAAAGCAGATCTGGCTTGTATTTTAATAATTACAGATATCAAATTGAGTAACAATAACAACAAGAGCTGTACTGAAATCCACATTTCATATCACTTCCAACAGAAATTTAGAACTCCGAGACAATAGAAAAAAAAACATTTAAACGTTGGTCTGCTCGGTTTCCCCTCGTGTGTGTCAGAATATGTTTCAGGTAAAGGGGTCCGCAGTGGTCGCTGGCTGTTTCTGAGCTGCAGTCAAGTGTGGAGTGTGTGATGGGGGGTCATCCTGTGGCCATGTGAACAGGAAGGTGCGGGTTCAGTGTGAAGGGCTGAACCTCTGAGCTGTTTATCAGATAGCTAATGAAGCAGAGCGATCCTGAGGGAGGAGGAGTGGGAGAAGGGGAAAAAAGAGGGTAAAAGGTAAAAGAAGGAAAGCGGGTGTAAAGAGGCCGAGAACGAGAAGTTATCGCTGAACGGGCTGAGATGAATAAACCAGTCTTCCGTTTCATTCTTCTTTATTCCCACTACAATACGTAGAAAAATACACATCAGAATATTTATTACATGTCCTTGTTAAAAAAAAATCAGCAGAGGCCATATCACTCAGCTCCTGCCGTAAACATTTTCTCTGGCTGCAAGAGAAGCAGACCTACGTTTCCAATTCCCATCATCACAGCCATCCAGTTTACTGCAGGCTACACATCCATCAGTGGGGTTTTTCAGGAAAAGGGAATGAGCCTGCTTCATTACAAGTTCAAATAATCAGCCAGTCAGATGATCAAAACAGTATTACAGTGTAGATGTCAGTGTTTGATACTCCACTGTTTCCAGTGATGCTTATTCCTGCTCACGTCGAAAAGGAAAGCGCTGACATATTTTGGAAATGGCAGACTGGGAACTCACCTCTGATTAAATTCTCAGGATTGATGTCATGTCTGTATTGTTGATATAAATTTAAAATATTGTAGTGTAATATGCTGGCTACTTTTGTGGTAACACTCAATTATTTTGTATAAACTGTTTAATGTAGCAAAAACAACAAGAAAAGAAAGATCTGAATGAAATTGACATCTAAGTTTGCCTTTGCTGTCTAAAGATCTTCAACATACACTGATATAACGGATAAAAGCAAACTCTTCACTCGTCTTCACTCAAGACTCGTGTGCTTCGTGTTTATGAACATGCCGTCGAGCACTTTGGAGCTGGAGCTAAAAGAAGACTGCAGGAATATTGCACAAAAATGTCATAGCTCAATTTATATCCATGATCAATATTTATGCCATTATCCATGGAACAGTTTAGTTTTGACTCAAAAAGATTTAAAAAATGGAATTGAAACTTTTTATTGTTTGATGATTGAATATAAATGCGCCTGTATAGACAGTGAAAGTTTAGAAAACTACAGTTTTGATCTTTATGGACTCCTGTTAAAACATCGGGGTCCTCTGCATCTGCAGTTGTTGCTGTAGTAATAAAACGTTAAAGTGGTTTACACCATTTGACCCACGGGGCTTTCTGCTTTCAAATAATGCATAATCGTGGTCAAAGCCATGGAAAAAACATAGCAGTTCACAACATAAAAGGTTTAAACTGTCGGACTGCTAATGAAATATTCTGTTATCTCTTCTGCTTGTTTGTTACTTATGATTTGTCAGAAGCAGCCGTTTGTAAGAGAATTACATTTTCCTGTAAACTTCACAGGCACAAAATGTGGCAGCAGACTGAATAACATATTCTGATGACGCCCTGGATGCTTTGTTTTGCTGTCAGTTACACGCCGAGTTGCAATTTTTGTCTTGTGTAGCCGTGTGAGAGTCTGGTTTGTTCATCAGAGGCCAGAGGGTGAGAGGTCAGAGGTCAGGCTCAGGGGAGTCATCATTGTTGAGCGCTCAGGTGACCCTGAACGATCCTCAGGTAGAATGGCCCTCGCCTCCCTGAGGAAGTTCATTCCATCACTGCTGGTGTGTTTGCGAGAAGGCATGTGCTTAAACAATGCCACAACAGTGCACAGAAATGTGTGCATACAGTAGTTCAGCATGCAAGCTCACAGCATTACACAACATTTAGAGTAAGAGAAACGGGACTGTTTTTTTTTCTTTTCACTACTGGTGACATTATCATAGAATTGTAAACAAATTAGCAGTCGCTGTTACTTTGATTACTATGAAAATCTGATGCAAAGATTACTATTCCGTATCACAACTGACTTTCTTTTGACTGTGTCAGTTTTTAAACTGTTGTGTGAAAAAAGTACCACGAACTGGTTTTCGGGGTACTTCTGGGGTTGTATCAGTGCATGTTGGAATCAATCGGGTACTGAACACTGAAACTTAAACCTTTTCACAGATGCACTAAAAGGTTTTACCTTCACGAGATGTCAGGGGTTTTAGTGATCACCCAAATGTCTAGAGGCACGTTTCATTTGTTGTTTCATCAAAGCATCGTATCGAGCAGTTTAACCTTTGTCTTTGTACTGTTTGCAATCTTTTAAACTTCAATGCACAGAAATGTTTGCATCTTTCTGCGCAAGTTTTACTGCAAAACAAAAACGTTGCCAACAAACTGCTGACAGGAAGTTGTAAGTGTTAAATGTGACCCTTTACCCATAGAACTGAGAAAAAAATGATGAGATGTCAGAGATTTTAATCTGCTGATATATTTTATATTTACAAGCCCAGTTGTTGAGCTATTGAAGGGGAAATAATGAAGAGTCGGAGAATACATGACATTCATGACTGTTTATAGCAACTTAATATAACAGCTGGGTTTAATTTCACAGTATTTTTTTCTTCTTCAAATAGTTCAGAATCTGAAGCAAATAAATAAATAAACTGAAATGAGTTAGCACAATTTGAAACAATAGAGTCTCAATTACACACTGATTTTAGTCTTGTTTATATAGAAATTGCATTTAACATGAAAAAATTACGACTAGGCCTTCTGTGTCACTCTCATTCTGTCTTCTTCTGTGATTTTAAAGAGTGGAGACATGAGCGTCTGTTGGTCTGTCTTTGTGTCCCTGGCGAGTTTCTTCTAATCATGCTGGATGTGCCAGGGGTCAGCAGCTCTGACCTGCTGGCTCCAGTTCACCATAAATATTATGGAACCACGCCTTCGCTAGTTGTTTAATATAGCACCGTGTCCGTTAAGGGACCTAAAGTAATAGGTTACGCTGGGGTATCTAAGCTAATAATAACGTTGCCTGCACAGTGTAATTAGGAATAGTAAACACGAGTCAGGATATAAGGTTTTGGAAAATTCATTTGTATTTGAGGAATTTCATCAGCTTCTTTACTTTCACTTTATGTGTCTTAAAATATCTTTGAGTTGTTAGAGTATGTCAGTTGTGCAACGCTGTTGGCCTGAATGCACGTGTATTCATGGCCACGTGTGCATTTTTGTGTGCCAGCAACACAGTGGGCCTGTGGGAGTGCTCTGTCCTCCTTTCCCACAGTATGTGTCCCCTGAGCCCTTGTAGTGACGTCAGGGCAGAGGTATGGGCGAATGCCCCGCTCAGAGGTCGCAGGTTCACTTCCTGTCTGTCAGGGCTGAGTTTGGCACGGTCCAGTGTGGATCACCGAACTGTCTTTATGATCTCTCAGTAGTTTGACCTCTCTGTCTTTGTCTCTGTGTCTGTCTCTTTCAGGCTATGTGGCTGATGCTGCAACAGGAGGAGCCCGAGGATTTCATCATAGCAACAGGGGAGGTGCACAGTGTGAGGGAGTTTGTGGAGAGGGCCTTTGGACGTGTGGGAAAGACCATTGTGTAAGTCAACATATCAGTATTCTTTTTGCAGTCAAAATCACAGATTTGCCTGAGAGGCCTCAATATAAGACACCCCAACCCTATGTCTCTTGTCTTGGAAAGATTCCTCCCATGTTTAACCTGTCATTCACCTCCCCTCTTATGTGCTGTGAGATACTGACATGTGGTGAAGGATGTGTTCGTTTGTGGGGGGGAAAAAAGGCAGGTGACATGTTTTGTCTGGATGAGACTTTAAGGAAACAAACTACACAAGAAGTAATCACGGCGCTTGAATCTTGGAGCAGGTGTGGGAAACTCTTAGTTCCTGCTAAGATTTCTTTCTTTCCAGGTGGGAGGGAAAGGATGAGAAGGAGGTTGGCCGTTGCCAGGAGACAGGGGTGGTACATGTGAAGGTGGACCCAAAATACTTCCGTCCCACCGAAGTGGTAAGTCAAGTTTCTCCTACCATTTGTGTCTATATGTATAATGCACGTGTATTCATGCACCCAGTTCTTACACCTTTGGTCTGTTTGCCCCTCCCTCTGTGTTCTGGGAACCTGGAGATGCTTGCTATACTGGCCTATATAAAGTCTATAATACACATTTGTACATTTGATCCCAGAAACCTTTGGTGATTTTTCTCTCTAACTGCACAATACTGTGGACCACACCAACCAAAGGAGGCTTCAGAATGAAAATGGTTTACTATAGTGGTGCAATCTATATAGTTGCATATAATTTATAATGCATCACGGCACATATTTATTGTTCTATATAAGAATGTTTCATGGTTTTTCTTTGTGTATGTGTTTGCCGGTAATTGTGTCTGGCACTATATGCTTGTCAGCTACAGTGGATGCAGTCACTTGACAGCCTCAGGCTGCTTATTGTATGCTTTTTTTAAACAGCTGGAAACAAGCCAGATAAGCTCTTTAAGAGTACTGAAAGCTATATCCTGCCACCTTATGCTAAGTGCGTCCAACCTGGAAATTTGTAATACTAACAACTTATTAGTTTGACTCAAAGGGTTAGTGAGGCAATTCTGCTGAATGAGAGGCTAGTTTGATAGCACAGGAGAGATATTGGTGCCTCTTTCGTGAGATTGTGCTTGCTGAGGTGATAGTTCTAAAAATCAAACTCATAATGTTAGCCAGTGTATTACTCCTCCATCTCTCGAAAGGTGTCTGCTGAATTTGGGAGGTCTTTCTCTCATCACCCTGGTCAAGGGTTATTGCAGTTACTCCCTGTGGACATTCTAGGGTTACCCTGGGGTGTTGTGGCTGAGATTAGCCATCATCCTCTCAGTTTAAAGCAGGAGCTCCTTTCTCCTGGGCTTTGGCCTGGTGAGATTAGAGTTGAGATGCAGTTGAGTGATGGCAGAGGATTAGTAAGGAGCCCCTAGTGACTGACAGCTGAAGGTACGGCAGCACTGGTTACACACCTGGGCCTCTATTCTCTGTCCGTGTCAGCTTATTCACTCAAGGTCCTAACCCTGTATCTGTATGGACAACTACTCTAAAATATAATCAAATCAGCGTACATGTCCATTTGTGATAACCAGCTAATTTCTCTGAGCATTGCACAATCTGACCTTGGGTAAATTTTCTGGGACATCCACTCCGGGGAATATTGTGGCATTGTGTTAACACATGTGAATGCTCCAGACTGCAAACATCTCTCACTTGCTGATGATCAGTCAAGTGTATTTAATTATCAGCACATGGCTGCTAGTTACCCTCTTAAATCCTATGGATGCAGCAAGGGTGTGCTGTGCTGCATCCTTTCTGTGAAAACCTTCTTTTCCGCATGACTGTATGCCCTTATAGCTACCCAGCACTATAAAATTTATCATATTGACAGCTTCCTAACAAGTGTTTGAACACAAGAAAGAGAGAAGCCAGCATTGAGAGCGTTATTGTTGCTGCTTTTCAGTCGAGTCACCTCACTTGACCACAATTATGGTAAACATTCAAAGAAAAACTATTCATGTAGCAAGTGTGGAATAACTCCTAACTGCTGACCCTTTGCTGCTTCCATGGTATATTGCTATGGTGCTCCATGTTATTAGCACTAGCAAAGGGAACACTGCTCCTGACGTGTGGTGTTATAAACACAGAGCAATAACAAAGTGTGAGCTTGCATGGATAACAAGGGGAGGATGGTTCAGTAACAGTGGGCAATTTCTCTACTCTTTCCCTTTGTCCCTTCTATATGGCTTAAAGAGACTGAAGGATGTTTAACCTCTGACCCCGGCAGACAGGAAGTGACTGACACTGGGCTCATAGCTCAGCATTGTGCCTCACCTCAAGTGGAAATACCTGTCATCAAGTGTGTGTGTGTATATCCTAAGACTTCAGCTGACTCAGACTCTTTTGGTGTCTTGTTTGCTGTTTAGCAGTACAAAAGTTTGAATGTATGTCTGTGTGGGGCCCAAAACGAGGTAGGGGTGTGTGTGTGTGTGTGTGTGTGTGTGTGTGTGTGTGTGCGTGTGTGCGTGTGTGTGTGCGTGTGTGTGTGCGTGGAGCGCGGAAGGAGTGTTACCTCGGGCTGTGTGCTAATATCTGTGTAATTCATCATTAATTCTGTCAGAGTGTGTGTCTGACATGAGCTTCAATCCCTTGGGACAGAAGCCCCCCAGCAGGTGTGCCTCACATGTGGTGCAGTGTGTGAGTGTGAATGTGTCTTTTGTGCACATGTGTGAACCCTGCAGGGCTACCGGCTTGACAGCCCGTTTGTCCGACTGTGGAAGCAGTTTACCCAGTGTGGTGCGTGCTGGTTAAAATGAAAAAAATAAAGCTACCAGCATTTTGCACCAATAGTTAACACGTGAAAGCGAAAGACATGCAGTGCAAGCTGCCAGGGCTGTTTTGAGGACAGCTACAAGTAAGTTTCACATCGCTCCAACTGTCACGACTTTGCAGGGCTGTCAGTCACTCTTGGCACCATATGGGCTTCTGTCAACGCTCCTAAAGTTTGGCTCAGGTGAGCAGCCTTTGCCTCAGCTTTACAAAGGTGTGTCTGCGCACTACTCTCTAATGGTTCTGATTAGTTTTGGTTGCCAGGTATAATACCAAGGTGTGATCAGATGGGTTCTTCTGTCTGGCTTTCTGAGTTTCTTTTGTACCCAATTGTTTTATAAGACTGGTGATGTTAACTGTAAATGTGCATTTGTTCTATGTGATTTGTTAAAGAGGCGTACACACTCACATAAAGGGCACAAAAGAGCACAGGTAGAGGGAAAAACTGGTCTATAGATGAGTGCCGCAAGTGGAATCCTTGACATTTTGTTTTTCTGACATGGGAAGTTGAGTACAGAATATGTTTGGCATGCAAGTGACGATAAGAAGTCACATCATTTTCGAAAAAACCTTCCACTTTACGTGCGTGCAAAACCAAAAGTAATAGCAGAAGCAGTTAGGATCTATTGCTGTAATTTAATGGATCTCAAAAGATGGGTTTAAAAAAGAAACAGGCCAGCATATGAGGATTTGTATTACAGTTTACATAGCCTCCAAAAGTATAATCGAATACATTCAGATAGCTTGAATTAAGCCTTCTCCAATCCCTACCTTACACTAAAGTCTCTCCCAATATCTCTACAGTATTACTTTTTAACATACGTCTTTACTGTATGTTAAAGTTTACTGCACAACATGCGTGCGTGTGTTTACTACAGTTTCTACATGCTGAAACATGTTACGATGTCACAGTTTTAGGTTCCCCCTAAAACTCTTCCACTGCTCTGGTTGCCAGCTCCATGTTCTTTAGTTTAGGGTTTCAGCACTTCAAATGCTCTCAAAAATACTCAACTTTGCTACTTTAAATTGGTAAATTTCCTCTATGAGCTGTGTCATCTGCCGCACCAGCTGGTAATGGGAATACTTTTTGTCCTGTGCGTAAAATCAACACAGAGCAGTTTTTAACAGGTCAGATTCATGAATTTCACTGTTTAAAGATATCTGCATACTTTTAAGAGCTTATAAACTCTGGGATTTTAAATAACGTCTTATGCACAGGTCACCGCTGTAGGTTGTTCAGTGGCCCCAGGAAGTTGAACCTGATTGACATTCATGATACAGCATCTGGAAAACTAAGTTTGATGTTAGTCCCTTGAGTTTAGTTTTTCCACTTAACTCTCCATAGCACAATGTATACAGTACAGTAGTTTGCTTTTGAGTGCATATTACCTAACAACGTGCATTATACAGTTGACAGTAAATGTGGGGATTTTTTTAAATTCAGTTTGCCTCCTTGCCTCATTTAAACTTCAGCATGAAGTATTTATTGCAGATCACAATTTGTCTCTCTAAACAACGTTTGGGGCCAAGACGGCTGTGTTTGTCTGTGCAGAGACAGGTGTGCATGTCACTGACTTGGCGTTTAATCACATGCATGTAGACGCTTGTGCATGTTCATACTAATGCACCCTGGCTGTCATACTTCCAAGTTCATGTGCTGCTGGAGGGTGTAAACGACTGTGAGTTGATTGACAGCTCTGTGGTTTTTCTTCTACCTCTCATGCAGAGAAGGAAAAGTGATGATAAATGGGAAGTTGTCTCTCAGTCTGTCCTTATGTTTCTGTAACCCGTCAGTGTGCATGATGGGATGGCAAATGTAATTCTTCCACTATCAAGTTTATATATTGTAAGTGCACACTTACATCTTTTTCTAAATCATAGTAATCCCAACGCTTGAACCCAATCACCGGACCCAATGATTATTCTCATTTCCGGCTTATATTTTTTAATCTTAAACTCTTGTAAAATAGCTTTGCATCAATGACCGTTCAAAGTAATCCCTATTTATCTTTTTACTCTGCCTTCGTTCAGCCCCTTGGCTCATTCTCAGTCAGAAATAAGCTATTTTAGCTTCTATCCCTTGAAGCCAACTTTTTCTGACTGGCTGCTACCAAAGTTATGAATAGAAGGTGAATGGGGCTTTTGTGCTCATAGCCAAAGCTTTATGGCTGAGGTGACCAGATTAAGGATATGCACTCTCCTGGATGTCATACATGTCCAAGAGTACAAAAAATGTCTGAAATGGAGCATTTAGAGTCTGATACCTGTGATTTTGGCTCAGATGAATTACCTTCTATGAGTGCATGCACTGTTCACATTACTTAAAAGTTAGGCCACATTTAATATACACATCTATCATTGTGTGTATATATATCTGAATTAACAATATACACCTGGATTCAGGTGATTTATCTGATCCTGTTTGTAGATCGTCTCAGTTTTTGTTAGATTGATGCATCTAGATTAGATTGAAATGTCTTGTAAGGAAAGGTTTGAGTCTCTGGGTTGGCTGGGACCTTTATGTGTGGACTTTGCATGTTTCTGTTGTGAGCTCTTGGGTTTCCGTCAGGCACTCCAATTTCCTCTTGCAACCCTAAGACATTCATGATGGGTTCATTGGTGATTCTAAATTGGCCACGGATGTAAGGTAGATAAACACTTAAGTGTATAGATTAAGGCTACGTTTGAGTATATGGGTGAATGTGGTTTCTCTAGGCTAGAAAAGTGCTATACAAATCCAGTGTTTTCCATTCTAATCTCCAGTCTTCTCTACAGACTGTAATTTTAAAGGAAGCAACCTAGGGACAGTCTGTTTTGTTCCACACCCACTTTAGTGAGACCTCAGCTCAGTGCCTTGCGAGGATGAGTATAGAATGGCATGTAAAATGTAAAAAAAAAATTATTAATTCTTTAATCCAGCTGTTCGACAGAAGTGCATGAATCCATTGTGTAGCGAGTCTGTTTTTTCTGTAGCATGCTCCCAGCATGAAATGTTTTAGCATGGTGCATAGTAGCTCCTCACTGTTCCTTGCAATCTGTATTGATAAAATCTTGAAGTCGTCTTTGTTTATTGATAGATTAGGATGATTTCCATCTATGAGCTATCAGTTTCTTGGCAGTTGAGGAGTTGCTTGCCTAGAGCACCTCTGGTTGAGTGGTAGCTTTTATTTGTATTGTAGATGGCCAATGAGTTTAAATGAGTTCAAAGTATGGACAGGTAATCCCTGTGAGCCAAGTCCTCAGGCTTTAGACTACAGTAAACACTCCGTTTTGCACAGTTTTTTACACTCTTGAATATGTATGATGTCAAAGGCAAAGGATGTCTATAAGATGGTTGTGCACCAAAAAAAACAAGATTTTATAATGTCACAGAGAAATCCAGCACATCTAGAAACAAGAAGCTGGAATCAACAAATGTAGATCTGTCATTTAGGTTTAATTAATGGCTAAGACTTATTGATGTTTAATTTTCCACCAGTCATTAATCTGCTAATGAAAACACCAAAACGTTGCATGATCATTTTTGCTGACAGGAGAGCAATTCAGTGGCATGACTGTTTATCACTGTTGTGTGCTTTGATTGATGGAAAAGAATCACCAACTGAGGTTCCCATGTATCAAGAAGAACAGATGTAAATTGTGCTTTGTTGCAGTCACGTAGCAGCATTCCCTGCAATGCAGTCATGTACTGTCAATACATGACCGATTGTCCTTTTGTTTTAAATTTGCAAGTTTATTCTTGCGCAGTACAGACAAGTGTGAAAAGCAGGAGTGCTTCATATCGCTGCTACAGCAAGAATTTCGTGATAGTGTCAAGCTTGTGTTGCGTATGTATAAACAGACAAAGTAAAATCCACAGTTTGTTACTGCAGTTTATCTGTGTGTCCATGCAAAGAGAGGAAAGACACTGATCAAATAAATCCTGCTCTTATCTTAACTTTGATCCTGTGACGCTTCCTTCTGCTGCATCAGATCACATTTTAGCTGGTTAGTGGTGCAGTTGTTCATTGTTTATTGGTAGCTAGCAATGGTGGCAGGGAGTGCTGCGGAAAAGCATTCAACATCCAGTAAGTTAGCCTACACCAAATGCAGAAACAAAAGAGTTCTTTAATTCCTGCATGAAATAAAAGAATGTGTGTTGCATTCGCCTATGAGATTTTGACACAGTAGTTGTTCTGCCTGTTTTCCTCTTATCCCATCTGCAGGTACAAATCAAAAACTCCCACATCAACCCCTAAAAATAGCCCTGTTCACATACCACACCTCAGTATCTATCAAGTGCTTGTCCGCAAGTGCCTGGGCAAAACTTCCTTCTTACTTACTTAAGATGGCATTCCAGCTTTGAAACGTGCGTAACGAATTCACAAGAACCACGCTTGCTTGCTCATACGTCATTGTCTTGTCATCACTAGATGAGAAACCAAGACAATGGATCTAGTTATCCGCAGCAATAATGATGCTGGGTGTTGTGGTTACCTTTTATAACTGTTGGCAAGGGAGTCAACCCACCTGTTGAGGTAATTAGTGTGAGACACACCTGCCTTATGTAGTTTCTAAATAATGTTTGGTATTGTGAAGCTTTATTGAGCTCAAAGAACATTTCCACTCTTGGATACTTCGACACAGCTGGATATTATCGTTGATCTTGAATGCATTCCTCACGTCTTTGTAATGAAGTGTTGCAACCTGCCTTCGTTACTTTCATTAGTGATCTCATGAGTGTCACAGAGAGTCTTTTGACTTCTCCCACAGACCTGACCTGAACCTTTCTTAGTCAGCGGTGTGAATAGGGACAAACCAGCACAGGTTTCACATCAAAGCAGGGTGAATGCTAGGCCCTAAACCATAGTATATACATAGTCACACCATCATGCTATTAGTTAATTTAATTTAAATTATTCTGTCTTCTGTGATCAAAGTTGAAGATGAAGTTGCAAGCACCATGCATAACATTTACCAGCTTTACCAAGAAAGACTGGAAGATGGAAAGCACCCATATCTGTATTACACACCCAGACAGAAATACAGATGCCTGAAATAGGATTGTGAGCAACCTAAATCAGATGGTGAACTTTTAATTTGTCACTCACTTACTACTATTACCAGCACACTTAAACATGCTTCTTAGGAGAAAACTGGGCAATGTGTATCTCAGCAATAATATCTTTAAATATATCAAGCATGTGTCCCATAACCTTTTTACTGAAAATGAGGATGCAACATATTCTGGAACTATTGTGCCATAGATACTTTCAGTAAACATTCCTTTTGATGAGTTAGATGACTTACATGCAACCAGTTCTGGCCTTTCAAGGCAATATTATTATAATCTTATTTAGTGGCTTTTTTACAGAAATTACAATACTTAAATTCTGAACCCTTTAATTTTTCATTATCTGCCACACTTAACACTGTGTGACTGACTTGTGATTTTGCAGTAATATGTGTCATATGTCAATATGGATCTTCTGTGTAAGATTTTTGGGGGTTAATGAGAATAATGCAGTTTAACAATGCGAGTTGTTAATTAGTTTCAACTACTTTGGTGTTAATGAAATGAACAAGAGAAGCACTCGGTGGCAACAGTGAGACAACCCACAAAGTAGGAATGGTTTTACATCTGGAGGCTGCTGACATTTTTTCTCCCTTGATCTTTTCTGACTGGTTTTTCACTAGTTTTACATTTGTCTAGGGACAGAGGCACTACTGGTAACACCAGGTAATGCCTGGACCCTACAGAGGTTGCACAAATAGTCCATCTCCTCAAGGATGGCACATCAATATGTGGCATCACCAGACGTTTTTCTGTCTTTTGTGTGTCTTTCTTTTCCTCTTGCATACTTTCAAGAGATTCCAGGATACAAGCAGTTACTCCAGGAGAGCTAGACAGGGCCATAGAAGGCCCTCAGCCCATCAGTAACAGCAGCATCTTTTCCTTTGTGCAAAAAGAAACAGGATGAGCAATGCCAAAGCTACGAAATGACACCCAAAAGGCCACTGTATGCAAAATACACTAACCTGCTGCATCATTTCTTTTACTTTTTGGGCTGTCTTTGAATTCAGTCCTCTGTAGGTTGATCATTTTTATTTCCATCAAACAATGTGGCACCCTTTCATTCCTAACATATTACACAGTCCATATTAGTATACATATGCAGCTGATTGATGATTTGTTTTTCTCATTGAGATCTGATGTGTTTTTGTGTTTTTTTTGGAGTAGGATATTTTATTTTCATGTCAAACTATGTATATATTGACAAGTGCCAATATAATCACAAAAGATTCCAATCTGTTACAGTGCTGCCATAAAAACATCTCAGTGTACTCAGTGTAAGCATCATATAGTTTGAGCAGAAAGGTAATATATGTCAAGATGTTGTCAACTGGAACTTCAGTGAATATTTTTGTAACTTGAGGAATGCTTAAAAAGACTGAGCCATGTTTAAGTTATATTTCTTAATATTATATTATATATTTTCAAAAAATTAGAGAAAACCTTTTTATTCCACTTTTCAAGATACCACTTTGTTCAAGGCATTTTCATTTGTCTCATGTAAGTGAGTAAATAATGGACAACTGGCATGACAAACTACTTTTTTATAATTTGTTACCAACTAAGTCAAAATATATTTTATAGCTGCAAATGGAAACACTTTGAGTGGATGAAAAGTCAAATTGGGATAACAGGGCATACTATCAGACAACCTTTTCTCAAAGGCTTTCATGGTGTTGCACTCATTTGTACAGATGAAAGATGGCAGAAATAGCAGGTTTTAAAAGCGGAGAGGGATGTCAAGACTGTTTAACCTCTGGTTGACGCATACTGACCTTTAGAGGCAATATGGTATCTCTTGTAGCTGTAGACACAGGGACTTGGTTGTTAGGCCTTGTTGAAGAAGCAGAACTGGTTTGGGGTTTCATTTTACTCCATGCAGGCAGTCCAGACCTCATAAATCCACTCCCAGGGTTAGTGTTGTTCTGTCTCCAGCACACAGAATTAGTACTACACTTTTTCTGATTTGAAGAGAATGACACACAGATGTTACTGACACTCTTCTCTTTGTTCCCACTTTATCTCCACATCAAGTAATGTTTTTACTTTCTGATCTGATCAGTGCATAATAGTGTTAGTGCCAGACAATACATGCAAAGATAGATGCAATAAGGAGAGATGGTAAGATTGCAGAAAGCACACAGTCAAAACCCACTATGGAGGAAATTCTTCATTGTAACAATGAGAAAAACAGGTATAGCCCCACAAACATATGTGCTCTTAACATAATGGGTCCTGGCAGGCAGTAACTCATACACTGTCCCTGTGCCCCAGAGAAGAGTTTAACAGTTGGCCTGTTCTGTGGTGTAATATCTGCTATTTAATGAAGCCTGAAATATGGTCGCCATTTCAGCGTCCCAGTATTAGGTTGGAATTCTCTTTACGAATTGATCCATTACAGCATTTTAATAACTATTTTAATTAAAGCGCTATATAACACTCCAGCACTGAATTCTAGAGCAATTTATCTACAATGAAGAATTTCTAAAAGTCGATTACATGAGTTATACATTAAATAGCCCCTGACTGGAACAGTTGGTTCTCATTCAAAGCACATTTCTCCATGGAATAATAAAGGGAAAAACTTGTTGGAATCCGTCTCCAGCAATCCACAATGTAATAAGGACCTGCATTCATATCTGTTTACTGGTCTTTTTATTCACACTTCTGATTTAACCAGCTGTTTTACTGCTAACCCAAACCAGATTTGCACTATTTTCTGTAGTGTTGACCTAAGTGATTGGAACCAGTTGTCAAATTTAACAATACATAATGTTAAACTGTACTGCTACATTTGAAGGACCAACTAAATTTAACTCTTAAAGTCTTTGTCCCAGTGAGAGTGTTTGTACTGTCACACCTGTTAATACACTGAAATTTAAAATTTCATTGTGTTGTGTATTTTCTTGCACATTTTTAATGACATATAGGTTAACAGATTACCTTCTGGTGGTTTGCACACAGTTTTCTAATACAGAAGAATAGTTTAAAAGATTCCTTGAGTTCTATATGCAGCACTTGTTTTTCACTACTTTTTCACCTCTAGC
Source organism: Mchenga conophoros (assembly GCF_057382185.1). Lineage (NCBI taxonomy): Eukaryota > Metazoa > Chordata > Actinopteri > Cichliformes > Cichlidae > Mchenga > Mchenga conophoros. Next base: position 13,183,101 of record NC_140542.1, read on the forward strand.
GGTTTGCCAATGCTTTATGCAGTCAGTTTTAAATTCTGAAAAGAATCTTGCAGGTTACTAAGTACATCATAATACAGTATTCCTTTCAAAGGACCTCTCTACTTTTGCTACAACACTGTCACCAACCCCATCAGTCAGAGTCAGTGACCTGCCAAAATTATGACCTACTAAATGTGTTGGACTGGATTCATAGATCTGATTTCACTGAGGCTATAAGGTGAGGTATTCCCCTGCATTTGTCACTTATCATTCAATAAAATATAGTTTTGGACAATTTGACCCTGTCTGGTCGGCGGGGATAGAGAGGAATGAGCAGCTATTATTATCCTGCTTTACGTCTCTGGCAGTGTAGCGGTGTCAGTCGGGCTGGCGATGGAAGCCAGGGGGCCGGTTAGGACTGCTGGCTCTCTGAGGTGCTTCATCTTGGGACCAAGGCAGCGAGACCTCTAACTGAACCGCAGCCATTTGGATGGAAAAGTGCTGAGGCAGCAAGCTCGGGCCATTTCACTGGGTGGAGTTCTTATACCGTACTGCTAAGAAGATGTGGCGTTTGGCTGAGAGCCAGTTTATGACTTTATTATCATGCAAACATTGTTCCCGTGCTCAGATTCACACATCATTGTCAATTATGTTGTTTTATTCCACACTTGTTTCTCACCACCAGTAGTTACCACTAGCATCTGTGATCAATTTGTGTGATTTATATACCAGAAATGAGTCTGTGTTTTAAAAGCCACATGTGTCTGTGTTTCACCTTGTCATATTGGCTCTTGGCAAACAAACTCTAAGATTCCTGAGATTCCTCTTAGTAGTAGCCAATGATAAGGGGAAATGCGAAGTAAAGAGAGGCCTTGGTGTTCTGACAGCAGTTTGCCTCATTGATGGATTGAGGTGAATGTTTGAACACCAGACAGACAAAAAGAACCAAATGGCTTTTATGAGCAGCGTGATTTATCCGTTGAACAAGCTTTGTCGAGCTCTGCTGGCTGAATTTATGGCACTTGACACACGAAACGGGCTATCAGTGCTGCGTTTGGATGTTTGGCAGACGCCCACCGTACTTTCACACAAAGCAAGCATGAAATATTAGCATTATTTTAAAAGGTTTCCGTATATTAGGGAGGAATTGGGTGTTCTTTTCCAAGATGGTTCACAGTAAAGCCATTCACTGTCTGGAAAGATCACTGACAGCCAGGTCTGGATGGAAAACGATTGAGAATGATATAAGACAAGGTTCCAGAAGTGGTTGTAGATTTTCACTTGGAGCTGAAAATTGTCAGTGGTCAGTTGTCAAGTTGTCAGTCAGTTTTCATAGATATTTAAACATTCAAATGTTAGTTTTAATGAACTGAGGCTCAGAAATGTTGAAAAATGCCCCTAGTTTTTTAATGCTGAGCTATTCTTGCCAAGTTACTAATTTGTAAGAACACTGAAATTAATAAATTCAGTAGTGACATTGCTGTTTTCCCCCAACTCATCAGCTATTATCTTACAATGATGCTTCTGGGCCAATGGCCAATATCTCAGCATCCATAGAGTAACCTGAGAAATCTGAAAATGTGTAATTGATCCCCAAGTCAAGACTTTCTGCTCCATATGCATACCATTCTTTACAGTCGAACTTTGAAAGCTTTGTAAAATCTAAATACTCATCACGTGGGTTTGCTAATTGCTCCTTCCTCTTGTTCTTTGTAGCTCTGACACACAGGGGATTAAATGAGTAGAAGGGCAGCTGAACAGCTTCTCTCTACTGTAGTATGTTCGTCAGCTCTATACTCATATTTCCATAGACGTGCTTATCTGATGACTGCCAATCAGATCTTAACTTCTGATCATTTAACCAACTTTATAAAGCCATTCTCTGTTTCCTTCTCCCTCTGCTCAACCCAGGCAAATGTCTCTTTTTCTTGACACAACAATTTGAATTAAAAAAACCCACATGAATTAATTAATTGTCCATACATTAGTTCTATTATATATATATATATATATATATATATATATATATATATATATATATATATATATATGTATATGCGCGTGTGTGTATATATATATGTATATGCGCGTGTGTGTGTGTATATATATATACATATATATATATATATATATATATATATATATATATATATATATATATAAAAAAAACACCCAGCACGCCCCTGCGGGCGGTTTTATCCTTCAAGCTCGGGTCCTCTACCAGAGGCCTGGGAGCTTGAGGGTCCTGCGCAGTATCTTAGCTGTTCCCAGGACTGCGCTCTTCTGGACAGAGATCTCCGATGTTGTTCCCGGGATCTGCTGGAGCCACTCGCCTATCTTGGGAGTCACCGCACCTAGTGCTCCGATTACCACGGGGACCACCGTTACCTTCACCCTCCACATCCTCTCGAGCTCTTCTCTGAGCCCTTGGTATTTCTCCAGCTTCTCGTGTTCCTTCTTCCTGATATTGCTGTCATTCGGAACCGCTACATCGATCACTACGGCCGTCTTCTTCTGTTTGTCTACCACCACTATGTCCGGTTGGTTAGCCACCACCATTTTGTCCGTCTGTATCTGGAAGTCCCACAGGATCTTAGCTCGGTCATTCTCCACCACCCTTGGGGGCATCTCCCATTTTGACCTCGGGACTTCCAGGTTATACTCGGCACAGATGTTCCTGTACACTATGCCGGCCACTTGGTTATGGCGTTCCATGTATGCCTTGCCTGCTAGCATCTTGCACCCTGCTGTTATGTGCTGGATTGTCTCTGGGGCATCTTTACACAGCCTGCACCTGGGGTCTTGCCTGGTGTGATAGACCCCAGCCTCTATGGATCTTGTGCTCAGAGCTTGTTCTTGTGCTGCCATGATTAGTGCCTCTGTGCTGTCTTTCAGTCCAGCTTTGTCCAGCCACTGGTAGGATTTCTGGATATCAGCCACCTCCTCTATCTGCCGGTGGTACATACCGTGCAGGGGCCTGTCCTTCCATGATGGTTCCTCGTCTCCCTCCTCTTTCTTGGGTTTCTGCTGCCTGAGGTATTCACTGAGCACTCGGTCAGTTGGGGCCATCTTCCCAATGTATTCTTGGATGTTCCTTGTCTCATCCTGGACTGTGGTGCTGACACTCACCAGTCCCCGGCCCCCTTCCTTCCGCTTAGCGTACAGCCTCAGGGTGCTGGACTTGGGGTGAAACCCTCCATGCATGGTAAGGAGCTTTCTTGTCTTTATGTCAGTGGCTTCTATCTCCTCCTTTGGCCAGCCTATTACCCCAGCAGGGTACCTGATCACGGGCAGGGCGTACGTGTTGATGGCCCGGATCTTGTTCTTACCATTCAGCTGACTCCTCAGGACTTGCCTGACCCTCTGCAGGTACTTGGTGGTTGCAGCTTTTCTAGCGGCCTCTTCATGGTTCCCATTCGCCTGCGGGATCCCCAAGTACTTGTAACTGTCCTCTATGTCTGCAATGTTGCCTTCTGGTAGTTCAATCCCCTCAGTTCTGACTACCTTCCCTCTCTTTGTTACCATCCGACTACACTTCTCCAGTCCGAACGACATTCCAATGTCATTGCTGTATAGCCTGGTAGTGTGGATCAGTGAATCGATGTCTCGTTCACTCTTGGCATACAGCTTGATGTCATCCATGTACAGGAGGTGGCTGACAACTGCTCCGTTCCGTAGTCGGTATCCGTAGCCAGTCTTGTTAATGATCTCACTGAGGGGGTTCAGGCCTATGCAGAACAGCAGTGGGGACAGAGCATCTCCTTGGTAGATCCCGCACTTGATGGTGACTTGTGCTATGGGCTTGGAGTTGGCCTCTAGTGTTGTACGCCACATCCCCATTGAGTTCCTGATGAAGGCTCTTAGGGTCCCATTGATCTCGTACAATTCTAGGCATTCCAGTATCCAGCTGTGGGGCATTGAGTCATAGGCCTTCTTGTAATCAATCCAGGCAGTGCACAGGTTGGTCAGTCTGGTCTTGCAGTCTCGGCTGACTGTTCTGTCTACCAGTAGCTGGTGTTTTGCGCCTCTGGTATTCTTGCCAATTCCTTTCTGTGTCCCGCTCATGTATTGACCCATGTGCCTGTTCATCTTAGCCGATATGATGCCTGACAGGAGCTTCCATGTAGTACTGAGGCAGGTTATTGGTCGGTAGTTGGAGGGGACCGGTCCCTTCTTGGGGTCCTTGGGGATCAGGACCGTCCGGCCTTCAGTTAGCCATTCCGGGTGTATCTCGTTAACTAGCAGCTGGTTCATTTGTGCTGCCAGACGCTCGTGGAGTGCAGTCAGCTTCTTCAGCCAGTAGGCGTGAACCATGTCGGGCCCTGGTGCTGTCCAACTCTTCATACTGGAGACCCTTTCTTGGATATCTGCCACTGTGATGGTTACTGGACCCTGTTCAGGGAGGTCGCTGTGGTCAGCCCTCAGATCCTCTAGCCACTGAGCATTGCCGTTATGGGTTGCATCCTTCTCCCATATGCTCTTCCAGTATTGCTCCGTCTCCAGCCTTGGTGGTGCTGTTCTCTTATTGTTCCCTTGCCACTGAGAGTACACCTTTGCTGGTTCTGTGGAGAACAGCTGGTTTATTCTCCTGCCTTCTATCTCTCTGGTGTACCTCCTCAAGCGGCTGGCCAAGGCTGTGAGTCTTTGCTTGGCAGTTTCCAAGGCCTCAGGTATGGACAGCTTGCTGTATTTCTTAGGCACCTTATTCGTCGCACCTTTCTGCAACTCCGTTAGTTGGCTAACCTCTCTCCGTGCTACTTTGATCTTGCCCTCTAGCCTCCTTCTCCATGGAGGGTACTGCCCCTTGTGGCTGTTCAACTTGTAGCCAAGCATCTCACTGATCACTGCTGCCGTATTGTAGATCAGCTTGTTAGTGTCGGTAATCGTGGTTGTAGGTATTGCCCGTAGTGCTGCATTAACATCATCTAGCAGACCTTCTGAGGGTACTTCACGTAATCTTGGTAACCGGCTACGGGGGATCCAGGTTTCAAGCTTGGCCATGATCCTATTTTTCAGGTCAGTTCCTCTCGCACTCAACGATCCTTCTCCTATCGCACTTGGGGCTATGTACCCAATCTCAGGTGGGGGTGATGATATCTCCCCCCTGACCTGGCGTCCTGACTCCTCCTTGCCGTAGCATTTGTGTTGTACCTCGTCAATCTCTAGCTGTGAGAGCAGTCCCTTCTTTCGAATGTTGGAACACTGAGCTACTAGTTGTTTCGCCGTCATTGTGGATGTTGGGTATCGAAGAATCCATAGGTCCCTCATCCTATTCATGTAGCCCCTTCCGCCGGGGTTACTTGCGTAGTAGCATTCCAACAACGCCCTGTTTTCGTCCCTTGCCCACCGATGCCTTCTTGTTCCAGTAGCCCACTTTTCGTCAGGGTGCCCTGGTTCCTCAACACCTGACGCGGACCTTGTTGATCCGGGCGACGTCCGAGCCGGCATGCCTTCATATTTATCTGTCTCGCTCATGTCTGCGGTAGGCTTGCTTAGCATAGGGGGTCTAGCCTTAGGACCCTTACTGGATACAGACGCCCCAGGCAGGAATCGAACTTGCGATCCTCTGTTCCAAAGGCGTGTAGTCTAACCACTACGCTATCCAGCTGCCATATATATATATATATGCGTGTGTGTATATACGTATGTATATATACATATATATGAGTGTTAAAATATTACTGATGTGCAGAAATTTAAAAAATGCAAAAGCGTATGTGCTTATGTAGAGGTTTATGAGAAAATTATAACTTGTCAGTTTCAGTGACTCTTTGCGCTTGTTCCCATATTTGACTGACAGACGAACCATAATTAAACTGTAGTATGTAGTTCAGAAACCACAACATCATCAAAAGCTGGTTTATGCTTGGAGAGAGTGCATTTATGCACTGTTTACCAATATACACATGTTAGCTTTGACTGTGGTTTTCTTTACTATACAAGCTATGATTTAAGGGCTGCTGTCTGCCACTGGTATATCGTACTAAGTGGCTTGGTTGACTTTCTTTGTTTTCTTGTGATCGCCCACATGTACTGAATAGTTACGTGGTAGAAGACAGTATTTTACTTCTTATATTAACATTTTAGTATTTTCATTTGATGATCTTCAGCTATTGGAACACAGGATTTCAAGTTTTAAGGATTTCAAGTTCATAATAAATCTTATCTGATTTGGTTGTTCACTTGATTGTTAGACTTTTATGTTGGCACACCTTAGATATTTTATACCAAAACTATACTGTTCAAAAACCATTATAATAAAGGAACACTTGATAAATACTCATGGTCAGTTAAACTTCAGGGATATCAATCTGTCCAATTAGGAAGCTTAAACCTGCTTTGGTGCAAATGAAAGTGTCAAAAAGTGCTCTGGAGAGGCAACAACAGAACATTCGCCAAGAATGGACTGGTTTTGCAAGTGGTGGTCACAGACCGCTATTCTTATTGCTCTGTTCTGATAATTCCTGACTGGTTTCTCTTTAGTTTTGCTTTTTGCAGTGTCCTTGTTACCTCTGGTAGCGTGAGATGCCTACTGCTGTGAAACGTGCATTTTTAATATAGTAAATCTACACTGCAGAAACTCCACTAGTGAGCTTGGAATTCAGTTGGGAATAATTTGGGTTTTGCAAAGGAGTATACAAACTCATGTTATTTGTTCAAAGCAAGATTTTTACTTCTGGACGTGCATGTCCACTAATTTTTTTAAATACTTTTTTTTATAGCAGAGAGGTTGGCTTTCAATGCACAAGGTCATCCCAGGTTCAGTGTTACCTCCCGGTAACCCAATCCTCTACAGCATGAAAATACAGACTTTAACAGAGACACACCAACTCAATGACACAAAGAGGCCAGCAGTGTTTTTAACATGTTTTTAACCATGTCCAATCCTTTGTGTGAGTGCTCCCTGAGATGAGAGGACTGTCTGTCAAGGGGACACTAAAATAGCTATGTGGGCGAGGACAAGGGGGAGGTGTGGGAGATGTGATAGAGGGCTTCCGATGGATACCACTCCTTTGCCACGCGTGAACTGATGTGAATTTAGGTGACAGAAGCCTGTAACCTCTGGGAAAGAATCTGTAAGGGGAAAAGGGGGACAGAGAGAGCTGAAAAATGGGATTGACCCTTAACCCTCAGAGTCAGTAATGTGATCCTGGTATCTCTATTGTGGAGGGAGGGAGGTGGAGAGGAGGAGGTCACCAGGGAAAAGGGAAGGTAGTAGCCATGCCGTACTGCTGATTAGAACTTCCTGTGGTCAGCCACAGTGTTCCAGCTTGAAAACACACAAAAGTAGGCGCACACACACTTCAGACAAAGATAACTAAGACATTCATGTAAACTTTGCACTTTCGGACACAAAAAATGACTCTTTAAACTTGACAATGTCAGCTGAGTTAACTGAAAGACTAAGCTAAGGCAAAGACTAGTGTTTAAACTAGCTAAAAGAAAATAAGGACGTCCGCCATTAGATTTATTTGGAATCCCAATTTTTAGAATTCAGTTGCATCAAATAGCTTGTTTGAAGTGATTTTTAGTATTAAATGACAGTTTCCTCCTGGTGAATCAGCAGCTTCCCTCAAGCCTAACTAGCTTTGAAATATTTTACATGAGTTTGCTGCTAAACTGGCACTCTATCCAGGCTGTCACCTTAGCTGAGATGGGCTCTTGACTAACAGATGTTGGGGTTTTTTTTTTTATTTACGAAGATTGATCGGATGCCTGAAATAACCTTAGCGTTAGTTCAGTGAATGTATGATGCTCTGTCACTTTTAGTGGAAAATACAGTAGAAATATACAATTAGAAGACAGCCTTGGAAGAGGTGTACTGTTTAGGACTGCTTTTATTGACGTTGTATTCAGGCACAGACATGAGTTTGTGTTTCACTTCTGTGTAATTATCGTTCCAAAGAGGCCGAATTTCAGAGACTTCCAGATACTCTGACATTTCACACTCTGTGGGTCAAGCTCCAAATACATTATAACCTACATTTCCCACTATTGTTTTCAGAGGCTAAGTGCCACTCCGGAAGGCACGGACGCTAACATTCGTTGGTAAAATCAGAGTTCCCTTTAAATACCACGGAAGACATGATTTAAAGTAGTATTATTGAACTTGTTGGGGATTGCTCACCAACCTTATGAAACATGCTTCTGTGACTGACTGACTCTATTGCTGTCACACAGGTTTTATCATCAAATCTGAGTCTGTGCAATCACATCAGTGAGAGACCACTGTTCTTTATCTTCCAAGGTTTCAGTAGCATATTGTCTCTATAAATAGCTCGCTTTCTATCGGGACCTTTATTGTTTTAGCACAATAAGATTTCAAGAAAATATGAAAATGAGGGAGAGTCTATCTATAGAGAACAAGTGTTCTGGAGTGAAGCAAAGCATCAGTGATGTCAGCAGTCAAAAGCATGCAAAACAGTCCGAGACAGTTGCGTCACCACTAACCTATAATGATTTGAATGGTGTCAGGGCAGACTGGAGTGATTAATTTTCACAGGCAAATCTCTTTTGTTTCCGTCTTCCCCAGCTCTGCAAAAATGTTCTGGACTGATTTTTTTTTTTGTAGAGCTGGGAAAGCTCTCTGTAAAATTCTGTTTTCTGTCATTGATGGTAGCTGTGAGAAAATCAAACTGAAGCTAGGAAGGTTTTATTTATTTATGTTGTAAGATATATATATATATATATATATATTTATTTGGGATGAATCAAGTCTTTAAATAAGATGACTCCTGTCTCTCTTTTTTGCTCATACTCATTTTTGTGAGGTAAAGGTGCCTGTTTTCTTGCATGTTAGTGAATCTAATTCCTCATTCTTTTGGAAGGAAACACCTCAGTCAACTTTTAATGGTGTGTGCGGAGAGGTAGGGCTCTCAGGGGCAGAAACTTGGCTCTGCTGTGATTTATTGTTTAATTGAGCCGACTCGTTAAAGTTACCTGTAATTGATGCCATAAAACCCCTGGCTGTCTCCCAGCTTCTGGGTTGTGTAACACTGCAGGTTAACATGCAACCCGACGTTCCTGTGGATATTTGACTGCACTAAACAGAACTGTATTTTCAGATCGTCTGCTTGTCTCAGTGTGAAGGAGCTGAAAGTGAAAAAAGGCAGTAATGGACTGGGGCAGTTTGTGCAGAGCTTTAGTTTGCTAGTACTTGAAAAAGAAAGGGAGATTGTGGATTGTGTGTGTGAGTGTGTATGTCTGGCAGTTTGGTATTTCCTGAAGGAGTTTCCTCCTACCGTCAGAGCGGAACCACCCTGGGCCCCTCAGCAGTCCAACCCACAGACTGACCCGGTACTGCTCCCAGAGAGAAAGAGAGAGACATGGCAACAGTATGGAGTCTCATTGGATGTGAAGGTGTACAAGTATAAAGAAGCATTGATAAAGTTGTTGCACACAGAGAACTAGGTTGTTATTAAGATTGGAAGACTTATTCTCGTCTCCCCAGTTCTGCCTCAGGCTATAGACACCTACGCATTCTGCTAGTCTAACGTTCCTTATCATCCGTATTTGGTCTGTCATAATGCGTGTGGCTTGATGAAGAAGCGTATCCTCAGCACCTTACAGCAATTTGTTGGCTGCAGTGTGTCCCAGAGATAGCAAGGAAGCACCAAGGAGGATCGCGGGCTAGGATTCCTGAGCTATTAGCCAGCATTACTCATCCAAAGGCCTGACAAGAGAAACATGGCAGATGAGGAGAAAAGGCTGGGGTGAGCGGGGAAGAGGGTATTGTTGAAAGAGTTACAGAGAGAAGAGTGAGTTTTGTCAGCCCTTGTCTTTGCCCCCTTGTCACAGCTGGGCTTGATTACCCAGGGTTCTCCGCTGAGCAGCTTCAGGCAACGTGGATACCGGATTGTAAGATGCACTGAGCTTTTTCAGGAGAGGAGGGAAAGATCAGATCGGACCTGTGTTACATTTTCCTAAGTGGTTTTATAAATTCAGTTTTGAGCATTAGGCTGGTGATGTGGACATAATGAGAGCATGAAAAAATAAAACTCAGTCTTCTGACTGAATTGTAGATCCAAACCATTACCTTCCTTTGGGAGTCAGTCAGTGATTCTTTGCCAAAGCTGCTGGTGTGAGTAATTTTTCATGGCGGTACTTCAAAGTCATCAAAGTCTGACACCAAAGGACACCTTGTGCGAGAGGCTCATGTCCATAAGCAGCATCTGACAAAATGGTGTTATAGTTTGTTGGTTGTTCCTAAAAGTGACATTTTGAATAAAGCATCTGCTTCACCTGGAATATTTGAATCTTTGACACTTATGTCATTGCGCCAATTTTGGGCACTATTCATAATATAATATCAATACTGAACATATTACATTTCAGTCTGTGATTGACTGGCGGCCCGTCTTCGGTGTCTCTGTTTGTCCTTTCTTTTGGTTTTCTGAGGAGGACAGTCTTCCCAGAGACCTATTTCATGTGTGTGTCTTTCATAAACCTTTCACAAAGGGCCACTTTATGGTGATTGAAGTTGTGTTTACTAATGAATGCCAGACTGAATGTTCGCCCACCAGCTCATGAATATGCAATGATGTCAAACCGGCGCTAACACCCATGAGTTGTCTTTACTATTAGCCGCGACAGGAGGAGAAAACTGGAGCCCAGCTACGAGTCTGAGAATTACAGGAGAAGCAGGAAGGAAGGAAAGGAAGAAAGTGAATGAGAGATGTAGATGCAGCCTTGGCTCAGAGCGAAGCCGCTGAGATTTTTAATGTGTGTCTCTGAGAGTGTGTATGTCCCATAGAGGAGTATGTTTATAAATCACAGAGTCAGGCAGTGTGTGTCTTGCAGGGCCGGTGTTTCCTGCAGTGTAATCTGAGTCTCTGGTGGAATGTGTGAACCACATCCGACTCCACTCCACTCAAGCCCCCGACTCACTCAATATCCCACTGTAAACAACATGGCTTTGCCAGGGATTCTTGAACAGGACAGGTAGAGTCGCTATATCTCCCAAAAATAACAGAGTGCAGGAAATGCTTCAAAATAAGAGCATATTGGGCCCTGCAGTCAGCGAAAGTCACCCCTGAAAAGTGATATTAAACTTTTATTCACTGTGTTTTCAATGAACCTATGACTTCTTTATTGTGTGTGTGCATGTGTGTGTGTGAGTGAGAGAGAGAGGTTTAGACTAAGAGGTTAATTCTAGTGTGACCTCCCTAATGTCTTTCCCTGGCTGGTTATCTTGATTGGGTAATTAATTCTGGGGCCGCTCTCTTCAGGCGACCCAGTATTCACACACTCACAAGTCTCTCTTTCTCATACACACACTTCTTTTGAATCTCCTGAACTCCAGCACCACTACATTCCCTTAACCTTAAGGCTGTTCTATTGTTTTACTGTTACCTTTTCTCGTTATTTCCTCCTTCTCTCGTTCTTTCACTCCCGCTCATGTCTTTCTCTTTTTCATTCAGTCACTCTCAGACTGGCTCATCTGATATTTTATTCTCAATCCTTCCTCACAGCTTGAACCCTCAGAGAACTGACTGAAGTTAAATTAGCTGCACAGTATCAACACAGCAAAATGTATTGTTGCAGTTTAGGCTTTACTGTTGTAGCTTCAAACAAGTAGTTCTGTCTGCTTCACATTTCATACTTGCTTAGGCCTCGGTCACACAGGCCTAGTGACCGGTTAGCAAGCCCCCGGTCTGGTCACTGGTGTGTTTTCCCCAGCCCATTGGCGAGAGATTGTGGGATGCTGCTGGTTCTCACTAGGTGAAATCAGTTGCAAAGAGGGTGCTGGACCAAAAACCTCACCGTGATTGTTTGGTTGCTAGCAGATTGGAGAGGTTATCCATAGTTTAAAGGAAGACACCAACTGAGCGGAACATTAAAAAGCTGTGATGCAACAGAGAAGCAGCCAGTGTTTTCAAAGTAAAGGTTTTTCCTTATTGCTAAAAACAACTTGTAGTAAAAGGTGCAATTTTTACCTTGAGAGTAAGTCTCCGTTTCTGGATTGCATTACACCTGTGATTCTCAAAGTGTGAGCCGAGACCACCTGCTGGAGGTACTGCAGGTAGAGACCACAAATTCAATTAGAAATCACTCAAAGTGTGTACAGCTACACTTTTATATGACAATTAAATTAAAACTGATAACAAGAGGTGGTTACTTTGAAATACTTCTCATTACTGTGATCCAGATTTGCTGCTCTTGTATTGAAGTTTGTGTCCCAGTGGCTCACACATTGGCCATAACACTTTGCATATGACTGTGTAGCAGTTTATAGCCTGTGTTGTTTATGTTTTTGAGTAAATTTTAAAGGATAAACATCACTTTCTCTTGTTTTTCGATTACAATGAAGATTTCAGACTGTAAATGTTTTTAGTTACTTTGAGGAAGCTTGCACTTCCTCCCCTCTTTCTGAGTCCAGTTTTGGAGTATGCTCAGTCTTCAGGGCTGAGCGACCACTTCCTCTAAGTGGCAGACAGCTCACTGTTTTCTTCCCCACCTTATCACTCTATCACCAGCTAACAGACACAGAAAGAGAGAGTTAGAGGACGAGAGAGCAAGCAAAGGGAGCTCCTTTTTGCTCTCTCTCTTTCTCTCTCCTGTGCACTCTTTCAGGTTTGGCTCTCCCTGTTTGGGCACGATGAGAAGAGCAGATTATTGGAGCTGATAAGATGAGGAATGCTGCTTAGAGAGGAAACGCCATTCTGGATGAGATGTAGCCTATAGAAGCCTGTTCCCCTGTCCACGACATGTCATCCAACACCACCACTGGCCTTTTCCTATCCTTCGTCTTATAGAGGAAGGATAGACATAAGGGAAGTGAGCCGGGATTGAAATCCATTGACCCAAAGCAGATGAGCATGTCCATTCAAGCCGCCCTTTTCCTCCTGCTTGCCCTCTTTCTGCCTCTGTCTGCTCCTGTTGTTTTGACTTCATTTCTCTTGAATAATAATAAATTCAGAAGTGCGTACCAGTGGCCTAAAAAATATCAGTAAACTGTTGTCATTAGAACAAGTTTGTACCGAGAAAATGTCACTGGAAAATGTGTTAATGGAGCAGTATGTGGAGTATCTGCAGGGGTGTCGAACTCCAGGCCTCGAGGGCCGGTGTCCTGCAGATTTTAGATATCAACACACCTGAATCAAATGATTAGTTCATTACCAGCCTCGGGAGAGCTTTAAAACATGTTGAGGAGGTCATTTAGCGATTTAAATCAGCTGTGTTGGATCAAGGACACATCTAAAACCTGCAGGACACCGGCCCTCGAGGCCTGGAGTTCGACACCTGTGATCTAGAGAGATACTTTTGTCAAATGTTATTTAGATTTTTACTGTAAAATCTTTAAAAATTCATCTCAAAGGGAGTGGAAGGCGGAAATCTTGTGGATTGTTCAGATGCAACTTTGTAGGCCTAAGCTGTGCTGCCATGAGAGAAGAGTTTTCTCTTGGAAACCCTTCCAAACTGCTCATCTTGGTCAGTCTTTTTTCTAATTGTACTGTTATGAACTCTAGCATTTAACATTCCTACTGAGTCCTGTAGGGTCTGAGATGTACAGCTTGGTTTATTTGCACTTTATCTGAGCGTTCCACGCACTGACTTTGGTGGGACATTTATTCCTGGGAAGACTGACAGGTGTATTTAACATTTTCTGCTTGTGAATCATTTCTCACTGTAGAATAATAGACTTTAAATTGTTTGGAAATGGCATTATTACACATTCACAGCAACAATTGTTTTGCTAAAATGATTGATGTCTTTCCTTGGCATTGCACTAAGACATACTTGGATACTCTAGACCAGCAACCTGCCAAAACGTCTGCTTAAATCAAAGTGTTCACACTTACTGCTCATCAATTAATCAGGTAATTTTGATTAACGCATTTATTATATCATATATTTATATGATATGATAAATATTATATATTTATAAAATATATTTGATTTGATCATTTTTTATTTAACATTTGAGTTGCCCACTTAATCCTATGGAATTAGTAACTGCATACTTTGTAAGACCTTTTTTTTCACATGACTGTAACATATTATCTATACTGAACTTATGAAATTAAAATTGAAGTTACGTTTTTCTAGAAGCAGGATTAAATACTTCAGCTGTCTTGCCAGTGTTCTCTACTGCACCCCAGTAAAACATGTACCTGCTGCATTTTGCAGAATCTGAATTGTGAGTTGTGGCCACTTGTTGAAGTTTTAAAACCTTGTAGATTCCTTATTGTGGTGCTTATCCTACATTTTTAAAAAATTTGTTCAATAACCGATATTCCAATGTGGAAATTTTCCTTCCTCCCAGTGTTTAATGTTCATATAATACAAACAATACTAGAAGAGTCTAAAAGAAAAACTATTTGTTTATTCGTTTCTCAGGATTTTCTTAGCACCACCTAAAACAGTGAAAAGGCAGTTTGTGATCAAAAATAAAAAGTATGTAATATGTTAATGTATTTGATCATATTTTATTACAATCTTTGATTGAAATTGTCCACTTGCACACATGCATGATACAAAGAAAAGCCCAGTTTTCCTCTTGAACCAGAGCAAACCTGACTACATCCAGAAAATGAGCAATGGCTGGTGAGAGTCACGGAGGAGAGACAAGGTTGTCTGTTAGCAGGTTCAGAGAGCGGCTGAGGTGAAAAACGGAGAAGGGGAGAAGGAAAGAGCAAGAGACTAATAAATAGTGTGCTGGGAGTTGAAAACTGCAGACAGAAGTTTTTATGTGCGACTGCCTCGCTTAACCCCAACGCCACTGAAAGTTCAGCCAGGGCCTGAATTAGATCACATCAAGGGATCATCTCACTCTGTGTGCATGTGTATGCTAAAGTGTGTGTGTGTACCACATCCTTCAGCCAAAACTCACCTGTTGATCTTCATCCAACATAGCTGACATCTATGTCACCCGTACAAAAACAGCTCCCAAAATGAGAGCAGACATGTAACCTATACACGCTTGATGTGTGTGTTTGTATACTGTGAGGCCGAACTAAAAGTAGATTGTTTGTGTGATAGAGGCCAAGGCAGGAGAGAAGTTAGACGTTTTTGGTTTTGGCTCGTCAAACCATAATTTAATTTTGTTACCACTGGGCATATAATAACAGATCTGGACATCAGTAATAACAAAATTGTACTCACGCTAAAAGCTAAGATCTAGAACAAAGTCAAACAGAGCAAGAAATACAAGTTAGACTGTCAGACAGGTTTCAAACCCACATGTTTGCCAACATCACTTGTTCCCAGCGTTGAACAGTGAAACGATCACTCAAAAACTGGCTGACTTGAGGGATTACGCCATCGTTTCAGGTGTTCTGACTTTCAGCTTTACCTCAAAATATGTTGGGTTACATAATCTGCCTAAACTTTTGGTTGGTTGAAAATCTGCCTGAATGTCTGACTTGTGGTTTGTTTTGTAGAAATTAGTAGAAATGCCATGCTCTCAGCAATTATTTTGCTATGCACAGTGTTAAGCAATTGCAAAAGCCTTCCAAAATAAGACCAAGGTTATAATTTGGTGTGTGTTTTGGGGGAAAAAAAGACAACAGCAACACTTATGTGAAGTTGTGCAAGAAAACAAGTAAACCACCGTGCCCATGACTCCCACATTTAATCAGTTGAGGCTGTGATGTTATAATCATAGATAAGAATGCTGATTGTGCAGCTAGAAGACAATGCCTACACAGTCCACGAATGTAGACAAAATCCAGTAAGCCAAACACAAATCTTTTTCTATGTATTGTTCCAATACTAATTTTATATTGCATGTAGTTTTATGTTTTAGAATATAATAATTGGGGTTGTTACTCAAAAAAGTAGAGTTACACATTACACTTCTTAAAAGTTATACAGTAAGTTACTTAGTTACATGCCAAAGAATCTAATTTGTTACATTATCTCTCCATTAAATAACCGTGCATTGCCACATACTTACCAGTTAACAATATAAAACGCTGGCTACAGTTCCCCACATGAACTGAAATCCCTAATGAGCACACACACAAGAGCTTTCTTTTAGTGTTATGTATGAAAACAAAGCCGACTACAAAAAGCAAAGATGACAACCAGCCCACAGAGATTTGAATTCGATTGCCACAGTGATTCTGCTGTAGAAACATGTACATGTAGTAGAACTGGAGGCTAAAATGCTGCAAGCCTGATTGTTCATCAGGTTGTTACCTGCTGAAACTCAGGCTCTGGCTGCTGGGATGTGGTCTGCATTTACTCAGCTTTATCATCAGCCTGCGTTCTTGGCTAGCTTTGTATTAGTATTCTGTCTGTGTAGGGGCTTCTAAAGACCCATAATTGTTTCTTGTCCTGTTGTGCAATAAAAAAGTATAAAAAGCAATGTCCATGTCTCTGCTGCAGGCTGCTCCACCAGTTTCCTCCTCCTGCACACCATCTGAAATCAGCTCATTGTGTTACAAGTGCGCAGGAAGAAAAAAGCATTTAGTCATTTGCAACACGTAGCAGTTGGCTCAGTCCGTTCTGCTTCCTAAGTGAAAGGGCCTTTAGCCGTTTTCTTACTGTAGCAGATACGGCATGTCTCATTAGTGCCACACAGTTTATGGAGAGAGCTTGTTATTTAATTTCATTATTTAAAACTCCAAATATTTTCATTTCAGCCTCCAGAACATCAGTAATAATTACGTTGAACCTTCAAAAACCAGTGGGGGACATGTAGGGGTGGGTACCAAATTCAGCATTGATACAGTTTTACACCAAATCACTGGGTGCCACTTTTGATATCAGTTCATATCTGGGGTTAGCTGTTCCCATCATTTTGGCACACACTGTTAGTGTGTGCCTAAAGTTACACATAATTGTTGGTGCGCAAAATGCAAACCACATCTAATCAGAGAAAAAATCTGGTCAAAACAGAGAGATTTGGTTTTGTGTTGTGTGTAAAGTGTTTCAAAGAAGTAAAATGTTTCAGTGGAGAAGTATAGGCTCAAGAAAAAAATTTAATTTATTATTTCTTTTTGAGCAAAGTCCAGAAAAACAGTTGTTATTCACTTCTGGTACCAAATACAGGTGCCTGTACTGATACCAGTGTGTTTTAAAGTATGAAAGGTAGCCAGCTGTAGTAACAACACAGTGCTTATGTCCATCTTTTATATATAGTCTTCAATTTTAATGTGTAGGCTTGAGGTCTTAATGTTAATCTGCCTGTTACCAATGTCCTCTATACACATCAAAGCTGTATCTAATGTTAGCAGTGTAGCTGTTACTTTAATCCATTTCAATTGTTGCCATATTAATCATATAAATTGGACCCAGACTTTCCTTCAGCATGGAGAATATAGAAGCTACTTAACAGTCATCATCTGTACCAAAACACTGAGGCTGGGTGTCAAAGCCTAGACAAACCCCTCGATGCTTAACTGAGATTACACAACAATTAAGATAAGAGAGGATGAGATTTTCCTCTCCCCTCAGTCTCTCACCCTCTCTCACTCAGTCTCGCTCTCTCCCTCCTTTTTTAAGTATGATTGTAAAGAATGTTGTTTAAAGAAGGGAAATTAAGTTTGCCTTTGATGTCTTCTGAAATATGAAACAGCCACACGCTTATAGAAATGTTAAACACTCACCACACACACGCTCACGCTGACACACACCAGCTGATTTCACTGGAAGCCGCTGCTTCGCCCAAACTTTATTATACAAATGCCCAAACAGACTAAACACTTACTTACTTTTCACTGGGAATTACTTAACTGCACAGTTTCAGTTTGACCTCTGTGGAAGTGAGCAGTCACCTGAGCCACCCCCTCACCCCCGCCTCCCGTAGTCTTTTCCCTCCCTCTACCTCTCACTCTCTCCCTCTGCTGCTTTCTGCTGACTCCTGGAATTATGATCTGTTTCCCGTCCACAGGAATAATAGAATACAGGAGGAAGAGGGGGGTCGTCAGCAGCTCTGTGGAACAGTAGTGAGGAGTCCAGCTACACTGTGGTTACATTCTGTTTGTATGTGTGTGTGTGTCTGCAAATGCGTTTATATCCAGATGTGCTAATGTGCGATGTTTTCCTCTTCATTTCCATAAACTTCACACATTAAAAGATTATCCTCGGACACGGACACACACATAGAAACAGAACTTAAACTCCATTAATGCTCATAAATCTTAACCCTCCTCCCATTATCTTGACAGTAAACGCCTCATGTATACAACCACGCGGCAGGCAGTGGGTCTCCACTCTTTACCAGAGCCTTCAGGCACTTAACACTATCGGCAGTCAGATCCAGCCACTCCAGTGTGTTTGGAGTGTGTGTGGAGTGTGTCCTCAGCCGCATAAATATTTATCACACGGCTACCCCAGGAATTTTAATGAGCACTGATGGAGAGCAATCAACACAGTAGAGCCAGTAGAGAGAGAGAGAGGCGAGAAGATGACATGAAGTGAGAGTTTGTGATAATTTAGCTTTTAAATATTAACATGACTTTCACTGTTTTCCCGAGAAGATTCACACACTCCTGCTTTCCTACTGATTTAGTCTTTTAAGAGTTTTTGTGTGTGGCTTTCTGCACTAAATATGTCATTACTGTGTATATATATATATATATGTGTGTGTGTGTGTGTGTGTGTGTGTGTGTGTGTGCGCGCACATGTGCAGTGTAGTATTGTACATACTCATCAAGGTGACAGGGCCACCCCTTAGAGGTCACTTAACACATTGTGTGCAGGCCAAGCTGCATGGGGAGTGAGGGAAGGAAACCTGAGCTGTAACTCACACAGCTCGCTCTCTCTCCCCCGTAGACTCAAGCGCATACATTGAATGAGACACGCTGGACCTGGCCTTTGACATCTGGCTGGGAGCGGCTAATAACTGTCTTGGATTCCTAAAGATGCAGCAGCTCGGAGTTCATTGAAATTTACTGCAGTGATGCTTTATTGACTTGAGGAAACAATAAATATGAAATCACTGATTTGTGTTGCCACAGAGTGGCACAAATGAAACCCACAGGTCTTCGTTTCTTCTGCTCAAGATTCCAGGATTTCATATGATGCCAGATAAATTACACTAAATAGAAAGTATGTCAGTTTGAAGGAGTAGTGCAGACAGAGGTAACCTACATTTTTTTATGACTCTGGTTTCCATATTTTGTTCCAGTGTAAACAACATATTGTGTCGAAAAGAGCTAAAATAAGCGGGTGCAGTCGTGCAGACAATATTTCTTCTTCAAATGTTAAGTAACTGAAAGGAGAATATATGAGGATTTTTAGATTTTACGTAGTTTTAAAACATTTAACCTCCTACCATATAATAGTAAATTCCTCGTAATACTATTTTTAGTTTATTTAAAGCAATAAAGTAATAACTTAAAATATTCTGTATAATCTAACCTGTTGGCCTGAATTTCTGTTACTTTATTACATTCTCTTTTCAGTTCAGTCACAGTTATATCTGCTAATGTAAGATCTGTGTATGTTTAACTTCTCTTACTAATCACTTTGAAACCCACCTTAGCGATCCTGAGCCTCAGCCCCAGGCTGAGAAGCACAATCTACTGTGCTTGAACAGATACTTCATGTCAGAGTCAAATTTTTGTGTCACTAGAATTAAGTATTAAGTTATTACCAAGTTATTACAAGATTATGATGTACTGTGAATTTAATTAGAAAAAGAAATGGTGAATGTGAATCACTTAAAGAGCACCTTTTTAACATTCACCTGTTAATGCACACACACAACCCAGTGACAATAGAGCAGGCCAATCATCAATAACATCTTAGAACTCAGTAAGATGCTCAAAGATGCCCTGGCGTGTGGAAGGGCCATGGATGAAACTCTCAGCCATGTGATTTGTGGACAGCTCGCTCTCACACCTGAGCCATTAAAACAGAGACTACTGCTGTTGTACAAATTACTGCATCAGTCTCCGATTTCATCCCTCCCTCCTTCTCCCTTCCCTTTACTTGAAACTGAGGGTCTTTTGTGCTTTAAAGGAAGTGATAAGTTGAGGCGATGCTGGCGTTAGAAATTGACCAGTGACAGATTTGTGACTGTAGGTCCAGGCAGCACTGAAACGATGAAACTCACTTTTTTTGCTACAAGTATGTCCCCACCTGCACAGACACACAAACACAGATGGCGACTCCCACACCTGTGCACATTGTGCATGCATTAACTTTCATGTTTCTGCAGGCAGGCTAGGTATCAGTCTGCTCCTTCCTCATTGTCCCGCCTTCATGTCCTTGTCATTGTCCGCGCAGTAATTCATTCCGGGTTTAAAAGCCCTGGATCAGGGATGACTTCTTCCATCAAAATCCCACCGAGGTCAAAGATCAGAACATCTGGGTCTGGTTGGAACATCTGGGTCTGCTGGGGACATGGAGACCATGGGCTCCAGACTCTCACAGCGTTCTCGGTCCCTTTATCTAATTTCCTTTGAAGTATTTGCAGCCTCATGTCCACTACTGTACAAATACCAGAGGCACTACTGGACTTCCAAAACCACATCATAGTCTCCCAGCATGCAATCCTCAGGGCAAGAGAGAGGAAAGAGAATCGGTTTCTTGAAAATGTTTGATCTGGGTAGGTTTGCAGTCGGAAGAAAAATAAATGCAGCTTAGGGACATTTAGCATTTTTTAATCTATCCTGACAATTGTACTTGGTGTGTGTGTGTGTGCGTGTGCGCATGTGTGCGTGCGTGTGTGTGTGTATGTGTGTGTGCGTGTTCACACATCGCTGCCTGTTAGTGTGTATGTGCCCTTATGTGGGGGTCAGCCCGTGTGCTGTGTGATTTATTGAAAGGCCTTGTAGTGATACCAGATTCCTTTGCGTTAAATGCCTGCTCTGAGGGCCTCTTACTGGCTGTGTGCTTTATGGACCATGATCACACCCTATTTGTCTCTCACTTTTACATTTCTAAGGATTAATTTTATGGCTTCTCATCTTTATTAGACTGGATAGTGTAAGAAAAAGGGCAAAAGAGCAGAATGAGTAAGGGAAGGTCAGACCGCATACTTGTCAGGCTTTTTGTATTACGAGTGATTGTTTGACTGTATAGGTTACAGTTATATTTTGAGTCTTTTCAATAGTCATGCTGCTTTTGTTTTATCTGATGTTTCGGTCTAGTCCAAAAGTACTTTTTTAATGAACAGTAAACTGTAGGAAGATGTTGTGGCTTTTTAGATTGTCCAGTTAAGTTCCATTTATTTCCAGTCATTACCAGTACAGCTGATCAAATAAACTGAGCTGATCAGGAAGAAAGAGGAAAGGACCACCTAGTGCTAAAATCATCAACTTATATGCATTACCAAAGCATATTCCAGGCATGTGATGAAGATCCTTTTACATCCCAGTCTCATAACTATTGCTTGGGAGCTAAGATTAGATAAAAACTGGGGATGTTGTGGTTTTATTTCAATCTGCAATTTGAGTCTGTGCTTTTTCTCTTTCAAAGTTTGGATCAATCTGGGATCGGTTCGGCCACTACAATCACTCCATTTGTTCCTGAGGAAAGTTTCTGGCTGGTGTTTTCCACATACCAATTACTTGTGGCAGTGTTCATCGCATAATCAGGACAGAAAATCGTCTCAGAATCAAAGATGCGTTTTTTTAATACTTAGTTAAGGTTTTTAATTCAGAAACTTATAGAAATGACTTTACAGCCATGAGCTGATGATCAGAATTGACCGAAATGATGTTGCCTTATTTGTGTAACGCTTTGTAAATAATAAATGTGACCCTCTTTTTACTCGTCTGACAAAATGAACTCTTTGATGCCACTCAGAGACCTCAATGCCTCTTCATAGGCTTTAACTTAGTCTCGGTTGATGAGCAGGGGCCCGTTCTTCGTACCTCGCTAAGTAAGTTAGCTGGATTAGATTGTTGACGATTTCGCGTGATCCCGGATCGTTCGGTTCCCCGAAGCTCATCCGGGACTTGCTGTCATAGCAACAGAGCCGTAAGCGTAAACCTGCTCGGGAGCAGGTTTACTTTATGTAAACAGGATTAGATCGCGGCCACTCAGGTATGTCCGCTTCATTTATACGAAAGCAACAGCGATATTCCACCACTGTTTCACCATAAATAAATAACATCAATGTAACTAAAGATAATGCAGCACTTGATCCTTTTATTGATGTCACACAGATACATACAGGTCATTCCCTAAAAAAGGGAAATGTACTATTAACATTCTATTACATGTATGTGATTGTTACAGATGTAATTCATATTTCAGAGTAGTAATTGTAAATTACTTCGTGTAATCAAGATGAGAGACCACGGCTATAAAAGCAAAGGTGGATTTGGGAAGCCTGTCGCAGCCATGTCCTGTCCGTATACGCGAGCCACCCATTGCGGAAGGTGCAAGATTGATAAGGAGAGTCCTCAGAATTCAGCGTATATTGCGGGACAGACAGGTTCCTTTACCTCAGCGCGACAGTGTGCTCATAGAGAGATATCGATATTCCCGTGAGGGTATTATTTACTTAACCAACTTGTTGACGAGGGGGTGCAGGACCACCACCTGTCTTTTTTTCCTCTGCCCTTTTCTTGGTTGCTGTTATGAACAAACTAACAGAGTATTACAGGCCAGTATTACCTTGCCAAGAGACGAAAAGCAATCTAAGAGATAAATATTACCATTCTGTAGAATACTCCTGTATTCCACTTTTACTTGTTCCCATGTTCTTGTGGGTCCTGTTGTGGCTCTAATGTGAAAGGGGATATAATATAACATATTATAATATAATATAATGCCATATGATATTGGACAATATAGTGTCATATGATAGATCTACCCTACCGCCTACTGGTGTTGGCCAGAGGGGCCGATGGCGCGATATGGCAGCCTGGCTACAACCGTAGCTGCCTCCACCAGTGTGTGAATGTGGGAGTGAATGAATAGTGGTATCGTAAAGCGCTTTGGGTGCCTTGGAAAGCGCTATATGAACCCAATCCATTATTATTAGTATTATTATTAAATTACCTACGAGTTTGATTTGTCAGCAACTTTCTGCCAGCCCTCTCTCCTTGCTTTTGCAGCCTTTGCAGTGTTCCCTTGCGTTTTAATTAAACTCTGAAACTCCTGAAATCCCTCACTCATGAGTTCTTGCTCTGCTGCCGGAAAATACCGAGCACGCCCCTTCGACATTTTCGCCGACCAATCAGCGGGTTGCCGATCAATGTTTCTACTATCGATGCGTAGCCCCTTTTACGACACCCAGTGATGTCACATTACTGCGTCCAGCTGTACTAATCGTCAACAGCAGGCGTGTTCGGGGAACCGGATTAGCGAGCTCACGGTTAGCGCGATGGTTTGGTCTTGGATGTGTCATTTGATCTTGGATGTAGTAAGCGACGTACGAAGAACAGGCCCCAGGTGTAGATCATATTGTCATTCAACTTGTGAGAGCCACATTTTGTCACAGCTTAAAAAAATTTTTTTTATTTTTTTATTTTTTTAGATTTGTGCTGCTTAATTGTGTTATTATGACTGCTACATATTTGCAGACACGGACAGAACGCTGAGTTAAACAGGACGTACCAAGCTGTTGGGTTTGGTTCCAAATCGGATCCATATGAAGATTGTATTGTGCCCCCATCTGTTAGTAGTTCATGTTGAATTATTCGCTACATGCTCTGTTTGGGTGAATTCACTTGGCCACAGAACGCTCTTGTTAGCAGTTTGGACTCAGCTTTTATTTCACTGAGTGGTACTCTGCAGTATGAGCTCTGATGGTGAGGTTGTCTGTCACCTGTAGAAATCCTGGTTGACAAAGACCAGACGCTGGATTAACTTCCTGGATGCTGAACCGTGTGGTTACGTGCTAAGAAGGCAGACTTAGCAGACAAGAGTCTGATTTCAGCAGATGTTTTCCTGCCAAACTCAGATGGAGATTTCAGGCCTAACAGTAGTGGTGACAAAATGCTGATTTAAATACAAGGAATGGCTCTGCCTTCTTCCTCCCAGCTTCACGTGTTGTTCGATTTACACGTATATTATGTGGTGGGCTATATAGCCTTAAAAATATATCATGATATTTCAAAAAAATTCACAAAATGCTATTTATGTAAAAAACAAAATACTGAGCAGTCTCTAAACTGAATAGTCTCTCCTTCCTTGTAGCCTGGTTGTACTCGATGATGTGTTTTTTGCCTCAAGTGGTCAAAAAAGTGCGTCCACCTTTAGCAAGAATCGTTCTCCGAGGTTGTTAGAGTAGTTTTACTTTATTAAATCCTCATTGGAGGCTGTGGTCATTGTGGCTGTCACTGCTGTAGCAGTGATATCACAATATAACACTTTAATATCTCCAAAAAAAGAATAATTTCACCAGTATTATCGTGGATAGCGCACACCCCTCATTTAAATCCCAATCTGCTCAGTGCTTTAGAGCTTTCACTGTCTTAGTAAATTTACTATTCAACAGAAAATATACAGGCGGAGTACGAATACTTGCTCTAAAGATACATTCATCTTTTTAGATGTGTAGCTGGTTAACACATCAACTTGAATCCAACCATTTTTGACATCACATAAACTTGGAACATGTTTTAATAGGTCCTTTCCATTAGCAGTAAGTAAGGATTTATGTTGTCTGTTTTGGCACATATTCTGCAAGAATTTCTTCTTTAATATTTAGATAAATTATTTAAACTCACAACCTTACGGTTACTTTGCTTCCAGTCATATAAAACCACAAAACGATGTGATCTCTTGATGCGTAATACATATTAAGCACCACCACCGTGGACTGTAAATAGGGTATGAGAGAGATGTCCGTCATGCGTGTTACCCTTTGAAAGGAAAACAAAGTCAAAGAAGTAAAAAGTGTGCCATGTGTGGTCAAGGTTCACTTATAAAATTGCCTCTCCTGACCATTAACAGCACTGTCAGGCCATCTATCAGTCACACCGAATGGCAGTAAAGGAGCTTGTATTAAGCTCCTTATGCAAAATGCTGCAGCTGGAAGTTTGGAGTCTCGCTGCTCTGCATTTCCATCACCCTCCTCAGTTTCCCTCACAGTTAATTGTGTGGTTCTAAAACTTGGTTTGCAAAGACGTATATAACCTGTGTTGTTGCTACATTACTGTTTCTACAGTGTTTGTAAGAGTGCTGTGATTTACCAGATAAGAAGAAGCTCAGGTTAAAGTACAAATCTCCAGATGTGTGTAAGAAAACGCCGTCTGTTTTGGACTTTGGGGTAAATTTGCTGGTCAAAGCTGTACCTGTAAGGCAGTCGCAGGCTTTGGGAGCTCGCCTCTAAACTCCAGGTGCGTGGATGAATTTGTCACTTGTCTCGTTTAACAGAACGCAGACACGGTGACTCTTTAAAGATGGAGTCTGCGCTCCAGGTTCAGTCCATTGAGTTCAGGTAAGGGTCTTGCCATTGGCAGCAGGTGTTGCAGCTTCATATTTATTTCACTTCATTTGAACTACGTATGCATGCAGACAGAATCTAAACAAAAGGCAACTTTGGGATTTTTTTCCCTGCAGGTCAAACTTCCTGCATTTGTTTACTTTCCCTTTTCAAGCATCTGTCTCCGAAACACTCACATCAGATTAGACTTAACTATCCTGCTGTTTAGCAAACCATCACTAACAAAGGTATAAACCATGTGACTCCCTGATGTATAGAAATTATAAAGGAGGTGCAGTTGCTACTTGTTAATGTCAGCTTACCGCTTTTCTCTAAACCAGTTCGTGACTAGACCAGTTGATGTTTCTTTTATGCCAGCTATGAAATGTTCTCCATTACAAACCCTAATCAATATAATTATGAAGCAAGTGGATTATTTAATATAATTGTGGAGTAAGTCGCCCTATAATAATTACATTCAGCCTCATGATAAATTATGTCTCATTGCTGCAGGTAATTAGTCTGAAAATGTTTCCAGTTATGGCTTTGAGTGCCAAAATCGTTTGTGAGTAATGTACAGAGCTGCTCACATGAGAAAGAGCTGTTTGTCCTGCTGTTACAGACGGAGGAGAAAATGGGCTGAAGCTTTCATCTGCTCGGCTGTATATAGACCATGCAGAGTTAAAAATAAAAAGACCGCTCACCCAGAATTGAACCAAGTTTTCAACTCGGGCCGAATAATATCAAACTGAACGCTGTCAGAAACCTGAATCGGCCTGTGCTTGTTCCCTCCGTGTGTGTTCAGTGTTCTTGCCTTTGTGTGTAATCAGAAGAGTGTGATTAAGCGCTGTGGAGCCTCTCTGAGATGTGGGTCCCCGCTCTCTAAAAGGCTCAAGTATGCCAGCGCTGCTGTGTGCGTTCCTCTGTAATAAGATCACCCAGAAAAGACGTTTTCAAGAGGTTCAGTGTCAGATGGTAACACTGCTCTGCTCGGTGCACTTTACCCTGAGCTGCTGTTCATAGGTGGGGTTTGGCGTCGCATTTCCGGCTAACAGTGTGTGCTATAAAGCGATATTCATTTCAACTTTGCAACAACAGTTTGAAAAAGAGCCTACTGTGTTTAAACGACAAAGCCAGGCCCGTAAAAGAAACGGTTTGGACCGACTGCACCCCGCTTCCAACGTTTGCGTGAGAAGCGGGTACACCGGCTGTGAGTCAGGCCTCGTCGTTCAGCCTGAGTGTTGGACCTCACTGATGCTCATGTGGCTGAATGAAAGCAAATCCCCTGCACGTTCCAAAATCTTGTGGAAAGACTGAAACTAGAAGAGCGGCATCTGCACGCAGCAGCAAAGTCAGTTAAGTCTTAAAATGGTAGTTCTGGTTGACACGGTGACACTTAAGGTTGTTTAAGCTGGCAACACTAAGAGCGTATCGACCATGAAATACCCTTTTGAGCTGAAAGTTTAGCGAGTATTTACCGTTCCTTTGGTTATTTGTCTCGTGTTGTATTTTTTAAGTCAAACTTGTTTTTCTTCATGGATTGCATTATCCTTACACTAACACTTACTGTATACGTATCCTCTTTCAAATTCCAGAGACCAGCTCCTTAGCTCTTCCTCTCTTTCAGGTTACGTCACTACATGTGATGTTCACACATGCAGGATCTTGTCCGCTGAATTCCATCCAGTATGCGCATGCATCATTTTCTGTATACCTCTCTGTGCACATGGATGCCGTTTATTACCTATCAATGTATGTGCATATGTATGTGCAGCTAACAGCAGAGATCAGCAGAAACACGATTAGCCTGAAAACATATTTGCCAGGTTAGTTAAAAACAAATAATAACACCCTTTAGCAGCCACACTATGCATGCATGTAACCCATTGAAGCAATGACAGATTGCACCACTGATAGTACAGACTGCTGCCACAGTGAGTTTCAGAGGCTATTTTGTTTGGTTGTCCTCAGACTTTTGGTCTTGGAGCATGAGGAGGCCCGTGTAGTGCAGAGAGAAAAGAAAAGAGAGAAGCACAGGGGAAACCCAGCACAGCACTTTGAGCACTTCTTGAGAAACCACCACTGCAGCAATAACTGTGTTTAACACGAGCCGTCCTGTATAAAAGTATTAAAATCACAGAATCAGCCTTTCTTCGTCTGTGTGTTCGACACAGTTGTCCATGAGTGAGAATCTTTGTAAATATAAGAAATAGAATAGTGGGAATAGAAGTCGGAGAAAGGACTGAAGCTTAAAAAAGACGCACAAAGAAGAGGCTTCTCTCTCTTTCTTTTTTTTTATTTGGACTCGCTTTGGTGGTCTGAAGCAGGGTCTCACTGGATCTTGAACCCGGTGCAAAACCCAGCGGGGGGGAGAATGAGTGAGGGGTTGAGGGGGGAGAGGGTGAGTGGGGGGGTCCTGAGCTAGGGGTTACACCACCAGAGTCCCACAATTCATCATGCTCTGGCACCAACGGGGGCTGTCTGGACAGATCGGAGGTGGGGAGCCGAGAGGGGGGGATTGATGGCCAGGGAGACTCTGTGACCTCCTTTTTTCCCCCAAGAGATGAGATAATGTGTGCATGTATGTGGGAGAGAGAAAGTTATCATCACCCTCCATCCCTTGCATCCTGTTGAAGACATCAAGTTTGGATATTGAGTTTGATCCAGCACGTCTTCATATCGGAGTGACACATCAGCTGGGCTGAGGGGTCTCCTCCTCACAGGCGTCAGATCAGTCATGACAGATCCTTTGTTTTTCTTTCTCCCCCTCTCTCCTTTCCCTTCTTTCTCCTTTTCTCTGGCTCCTCTCTGTCTTTTTACTAGGACTACCTACAAGGTGACAGCACCAAAGCCTCTCAGAAGTTGGGTTGGAAGCCAAAGGTGACTTTTGAGGTAGGTTGGTTTGAGAGCACAGCCGGTTGGTCCTGCTGGATAGCATTAGCACACATATAATAAATGTAATGGGAGTAGTTTTCCACGCGTGTAGACAATGGCATGACGTGATGAAATCAAAGGAAGGTGACTGAAAAAAAAAACACCAAATCAAAACATTTCAATGACAAATGAAAGAATGGTTTTGAAAGCCTGTAACGATTTCTAGAAACGCAGCCTTCTTTCAGCGAACTGTTAAAAGAAAATACACAAAGGTTCACTGCATCAAATCCACACGAAGCAACAGAAAACCAACCAGCACGTGAGTTTTGAGTCTTTTAGCTTTTAGATTAGAATTTTATTACAGTTGTATATTTTATCTACTTTTCATTTTATGCCGCATCAGATTATTATAAAGCTCTTTGGTACCAAAGCTCTTTGTTTATTCCTTTCTGTGAATAGTGCTATAAAAATAAATACTTGCTTTATAACATTTTGTATGTTGTTTAGAAATCAGCCTTTTAATAAAATATTATTAAGCAAAGACTACTATAAATTAAGCAAATATTTCTCATTATATTTTTTGTAATTATATACTGAGAAAAGCACTTCTAAAATATATATATTCAATTCAATTCAATCTTTATTGGCAGACTTCATGTCCATAAAAACAAGACAAGAAACAAGAAACACACACACAACCCCCCCCCCCCCCCCCACAACACAAGGTATAAGCCATTAAATATATATATGTATATAAATAAGTATATAAAGCATAATTATATTTCAATATATATATTGAAATATAATGAAATGTACTTCAAATAAATATTATACATATTTTAGAAAATGTAATTTTTTGAAGTGCTTAGACGCTTTGATTAAATAGTTTCTAAGGCTAAATAATATATTAATAATGCAGCCAGTGTTGAGAAAACACAACTGTGTTTTTCGGTTAAACCTTATTTATTTTGGAGAAAGAAAAAAAAAAGAAAACTACGGTTCAAGGTTTCATATTTTCTCAACTTTACCTGCTCGGGAAGTTTGGCTGAACTATAAAAATATAAATTCTGAATCTTCTGATAAACAAAAACAATCTTATCTCCTATCTGTCGCTGCAGACACTCCAAAGCTCTGAGCTCTTATCAGTACAATATGACCCAACGACACAAGCACGTTATGGATCATTGTCAGGTCCTAATGCTGATAAACTCTATGTATTTATTATGTTTATCCAGCTGCAGTATAACTGTGTGTGGAAGGGAGGTCTTCACGTAGGCCGAGTTTGAACCGCGGGTGTAAACGAGCCTTACTTCATGTATTTTATGTTTGTGTCTTTACCTTTTAGAGATATCAACCTTTCCAAATATATAAATCTGATCCTGTCCCCTTGCAGGATCTGGTGAAGGAGATGGTCGATGCAGACATCGATCTCATGAAGAAAAATCCAAATGCCTGAGGCCAAGTCAGTCGGGCATGTTTTAGCACTCCTGGGTTCTTCCACTGAGACCCATAGTGGAAGACCCACCTTTCCTTTTTACCTGTATGACTCTTCTAAATCAATTGATTGTCTTGTTGCGGGTGTTCGAGTGAATAATGGATGTTGTTGTATCTGTTGTCTGTTTCTCATATTTAGATTGATTAAATACCTTTTACATTTTAACACTGATTATGTTTTATTGTTATTACTGAGGGGTTTTATTGTATTTTTTTTCCCATTGTTTTGGGACTGTCAACGCTGAAATCTTTTCCCCTGAAGTGTGACGTGGAAAAAGTAAAATGAATGAATAGAAATGAATGGATATTTTTATCTTTTATTAATATGAGCAGGGGATCCATTTGGTACAATAAAAAAAGTCTTTTAACATCGTGTCTGTTTGTTTTCTCATGAAACACAATAAATTGTATAGAAGGCCTAATTTGTTTTTCTTTTTTTAAATCTAAGGAAATGTGGGAAATAAAAGCTGCAAATCCAGGTTTGAACCGCAGGTTGCGTGCGCGGAGTGTGCATGTGCACGCGCATGGGATCCCCAGTTTGTGCAGAGGTCTGGCTCTTCTCCTGTCGTTTCTTTCCTCTGTGTTTGCTCCTAATTCCAAGTTTTTCTTTAGAATGTACCAGAACACTGCGCTCCTTTATTCTGAGGGAAATGCGTTTTTCTCCTGCTCTCAAACATCTACCTGGAAACATCTACATCTGGGTCGTGAGCGGCCTTGTGGCCTAAAATGAATGCCCGCATTTAAACTGTTGGCCCTGACTTGTTGTGACCCTGACGGTAACGGTTGCTGGGTGTGTTGGACACTCGTAACTGTTCCCACTTTGCAGAAGTTAGATGACTTCTTCTTCCTTAACAGCCACACTGCTTTCTCTTTGCTCGTCTTTATTGTTTAATTCGAGGTATTGAATCCAAAAGGGTCGTTTTCACGAGGGCACGTCATTCATACTTGTTTAAGAAAAAGAGTATATTTGATTAAAATGCTGCGACTGGAAGTGATGTAGTGCTGTCATGTGTCTAACAGCCTAGTCATCAATCCTCTGCTCTTATTGACTGTACAGGAGACCTGACGCTCCCTATAGATTACATTATATTATTTGTTGTGTTTAATGATGGGCCTTACTATCTTACATTCCAGCCCTCCTGTATCACACTATTAATAAATATGAATGCAGAAGCAATCTAGTGTGTTTACAGTATTTGTGGGAATTTAGCTCTGTTAAAAACAGTCGAACAGTAACTCTGCATTTATATCTTCAAAATATAAAGTATGTGCGTGCAGCCAAAATCTACTTTATCTCAAATGAAAGTGCACGTGCACCAGAATGGCCTATCTCAGATGTAGTATGTGATATTTTATTAAAGTATTATTACAAATATTTATGTAAGGCGCCTTTTCTCAATTTCCCGAAAATCATTAAAGTTGTGAAATAAGGGGTTTTTTTTTGTTTTGTTTGAGGTTTTTTTGGTTGTTTTTTTTAAGTGCGGCATCTTATTTCCACGTGGAATGCTAAATGAAGTATCTCCGATTTAAATGCAGCACTCGATAGATGTCGGTCCCTCCTCAGAGCACACTGCTGCTGTCAGGTTTTGACATTCAACTTGCGCGGACCGTGAGCGGTCTGTGGAGGGTGGGATCGCCTGTGTGTTTTTCTGGACGGCACCTACAGGACATTTAAAAGTCTCTGTGATCGTCCTGGACAGCGCTGAGTCTGTGCTGACTCCAGATTGGAAACAGATGTTGCTCTGAGGTTGTTTGGGCCCCCTAAAGCGCGCTGAGAGCACACAACACACTGAGCCCGCGGCCTCACACAGGTGCACCAAGTATTCCCCTTTAATAACATTTAGGCACGTTTTGTGATCGGCTCTGCTGCTGGCGCACAAACAAAGAAAAGATGACTGAGATTTGAACCGAGAAGGAGTCTCGGAAGGAGGAGGGGAGCAGACTTGTGCGGCTAAATAAACGTTTTTAAGGAGATTAAACGGCTCTAAAGTCACGATTTTCAGAATCCCTGAAAAACGCGAATATAATAATTTTTTGTCAAATCAAACGCACGAGAGATATTGTAGGGGGAGGTGATCCCTAAAGTGAAAGCTGCAGGAGGGAGAAGCTGCTCCTTTCTTTCAAAGCTCCAGCTTTACTGAGCACATTTGGACAGACGGCCACAGAGTGGAAGACGGAGAAAAGGATCCGACCAGTGTCCTCTATCATTTGTTATTAGGAAGAGAAAATACTGATCTCGCCCCTGAATATCATCCGTCCATCCATTTTTTTTAAACCTCTTATGGAGTGAGCCTATCCCAGCTAACATATGAGAGGTACGGACAGGTCGCCAGCCCTACACAGGGCCTCACTGAATATCAAGTTCAATTAAATTAACACGAATCGGAGCACTATCCCGGGACAGTGGAGGTCACCTGCTTGTCGTGTTACTGAGATATCAAGGACATAAAAGATATCCCATTCTTTATTATTACTGCTGGTCTACAGTGCAGACACCTTAAAATATTACGATTTTAAAAAGCGTTAAAAACAGTGTAAATACACATAAAAAATAAATAACTAAAACAAATGCTGGAATTTTAGAAACTCTGAAAATTCATAGTGAGAAACTGGAAAACTACGTGACTAGAGCCTTCACCAAAAATCCACGCAGGCACAAAACAAGACGCAAAATAAACCGTTTACACTGAAGCCTCGATTTCAGCCCACTTTAGGCTAAATGGTGAATCCTCACTCCTTTAATTGGTTTGATATGTAAAGTCATTAGGACACGATGGGCTTTTCTTCTTTATTCTTCTTTTAAGAAAAATAATACATCGAGGAAAAAACGCAGGAGGCCAGATTCGTGCAGGAAATACAGACGCGATTTCAATCACTGCTCCTGCGCAATGGGATTTAGCTCTGCTCCCGCGAACTCCTCTGTGTGTGTGTGTGTGTGTGTGTGTGTGTGTGTGTGTGTGTGTGTGTGTGTGTGTGTGTGTGTGTGTGTGTGTGTGTGTGCCTCTCACAGGAGAGGTGAGGAGTGTGTGAGGGGGGTACGGGCTTACAGTTTAGTCGGTAACTGTGAGATGGCCGCAGTTGCCAGAACTTGTATGCATATAACATGCAAATTTGAAGTATTAAAAAAATAAATAAAAACAATAACAAAAAAATTAAGCTGTGGATACAAAAGGTCTGTATGGGAGAATCTGGTTGGTAGATTGGACGCAAAACCCGCAGCGAGTGTCAGTGTGGAAATTGTTCCTGTTTAATTTCAGGCTCAACCTTCAGAAATAAAAATTCAAACTAGAACAAAATGCATAACACCCGCGAAAATGCGTTAAACTCTGTAGAGATTTTATTCTATTTTGTTTTTTCTGTGTGAAACAGAAAGCTTTTTAAGCAGTCAGTAAAAACAGAGCCTCCTTATAATTTTTTTTAAAAAGCCCCCTTCAAATGTGTGGGGCGCCCACATGTTTCCAGGAGCTTCATATGTTTCCCCATAAGCGCTCTGATACCTGCCAAACCTTTAGAGCGCATGCTGTGGGCTATCGGGTTGCTTTGCCACTCGTGACTACGGCACTTGTGCAAAGATCTGGCCTTCAACGCTAATCAGACACTGGGATGAATTCCCCATGTAGAACATCTGCAGACAGCCGGGGCCGTAAACTACACCTACGCTCGTGTGATCCCTCGAGGCTACAGTCATACTAATGTGAACATTAAAGTATCCCGAATGCGGCATTAAACAATAATTCCTTAACTGGGGCTTCTGTGAGCACTTCAGTGCGCGCCTGAAGCTCCCCTTCTCTTCCGGGACTCCCTTTAGTTTGACTGTTTGTTATTGTTTGATACACTGCAGGCCGTGAAGCTGCCACGGCCAGCCTGCGATGTGCACTGCATGTGAAGCTGCTTTGGATAAAGCAGGGACGGGCTTTAACGCAAGCTGCTCACCGTCCTTCCCTAAAGTGCATTGTTGACATCCTCTCCACTGACCTCCATCACCTCCTCCTGTCTTGTACTTGCAATGAAAAACGACTCGCCATCGTGACTGGCTTTTCCTTCTTGACTCTTGAGTGCTGATCAATCACAAAGACGTTTGTTTGCAGGGAATAACGCGTTTCTCGTATTAGCCTGCGCTCTGCGTGCAACTGGTGGTTATTTCCACATTTATTTATTTATTTGATTTGTATGTAGTGCAGATTGCATTTGAACCGCAGTCTTAACCTCACCTGCGTGGTTTGTAGCAGAGGAGAAACGGCACATTGTTTATGTTAGCTTTAATGAGCTTGACTCATCTGACTGCTGGCCCTGGGGAGCGTTTGCGTGCTGGATTTCTTTCTTTCTTTCTTTCTTTACTTTTACTGACTCATTAAAAACCAATCCACACGGGCCGAAAACTAACAGTCACGTTTAAGCTTCAACTACCAGCCACTTAAAACACACACACACGCACACACACACTGCTCTGTTTTGTTTTCAGCTTTAATGCCCTGCAGCTCGATGATTGCAGAGGTTAGAAGCCGCCATTAAAATAATAATAATTTTTATTATTATTATTATTATTATTATTATTATTATTATTATTGTGTGGAGTATATGTACTCGCTAATAAGATTATTATAATAATAATGAATAATAATATAATTGTTTTGCATGATTAAGGGGTTCCCGCCATGAAGTTACATGTAACTGATATTTTTCCTGATTATTCTTTTCTAACTTTAGATATATGTATATATATATTTTTTTCTTCTAAAGTCAGATTTTTTTTAAAGAAACTTCAGGGACCATATCTAATTAACACTGAGCATGCGTGTCTCCGTGTAAAACTGCCTACGCGCATAAGAATGACATTTTAAAAAGGCCGCTGTAAAGTTTTAATAGCAACCTTGTTTTTCTGTTGCTTTTCTTTAAGGAGGGAGGGGGGGAGGGGGGGAGGGGGGGGGGGGGTCCCCAAGTCATCGGGGAATTACTGGAGTAAACACGTGACACAGCAGTAATATTTCAATCAGCCAGAGCTGCGGTAAATCTCGAGCCTCCAGGAAACAAACAAACATTTAAAAATAAAGCAAAGCTGGCTGCAGTACATCCCTCTGTCACAGATCGTACCCATCAGGCCGTCATCCTGGTGCATCAACAAGGACCCCCCACCACCCCCACCCCACGCGGGGGTCTCCTCCAGCAGCAAAATTAACTCTGAAGACAAATCCAAAAACAACTGCATCCAAAAAGCTCCCATCATCATTCCCAAACAGCAGTCAGACGGAAGCCTGCTCACTTTGCAATGACTGATTTGTTTTGCTGACAAGGCCTTCAGTGAGTTCAGACCGCGTTGGTGAGCTGCTGCCACACGTGCATTTATTTACCGCCGGCGTTTACACTCCAGGATTGAACATATACAGCGCGCAGGTGAGGCTGGAGCCTCGCATTAAAAAAAGAAAATGGCATCTGCTAAGCTGCTTTCACTTTGAAAGGTAAACTCGGCTCGCCTGTGCATGGGCCACAGTCTGAAGTCAACCGACTTATAAAAGCTTTTCCATCAAGTTGGAAAATTTATGTATTCACTTAAATACTTTAATACGCATAAACGGGCTTTTATTTTGTTTATTTCTTTCTCCTTCTCTCTTTAAAAAATCAGAACGTTTAGGTGAATTTAGCGCTTTATAATACATTTTGAATTGAAATATATTTAACTACCGTGCAGCTATTTCTGAATTCAAGAAATGTCCCCTTACTTTGGCTCTAGCGTTACTAATAAATCACTCAAATTCAAATAAACGGCACTTTATTAAACAAAACAAAATGTAATGCCTTCAAAGTATTTTTTAAACAAATAACACAAAATGAATAGAATAAGTCAGTATAGGCTACACAGTCCCTCTATTTCTATACAAGAACTGGGACAATTAAAATGCAGCAATAAGAAAACTGCGGAGGGGGAAAAAGTGTTTGGTCCTCAATGTCCAACCACTCCCTTTTCCTAAAAAATAAATTACTATATTAGGCTATAATTTACAGTCTAGTCGTAACAGCCGGGTTTGAGCCATCTTTAGAAACTATTCTCGAAGTGAGAGGGAAGGAAACTTACGTGTTTTGGTGTTACACAGCTCTGCACAAAAAATACAAAAGACAAAAAATCTCTCTGAATCGCTTGTCCATTCGGAGTGTGAATGAAAGACCAAAAGTACAAAAAAATATAGAGAGAAATTATATATTAGAGTTATTAATTTAAAAGATGCGCTTGGCTTTCAGAACTTTTCATAAACAAAAGCTCCTGAGGTGCGATAGATGGACTGTCCGGACGGGAAGGCCATCTGACAGCTATTATTCCCGTTCAATGGAGAGCCGTTCAGCCCGATCCGCTGGGACTCGAACATCTCCCGCACCGAGTGGAAGTTCTGCTGCTGCGCCGGGTAACCCGGGCTCAAGTGACTCAGGTCCCCATACCAAGATGCGAGCCGACCCTGGTGTGCGTGGTGACCGTCCTGGCCCGCCTGACTCAGGTTTCCGTGCCCAAGTGAGGACGCGGTGGTCGTGGTGATGCAATAATCGGGCAGAGCCTCGTCCACTGTGGTGGAAGGGGCCAGGTGGCCGCTGGAGGATCTATCCCCTGCGTATAGACTCATGGCTTGCATGTTGCAGTGATAAGTGGCGTTGGAGCCCGTGGAAATGGCGTTCTGGTTGCAGGTCGTTGAGCTGTAAGCGGACGTCTGGTTCGGCGAGTAGCTGAGCGGCAGTGAAGGGGCGATACCTGTCCGAGAGGAGGCGATGTGAGGTGGGGAGAGCTCGGCCTGCGGAGACCCCCGCATGGAGGTCATGATGTTATCCACGCTGAAGCCCTGCGCAGGGGCCTGGCCGTGGTGATGGTGCTCGGTTCCTTCGATGCTGAGTGACCGGGTGGAGGGGACGCTGTGCGGGCTGCCCGTTGACAGGCTGCTTCTGCTATCTGGACTCTCGATTTTGGGCACGGCGCCCAGGGTCGGGGATGCGGCCTGAGGCGGCGTGGAGTTCCCATTCTCAGTCTTTATATCCTGGATCCGCACCGGCTGGGAGCCCTGCATGGACGGCTCGGGCTCCCGGCCCGCCGTGCGGACAGAGGGATCTTTGCTTTGCCTGTCCCGCTCGTCCTTGTCCCTCTGCACGTCCTTCTTTTTGAACCTCTTCCGGCGCCGTAGAAAGCTGCCGTTCTCAAACATGTTGTAGGAGTCGGGGTCCAAAGTCCAGTAGCTGCCCTTACCGGGCTTCTTGTCGTCCCGGGGCACTTTAACAAAGCACTCGTTGAGGGACAGGTTGTGCCGTATGCTGTTCTGCCAGCCCTGCTTGTTGTCCCGGTAGAAGGGGAACCTCTCCATGATAAATTGATAAATCCCGTTCAGGGTGATCTTCTTCTCTGGCGAGTTCTGAATCGCCATGGTGATGAGGGCGATGTAGCTGTAAGGGGGTTTCACCATGTCCTTCGGCTGGTGCTGAGGAGTGTACGGTCCGTACGGCCGGGCCATGCTGGCCGGGTACTGCTCGTGGGCTGCGTGCGAGTACATGCTCATAGCCGCAGGCATTCCCGTGTATCCCCCGCCGGCCCGGTAGTAGCTCTGATCGCTGCTGATGTAGGGCACGACTCCCAAAGAATTGGGACTGGAGACGGAATAGCGCGCCTGCATCCTGCGCAATGCGTAAAACCTCCCCAAAGCGCTCTCCCTCCACAAACTGTCACAACTTCAGCTTGCGCTCCGATCTCTCTCGCAGCTCTCTGTTCACTGTAGAAGTTCCTTTTTCTAAGCCGCAGCTCGCCAGGGTGAACCGAAGAGAGCACGCACTGCTACAGTGAACATTTGGAAACTAAGAGGGCTGGAGGAGTTGCAACGAGGAACTTTTTTTTTACCCTTCACATTTTTTTCCTCCCTTTTGGCTGCTCGGACTGCTCCACCCCGAATCCGAATGTGTGCTCCATTATCCAATGGGACGGCGAAATGAACCTGTGGAAACGCTGCACGGTGATAAAAGTTACTACCCCCACTCTTTCCTCCACCCCTCCTTCTCCTCCTCCCCCGCACTTCTTTCCCTGACTTCTCAGTTCAGATCACGGAATTATTAAAATGCTTTTCAGGGTGTGCCCAAAGTGCCAAAAGATTCATTTAATGGCCCAAATTGTGAGTTATTTATTATTTTCTATTAACTCTTCATTTTGAGACTCGTAAAATAACTTCACGGTGAAAATGGAGAAAGTGGATTTATTGTGTATAATTGATCGGAATAAGGTTTTGTTTTTTTCTTGGGTTTTTTTTTTGGTTACCACAAATTCTTAAGGAATTTCTCTCATAGCAGACACGAGCCTGATATCAATTTCCAAAATGTAAAAAAACGCGAACGTGCACAATTAAAACTGCAGTTAAATCCCTTCAGCGATGCACGGTGATCTGAGACCTGTCAGTTTTGTGAGATATCAGATGAGCCTGAGCCTCTGAATAAACAAGCGGACATGAAAGAGCGTGGATGCCTCCCCGCTCCTCCCCGACAGCGCCGGTGGGCGGTGTGCACAAACTAATTAAAGGCTAAATGAAGCTCATTTGGCCCAGCTGGGTGTGGAGAAGTTCCCCAGGGCGCGAGCGGCTGCTGAGACGTTTTTGAAAGATGAAGACCTCCAAATGTCACTCGCACTAGACGGAGTGTTAACAGAGCCATGGAAGTTCTCGGTGATTTCTGTGAGGCTGGGGGTAAAAATAAAAAGTGTGAGAGGTGTTAGCCGAATTCAAAGTAATTTAAAGGCTTTAGAAATTTACATTTCCTTATTTAAATATTTTTTCAAATAATCTAAATTATTAATCTTATCATACAAACTAAGAACTTGATTGAAGATCAGATTTTAAAAAACTAAACTATGTGGTTTGTTTTGTTGCTGAAAGACGAACTTCCCCGCCATACTGCTCTATTTCAGACAAGACTCATATTTCTCTCATGTTTTTAAAGTTCAGTATTGTAGATAATAATTTTCACAGAGAAGTCTGTCATATTTTCTGTTATAAATCAAGCTTTTGCCGATGTTAGTAAATGAAAAAAGGTTTATTTTTACTTAAGAACTTATTTATATAAAAAATAATACTAAACAAAGCAGGCCTGCATGGAGCACCGCGTGGCTTTATCTGAAATATTTATTTATTTTCTTAAACGATGCTCGTATGAAGGAGACACGAAACTCAAAGAATCCTAAACGAAAACCTTTTGGTGATCCAAGTAGAAACAAGTGTTTGAAAAACCTTATTTGGAGGCAAAGTCAGCAAATTCTCAGTCAGTTTTTCTTTTTATTAAACATAAACAGTGATTGTATATATGCGGTTTTTATGTCCCGATGACATAAAAGTTAATCTCAATATTTGATAACGCTTCTATGTTTGGCCTTGAAGAGCACAGAGACTCATCTCTTGAAAACACTGCAAAATGCAAAACAAACAAAAAAGAAATCAT
Organism: Mchenga conophoros; assembly: GCF_057382185.1. NCBI lineage: Eukaryota > Metazoa > Chordata > Actinopteri > Cichliformes > Cichlidae > Mchenga > Mchenga conophoros. Next base: position 13,222,168 of record NC_140542.1, read on the forward strand.
TCACGTCTCTGTGAACTAACTGCGCTAAGACCAGTGACGCTCTCAGTTTACCCCTGAGCAAACATCTTCACACCAACTTCCGATTGACAAAAGTCTGAAGTCTCCCGACAAAAGCGCAGGGATTAATAAAATAAACAGGCCTCGTGTAACAAACAGGCCCATGTCGACATGTTTATGCTGAGCTCCCTTTTGAAAACTGCCGAGACTTAAAAATTCTCAGAGACAGTTTTCACAATTTCATCTTTCCTGCAGCACAAGAGAAAAGAGGAGAAACTAGTTTTTGATTCGCTATAAAATCTGTTAATTTGTCACGTGTATGTGTGATTATTCAGCTCTTTGTTCTGCTATTTGCATGTGTTTACAGGGCCAGAGGAGACAAACGCTGTCACCTGTGAGGACCACGCACTGTGTGTTTCTGGCTGACCGGCAAACACGTCAGCTGGCTCCGCCACATCCAAAGCACACCCCTCTATCCGTCACTGCTGACATCTCAATGAAATACAACCACACCCTGTAATAATAATGATGATAAAAATAATGATAATACTCCCTTCTGTGAAAAAAACACACACCAAATTCAAAGGTTCTTATAATGACCTGCAATAGGTTTTAAACAATCTATATAAAAATGGTTTAACGAGACATTTACTGAGTTCTTCAGCAGAGATCAGTGCTGGTATCAAGTCGGACGCGGTTCTTCTCCTAATGTGAAAGAGAACAGCTCCCCCGACTGGTCAGTACATAAACGTGCAAAATGCAGGCGTTTTCCCATCAGCAGTTGTATTAAGTAATGTTAGGCATTTAAACCTAACTACATTATAATTTGAGTTCCGGTCATTTCTCTCTGGTAAGCCGCATAATAAACTATAACACAGCAGCTGTTCACAGGTGTAACACATAAATGTATCCGACGACAAGGTTAACTCCTCTATGAGCAGAGGCGGGGAACGGTGTGTAAACAAGAACACTAAAACACGGCTGTGGGAAATTAAAAGTAGAATTTTGTAATTGCTGTTAAATGCTACAAACTGTAGATGCACAGAACAGCTACTGTATGCTATTTAAAAGCATCAGAAATATTAGAAATATAAGTTATAGCTGAGCTGCTGCGCTATAAATTACGGATACCCTGATTTATTTAAAATGTCTGCAAATGAAACGATATATTGCTGAAGCGGGACTGTCACACCAGACTTGTATTTATTTCAAGTATCATGTTTAAAAGCGAAATGCTGATGTTATTGTGTCAGTAATGCTAAAGTGATATTTGTGATGTGATGTTTTCAACAACAACAACAACAACAAAAGACTTTAATAAGCAAAGTAACAAGTCTGACCAGTAGTGTGATTGCTATTTATGTGTTTGTTTGTTTAATAGTTTTTAAATACACAACATGAGAATATTACATATCCTTTTAAGTTTTTGGTCACGATGATCAAGTAAAAATCTGATGAGTAATTTGTTTCATAAGAACTGCTGAAACATTTAGTTTTATCTCAGAAATGCAGTTGAACATGTGTTGCAGTCTATAATAAGTATAAGGAATCCAAATATGGCGATATAATATTAACTATATTTAAAATTAATATTCAATTCAAATCAGTTTTATTTATATAGCGCCAAATCACAACAACAGTCGCCTCAAGGCGCTTTATATTGTAAGGTAGACCCTACAATAATGCATTGAGAGAAGACCGGGGAACACCGGGCTTATTTCTGGCTTTCATTGTCTGACTGCCTGATCTTCCCCACTACTGATCCCAGTGTATTATAACCATCACGTTTAAAAGTGAAATGCTGATATTGCGTCAGTAATGCGCATGTAATAACCTGATCATCTGCCACCCGTCTTTTTGTTTTTGTACAGTCGTGTTAACAGATTCTCTCACTACCTTCATGCCCACTACGGATCCCTGTATTGTGGAAACGGGCAACAAAAACAGCTTAAATGACAGTTTTCCAATATTGCTTAGACACGTTTCTTGAAACCGTAAATACTTTTCTAAAAATATTAACACAAAATCCTTTTTACCCACTCACAAAAACCTCTGACACATTTGGCAGAATCCCATCCAAACAGTCTGATCTACGCTCCAAACCCACACAGTGTCTTCAGGTCAGTCACACAACCAGTCAAAAATAATAACACAATTATACACTATGGGTCAAAAAGCAAAAAGTGGACGCTTTGGGACGTTCTGTCTTTGGGTTTAAATGGTATACTGGTTCCACCTACTGGCAAATTGATGCATGTACATCATAAGCAGCGCAACATGAGAATTTACAATAAAAAAAATGGGTTGCTTACCCAATGATAAGCTTTATGTATATTAGTCCTGAACCTCACAATCCGGTTGTTCAGTGATGACGCGACGGATCCTACTTCCGGGTCTAAAGTAGTCTGCGTTTAATATGGCTTTTGTGTTGTTAACATGTTTAATGTTATGTATTTTCTTCTATTTGATCTCAAAAAGCTCCTAAAACAGTCAGTGATCACTGTTGATCTCCCTCGGCTTTTATTACCGCTAATCATTTATTTAAGCTCAGTTTTTAAAACCTTAGGATGTAACTACAGCCCAGCCCATGCAGCAGTATATGAATGACTAACCTCGTATTGTGGATGGATTATCTCAGTTGTTCTCCTGGCTGAAGTTTGGTCCTTTTACAGCATCCTGCCATGCGATTACATTTGTTTCTGACCACCGAGAACACTCACGTTAACTTTTATCGAGTGGAAAAAAAAGTTAGCTTGTTTATATTATGCTAACGTAGCTGTGTCGCTAGCGGTCACGCAGCACATCATTATATACCAGCTAGCCCAACTTCAGTAACCCTACAAACGTCACTGCTGTTTAGTTTTCTGTCTTCATTTATGCTGGAAGTGATAACAGAGCTGTACATTTTAATTTGTTTCCAAAACCCCGCAGTCAGGACATGCTATATTATATTTAGATAGAAGCTAGCGAGCTAACTCCCTGCTAACTTCTAACTCCTTTAAATGTCATAAATTCCGTTTTCATGGATGCCTGGATGTTAAACTCAATTGTTACACCTGGTAGAGCAGAACACTGATCATTTTATTAAAGATGAAAGACTTTAGACAGTTTTTCAACTCTCAGTAATGCCATAGTGATCGTTTGATATATGGACCTGCAGCGGAGTTTAGACCCAGACACGACGTCAGACTGAACAACCGGATAGTTTACGATATTATGTTTTTTTTTTTTTTTTTTTTTCCTAAATGACATCAGAAACAGCAGTATGCGACATTACGTGATGGCAGAGCTTCAGTTCATCCTTTGTCATTTTTTTTTTTTTTTTTTTTTAATAAATAGGACAGGGGGAGTTGCAGTGACGCGCCCGTGAGCTCCGCCGGCCCCCAGCTGTGCCTGAGTGACCGAGCCCCAGGCCGAGAGGCCGGGGGCACCCCACCTCCAAAGGGGCCCGAGCGAGCCCCAGGCCCCAGGCCCCGACAAGCGGCCGCCAAGGAGTGAGCCGGTGTGTACCCGGACGCCCACCCCCAGACACAAAGAACCACCAACACACCGACACCTGAGGGAGTCCGCCACCGGCAGGGGAAGTGGTGGTGGGTGGAGATAGGCCTCCAAACCTTGGAGGGCCTGAGGTGTCCCCAGAGAGGTGGCGTCTGATACCCAACCTGACATATAGACACAGACATACAGGCACACACAGACACAAACATCCATTCCCACCCTCATACTCTCATATGCACTCACTCCACACTCAACCAACGTGGAGACAGACATAAAGAGACGCTGTACACACAATCACACTCCCCAAGCGTACTCTACAAACCGGGTCTAGGTACCCTTGCCCCTGGAGGGGGGAATTGCACCCAGACCCAGGTGGTGTTACCCTTTTCCCTGCGGTGGGGAGAGGCAGACCACCCCGACTCCGCAGCAGCAGGGAGGCCCCACACCCCAGACCGCAGTCGGACGGCCATCTCCTCCTACTAGCCCTCCCGCTCCAGCAGGCCGCAGAGAATGGGGGTGGGAGAAGACTCCAAACCTCCCTCCACCCGCTCATTGTAGTGTTGATGCATGTGTGTTCTAAGGTGCAATTAAAACCCAGGAGGGCATGGAGCTACCTGCCAAGGAGCAGCAGGTAAGCGCATAGTCCCTCCTGATAGCCCTCAATGTCTAAGTGTGTTTAAAATTGAGAGGTGGGCAACGACGTCAGGGGTGAGGTATACACCCTGATGGTGATTTGGACTCCGTGATTGTGCCCACCCCCAAGATCCTATATGTATGTGTAATGAGAGTGTGAATAATGTGAATGTCTAAGTTGTGGGATAAAATTGAGGCAGAGGCAGCCAGAAGGGGACAGGGGGGGTAGCCTCCTCTGCACCCTGGTGACATACCCCCACTCCAAGGCCCTGCATGTGTGGGTGGTTGTGGAGGAGCGGGAAGAGGGAGGCAGCTGGAGATGGGGAGGGAAGGAAGGGAGGGGCAGGTAACCCCTCCCTGGGGCCAGCTCCCCCGCTGACCCCAGTAGGCACTCCCACGATATTATGTTTAAGAAGACTCCCTCACACGGGATTGACTGTAAAAAAAATTTTGTAGGCACTTTAATGTCATCACCATTGTTCCTGTAAAATGGCTCATTAGATACAGATGAGTTTCCAAACCTCAGTCATCCATCGAGAAAGCACATTAAATAAATAGCTGCCAGTCATCCATGTGCAAAAGATTCATTTTCCTTTCGATTCTGTCTTTGATGCATCAGCCGTGATTGGTTTAGAGAGGGTAAAGCTGTTTTCAAGGCCACATTTGGTCTCTCCCCCCCCTCCCGTTTAACCCTAAACTGGACATTTAAGATCAGCCGACAGAAAGAGCTCTCTGGAATCCCAAATAAAGGCTTTAATAAGAATCATATCAACAAGCAGTGAGCTGTTTCTGATTAAGTGACTCAGAGTATGCAATCCATTTCAAATGAGATCTGGACTAAGAGAGAAAGTGAGCAGAGTAAACGATCTAACCAGTTTTAACTACAAACAGAAAACAGCTGAATAATTATCTGTCTTTGACTATCAGCTTTACTGGGATTTTGTACCCAAATTTTCTAGCATGAGGAAAAAATGCCAGTGGCTGCTTTAATTATGCTGCTATTTTTAAACAAGAAGTATCTACAAAATCACCCCTATTGGTTACCATAGCGATGTGTTATTTATCTTAGTAGGTAAATAACTACAACGCTGATAATTACTCAAACCAATAAAATCTGTTTAAACTAAGCAGAAATAAAACACGTTGCTGCTAAACACTGCCCCCTAGTGGTGCATTGAAAACCAACAACGAACTCCCATTCGTTTTTCTTTAAAGAAAGAAACATGTCTGGTTAGTGAGTGTAAATGCGCCTCTCTTCACACTGCGTGCAGTATAGTCCTTTAACCATTACCGATCTAATGGCAGCTGATCCGGTCAATTCAAGACCTTAGAGTCAAAGCTATTCTATGCCCCCTCTTACCAGATCTTTCCCATCTGCTTGGTGAGATTCATTAAAAGCCCTCCAGTGCACCCAACTCCTCATTAACTTCACGTACGTCTACTTCAGCAGGCCGCCAGTCTTGCTGCCCACACCCAACATCAGCACAAGAGTTTCTGCTTTAGAAAGGTTAGCAGCAAAGTAGTTTAACCTGCCTGTCAGATAAGAGCCACAGAACAAAAATGTTTCTATGATGCCAAGAAGTCTGCACCTGCAGGGTGTTTTTTAAACTAGTCAGATATGTTTGTAGGCTCTGTAGAACTGATTGACCTCTGCATAACCAGCGGCAAGAAGAGATGTCCTGTTTTAAGGTGCGTAACTGGTGGCAGCAGCATGGTGTCCAAGCTCTGACCTCAGAAGCTGATGACATAGGGAGCAAAAACAGCCTGTGTCCTGTATGGGAGCAGTGTTCCTGGCTGAAGCCCATTTCTGTTCTAGGAGTTCTTGAAGTGAAGCAAAAGAGAAGAGCAACACCTGTGGTAACATTGAAACAAATACACACACACACAGCTTTACGCCCACTTCCAAAGTACGAGCCTAGCCCAGCCTACAGACATGTTGCCACATGGTCCGGTTATGCTTGACTGAAAGCTGCCTATGAGGATGATAACCACAGTATCTATTACACCACAGTCTCTGTTATGATGTTTTTTTCTTGTGAGATATTTAAAAGTGTTGGAAAAGTATGCCAGTCAGTCAGACACCACTAAACTACTGGTGACAGTGTACACTAATCAATGTAATTAAATTCAGTGCTATTGTTATTAACAATGGTTACCCAAAATAAATAGACCATTCCTCATAGAGCACATTTTCTTCTCTGCCTGAGCATTCAAAGCCTCGTTAACCTATTCACATGGGCACTTTTTTCTAGTTCCTTTTGGCTGACATTCACATTTAAATGAAGCCCTTTGGGGGCATTTCAGCGTTCAGTATCTTGCCCTAAGACACTTTGGCACATAGACTGGCGCAGCCAGGGATTGAACCAGCAACCATTCCTATTACTAGATGGTCTGCTCTGCTTCGTGAGCCACAGCCAAGATGCTTAATCCTTTAAAATGAAGACCCTACATTATTAGAGAGAAAGCCTCAATGGTCAGAATACCCCTATGATGAGCAAGGAAGAGGCTTCCAGCAGAACCAGGTTCAGGGAGGGGCAGACATCTGCTGTAACTAACAGCTGAGAGAAAACAGAAGACAGAAAAGAGTAGTAGCTTATCAACATTAAGAGAACACAACTATCCACTTTGTGAAATATACACTACTACTTGTGAAATTTTATAAAAGATTAAGTGATACCAGCCAAGGAAAGAATATAGAATAAATAAATAAATAATGGACCCGGGATTGAGCCTTGCGGAGCCCCACGGGTTAGAGAAGCAGTGGCAGAAAAGAACTTGCTCTCCCTAAGAGAAAAAGTCCTGTCAGATAAACATAAGGCAAAGCAGTCCAATGTAGAGCCAATGATACGAGCCAAAGATGTAAGCCTTTTCAGTAAAATATTATGGTAAGCATTATCAAAGGTTACACTGAGGTCAAGTAAAATGAATACAGAACCATTTCCTGCATCAGAAGCCATTAAAAGATCGTTGATCCTTAAATAACAGATATGATCAGATATGATCTGTGCAGTTTCTGTGTGCCTGTGCTTTCTTAAACGTTAGCTATATCCACACTGGTATCATATCCCACACAACACACATTTAGTTTGGTGGGGTCTGTTTACCTGTAGAGAATAAAGATCTGCATCTAATTTAATGGCGGTCCCTTCAAAGTTGGAACTTTCATTTCAAGCAAAAATGCCAATCTCACTGTGGTGCTAAAAGAACAGTCAGGGAACTGTTAGCAGCATTACTAGACCAAATAGATCGGTCAGTTCTGGATTTCTTCTTTAATTTTGGTATTTTAGTTTGCTCAGATATTGGTTTCTGATTCTCTCGGTTAGGGATGCCAAACTCTTTTTACACTGTGAGCCATATACATCCCACTTTGTTCTTAAGAAACTTCCCCTTCTGATGACATTGAGATATTTTAATATAAAAAAGAAGTGTAATTTCAGCAATACATCTCATTTTTTCTACATGAAAAAAATGTTGCTTTGGTCTAAAACTTTACGAAATAAATCTGTTCTGTTAGCTCATTGCACAGAATGCCCTGCAATCATAAAATAAATGCTTTTTGTTAACTGAGAGAATGTTGTTTTATGGTAAACCCACTGCAAAAATTAGAGATTTGTCCTCAATGTCCATCTATTACCTATTTACTTTGGTATAGTATGAATGATCATGCAGGAGGTCTTTATCAGTAGGAAAAGCTGTAACACTTGTGAAAATGCAGTCAAGTCTAAAATGTATGCCCCCCTTCACATTTTCAAAACCGTCCAGCAGGCCCAAGATTGTAGTGCTTTTCAGGCTGATTCTGGCCCCCGGGACTTATGTTTAACACCCCTGCTCTTTGGTTTCCCAAACCTGTCAGTAAGTGTCCCTTTCAGGCCAAGCACTGTAGTTGTAGCAACTAAATATTTGTGAAACTGCATATGTTTTCATCATGTGCAGTTGATAGTGGAATTTCATTCAAACTGCTTTGACTTGTTGTCTTCAAGTATATGTATCTTGTTTTACTTTAACAAATCCTTATCTGCAATTAACACCTCCATAAAACTCAGAGCACAGATAATACAATGTGTTATGAAGAAAATAGCACGTGTCTGCTGCTGTGCTTTGAATTTACACTAGTTTTAGAACATTGCTAAACCTACAATCATCTAGTTCAAGATCTCTGCACACCTCAGTGGGCGACTAGTCCACGGAAAAGTTACACAAAACAGTTAAATATACTGCTCAAAAACTGAAAGGAACACTTTGAAATCACATCAGATCTTGATGGAAATGACCGACCTACAGAGGACTGAAAATCAAAGTGAAAAAATGACACGGCAGGTTAGTCAGTTTTGCAGAAAGTTCATTGCAGCTAGTCAAAATGGTACGCGGCCCCCATGTCCTTGTATGCGTGCCTTACAAAATCAGGGCATGTGTTGATGCCCTGGGAGATCTCCTCTCAGATCTGGACCAGGGCATCTCTGAGCTGGACAGTCTGAGATGCCAGATGATTCTATTGGATTTAGGTCAGGTGAGCATGGGTGCCAGTCAGTAGTATCCTCACCTTCATCTTCCAGGAACTGCCTGCATACCCTCACCACATGAGGCTAATCACTGAACCCAGGGCTCACTACACCAGTGTACCAATACCTAATGGCAGTCAAGATGCTGCTGCATATTCTTCTGGTTCTGGAGGCTATTTTGTAGGGCTGTGGCTATGAACTTTCCATTCCTCCTTCCACAAAGGAGCAGATACTGGCTGATGGATTGCGGACCTTCTATCGCCCTGTCCAGCTCCCTAGAGTAACTGTGTGTCTCCTGGAATCTCCTCCATGCTCTTGAAACTGTGCTGTGAAACACAGCAGAACTTATGGTAATGGCAGGTATTGATGTGCCATCCTGAAGGAGATGGACTATCTGTGCAACCTCTGCAAGTTCAGGTATCGTCTCAGGCTACCAGTAGTGATACTGAGCCTATCCAAATGCAAAACTACTGGGGAAAAAAGTTAGAAAAGATAAAGAGGGAATAATATCATTGGTCTCCACCGGTAACCTCATTCCTGTTTGTTGAATTTCATGAACATCATAACAGCAGATTAACTGATTAACACTCTCTCTTACTTCACTGACCAGATCAATAATCTGCAAAGTTAACTGACTCAATGCTATACTCTGATTAAAACGTGTTCCTTTTGCAATCGTGAAATATTGTTGTTAGTTAGACTTGTTTGCTACTTGCTACTTTGAAGGCTATAATGTTAAAATGCTTTAAGAGATGCTTTGTCAAAAAATGTAGTAATGATCAGTAAATTGATGCAAGTACTGGTAAGTTAAAAAAAAAACACAAAACAAAACAAACAAACACCTAGATCTGGTAGGCAAGCTGCTTTTTATATAAATACACATCTGATTAAGAATGAAATGTTCTTGCTTTGGAGATGCGATTCCAAACCACAAAAACTGCCCAAGACCTCCACTGAACATGACAAACAGACCAAAATGTTGACTGAGCTCCCTCAAACCCCACTCCAATCAATCCGTTGCAGGAACAAGCATCCTACGTTCATTCCCACGGAAGTCCCACTCTGCTGTCCCAAAGGACCCAAAGGAGCAACCACCAAACATGGTTCCTGACACCACAGCGCACCTCCAGCCCGATCAGAGACATTCAACGTGCGTGGAGGTAGTTTACACAACGTCGAGGTAGTTGTTTTTAATGTTGCGGCTGAATTGTGTAAAGTTGGTCACCTGAGTTTCTGTAAAAACGTCTCTGTTCTATGGCAGTGACCACTAGATGGCACTGTTCACCACTATATTGAAATAACAGGCCGCTGGAAAAATCCTGTTTGGGAAAATCCAGCAGCTGCAGGGTCAGTTTTGCCACTTTTGTGTGACAATATATATATATATTTTTTTTTTTTAAAAAAATGACTCTTCTGTCTAGTCAGAGATATTCTTCTTTTTGATATGTGGCTGCAGATGCTTGTTTGCTTTTGCTGTGTTGCCAAGAAGGAGCCCACTTCAGAAAGACCAGGATGACTCAGTCGGCCACTCTCCCATTGTGTTTTCCTCACACTGACTCTCACGCTCACTTACACAGAAATGATGAAGATTGTGAAAGGGTTTGTTGTGCAACTGCAGCCAGGTCATTCATTTTTCTCTGCAGTGTGATAGCAGATTCTTTACTCTGCATAAATTACATTTAGGTTACGTGAGAACAGGTTTTATTTCATTAAGGGCCAAGAGAAAGAAAAGAGTGTGCTGTCATGTGTTTAAAATGACAAACGTTGACGTGAGAGGAAAAAGCTTTTCTCATATCTTGTATTAAGATACAAGGTGTGACTGCACGTGACAATCAAAGGTCACGTGATGCCGGGGTCCTAATAAGGAGCTCCTACAGATGTGTAATCTGTAGGATGCTGCATTTGATTCGTGACCAAAAACCATGCAGAGAAAGAAGAGTAAGGGCACAAGTGCGGCAGCCCGAGTCTGCTTTGTGTTTGTGTGACGAGGCAGCTCTGTGTCAATCTGATCTGTTTACCGCACTCTAAAAATACCACTTTGTTGCATTTCCACAGACTCGGGCCCAGTCGTTTCATTTGTTTAAATGGCGTCTTGAGATGTTGGCAACCCTGGATGACCACATGGAAAGGAGCAGCCTCAGGATGCAAAAGATTTTCAGCTGCCTTCCACGGGCAAGACGCGGCTGTGAAACACGTGAAATGAAGCAACGTTCAAACCAAGACTGGTCTGAAGCAGTGATCATTCCCCCCTCTGATCTTAGACTAATAATGTTCCTCCCTCCATGTTACATCTGTTTCATTCAGAGCGTTAACAAGAATCCCGCTTCTCTTATAATTTAATATAATATACGGTGGTAGCAAGTGCCTACATATATGCACACGCGTGTGCTTTTAAAGGCATTTTACTTTCCTGGATTTTCTCTTATACTGAGCGCCGCTACATTTTTCATTTTTACTGCATTTATTTAAAAGCTGTGTTTACTTTAAACCCGTGACTTTATAAACAAAACAACTAGTAAAATAAGAAGTATTATTTTAAATTTAACTACTTAACAGGATATAAATAAACTTCATATCATCCTCTTGAAATATTTATAGTATGTTGATATTGAAGCAGTGCGCTTAAAATCCAGTAAAATACAAAAGGTGCTCACAGGACTGTTATACGTTACATTAAATGTTATGAATTATACATTTTTCTGTTTATGTCTTGACTTAAGATTTAGATCTGTGATCCAAATGTTATATTATATATTTTAAATAACTGTAATCCCTTTACTTCAAATAAGTAAAAGCTCTGTAATTACGACTACATAACCGAACAGAAACCAGTAAAATGGTTACTAAACAACAACAATAACAGAAAAAAATCGGATCCTCTCTCAAGTGTACACCTTTAAGCAGAACATTAAAATAAAGGCAATTGTTGATTTTTTTTTTAAACTAAGATTCTAAACAAACATTATAGGGTTGTTTACTGTATGTTACTGAATATTCGCTGGAAACTATTTTAGAGAATAACAGAAATCCATAGCCTGACAGTTAGTGCAGGAAAATGCACTGAGATCCAAAGTAGTTATGCAACAAATGAATAGATGCTTAATAATAAGCATCCAAACTTTAAGGTAAAGTAGAAATATTACCATGAAATTGACCTAATTTATCAAAAATACTCAATGTGCAGCAGTATCTACCTTGTCCGTATTTGTAGACCACGTGCGCTATTATGTATTGGCGCTTAACACATAGGTGACACTTTATGATGTAATCTAAATAGGTTTAACAATTATAGTAAATAAAAAGCAAAAGTAAAGAATCAGAAATTTGGCCAAGCACATGTCAGGCTGACCAAATAATCCAAGACCTTTCTAAAAGGGCCTAAAATACAGCTCTGTTTAATTAGACTATGTGTCTTTGCTCCATGCAAGCTCAAGATCAGCTCGTTTGAACTCAAGTGAATCGAAAATGTGATGGATACACGCGCAGGGAAAGACTGACGGAATTTAGCCTAAAATATATATCAGCTTTATTGAAACATTTTACAGGACAAAACAAAAAGAAAAAATGGTAAAAGGATTATACAATAAGTGCAAGATTCGTTGCAGTTCATGAAAGCCTAAAGCGTTGTGTGTGTAATAAGATACAGTTACATGGAGTATAATTGGTTTGCACGTGTTACAAGAGCAAACGCATCGAAAGTCGTGTTTCTGAAACTTCTCTTGAAGAAGAAAGCTTGTCAGGGTTCATATAGGCGAAGTGGTACTTCTAAAGGCCTCTGGAGTTTCTTCATTCATGTTTTCTTCAATGCATAGTTCAAGTCCAGCAGAATTAACAATAATAAAGATATTTGGCTGCATAGGAGGCAAACATGTGAGTGCGGACTCCACCATCCATGCTAGCACGAATCCTTCAAAAATTACAAAAAAGACAAATAGACCAAAAAAAAAAAAAGATCTGCGTGTTTGTTCAGATGTGGCTGTGATGCCTCTCTTGTTTTGAAGTCCGCAGTGACAGGAGAGCTCACATCACGCAGGGTTTGATGTCCTGACAGACGCTCTGGGGGTGGTGGTGGTGGTGGTGGTGATAGTAGGATCCGCCGGCCGAGGGGTGGAAGGAGGAGATGCCGTTAAAGTTCAACACAAAATCTTTCCTGTCGCAGACCGAGGAATGGCTCTGATAGCGCGGAATCCCCACTGTGGAGAGGCAGAGAGGAAAGGTTTTGAAATAAAGGAACACATTTCTGATCACTGTCAGGAAATTAACGGTGGCATTAAAATATTCTAAAAGAAAGAAAAAAACACAACAGCTGAACTTGCTGTCTTATTTAATCTCATCGAAATAAAACATACGCTCTTGTCATATATCTAAAATCAGTATTTACTTTGATTCTACATTTTTAAATTAGAACTTTTGAATGCAGAACATGAGCCATTCCTCTTTTAAACAGTGCTGTTGATACTTTTGTGTGGCTTTAAAATCAGCACAATTGTTGATGGCGTAAACGGTCCTTCTATTGTATTTATAAAAATAAAGTGTTTACGCTTAAATTTTCAGTTGCCATAAAAATCTAATATTTCTTAACACAAGTAAAAAAAAACCCGAATTCTTTAATCATAATATTTTTCTTTTTGCAAGCCTCCCTGTTGGCTCACAGCGCAGCCACACATCCGTTCTTTTCAGTTTCTTTGGCTTCTTTAGCTTTCTTATATGGATGCTTTCAGTTTTCTACCCAGTTACATTTTATCATTATTTTTTGAAAATGCTGCGTTATTTCAGGCAGATTCAGTGGCCATCGTCTGTGTCTGTGAGCGAGGCTCTGTTTCCAGAAACAGAAAACTAAAAGTGGAGACTGCGGCTCCGTCAAGGTCATAAGGACTCCAGATGTGATCGTGTTTTTCAGGGGGGAAGACAGCAGGCTTTATCCTCCGGGCCACAGCTCGCTGCCCTGCGCCCGTTTTCATAGACAGCACACACACACACACACACACACACACACACACACACACACACACACACACACACACACACACACACGCACGCACGCCTCTTTGACTGACAGTACTGTTAGCGAGTCTGCTGTGTACAGTCCAGCACGTCTATCCTCCGAGCAGGCTCAATTAGAACGCTGCGTAAAGTTTAACAAGGCCTTCCGTCTCTTGTGGATACGCCGTGGTTGAAATCCACCGCCAGTGTGGTCCGACCTGCACAGTCTTTGTTTGGTTAACCTCTGGGACCCCTTTCGGGCTCCAGCATGGGTTTTACTCGCCTCGGTTAGATCCCCAGATTTTCGTAAAGCCTGGCTGTGTTCTGCTAAAGTAAATGAGGTTGAACTGGGAGGTGACTTGAGAGCGCAAAATAGTTGTTTTTCTTAATCTAATAATTCGCCGAAATATCCCGTGACATGTTATAAACATGTGACTTTATGGAAATTATACAAACTGTGGATGAAATGACGCATTTTCTGATTGTTAATGAAGTTACATACACAGCAAGAAATGTCACTATATTTACTAAAATACCACAAAGCGCTGTCTGGCTTTGTGATTCAGCCAATAATCGATGCATCTTTGCTGTTTAACAAAATTAATGAAAACATTTGTTCTTATTTTGCAACTAGTGTGTTCGGGTTACATTTTGAGGCAAATGATGCGGGAAAAAAAAGTCTGCAAACAGATTAAAAAGAATAATGGTAAATTCTCTCTGCGTGTGTTTTTAATCGCTTTGCACAGATATGAATTTCCCTCTAAGAATCTTTTTCATCTTTAAATACAGGACAATCATCTTTTTTTATATATATATATGTATATATATATATATTCTGTGTAGTCTACAATTTCATAATTACACGTTACAGTTATCACACGGGCCTCTGCAGAAGAAAGACCCACTCATTTAGAGTGTTGCGTTTTAAATGTGCTTATATCATGCAGATAAAACTTAGATGCAGTGAAAATTGTTATTATTATTATTGTTTTTTGGGGGGAGGGGGGGGGGGGATCCCAGAGATTTTAATCCGGATTCATCTACCCCTCTGTAAGCCTCGAGTTATTCTGTGGTACCTGAAATATCAGTGGAGTGGCTGTCCCTGCCGTTCTGGTGAAGATAACTCTGCTCCAGGGAGTAAGGCGACATGCCGGAGTGTAAACCAGAGGATGCTGGGCTGCTGGAGGCTAGAGGCTGTTGTTTGATGTAGGGGGAGCCGCCGGAGGACGCCCAGTGTGCGGATGTACTGGCGTACGGGGAATGGCCGTCCAGCGCGCTGGCCATGGCTGGAGAGGACGGTACAGGACTGCTGCTGCTATCCTGCCCATATTCCCCGTTAGGAGGAACAGGACAACTCGCCATGTATGTGGAGCCGGGACTCGGGGACATGTGAGGTACGTGGTGCCCGCCGCTCAGCCCGTCGTACCCCCCGGCCATTGAATTGCTCATCATGTCCAAGTTGTAGCTGTTACTGTGACAAGCGAGGGTGGCCGATGGACCCTGGAAATCAAAACTCTGTGGAAGAATTGAGGTGCCGAAGCCTATGCCATTCATCATCCGATACATGGGCTTCAGAGCTTGACATTTTCTTCTGAAGCCTCTGGGTCTGCGCCGAAATGAGCCTTCCTCGAACATGAACTCACTGCCTGGATCGATCGTCCAGTAGTGGCCTTTCCCCGGCCTGCCCAGCCCTTTTGGCAGCTTGATGAAGCACTCGTTAAGCGATAGATTATGCCGGACAGAGTTCTTCCAGCCCTGGTACGAACCCCTGAAGAATGGGAAGCGAGCCTGGAGAAACTGATAGATTTCACTGAGTGTCAGCCGCTTGGTGGGCGAGCTCTGTATTGCCATAACGATGAGAGCGATGTAGGAGTACGGCGGCTTTTCCGGTCGCCTTAAACCGGAGCTCGTCTTCTTTCCCTTGACGCCATTAGAAGAACTTTCTGTGGCGGCTTGTGGGCTCAGCATAGCGGGATGCAGGACGCCGGACGCCGGGCTGGATCTCAGAGGAGGCGGAGGTTCCAGCTGCTGCTGAGGGGTCTCGGTCGTCATGTCAGCTCTGACGTACAACTGGCGTAGAGAGAAGAGAGGGGAGGGAGAAAAGACGACCTGGAGGTGTTTCGGGGGAGAAATGTGCTGGCTCCCAGCGGTCAGTGTCCTTGCAAGTGAGCGTTACACCGCCAGTGGTCCTCAGAATCCCAGCGCAAAATGGAGTGAAATCTGTCTCCAGTTACGCACGACTCTCCTGTTACGCACGGTGCTCCTTTGACGCATGCAGAACGCACGGCTGGTACGCACTGACAGAGAGGAAGAGGAAGAGAGAGTGGGGGGAGGCGGTTATCCACTGGAGACTAAGTGTCCAGAGTTGTAGCTAGACATAAGGACTCCACGGGGTGTCACAGCAGCGCTAAGTGGCGCTGTGTGACGCGCCGGGTGGCCATCGACCGCCTATAATAATCCCTCAAGTGCAGGAAACACGAAAACCCTTGGACTTATTGCGCGCAACAGTCCAGCCAAACAAAGTCCGACCACCTATCATTGCATAAATCTTTCTTCCCTCTGCTCGAGCCCCCCGCCTCTTCCCCCGACCCTTTCTCCTCATCCGCACTCTGCCCCTGCAATTCTCCCTGAAATCAGTGTCGAATAGTCCCCCCCCCCCACACACACACACACCACCCCCCTCACCCGCCCCCATGCCAAGTCCATTTACCGTGCAGCAGCCTTAAAGCCTCTCATTCTCTCCTCTCCTTCGTCTTGTTTCTTCCCCTCCCACCACCTCTCTCCAAGTTCGGACTACACGCAATTAAGCCATCTATCAAACCTCCCCCAGACACTCCAATCAACAACGCCACACGCCAGCCGCACAAGTTTAAAAACGAGCTATCCCCCCGCCTCTGCTCCTCCATATATGAAGCAGTGATTTCGTCCCAATGTGCCACAGAGCATAAATTTCCTCTGACAAGAATAAACCACCGCAATATGTGCAAAATGTCCAGCTTGCATCTGAAACCGCGATGCCCAAAACATTCACACGGGCCCTTACATGATGTCCCCCGGCAGATAATACCCAAGCACATCAGTGTGAAACACCGACAGAAAAAAAGGCCACATTGCGTTATTTGTATTATTTCGCTCATAATTTCCTCCCAAACTGGTCCAGAGGATAACAAAAACAAACTGTCGCGGTGCCGGGCTGGGGAGAGGAGTGTGAGAGATGGAGAGGTGGTGGTCTTTACCGTGCGTGTGTGTAAGCGGGGGGTTGCTCTGAGTAAATGACTTTGACATGAGTGGAAGCAGGCTTTTTCCATCAAGCCCGGCCCTGGATACCACACACAGCGCGCCAGTGTCAGCTTACCGCCCCGGGCCAGAGTCGGTCCCATGGGCCCCACGTTCATTAGACAGAGAAAAGCGAAATTAGGCGAGCGGGCGTCGACAGTTTCCTCCCCTATGGAGACATCACACACAGATTTGTCCAACATGATGGAGTTATATATCCCATAAAGGTAATATCAACATCCGTGCTGCGACAGAGCGGAGAATATTGGGCTTTGAAGAACAAAAAAAAAGAAAAAGGTTTTACTTCTGGAGCTTTTAGGTTGAATTGTATGATTGTAAATCTCCCCCTTTCTAATTTTTTTCAGTCACGTATTTGTAATATTTCAGTGTAAATTTCAGCCGACTTCAACTACTCCCCTCATTTCCACAGAACCTCGCACAAAGGGAGAAAAATAAAGCCCCACGCAATCAAACTTATAAATATCCATGTTTTCGCCTCTTTTTAATTTCCCGCTCAAGTGTGTCTGTGCACGTGTGTGCCTAAGGGCCCTTTAAAGTTTAGATATAGCCTGGAGGATATAAGCAAACAATAACCAGACACACTAACCTTTGCACTTTGCAGAACAAAGGATGTGCGGATAAAATCGTTTTCCACTGCAGTTTCGAGGACCTAAACGGCCCCAGAAATTTCCTGCGACATCAAAACTTATGACCCCTGCCGAGATCAGGATGCTTTTGCTTGGAGAGGGAATCTTTGTTCTGGGAGCGCTTTGAAGACAGCGATCCGGTTGCTTTTTTACGCGTTGATCTTATAGAGCTTCTAATTTGGTCTTCTGGAATATAAAGCTATCAGCTGCCAGCGCACAAACGAGATGTGTTTCTGTTTTTGTAGCACGGCCACGACTGGAGGCTGATATGAAGTCACTGCGGACATAATAAGGCCGTGTGTTTGTTTGCATGTTTGGACGAAGATATATGATTATCCCACAGAAAATATCAGACAGGGTTAAGAAACGGGCCTGCTCTGACCTCAGGTAACTTACAGGCCTCCTTTTTTCTTTTTGTTTTCTTTCTTTCTTTATTAAAGGATAAAATCAATTATCCTGCTTCTCAACACAATTTAGAAAAATTTATTATTTTGGACAAACATTTTGTACTTTCATTACTGATTTTATTTGTTAACTAACATAACCGAACAACTTTAAAAAGAAAGCTTTTTTCCGAATGTCACGCAAAGGCAGTGTTCACGTGTGTAACAGTTAGCTCTGTCTTGGTTGTTTTGTATGCTCCTTGTTTGTGCAACAGGCCTGAAGTAAACAATATTCATCAAGTGAAACAATAACAAATACAGATTTCAGGTCTCTCTCTCTCTCTTTTAAAGGTAATCTAATATTCTTTTGGCTGCTCGGCTTTTCTCCTGCCTCTCCGCCTGCGTTTCCTGTGGCGGTGCCGGGAGCTTTGGAGCTGGCTCTCCGGGACTCTAGGAGGTCAGGCGCGGTTCAGTTTGCCCGAGTGACAGACTGTTTGGACTTCCTAACATTGTGCCTGCCTTATAGTTTTGTTTCATAACACCGCGGCACCCCCCCCCCCCCCCCCTTCCCCCCACAGAATGCGTGATGGGTGCAGAGAAGAGACGAAGGCTGAAGTGAAAAAGCAGAGAGCGTTTTCAGCCTAAGGTATGCGCCTTGGTGTCGAAGTTATTAAAAATGTAAGGGTGCTGAGATGACTGGGGCCACGTGACAGGCTCTGAGAGCGACAGGTGTGCTGTTCCGGTGTTTCACCTGCAGGTTGCAGCATTGTCCATAGAAACAGGAACGAATCTCACCTGTCACCTGTCTCAGCTGCTGAGTGAGCCCTGTAAACACACACCTGCCCCCGTACTGCCAGCTCAGTACAGGGGCCACGAGCATATGAGCTACTGCACGGCTAACTTAGACTATACACTTAACTATATAAAATATTTTATTTTATTTATGTTGTATTTATTTGTTTGTTAGTTCGTTTATTCCTCAAGATGCACGTAACAAAAATAGCTACGTGAGATATTCAGGTTTTTTTCTTGAGTACAGTCAAAGTAACTTACATTTAAGAAATTCCAAAACTCTTATCACTTTATAATTTGGTTGCCCTGAACATCTCTAAAATAGAATTGATCCACTATGTTGTTTTTTCTACCCCACAATGAAATGTTGCAGTTTTGCTATCTAAAGAAAGTTTAGTGCACTACAGTCTTCAATAAATCACTGACACTAGGAACTCTTATATTGTGAAATGTGTCACCAGGCTTTGTGTCAGAACTGTGTATCTTTACTTACAGCTACAGTTAAACACAGCAGAGTGTGTAAACCGAAAACCGAAACTTTCTGTTTTGTATTTGATGGTACAACAAACAGATAAACCCAGAATGACAGAGTGAGAGAAAAAAATAAATCAGTTGGATTTTTATTTCTGAACAACTAGTGCTAATCAAGAAAACAAAAATTATTATTACAGCTTAATTTGAGACACTTTTACTGAGTTTGGGCTAAAAGCGTCGACGGACTGATCAATTATTTTGTCTGAGCTCACGCGTGATTTTTTTTTTTTTTTGTGATCAACACCTCGTTAGGAAACCCGCGGCCCCGAGTCTCTGGGTCCGTTTCAGGACCGAGGAGAGCAAGTATAGGCTCCTGCATGGGGACACGGACAACAAACAGCCCGCGTGTTTTTAAAGATCCTGATATGCGTGTAAATCTCAATGTGGTCACAGAACATAAATCATAAATGGCCTTTTGTAGATGGAACAAAACAATTAATTGAAGAAAAATAAATAAATAAATAAATAAAAAGCATAATTCTCCTTCTGTTGTTCGGTTTAGTTATTTATGGATTTGTTTGTTTGCTGAACTTTTATGCAGTGTAAATAATACCAGTAGATTATTTTAAACGTTGTTTCATTGAGCCGTGTTGCTCGTTTATGGGAAACTTAAGATGGCTATTACAAATAAAATAAGTACAGAAAAGTAGGCTTTTTAAAAAGGTCTTTTATTTTGATACTTTCTTGTGGGTGGAAAATAAAACCCTTCTTGATTAGGGTTGAAGTCTGTCTGTGAGGCAGATCTGGCACATTTGTTTGCAATGTAATGTGAGACGTTATGTTGTTACATGACAAACTCCTCACCGCTGCGGAGGTATTTTCTTCCATTTGGACTGAGTACAATAAATAAAGTAAATGGAAAATAATACGAATAAGCACCATCATCACAAAAGCATTTCATATGTAACATTTATTAACGATGGCTGACTTCTATTTTGCCATTTTACTAAGTAAATACTCGCTAATATTTACAAGTTTGGATAAACGTGTCGCACTAAACGCGACATCGTCCAAAGAGCCTGAAGGCACCAGACTCAACATAACCTTTGATTGTAAATATTTTATATAATTATATATCTTTTGACTTTGGTAATTTTTGTAATTATGGTTTCATTTTCAAACGAAAATAAGACCAACTTATTTTCCTTTTTGGCTCTAACAAGAGAAACCACAACAAATACCTACAGCAGGTGTGAGGCCCTCCCTCTCCCTCCACCGCATATTCATGCACCTGCTTCTGATCTAACAGCTGCCTTCCCCCCTTTCATGTCAGCAGTGAATAACTCAGTGAACACCAGGGTCCCATTGTTTCACGTGTTTTGTTTATTCATAAAAAATAACAGGCATGCACCAATCAATCAATCAATCAAACAATCAATCTCAGGAAAACGGCACATTTTTCCATGCGTTTCTTAGTGCAGCCACGTGATTCCTAACGCAGCCCAGTCAATAATATTATACAATATTTATACAGCAGGTCATACAAAACATGGAAATATAAATAAAGTGATACTTTTAACAGTTTTGACGTGGCACTTTGCTGCCGTCCTACAGTAGAAATGACCAATGAACCATAGATACGAATATGAATACTCTCTCTCTCTCTCTCTCTCTCTCTCTCTCTCTCACACACACACACACATACACACACACACACACACACACACACACACACACACACACACACACACACACACACACACACACACACAGTGGAATGTCCTACAATGACTCTAATGATTTGCTTAGTCAGCACACAGTTATATCTAGATTAACAACTCGGCATGTTTGTTTTATTTTTCTTTGACTGAAGCTACAGTAGTCATGATGAGACACACCGACTCTCACACAGTAAAACAGTTGAAGCACTGAAAGCTGAGAGTGCCCACCAAAGTGCACACTGTGGATGAGAACACACAAGTCCTGACAGCTCTCTGGATGTCTCACGACAGCAAGGATTCTATATGAAAGCCTCGCGCTTTGCTGGGCATCTTGAATGTGGCCTCAGGTGCAGCGGTGCCCGATGCTGTGTGCTGGAGGTATGTGGGTGCATCTCTGCCGGGCTCTGTGCCGCTGTACGCCGCCTCTGACATGTAAGTGTGCTGTGCCGGATAGTTCAGATTATAGGGCAGTACGTGGGCCACTGGGGACCAGTACAGCCGGGGGCCGGGCTGCTCCACGCACGACCTCTCCTCCCTTCTTTTGAAAGGTGTGCCGAGGATGCTGTCGATGGCGAACGGGCTGGAGAACTTGGCCCCCACTCTCTCTTCCGGGGCCGGGAGGCGGGTGTCCTCGCTGAGGATGTCCGGGCTTTCCTGCTCCTTGAGGGGCCTTTTGGAGATGCGCTTCCTCCTGCGGCGGAACACCCCGTCAGCGAAGGTGTACTCGCTGTGTGGGTTGAGCATCCAGTAGTTGTCCTTGCCCCAGGGCCTGGACGGGTCCCGCAGGACTTTGAGGAAGCAGTCGTTGAGCGACAGGTTATGGCGCACGGAGTTCCTCCAGCCGGTATAGCTGCCACGGAAAAACGGGAACTTCTTCATCAGGTAGTCATTGATCTCTGCCAGAGTGAGGCGGCCGCTGCTGGACTCTCGGATGGCCATGGCGATCAGGGCGATGTAGGAGTAAGGGGGCTTAGGTCTGCGGGTGTAGGGCTTCCCTTTGCCGCCATCGCTGCTCTGTGTGACAGGTGCCGGGCTGTTGGCTACGCAGTCTCCGTCCGAACCCAGCTCGTCTCCGGACAGGGGAGAAGGGACTCCCGCCTCTGCGTCAATGCACAACTCCAGCGGCTTCTGCGCGTAGTGATGCGCGGAGAAAACTTCAAGTTTCATTTCCCCAAAAAAGGATAACCGTCTCCTCTCGGTAACCTTGCCGTGTGAATGGTCTCCTAGGTTGGACTCTTGTCTCAGCTCAGAAGCGCAGCAGGTGTACGAGTCCTGACAGCAAAAATGTGCCTGAGTGTTTGTTGTGTGTTGTAAAGGCTCGTGTGGAGCGCTGGAGGCACCCTGAGCCTCAGTCTGGGGCAGCAGAACACAGATCTGTCTCCGGAGACACGCTTGTCTTGTTATAATATAACGCCTGGGAAAGGGACGGCCCACAGGCGGGGTTTCCAACTCGAATCCATTGAAGCGACTGAAGTAATATAGTATATGTATGTTTACAATTGGACGTTACCATGCCACACCAGGGAAGAAGAAGAA
Organism: Mchenga conophoros; assembly: GCF_057382185.1. Lineage (NCBI taxonomy): Eukaryota > Metazoa > Chordata > Actinopteri > Cichliformes > Cichlidae > Mchenga > Mchenga conophoros. Next base: position 13,244,607 of record NC_140542.1, read on the forward strand.
AAAAAAAAAAACAGGGAGGATAAGTGAGGCGAGGCAGGGCAGGTATGACAAATATAATTAGCTTCAAACGCAACTATCTGTGAATAGCTCGTTATTTCTAGTTACGAGTTGCTTTTTATGGATTCAGTCAAAGTGCAATCAAATAAAGGCGAATAATACAATAATTCATTCCTCTTACTTCTTTTTAAAATAACTTCAGCCCATTAAGGTTATGAAATTAAACACGTTTTTGAAATCAATAAAAAAAACTTTGACAATTTTACGCACAACAGCAAATCCTTCTTGAAGTGTTGAATGCCTTGGCTTTTACACAGAAAAAAAGAAGACAGCGCAGAAAAACCCTAGACAGATTAAAAAAGGTGACACGAGAGTTGATAGAGAAAAATGCTGTTGGCTGCTTTTCACTTGAACCTCTCATACCCATCCGCCGGCGCTCCGGCGGAACGAGGAAGTAACGCGAAGGCTAAACTGAAATAAAAGCGATAGATTTTGGAGGAGTTCCAATTAACGCACGCTGGGTGACGTGTAAGTCGCCACACGCGAGAAGACAGAAAGAATTCATAGAAAATTCGCAAAGATTGCCCGCGAGTTCACGGGGAGTTCAGAGTAGAGAACCATTGCACCTGCATGCATGGAAACACCTGAGCGAAGAGCAGAAAAAAATACACTTACTTCTGTGTCTGAACATGTGATGTAAATGAGCGAGAGCGAGGTATCCACTGTCTCCGAAACTCCAGAACCCTAATTTACTGGAAATACATCACGTTCTTGGATAATTATATTACACGCAGCATTTCCTTTAGTATAAGGAGTATAAGGAGACCGCGGCACTGACTGCATATCTGTACAAATAGATGTGCACTTCCATTAGAGCACTCAGACACCTGGGCCTTGCTGCTTTAACTTGCTGTGCGGCAAGCTAAAGCAAACAGTTGAAATAAATTTTATTCTATTTCAACAACATAAAACAATTGCATAAAACAAAGCGTTTAAGTTTGTAAGGTAGATAAATTATTATGCAAAGATGGATTTGAAGAGAATTTAAGAACATCAGGCTTTTTTGTACTTTGTCAGTGTTGCAGTACAGGTTTGGTGACAGAATATAACAACTAGTTAATATCTGAGCTATAAATCACAGCTCCAGTCGAGAGCTTGTCAATCAGTTACAGAATGGAGCTTACTTAAAACCTACTGGAGCAGGTTTTAAGTAAACTGACGCCCCTGACACCTGTAAACCGAATATGTTAGTGGCACTAACTCTTTTCCTGCCAGCGCCTCCGCCATGTGACGATGCAGAGAGCAGCTGGAGTTAACATGAGTTATGAGCCTTGCCTCAGGCCAGTTAAACTGTCTACTCTGGCACTCCTGTTCCTTTGTGCCTGCTCGGACTTTCCGGGGCCCCCAACAACACAGAGCAGGTTCAGCTTCATTTACCCTAATGCATGTGTGCGTGTTTACATAGTTCTGTTGAAAATGTTTCTATTGGTAGTTCCTAGTGAAACATATAAGATAGGGTCACTATAAACTACCTACTGCCTTCCAGACAGCAGAGAGCACTGAGATACCAATCTGTGTTTGACACCTTGAACAGTTTGTGAGTCTACAGTACGTTTTTATGTTATCACATAATTATCACGTTGGGTATACATGACAGGCATGATTAACGATATGACCCTGAACTGTTTGTGTATATATGTTTGAGAGAACGTGGAAGGTATGCAAATCAACTATATGAACATGCACTTTGAAGCCTGTCTGTTTTTCCAGTTGTGTTATGACAAGCCCGATGGCAGCTTGTTTCTTGAAAACACAGTTTCTGTTGTTTCATTTCTTTGTCAAATTCAAGGTCCGCTTGCCTGCTTTTTAAGAGGGCAGGCTCCTACGCACCTGTAAGGGTTGTACATGGCATCATTTCAGAGGTGCTGGTTGTTGATTATCTGAGAGCCCAAACTTTCTGACAGCCCTATAAAAATACAATATATTGCACACAAAAATCACATTTCATTATACATTCTAAACAAATCTTCACAGCTAAATGTTAAATGGGTTGCCATGTCATTTCTATCAGAACCCTCTCTGCCACATTTTACATTTTTCCTCGCCCACTTCCACTGAATGTTTTTAAAGGTTTCTCTTGATCGATAATTTCTTTCAGAGGAAAATCTGCTAATACTTTGATCTCATCTAAGTGCACTTTAACCAAAGCATTGAAGTCAGACCGGACATGTTTATATTAAAGTAATAAATGCTGAAATAGATGCTGTACACTCTTAGAAATATGACCATTGTTTACAGTTAATCTAAAAAATATACAAACTCCAAATCTGATTATTAGGACTCTAGGTAACCACACCTACCAGCCACTTATCAGGTACACCCTGCTAAAGACACCTTTTGTCTTCAGAATTAAATGAATTCTTCATGGCAGAGAATCAGAAAGGTGCTGAAAATGGTCCTCAGACATTTTAGCCTATATTGACGTGATAGCATCACAAAGCTGCTGTAAATGTGTTGGCTGAACACCCATAATGTGAATCTTCCCTTCCATCACGTCCCATAAGTGCTCGACTGGATTGAAATCTAGTAAATGTGGAGGCCATTTGAATACAGTGAACTCATGATCTGAGCTTTGTGATGTGGTGTGTTCTTAGCCGTCCTTTGTGACAGGAAAGGAACATCAGAGAAACCAAAGGTTGTCACATACAAATTTACATTCTGGAAACAGCTTTCTTCTCTCTCCGGGAATTCGGGGAGCAGCTGGTGAGCTGAAATTGTTTTTTTGCTGAAACTCAGGAGGCTGACTGCTGAGAGCCTAAATCCAGAGCTGAGGAAATCAGCGGCATGTGCGCTATCATTAACGCCGTCGCTGCACAACAACCCGGTGAGGCGCAAAGGGAATTTTACACTGCTTGGCTGGTGGTAGTTGTGCCTGCATGATTTTTTTTTCTTTTTCTTTGCAGGAGTGAGATGAGGCTGTATACGATTTCAGGTACTCTGCCAAGGCAGCTACACACACCTGTGCCAAAGTGATGTGGTGTGAAAGGAAGCACACCTGTTCTCAGTTTTTTTGTGCGTGTTTTATTCTTTACATGGCAATTTGAAATCACAAGTGGAAAGACTGTTTACCCAAAGGGATCAATAAGGTATCACATTATCATTTCACTCTGCACATTTGGATTAAGGTGGAATTCAAACCTTCAAATCGCTTGAGAAGGTCAGGCTCTTCTTTCACCTTTAGGCCATAATGAAAGATGATATATTTAATGCATTAAACTGCTTTAACTGCATTGTCAAATCAGCAGAGTCAACTCTGCCCCCTGTTAGGCTAAAGAGATGCGTTATGCTTATATAACCTGTTAACAAGTCTCTTCTAAAATTGGCAACTTGATGGTTTGGCTCACCTGTTGAGAATTAGCGTGTCTTCTTTGAGCAGCAGAACTCTTTTAAGTGCTGACACGAGTGGCATTCCAGTTATGTAAATTGACTGGGTGAATCCCTCACAGCTCCAAAAATAGCCCCACCTCTGCAGCGGTCGGCGCTCACACGCTAACCCTTGTCTGCAAGTCTTCGGATGACTTCTTACCTGTATCTCATCTTTGTTGTCTTTCTTCTCTGTGAGTGAAGGATGGCCAGCCCCCATGTCTTTGTATAAACAAAGTGTGAGCTGTGTGCGTGTGTGTGTTTTTATGTGTGTGTGTGAGCAGGGTAGAGAGGAACGGCAACAAGAGGCCCTGCGTGGCTGAGATTCCCGAGATTCCCTGCAGCAGATATAGTCTGACAGAGGCCGCTGATAGTAGACATGCTTCACTGGGGCGCACAGGTAGGTACAACAATGTGTCAGCTTCGCAGCCAACTCAAAGATCAGACATTCCACATAAGCTCTACTCATTCCTGCAGTCTGCTCGATAGGCACCAGCTCAGGGGCGTGTGTGTACTGGGGTGTTTGTTTGACTGCAGCTGTTTGTCCTCTCAGGTGTGTGGGTGTGGGAGATTGCGTATGTGCTGTGGCAAAAAGCAAGAGCAAGATGCATACGTTCCATCTAGTTTATTCTTCAAGCGGTGATTACTGTAATTACCCTACGATGTGGCCTTCTAAGCGTTTGCTGCCTGTTTTGTTGTGCTTCTGTAGAATCAAACCTTTGTGTTTTGGAAGATAAATTGGTAGGGGGGCGTTCAGCCCATGTAATCAGAGGCACACCTGAGCACTTATCAGTGACAAACAAAGTTCCCATGAAGCTGTTTTCATACATAACCCAGGAACTTTCCACACTGAATGCAATCCGGGAACTGCTGCATGTAGCATCAAAAATGTATCCGTGACACCTGATAGGCAAATAAACAGACACGAAAACATGCAGTGACTCACAGTTTTCATAAGCACGGTCTGATGTGCATAAATCTGTGCAGCATGTGTGTCAGCGATTAATAAATGAAATCAGATATATGTATAAAAAAAAGAAAAAGAAAAAAGCAGCATATCTTGGAGTCAGTTGGCAGCTGCGGGTTGCTATTTTGGGTTTTCCTGCATTCTTACTTAAGGTGTGCACACCCTTGCCAGACCAAGAGAGAGAAAGAGAGAGAAAATAGATACATATAAATAAACAGAGCCAACAAAGGTATAATTAAAGTAATTAAAGAAAGAGGTGAAGCACAGGTGAAGCACAGGTGAAGCACAGGTGAAACGCAGCCTGGCACTGGTAGCACCTAAAAGTCATGCAAAGTCATGTGACTCAGTCCCCTGTAACACCCCCCCAACCCAACCCAGTTACTGTCTTGATATGCGAACACATTTTTGACACCCACAATATCTTAGTGCAGTAATTCTGAACTGCTATTTATTCTTTTGTTTTATGTTTTGCATCATAGTAGAGTCATTTCAAATAGCCCGTGTGCTTATTTGGGTGGTCCAAGTGTGTCATTAGCAAAACAGCTTCTTTGTTTCACCACCTCCTGCTCCAGATGTTCCCCTCAGATTGGTGCAAATGACACCGATTGGCTCACAGGTTCCTCTGGCTAGCAAAAGAACCAAGTGCATGTCTTGGTGTAAGTGTCCATATAGAACATGAACACTACAGAACCTCAGCGATTTCATGTGGTCAACTCAAATGACCTTATGGTAAGCATCTATACATTTTTGATTATATCATTGCTCTAATGCTCGGCCCAAATTAATAGCAGATTAACAAAACAGCTCCTTTTGTGACCTGATCCCATGATATAATTTATCCTATAGTTTATATAAATCTGAAGAATGGTAAATGCGCTGGTTCATATGTACAGCTTTTCTACACAAGCCTTATAAGTTTTCAACATACCTTAAACACCCATTCGCATACAAGCCTCCTTTTCTTTCTAAGTGCTTACTAATTTTCACATACACAATGCCTCAAAGAGCAGCTTGGGGACTGGAGCATGCAGGTTGGAGCAGTTAGGATCAAACCACCAACCTTTTAGTTTTTAGAGGCCCTTCTTTACCTCCTGAGCCACAGCCACCCCACTCAGCTAGAGAGTGTTGCTATGGTAAACAATTTAAATCATAAAGCTGTCAATCAGAAGAAAACCTTGTTTTCAAAACTTGGTGCTAGTTAACAGTTAGAAGTACTTGGCTAGGTTTAGGAAAAGGTCATGGTTCAGATTAAAACACAACGTGACCTGGAGAGCTTATGACCACACATCTGTATGTGACAGACCCGGCTCATCACCGCAACCAATTTGCAACCAAAGCCTGCACCATCACTAGAACACTTCCAGTAAGTAAGTAGACGCTGATATCAGATGGTAGTTGGCCATCTCCAAAAATTCAAAACATACCCCCTCAAGAGAACAGCAGACCAAAGTGAACTTCTTAGTCCTGCCGGTAAAATGTTACTGTTAGGGCTTGTCTGTCAATGAACCTCAGCCATGCGGGCCACACGGGCTTCATACCTCCTGCCATATCTGCCGCTATCGTCCATTTCAACTCTTCACACGCTAGAGTCCCCTCATAAGCTGAGGTAGAAGGCATGGTGGGGGCTATAGAGAGCTGGAGGGTAGGGGATGGTGGGGTGGGGGAGAAAAAGGAGCAATGATTGATCTCAGCCATAGACACCTTGCTTTATCACTGCAGCTGATAGGACCTAATTCCATTCAACTGCGCTGTAGGCTGTTTGGTGTAAGCATAAACACGGGGCCAAATCAGTACCTGTGCTGCTCTGTTTACCTGGCAGCCGTTCAGCTTTTTTCTGTCTAAACTTGAAATAGGATCCAAACACTCTACTCACGCATAGTGGTTTGCACGAGATGCTTTGCCTGCCTCTCAACCTACCACGAGGCTCGGCAGCTCTATTTCTGCACTGTCTGAACCTTAACCGCCCCTCTTATTTCTCTGATTGAGAGGTGGAACATCTCGCTCGAGGGCTTTAACTGCAAACACGGCGCTGAATTTGAGCAGTTACTAAGGAATTATCCCGTAGTTAACCCCAACAAACACCTCGCTGATTGATAACATTAGCGTGTGGATTGTAAAACGAACTACTCCAAGCCTATATTTGTCTTTTTCTTTTTTTCTTTTTACCTTTTACTGGTTAGTCAGCAAATCTCTTTGTATTTTTATTAAAAGTATTTCTTAAGGGTCTTATGTATTCGTTAGAAAACATACAAAATGCAGTTTTTAAGAAAAGCCTGTACTTAATTGCAGGTTAGATTAGCTGTCATTCAAGTGTTTTAATACTAATTTGGCACTAAATATTTTTTATATATACAGATGTTGATTTTAAGTTTAAACAGACATACTGTGATGAACTCGGTGTCCATAAAAGATACATTTCAAAAGTATCAAAAGAAAACCATGTTTATCGCATAACACAAGACACTATTAACTAATATGATGGAAAATTTAGGATCCAGTGTTTTGTGGGATTCACATCATAATACTAAAAATCAGTGCTGTCATCCATCTGTTTTATACAATAAAAAAATACTAATCTGAGTTTATATATGCAACCAACTTTGAATGCTAAGAAAGACTTTGATTTTCAGTGAACCAAGAAGCAATTCAAGGTGTGGTTCAGTATCTGTCTGTGTTTCCAAGGAGCACACAAAGGCAAAGTCATGCTAAAACATTTTAGTTTCAAAACTTCTTCTAGCTAATAGCGTCCACACTATTTTGGTGCTTATGGTGCCTCTAAAAGTGAGACCAGTTCAAACACTTTAGGATTGTATTTAAGAGTATCGAATTCCCAACTAGACCTTATTAGTCACCATTGTGTTCTTCACATATTAGTGTATACATTGAGCATAAAATATCTATGTAGCCACCATAACTTCACTGACTGGTTTTGTCTCCACATTTGATTCAGCAGGAACATGCTGATGTTGTGAAGTGACCACATTTGGATGTGCACTGGTAACGTAATAGCTAATGATGGCTAACCCCATTAGCAAGCTGTATTGATAAACTGTAGGGTTGGAAAATACAGCTCTACCAATTATTGCTAAGTAACAGATAAGAAAACACTAGAATTTCTTTCCCTCAGCAACTGAACTCAGTACTTTATAGAGTACCTGTCAACGCATCTTCAGGTAATTAATTCGTTGGTTGTGTTATTTAATATGCAGGTTTACATTGTAACATTTTCACAGTGGCTGCACTGAGATGTCTTGACAACATGCAATGTATGGTAAACAGATAGATTATGCAAGTTATGTCTGAAACGTCTGAAACCAAGAATCATCTATTGTTACTATTTAATATTATAATTTGCAAAAACTGTGGCAGTGACATCAACATCACAGACGTTATCTGAGCACAACCGAGGCAAGTAGAGTTGGTGAAATATTGTTAATACATTTTTTTAAAAAGAGTATTTGGTGAGTGAAGTTTTTTTTAATTTAGTTCTTCAAAATGAGTAAATTACAGAAAATGGGACCTTTGGATAGTTGTACTGAATTCCAGTGTGTGGAAAAAAAAAGGCAACAACAGCACAATTGAGACTGGATCAGTGAATTAGTAAAGGTAAAAGCTAACGTACAGCTATCAGATTCACTTTTCAGCACACCTGACATCAAGTAAAGTAGACTTCTAATCTAAGCCTAGTAGCAGTGTAGTATTTAAAAAAATAAAAACTATTCAAAGAGGTCATAATTGTTGAGTGGTCATTATTGGAAGAGTGGTTTTTGGTATTTTATGTTGCCTTTATTTTCCCCTAAGGCTGCTACTTGGATTATTCCCACCTATCAAAAAATAAATAAACAGTGAAGGAAGATGTTAACCTTGACAAGAGAGAATAACTGGATAACAAATTATGGGCATTGTTGACCATGGTGTCCAACCCAGCAGCAGCTTTTCTTGTTATTGTTAATCTGCACCATCATATTACTGCTGCCTTATATGTGGGGGATAGAGGTCATGGTCATGGTCATGTCCAGCTTATTCCCACAGTCCGAAAACATGCAGTTAGTGGGGTTAGGTTTACTGGTTATTCTGACCATAATCACGACTCGTTCTCAGTCTCTCTGTGTTAGCCACGTGACAGACTGGCGACTTGCCCATGGTGCTCCTTGCCTCTCGTCCTATGGTACCTGGGAATGGCTCCAGTGTTTCTTATCAACCAAGGAAAGAATTCTACTGTCGCCCACTTTCCTTCTTTTTAAGACTTTACCAGACTGTTGATTTGGCATCTCATAAAACGATCATTCTGACAGGTTTATTTTGCTTTTTCAAGCTCATGATGGCCTCCTGCACTTGAATCCACATTTCTTTAAGCTTCTTTTTGAGGATTCCAGTGAAAAGCTGCAAAATGCAAGTCCAGCATGTGGAATCATCTCCAGGTGTCACATCTGCTAATTTGTCAGGACATGATAAAGGAACAGACCTCATCTGGCCACGAAACTGCTTGTTAGTCATTTACCTTTGAGTTTCTGGACACACATGGACTTAGAACAAATATGGCTGCAATTCCTGTAATGGCTATAATTTTGATAAACCCCTTAAATTAACATCAGAATCTAAATCACATATTCATTACTGAATGAAAAACCCATCGTGGAGGCAGTCTGAGCACAGTTTAAAGCCATCGGTCATTTTCATACATCATAATGATATAGATTTAGATTTTTAATATTGAAATTAAATAAAGTGAAATTCTTAACAATTTCAACTTAGATTTTTTTCTTTTGGTCTGATGTTCACTCTGTCTGCCATTTGGGCTAACCTTTGATGGGAGGAGAAGAAATTCTGGACTTATACTTTTTTATTAACTCAAATGTTAAATGCAGAGGGTTTTTTTTCTTTCCTAATCTCCGTACACGGCTCATTGCAAGGGCAATTAGAAACCTGCGCTCCCGTGCAGATGTTACTGTTTGTAGAATGTGCTATTAGATATTGATCTGGTGATAATTTGTAAATGAATACTATTAAGGATAGGAAGTTTGCTGACAAAAAAGCCTAATCACCTCCAGCTGGCCCAGGTCTTGTAATATATCCTGCCTCCGCTCCAACATTGATCCATGGGAGTAAACAGCAGCAGTCTCACTGCAAGATACAGAACTTATCTGGTGGTTAAACATACCTGATAATGTAAGAGGAGAATGTGTATAAAAGTGTGACATAAATATTATTTTGTAGAGAGCAGATTATGTTGATGAACTTTTATTTTATATTGCAAAAACAATCCTTTGCCTTGTGTTTGTTCTATCAACAAATCAAATGAAAAAAACAACAACACAGTGGATTTATCCTACTGAAAAGGAAGGTGATGTCTGAGGTATAGATTACTCCATGCTATCATTATAAGGACCCCAGTATTTTAGAAGTGTAACTATTTCACTTAAAAAAAAAAAAAAGTTCAGTAAGATCTGCTCGTAATCAATAATCAGAGATCCAGCCTGCAGTCTTTTTTGTAAATGGCCATATTATTTGTTAGCTGACGCATCAGTTTTGTGTTATGTGTTATACAATACCAAATACTGATCACATTTCTTACTTCATTTAATCTCTTTAATGTTTCTGTAGATGACAATACAAAAGATAAAATGTCCGTGCTATGTTGAAGGTGAAACAATTAATTAGTGGTCAGTGTTTATCTTTTTGAGTTCATTGTGTTGTTTTTGCATAATCCTCTTACTCTTGTTTAAGTAGTAAATGGGTCTGGCCTGGATGTATTAAGTCTAAGATGTGTTACCTCCAACTTCATGGGCAGTTATGGGTAAACTGCATGATAACCAGAGTGTGATTCTATCCTGATGCCTCTCACTCAATTGACCTTCAGCTGTGCCACAGCCAGAGTCTAACACAGGAAAATACTCCAGTTTAAGTGCTGATATGAGAGTATTACCAGTTCACAAAGGGGTTAGAGAGAGTAAAAATAGAATCATGTGTCAGTGAATGATGCACACCTCTCTTAAAGTCAAGTTCCACCATCTGCAATTATGCTAAAAAAAAGAAGAAAAGCATCATTGCTGCACTGTGAAGCTGGGTCATGTTGAGAGCTGTGTCTCTGCCACACCACTCTAATTGAACTTTCTCTTTAAGGCGTTGTGAGAAAACAGGCGGTAACTATTTATACAGCTACACACCTGACCAGGCATCTATCCAAACAAAAGGTCTTGAACCCAGCCCTTGCGTGCCTATCCAACCCAGACATCTGATTAATTATAGTGTGGCCGTTAAGGCAAAGAAAAACTAGCTGATGAAAAGTCAGCGAGTCTGCAGGCTCAACCTGCCCAAACAGCATCATGCGTGTTAGCGTGTAAAAGCCTCCGTACTGCCTCCCTCCCCCGCCGCTCCGTGTCGTTCCTCCCACACACCCCCTGCCCCCCACCCATCCTACTGCCTCCCTCCTCTGCTCGGGGCCCATTCGTGCAGACGAGGTAAAACATCTCTCTCGCTGTGTCAGAGCCCCGCAGGTGGGGCCCGCGTTCTCAGGTAGATAATATCACTGTTACTATAGACCGTGTTTGGGTTAGCTCGAAAACACTCTTCACGGCAGGAGCAAAACAAAGTGCTCTGCAGTGCGTGATAACAGTCGGAGCTGCTCCCTACAAATTAACCTGTGGAAACACTTTGGCCTCGCACGAAACTCATACGCATAATACCTGCTCCTCCTACCGGCATTGAAGAAAAAAAAATCTAAGTTTACACAATCTTCCTCTAGGATCATGGAATAATTTTGTAAGATTTTAGGAGATTTAAGAGAGTTCTCTTATATGTAATCCACCAAAGGACTAATGCTAATCCAAAACAGTGAAATAAGCCTGTAATGTCCTTGTGGTTACGTTATAGGACTGAGCTGCCTTATGTCCAGATTGAAAGCATTGCCCCGGTTGGACAAGTCTCTCTGTTTCTAATCTGCATACTGCCTGTGCAGTAGACTCTATAAATCGACTTTCTTTAAACAAAAGCGGCATGAATAGCTCGAATGTGCTCTGGGCCAGAAGCTGGGATGGCTTCCATAAACAGATCACCCAGGTGGTCCATGTGTGAGAGAGGGAAAGGAGCTTTGGCTGAGAGGCCTGCTGCTGCAATCACAACCCCGCATCTTCTTATTTCGCTAACTTGCCGTCTGTGTCTCGGCAAAGTCTGAATATCAAGTCCGATTCATTTGCAGCTGCTGGTAACAAAACAATATACATTTCATCTTTGATGTGTGGACTGCGTGGTGTCAGCAGCAGTGCCCCTGTCACTTTTCAAAGTTTCGGGTCCCTGCAGCTGTTGCCTTTTCTAGAGCCAGTAGCAGTTTTTCAATGTAAAACACCTACCTTTGTTTCGTCTTCAGGAAAATGTTTTTTGTATCTCTATATTTCTGCTTAATCTGATCACTCATAGAAAGTCCTGTACTTTTGGTAAAAAATTAAAGGTACAATGAGTCTCTGGGGACACCTAGAAAAATAAAAGACCACAGAGAAGATGGATGTCGTGAAGACGAACATGCTCACGGTTGGTGAAAATGGAGGCAGATGATCCACCGTGATGACCCCTAAAAGAAGAAGATAACTCTTTTACTTGAGTCTTTGTCTACATTGTCTACTTCGCAATTCAGAGTGGGAATAAATAATCCAATATCACTGTCATCTCTGGTTTTATCACACCCTAAAACCAGTGTTGGGTAAGTTACTTTAAATTAGTAACCTAGTTACATTACTAGTTACTTCTATCAAAAGTAACTCAGTTACTTCAAGTTACTCGTTACTTTCAGAGTAACTAGTTACTAGGGAAAGTAACTTTGGTTTTACTCAGAATTCTCTTGTTAATGTGTTGCTTCCGTAACTGGATACCCAGCAAGATTGCCAGTCTTCTAGCTTGCTTACTTGCCACAAGTGCACTGTGCCACCTACCAATAGAAAGGAAAAAATAATGTGCACATTTCCACGAGAGAAATCCCACGCCTGATTCTATCCTAGCCTGCTTTTTACATCCAACACAAAAACTGCAGTCGTGGTGCTTTCGATTGTACTCAGAACTCGGAAATTCTGCCTTCTGAACAGGAAGATGTAGGTAACACCAGACTGCAGATGAGCTGCATACAGGGCTGGACTGGGACAAAAAAATCATCCCGGGCGTTTTGACTAGAGACCGGCCCACCATTATAGGAAAAATCATAAAGCCTTTGAATGAAAATAAACACTGTTGTGACAGTGATGTACACTGTTCTGATGGTATATATGTATCAATCTATCAATTGTTTGTTGCAAGACTCAGATAATTATTTTTTTAAAAGTGAGACATTTTAAATGAGAATAAGAAAGTATTTCCTTGAGCCCCCCTTTCCCTTTTAATGCCCTACATGGACCCCTGGCAACACTTTGCTAGACCCGCCCCTGCACAGTTACCAGCTGTCAGCTACTTAGAAAAGGATCCTGGTGTTATTTGTCTCTCAGAAACAGTTCATAACTTCCCTTCAACTCATTCATGTCACCTAAAAGGTAAACCTGTTTCTCCATCACAGCTCTGATGATTCAGTAAGGACATCTCCTGGTTTCATCTTCATGTTTCCCTCTCACCACACAACCAAACCATATCATGACCAGCAGGTTTACAGCTGTGGCTCCAGCAAACATCAGCTGATACTAGAAATTAATATTAAATAAATTCTAACAACAGCTGATCAAGCTTAAACGTGCTGCTGTTGTTTAGCGCGACATCCGCTGGTTTCCTCTTTCTGGCAAAGTGGGCGATAAACAAACAAGAGAGAAAAGCCGATCAGCTGATCATTGATCAGTTTCATGATTGAAGTAGAAACAGGAGAGGGAGGGTGAGAGGATGAAAGAAGAAGAGGCAGCTGTGCAGCGTAAACACAGAATAACTCCAGCTTTGTGTCTTTTACATTGTAGCTGAAACACAAACTGTGTTCCTTTTCACCTCAATACGAAACGCGTGATATTTTCTCTGAATAAGAGACGATTCCGTTTTTTACGGGACGGTTGGCAACTCTAATAATTAACCTTATGAACAAAATAAAGTTCAACATCAGTAACATAGCACCCACCCAGCTGTATAGAAACCCCGTCATGCTAGCTAGCACGCAGTACGAAAAAGTCAGCATAACGAAAATAAACTCCACCTAAACTTGGTTCATATCTGACCCAGATGGACTGCAGGTTATAACTTCTTACCTGAAGTTCAGTTCACCTGACACTCTCGGACCAGCGGCCGCTTCGGGTCTCTCCTCTTGCCTCCCTTTTCCTTCATCCACCTGCTGGCTTCCACCACTTGCTAATGTTATTGAATCTGTGGAAGCTCCGCGATAGCCACCACACGAAGTAACGAATATGAGCCTCTCTAAATCCCAGTAACGAGTAACGCGTTCCCGGTTTTGGCATAATAACTAGTTACCGTGCTCGTTACCACAATAATAACGTAGTTACTGTAACGCGTTACTTAATAACGCGTTAGTCCCAACACTGCCTAAAACACACAACAGTAACTGCCACACAAGACAAATACTATAGGGGTTTTTGGCCTGAAGTGCATGTTTGTTTGTTTTTCTTAAACTTAACACCATCCATTACCTCTAAATGCTCATTTCTCAATCATTGTGCCTGAATATGGCACTGCGCTTGTTCTCAGTGGCTCACCATTTACCAGATGGAAAAATACATTCCTTACACCTACACACGTCACATGACAAGTGTATTTCTCATTTTTAAGGTGGGTGAGGGTTCGCTCCAACAATAGCATACACCTTACTGCTTTATGCAATGGTTAGGTAGCATTTTACATAACTCGCCTTGCGTTTTTTTTTCTTTTTCTTTTCTAATCACAGGTTGAGCATGTTACCTGGACTGAGATTGTCCCTGACTTCCGTCGTCCCATCAGCCCCTATCTTATCACACTGACCTGAGTTATTGTAAGGAACAGTTGTGCACGGCGATAGTTTATGTACAGGGAGTGTGACAGATCATTCATCACATGCAGACTGGTCATTCAAACCAACATGTCCAAACATACTTGTGCCATTAGCGGCTCACTCATGTTTGTCTGAAAAAAGGATTAGTGTGAAATATGAGGAAACAGTGACTGACAGTATGGGACTCTGAGGGTAACCCAGGTAGTGTTTCACAATGGTAAATAGTGTCAGGTAATAGCTGTGAGTCACTGTTGAGAGTATACTATCGCGTGTGTGTTAAGCAGTTGAGGTTAGGTCTGTGTGTGTGTGTGGGTATGTGTGTGTGTGTGTAGGTGCTATTAAAAACTGGTTCTCGTGTAATGTTGTTATGACAGATATCAATAGCACAGGGATCACCAGATACAGGGGGTTCCCTCCAGTCAAAAACAAAGCTAATTTTAAGTTCCTTGCTTTTACAGTATTTAGTCTTTGCCTATAATCCTGGGTAAGTGAATCAGGTCTGACATTACTCACATGGGTTTAGATACAAGGTAACAAGTACATGTTTGTCTGTGTCTTAAGCTCTGCAGAAGTTTCTGTTGTTTTTATTCTACATGCTAGTGCTCTGACTGCAGCTCTAAAAATAACACAAAGCCCGTAATTATGGTTTTAACTTAAAGCCCCCACCCATTCCTTCTCCACTCCCTCCCATTCTCTTGCTTAGCACCTGTGCTGATATATGGTGTGTGTGCGTCTGTGTGTATTTTCCGGATGATTTATTGCATTACTGCTGTCAGATTTTGCACAGGAATGCAGTCTATGATGTCAGTGAGAACTGATTCGATGGTGTAACAAACCCAGTGACTTTATAGAAACACTGACGATGACATGAAAGTCTGGGTCCTCAATAATAGCGATTAGTCTATTTATAGTGCCACTTTTTTTTTTTAATGTGAGGCGTGGCACTGAGGATTAAATAGCCACCTCATGGAGTTCTTCTAACTTGTGCCTCAGGCCACGTTGACAATAAATGAGACTATGCCATAAAGTCACAAATGCACATTTATTTTGCTCGAGTGTGCCATAATGTTCACTTTGGCAGAACTAAGGATAAAGCATGGAACGTAGTCTTGGATATACAGATTACAGTGTTGTGCAAAGGTTTTTTTGTGCATTAGGAAACAGGTCTAGTGATTGATTGAAACAAGCATGCAGAAATATATATAGGAGCACATAGTGTATAAGGTAAACAGATTTCCGAAATCTACTTGAACGCCAATAGTTTTTATGACCGCCTTTGTTCTTCAACGCAGCCTGAACTCTCTCAGGAAAGCTTACTTGTATTTTCTTTAAATAGTCTTCAGGAATAATTCTCAAGGCTTCTTAAAGGACACAAGGAATCTGTTGCCAGTCAGATGTTTTCCAGATGGTACAGCAATGTGGATGGTGTTTGGTGAATCTGACTCTTCTGCATTTACATTCATAAATTCATCAATCCACCTGAACCAAAAAATTCAAATTTCATCACTCCATAAGACCTGTTACCATTGATTGCCACACTTTAGTCTAGTTCTTGTGTAATTTTAGCACACATCCACTTTTCTCCCTATTTATCTTTGTTAAAAATGGCTTCTTGTCAGCCAGTCTTCCGTGAGACCATTTGTGATGAGACTTCAGAGAACAGTAGAAGAACTAAAGAGCCAGATGAATCTCTCAGGTCAATGTATGACTTCTGTTTCTTAAAGATGTGACTTTTAGACACTGTTCATCTGCTGTAGAAAGTTTCAGGCGTGTCACTTCGTCTTTTGTCCTCCAGTTTCCTTCAAATTCACTAAGGACATACTGCACACCATGCCGAGATGCAAGATTTTCAGCTAATGGCTCTTTAGAAATCACCATGTTGGTGCAAAAATACTATTTTATGCCTGTCAAACTGTTATGTTAGGGATTTTTCATTGATTTTGTTAAAGAAATTGGAACAAATTGTGAGGTACAAGGACTGGACTGAAAACATAAAGGCAGCAGAGGGTCCTGTCCTCCTCCCATCACTCCCAACCAGTCTTGCCAGATGGCCGCCTCTCCCTGATCCTGGTTATGATGGAGGTTTCTTCCTGTTAAAAACGAATTTTTCCTTCCCACTGTTGCTAAAACACCTGGTTATAAGGGGTCATCTGATTGTTGGGCATTTTTCAGTTTTTTGTCTGTGGTATTGTATGGCTCTTAGCCCACAATGCCATCACAACTGGCGCTATATAAATAAAACTGAATTCAATTGAAGTGCACTACAAGGTGTTTGATTTTACACACCTGTGCAAAGGGACCGAAAATACCATAATTCAGAAATGAAGAGGTCTGGCACAATACTTTTTTCTATATGTTATAAATATGGTGAGCTTCTTCTGGGTAATTCAAAGCATTGCCAGCTCGGTTGGTCTATGTTCATATTACATCAATCTGCAGTACACAGTTTATGTCCACTGCCAAAATGATGCACTGATGAGTTTAATTTGCCTTGACTATACTGTCAACACATTGCATCTTCTCCCATTTCTAAAGTCGTGATTTGTAATTGCATAGGTTTCCAAATAGTGTACAATGAGTGATAATTATTATTGCAATATGCAGCTACACATAAAGTTATGAATGGCTTCTTGATTTACTGTATCATGACTTCATATGGTAAAAAGATTCCTTTCAAAAATATATGTCAGTGGGAGTCATATTCCATTCAAGTAGTTGCTGAATGGTGGGAATTAATACAGCATTATTCAATGGCCCTGATGGACAGGGACAGGTTAATAAGGAGGAAAATGAATCATTTTGTTGTGTGGTGCAAACCTCAACTGACCAGCGGTGCTTTAGCTGTGAGCTAATGTTATTATGCTGCCAAGCTGACTAAAACTTTATATTTTGATTTATTTATTATTCTGATTTTATACTGCTGCTTACCTTTTCATGTTTTACATCTTTAGAAGGTCATATGATTATGCAGCTGTGGTTCAGGAGGTAGACAGGGTTGAGTAGTCTAGTAATAAATACTAGAAGAATACTACAAGATTTAGAAGGTTTATACACTGTTAGTAAATCTGTAAAGCTGTACTTAAAAGTTCATTTTTAAGCACATGAAATCCCAATCTGACTGGAAATTCAAGTTCAACAAAACTTTTTGTTCACATTATTCTATAAGAACTTTACATAATGTAATAAAACATTGATATTTGTCTCCATTAACAATTAAGTTTGGATGACATATGAATTTAAATGTTTTCGAATACATCATTTGTAACATGCCTCTGTCATTCCAGACTTCCTCATGGTATGTGTCCCTTTGATCAGAGATTGTCAACTGTGATACCAACTTAGAGATGTAACTTCAAAAAAAAAAAAGAAGAAGAAGAAAGCTAAAAATGTACTTTGGCTCCACTGTTTTCCTCAGAGCTATGTACTTTACAAGCAATCTGCACCAGAGATGTAACAACAATGTTATCACATTTCTTCTTCTCACCTCCTCTGCACATTCAGTAGAGCAGCTCCACCACAGCGGCTGGCTGCCTGCTATCAGTCTCCTCATCGCTGCACCGTTTCTGTTGTTGCTTGATTATCAAGCATGCGACAATATCATGCCAGCGTATGCGGGCATCTTCTGTCAGTTCAGAGAGCTGGCACGCTCGGCGAGGCGCGTGACGTCAAAGAGGCGGGGCTGTAGATCTGATCTGACCATGTGGCGCAACTACAGCATAGTACATGACAATACAGTATTCCGAACAATCAATCATATACCAGTTCTGAGCTTCAAACAAGCTTCTGCCAGCCAAAAATGTGTTTGTGCAATCTCCACATTGAAAACACTCAACTGTATTTTTGTTCCGGACCGTTTTCACAACAAACTCATCAAGAAATATTCTGCTTCACCTTTATCCTGTTTACATTTTATTGTATCTTTATGAGGCCACATGTCGAGGCTCAGGCGGTAGACGGGGTAGTCTGCTAAAAGATTAGTGATTCAATTCCTGGCCCCCCTAACTGCAACTGCTATATCAGTACCAGCCCACTTACTATTTACCATTTACTGTTTGATGAATGACTAAATATTATCTACATCCCATCTGTGGATCATAAACAGCATATACCCACAGTGCATCAGGCCTGCGCTGATGATATATGGACACATATTGGGACCCTTGAACATGAAGGTTGAGTTTAACACAGACGTTGATGATTGCAGCACAAATTTTAAGTAGGTGGTGAAATCAATATGTACTTATTTGTGTTGAAAACAGGATTTCCAATGATCCATGAGGGCTGAAAGCAGTGTATTGTTGCACAAGGTGTTAGAGCCGTTAGAGTCAAATTTAAATCTGGTGTAGTTTTGGGTTTTGTAGGTGCAGTATTTAAACACGGAAGTAATAATGGTAATAAATATTCATGAGTACTTAACCATGAATATGTCAGTGCGCCCCAGGGCGGCTGTGGCTACAATGTAGCTTGCCATCACCAGTGTGTGAATGTGTGTGTGAATGGGTGGATGACTGAACGTGTAAAGCATTTTGGGGTCCTTAGGGACCAAGTAAAGCGCTATACAAATACAGGACATTTACCATTTAACCAGTTAACCCCCTTAGGTGATCAGTGATGACACTACCCTAACCCTCACTCTAACCCTAAGCAATCAGAATATGTCTTTTTTTAAATGATTAAATGTTCTTCCAAGTTTTGGTAGTTAGCGAACAAATACAAGGATCATGCAGTTTATTTGAAAGAGTTGCCAGGAGAAAGCCTCTTCTGTTTCAAAAGAACATTGCAAAGATAAATTGTGGTGCAAAGTTACATCTGAACAGACCAAAATTTATGGAACATTGTCCTTTGGACAGACAAAAACAAAGAGGAGCTATACAGCACAATGTCACATTTAGCAAAAATCCAAACACAGCACGTCAGCACAAACACTTTATACCAGCTGTCAAGCACAGTGGTGAAGGGGTGGTAATTTGGGCTGTTTTGCAGCTACAAGACCTGCGTGCCTTGCAGTCATTGATTTGAACTCCCCTGTATACCACAGAGTCAAAAGTGAGGCCATCTGTCCAACGGCTAAAGCTTGGCAGAAACGTGGTCATGCGACGAGACAGAGATCAAATCCTCAGTGGTTGAAAAAGACAAGAATGAAGATGTTACAAGATGTTGCAAGATGTTGCAACAGCGCAGTCAAAATTCAGAACACAACCCAAATGAAATACTCTTCAGGGATCTAAAGGGAAATGCGCATAGATGAAAGCCCACAAACCTCAATGACCTGAAGGAACACTGTAGAGAAGTGTGTGCCATAAATTCCTCCACAAGATCTGAAGTCATACAGAAAACCAAAACGTGGCTCTACAAACTAACTAGGGCTGTACCTAGTTTATAACAGGACAGCATATAGTCCTTTGAGAACTTTCTTTTCCACATGACTGTATATGGCAAAAACTGCACATCCCATCCTAACCCCAGATGGTGACCGAGCAGATGTTAGGATATTTAATCTGTCTTGTATTTTTAAGAGATTTTGTTGTGCAGGCAAAAATGTCTTATTATCAAGACAGCCCTTGAGCTCCTTCATCATGGGATTTCTTTTGGTGTTTCATGAAGCAAACAAACAACCAAATAAAAACTCACACCAAAAGCTTTCATATCTGCTGTCTATTCTAGCTAAAACAGGTGCTACAGATGAGCTGAGACCTCAGATCATGCCAGAATTATCTTATCATCTTTTGCCACTATAAAGCAGATTAAATTCATTAAAATTAAATTGAAATTCATTCATTTTTGGAATTAACTAATGCTACTGACTCACTGACTTGGAGGAGTACACATCATCAGTGTCCAGCTATATCAACAAGTGCACCGATGACGTCACTGTCTCCAAGATCATCATCTCACGACCCAACCAGAAACCGTGGATTACTGCGGAAGTGCGTGCACTTCTAAGGACCCGAGACTCTGCCTTCAAAGAGGGAGATAAGGTGGCGCTTAGAAGAGCGAGGGCTGAACTTTCTCAGGCCATCAGAGAGGCGAAGCGCGCACACGCCCAGAGAATCCACAACCACTTTAAGGACAGCGGCGACACACGACGCATGTGGCAGGGCTTACAAGCCATCGCTAACTACAGGACGACACCACCTGCCTGTGACAGTGACGGCTCCCTCCCAGATGTGCTTAACAACTTCTATGCTCGGTTCGACAGGCAGAACGACGTGGCGGCGAGGAAGACCACCCCTCCTCCGAACGACCAGGTCCTGTGTCTCACTACAGCTGAGGTGAGGAAAACTCTACGCAGAGTCAATCCACGTAAAGCTGCTGCACCAGACAACATCCCAGGCAGAGTGCTCAGAGAATGTGCTGATCAGCTGGCAAATGTTCTCACCGACATCTTCAACATCTCTCTGAGCAGTGCCGTTGTCCCCACGTGCTTCAAGGCCACCACCATCGTCCCCGTGCCCAAGAAGTCTTCTGTGTCCTGTCTCAATGACTACCGCCCTATCGCACTTACACCCACCATCATGAAGTGCTTCGAACGGCTCATCATGAGACACATCAAGACCCTGCTGCCCCCCTCACTGGACCCAATGCAATTTGCATACCGCCATAACCGCTCAACGGACGACGCCATCTCCACTGCACTCCATCTTGCCCTGACACACTTGGACAAGAAGGACTCACACGTCCGAATGCTGTACATAGATTTCAGCTCAGCATTTAACACGATCATCCCCCAACAACTGATCGGAAAGCTGAGCCTGTTAGGCCTGAACACCTCCCTCTGCAACTGGATCCTGGACTTTCTGACCGGAAGGCCTCAGTCAGTACGGATCGGGAACTGCACCTCCAGCACCACCACACTGAGCACTGGGGCCCCACAAGGCTGTGTGCTCAGTCCTCTGCTGTTCACACTGCTGACTCATGACTGTGTAGCAACACACAGTTCAAATCACATCATTAAATTCGCTGATGACACGACCGTGGTGGGTCTCATTAGCAAGAACGACGAGTCAGCGTACAGAGAGGAAGTGCAGAGACTAACGGACTGGTGTAAGGACAACAACCTGTCTCTGAATGTTGACAAGACAAAAGAGATGGTTGTTGACTTTAGGAGGACACGAGGCGACCACTCACCGCTGAGCATCAACGGCTCCTCTGTGGAGATCGTTGACAGCACCAAATTCCTGGGTGTACACCTGGAGAAGGACCTCGGCTGGTCCCTCAACACCAGCTCCCTGCACAAGAAAGCCCAACAGCGTCTCTTCTTTCTGAGAAGACTGAGAAAGGCCCGGCTTCCACCACCGATCCTGACCACCTTCTATAGAGGAACTATTGAGAGCATCCTGAGCGGCTGCATCACTGTCTGGTTTGGGAGCTGTGCCATATCAGACCGCAAGACCCTACAGCGGATAGTGGGAACAGCAGAGAAGATCATCGGGGTCTCTCTACCCTCTATTGAGGACATCTACACCACACGCTGCATTCGCAAAGCCACCAGCATTGTGGCTGATCGGACACACCCCTCTCACACACTCTTTACACTCCTGCCATCTGGAAAAAGGTACCGAAGCATTCGGGCACGCACATCCAGACTGTGCAACAGCTTTTTTCCACAAGCCATCCGTCTCCTCAGCAAAAAGGGACTGACTGATAAACACGCACACACACACATACACTAACATTATCACTCAGCTTAACTCAAATACATTGAGACTGGACTGACTAACCAACACAAAGCGCAAACACACTGACCTACACCACCAAACCATCGCACACACCAACCTGTAAATGCTCTTTTGCACAATATTATTACTAGATATATTATATATATATATATTTTTTGCACTAACTTGTCTTGTAGCACCTTGGTTCCTGGAGGAACGTTGTTTCGCCTCACTGTGTATTTTTAAACTGTATATGGTTGAAGTGACAATAAAGTTGAACTTGAACTTGAACTTGTACTGTGCAATCTGTTACTGTTGCCATTTCACTGACATTTGAGAATTAATGGAATCCCGTGTAAGACAAAATGTCAGGGTGAGGAATGTGGTGGTGAAAGGGCACAAAAAATATGTTTGCTATGTCATTTGGAAAACAAAGAGATAAACATGCTACAGTATTTCTCTAGTAAAGAGCAAATACATTCTCGACGCAGTACACAGGTGCGTGAGAATTTCTTACACTTGATTTAATGAGCTGTTCTCTTGGATCAGATAAGTCTTATCAGATCTGTGCTTGAATTGTTCTGTATAAACATCCAAGATAATCTGAGTGTGTGTGCACGTTTGTGCATGCCTGTGTGTCTGTGTCCGCATATTAGAGTGTAGAATAGGTGGTTGCATGTTTATATAGGACAGATCTAAGAACTAAGATCAGGTTTTAAACTAAACAGGGCAGTAAATTTAAACTGGCAGATTGCTGCTGTGGGGCAACGGAGACTGTGATTGACTCTCCAAATTCACCTGAGCGTGTGTCCCAGGTGTGAGCACTCACTCAGTTCATCAGCACGGCCTCGGTCAGGTGCATACCCCATGTAGTGGAACCCTATCTCTATGCATCACAGTATACAGATCATGTTTTAATCCTGTAGGGATTTGTGCGAAAACAGCACATCAAAAATCTCTGTCTTTTCATGCAGCATCTGAATTCAAGGACCACCTGGTTTCTCCTAAGCCTGGTCTTTGCTTCAGGTCTGTCTTTATTAAAAACAAACAACATCAGCAAATTCACATTATCGTGTCAATTTCCATGTGTCACTGTCTTAACTATCTTGCTAATATCCGACTATGGAAGAATTATGAAGTTTATTTAAACTGGATTAAACAAGGATTAAAAGAGCTGTAGCCATCAAGAGTCATCAAGTCATTGGACTGGACCTCTTATGATGTGTGTGTGTAATAGATGCCTTTTGATTTTTTTAGTGAATTATTGTACTAATATTATGACTTGCTTTGTAAGAAAAAACTTCCAAAACGTCCTTTTTAAGAAACAGTCGTACCTAGTTTGACTATCATTTGGTTGGCTTCTAAGATTGTCTTGTCTTGTGTTGCTGTTTGGTAAATTTGTCTTATCTTATTTATTTCCTAATTTGTGAAGCACTTTGATCGACATTGTTGTTTTTAAATGTGCTATATAAATACATTTTGATTTGATTTTGATTTTTTTAATTCAAATAGCTTAAGTTCATCTAACATTTTCTTCCATTTGAGTTACTTCAACTTATTATTTTCGATCAACTTCAGCTATTTTGCATAGTAAGTGCCTAATACCTAAAAATATCATTGAATTTTACTTATTCAATTTAATTACATGGCAATCGTCTTTGGAAGGTTTTGATGCCTTGTGTCAATTTGACCCCAAACATAAAAGCTGTAAGTCTTTATTCTCATATAATTTAGATTCTTAGAAATCAAAATGTAGTTGTTGACCAGTTTTTGCACTTACATCGTGCACAAAGTTTAACAAATAGTTTTCATTGTGTTTTTAGCCACTGAAGACTCTTTGAAAGTCCAGAAATAATAGGTGGCTCTCAGTTATGTGCAATACTGCAGATTTTGGTATGGATAGAATCAAGTACATATAGGGCCAGTATTGACGATACCAGTATCAATACTGATACTTTTATTCTATAAAAGCAGCTTATGTAGGGGAGGGCAGTGTATCATGATTTATGACATGAATCATCAGACATTTGCAAACACATTTTAACGACCACTAAATGAAAATGCTTTTTATGCATTTTGAAAAAAAAAAATAATTTCACATATTTCAGTCAGGTACATACTGAACTTAGATAGGATAGAAACAAAGTATCAAATGTGTCACACTAGTATTGATCCAATACCAATACTAGCGTTGTTATCAATGCTTTCGATATTTGAATCGATCTACCCACCTCTAATGGCTCTGCATTCATCACTGTTGAACGTTGCCAACATTGTTTGTATCAAAGTAAATATTCAAATGTTCTTTAAATTTTTCTTTTTTCCAAACCACTTTAGTGAAATTTCAAAAAAGCAATTCTCCTTTAGTGGCAGCTAACAGCTAATAAGCTAATAGCTAATAAGCTAACACAGCCACTTTCTGGTTTGCTAACCGACCTAGTTCTCCACAGTAGCTGAGACAGACTGCTAAATTTTTAAACCATAGACAGTGTTATTCTAAAGTATTTGATTTTTTTTTCTTTTACAGTTTTAAGGTGAAGGAGTTAAAGAACATTTTAGAACTGATGAAAATGGCCAGGAGTAGTTAGGTAAGCGACACGAGCTGGTTAAACCAAAGAGAAGTCATCATAGCAAAGATGCTGGCAGGTCAAACCTTGAAGTAACCCTTACACTTTGCTGTATTGTCAACTTGCTCTTTTTCAGTAAAGGTGTACTACACCATCAACGATGTTCATGCAGAGCATGTCCAAGACATTCTACGCCAAATTTGACAGCTGTCTTATTCAACTAATAACTTTATTTAAATATAAGGCTGGTGGTTTAAGTATGTCAGCAAAGGTTTTGGCTGAAATTTAAAACTTTCACAATTGTTACGTCCCATCTGCGAGTGGCCAGGCCATAACATAAGGGAGATCCATCCTCGTTAGACTACAAGCAGCACATCACACAACTGATTGCATTTAATAATGATTTATTTACAATGAGTTGATTCCTAAGGTGATTTGACACAAAAAGAAGAACTCATTACAACTTCAGGGTGGACCTAATGCCAAAACAACAAACAAAAAGGGAGCCTATCTCGGGGATTTAACAAACTTACCTACTGAACAGAGTTAAACCAAAAGATAACAACTTACCTCCCCAACTAAGAAAAACAGGAGAAAACTATAATGAAGCAAAAAGGCAGTCCACCCCTACATACTCCAGTATAAAGCAAGTAACATCAAACAAGTAACAGTAGCTGAGCTGCGCAGAGGATCAATCCACCGGTGAGCGAAGGCTGCGTCATCAAATACATTGTCTCCATGTTGTTAGCCAATCCGCATGAACTGTCCCCTGGATCCACCAATGACGGAAAGGCGCCTGCACACTTAAATCTGCATATGATACAACATTATGACAGCAGTTGTAACACAATGGAAAGAAATTTAACATGAACCTCAAAGTGAGGTTTTGAATTCTAGCATTAGTTCACTTTGTTTTCTTATTCCTCTTCTTCTTCTGCCTTTCAGCTCAGTCTTCAACAAACTTTGTCCACACTATCCCTCCTCTTTATATTTACATTTTACAACTTGAGATTGAGACTCAGAGTCTGAATCACTGCATCAGAGCCAATTATCATGTTTTTCATGTTTTTTTTGCTTTTGTTGTATTAAAAAGTTAATGTTTTAACAACTGGACTACAAGAAATTTTTGATGGTCATTGTTTTGAATATGAATGTTAACCAAACATTATTATGTTAGTGGTGGAAGCCAAGAAAATACTGTCCAACTAAAGAAATGCACTTCAGCTGTTAAATTCAGCAGTACTCAATTCGATTAGGCAATCAGTTGCTTTATTTTTTCATGTTTTGTGCGACATGTCTTTGAGTTTTCAAAGCTAATGTTTGACTATTGTTTAATTAAAAAGGATTACAAAAGTGGACAACAAATATTGAGTTTTGCTAAACTGTAAAAAAAAGGTTAAAGGTTAGAAAAAAGATAATATGCAAGAAAAGTCAAACAATTAGATGACCCTTTAAGAGCATGCTCTTGGTGAGAGTTGGAAGGAAAAACTCCCTTTTGACAGGAAGAAACCTCCAGCAGGGGGTTCAGATAGGACCAGCCATCTGCCGCAACTGGTTCAGGGTGAGGGAAAGGTAGACAGAACCAAAGACACTATGAAAGACTAAAAGACACTGACTAAAAATAACTAAATGCCAAAATGATGTATAAACACAGAAGAAGAAGAGTTGAAGAAGAAAAACTCAGTGCATTACGGGGAGCCCACTGCTGCGAGGCCTATTGCAGCATAAATAAGGGAAGATTCAGGGTCACCAGATCCAGCCCTAACTGTATGCTTTATCAAAAAGAGAAGTTTTAAGCCTAATCTTAAAGGTAGACATAGCATCTCTCTCCCAAATCTAGAGCCAGAGCTGATTTCACAGAGGAGAGGCCTGAAAGCTGAAGGCGCTGCCTCTCATTCTAATGTTAAATACACTAGGAACCACAAGTAAACCAGCAGTTGAGAACATAGTGCTTTATTCAGGTGACTTAGAACTATCAGGTCTTTGAGATAAGATTATTCAAACCTTGTAAGTGAGGCAAGAGATAGTATGTAATAACTGAGTAATAACAAAACTGTAACTGATGCGTGATTGCTCAGTTTAGTACAGCATTACATTACTGCTTTACAGAACAATGTAATATGAGGACAATGTAATGTGTTACACCCAACACTGCACATGGCATGTGATAAACAAGCTAATAAAAAAAAACCATTCTTCCACATCAGGCGATCTTTGTTGACACTCAGTGTTACAGAACATTTGAGTTTATAATTTGTTTAATTTTCAAATTCTGATCAAGAGAGGACCAATACGAATCTTCACAGCAACACTGTGTTGATCGTTGCGTTCTCCCTTTTAAACTTAAACCACCTCAGTCTGACAAGGTTTCCATCTAGTAACTACATTCACAAACCAGATGAGATGTGTAAGCATGAGGCTCCTAACTGGTTCCATTAATTGAAAATACCAGGAAAAAGAAAATGTTGCCTTTTACAAGCTGAGAAAAGCAATGTCCTTATCAACTGTTACTGGGGGAAAAGCTACATCAGCATTCAGCTGAAGCGCCTGAGCAGTGTTTCAGAGCCATGTCTCTGCATGCGTAGGATGATGGATCTCCTGCCCCACTACAGTTGCCATGTCCACATACAAACATCACACCAGTATTTCCTGCCTCCTCTTTGCGTATGTAGGCTCAGGCTGGTATGCAGAGTGAGACATTCCTTTGTATAATGTTGGTTCGGAGGGTGAAAACCAAACTACAAAGTGACGCACGACACTCAGTGACTCACCTGCTCGGCTGGTTGATGTTATTGTTTTCTTTTAAGGCAGATATGTTCCAAAGACAGTCAAGTATGGAAGGCTGAACACGCCTCAGTTATCATCAGTCACTTAAAATATGTAAAATAAAAATACTCTCCAGCAAGATGGCTTTCAGACGGTTAAACAGTTGCTTGTATTTTTAACTGTTCAATAACTCGTCATTAAGCTTAACATCAGAAGGGTGCTTAAGCAAATGCTGTTGGTTATTTTCCCACATTGTGTGTCTGTGTGTGTGTGTGTGTGTGTGTGTGTGTGTGGTGGGGGGGTCCTCAAAAGGAAGATTATCTCATCTCGATTAAGAAAACTGGGGAACACCTGCCAAAATACTAGTTACATTAGTACATACCAAAAAGAGAGCAAAAGAGAGAGGGAGTGTGTGTGTGTGTGTGTGTGTGTGTGTTTTCTTGTCTGCCAAAGTGATAAGCAGATCAGATAAGCTGCATGTAAGCATAGTCATGGCGGTGGAAGGCGAGTCGCACGCCATGGGCTCTTCATATCTCAAACACATTCACTTTACCTGAATTTATTTTATTTATATGCATGCATATGTTGCTGCAGGATTGTGAGCATCCTTTACATAAGAACACGTATACCCCATGTTTGTGTGTGCCGGCATGGGGTGTCTAGCATGAGAAACGCAGCAGGAGTTTTGGTCTGTCGCTCGGCAAAGTGAAGGAGGGGGAGCAAGGGGGAGGCCAAGCTGTGATAACAAACTCCATTTACTTCAGAAATAACAACACAGCACTTAGAGTGAAACACGGTCTCTCTTCCTCTGAGAGCCACTGATCTGCCCGTCAAAGAACTTAGACTCATTTACTGTCATTAGCTGTTACGTCACAGGAAGGAGTCCTGGCTCTGCTTCAGAATGGATCACTTATCATCTTACTTGCACTTTGTACACAAGGACACACCTGCACATGCATGCATAGACCCAGAAAATTAAAAAAAAAAGAGAAAGTATTCTATCTTTAAGAGTATATTGAGAAGTATTTTGAACTGTTTCACTTTTTCAGCTATATCCATTAAATAACCCCAGGACACCCAGCCCAATGTCACTCCTGGGGCATCAGTTAAGGCCATTTTTGTCAGAAGCATCTGGGATCAGGATCCTTTGGCTTCAGCAAAGTCATTCTGCTGCCTAGTCTCACATCACATCCTGCCATCCTGGATTTATTCATATAAACATTGTGACTGAAAAGAGGACAGTAGATGTGAAGGGCCTCATGAGAAGTCTCCCAGCAGCTTGAGCATATAGCAACAGGATAAACCTTATCAAACTTTATCAAAGATTTATATAATAATTATAATAAAAACTGCAATTAATCTGTATTCCAGAATATGGTTCAAAAAGTTGTTGTTTTTTTCCTACCATACATTTGCTACTTTTGAAAAAGTTGATGAAAACATGATCTGCTAGGATTACACATTTTAGTCTTGGTTTCTTCAAGGGCAGTGGCAGGACAATGCCTATCTTTCTCTATTCATAAATTTCCTATGGATTTCTAGTAAAAAGTAGAGATGGACCGATCCGATATTACGTATCGGTATCGGTCCGATACTGACCTAAATTACTGGATCGGATATCGGAGAAAAATAAAAAATGTAATCCGATCCATTAAATATCACGAAAGCACCTCACAAAACTTGCAACACGCCGTAACTCACCTCAGAACGTTAGCAGTCGGAGCAGTATGCATCACGTGATAGAGCAGCTGTGGCATGCCGGACGGTGGTCTGGATAGCATTTGGAGCTTCGCTAGCAACCTGGCATTTCATCTCCGACAAAGTTATCCCCGAGAGAAGTAAAGCAAGTGTGTAAGTCCATCTCTGAATGTTTGTAAAGCATTCCCACGTTAAGCTTAACAAGCGACTGCCTCTTCTTGCTGCTACTTCAATCGTGAAACTGCTTAAATGATCAGCTGATCGGCTTTTCTGTCGCGAGTCCGTGTCTCTTGTTTGTTTTTGGTCCACTTTGCACCAGAAAGAGGAAACCAGCGGCTGAACAACAGCAGCACGTTTAAGCTTGATCAGCTATTGTTAGAATGTATTTAATATTACTTTCTACTCCAGGATCTTTTTCTACGTAGCTGACGCTGGTAACTGTGCAGGGGCGGATCTAGCAAAGTTTAGCCAGGGGGGCCGATAGGGCATGAACAGGGAAAAGGGGGCACAAAGACATACTTTTCTTTCTTATTCTCATTTAAAATGTCGAGCTTTTAATAAATAATTATCTGACACCCAAAGTTTTAATTTGATGTAAAATGAATAGAAGTCAATTACTGTATATAGTGACTATTAAGTATAATATATACCCTAGTAAGCTATAGTACTTTTTACTTTGGGAAGGTACCATCTGTGCAGTCTGCAATTTTGTTGAAGAAAGATGTTGAATCTATTTAATATTTCTTGAAAAATAATTGATTTCTGTGCATTTTTTTTCACACTGCATCAAATTAAGGTTGATTACGTCGATTAAGCATCATGAGGTGGAGCGTGAGGGGTGGTTCCTTATTTTTTATTTATTTCTTTTTGTTGTTGCTGGGAGTTGGAACCCTATTAGTTAGGTTGCTTAATATTTACGCTAAGTACTCTTTAAAATACCAGAATAGGGGGGATGGTGTAGGTCTAAGTTTATTAGATTGATCAGTATTGCTGAACTATGAAATATTTTTTTTGTATACAGGTATAACAGAATAGCTTTAGTGTAGTTGTTGTTTTAAACTTGAGTATGAACTTGCAGACTTGCAAAATGCAGCAAGATATTTTAAAAAACAGTTTTGTTGATTAAAACACACTATATCGGATTCATATCGGTATCGGCAGATATCCAAATTTATGATATCGGTATCGGTATCGGACATAAAAAAGTGGTATCGTGCCATCTCTAGTAAAAAGCAACACTTTGGGTGTGTTTATAAGTGACACGAACAATTCTCATTTGAAAAAGTCAGAATTTCATGTTGTTTTCTTAGCAGAGTACTCCGAGTGTAAGGGCCTTGAACAAAAACTTCTGTACTGTAGCAGAGGCGTATCAATTTCCCATAAGTTTCCAGCCATATTTAGATCACCCCTCAGAAGAAGAGGTATAAAGATTAGAGATGATTTAAGTTTTGTGTACTAGTGATTAAAGGCACTAGCCTAGACTAGCCACAACCTTTGCCCTAGTAAAAATTACTGTCAGGCTGCAGAAAAGCTTTGTTATGCCCTCCAGGTTTGGCATCTATAAAAAACCAAACTCACCATGAACTGTCGTTGGCAATTTAGTATTAAATTATGTGGTTTTCAAATTAGATATATTAGCCGATATATTTGTCTGTGAAGGTTCTCAGTCATCCAGGTCATCGTAGTCAAAGGAGCTTGCAAAGAAAAGCGTCTGGACTTCTTTAAGTTACTTGAAGACGTTTCACCTCTCATCCGAGAAGCTTCTTCAGTTCTAAGGTCAAATAGTGGAGAGTCCCAGATTTAAACCTAGTGGGAGTTTCCCCCCACAGAGGGACAAAAGGACCCCCTGATGATCCTCTAATCGCCTGAGCCAAGGTGTGAAACTGGGTGTGGGTCCCAATCAGCCAGAGTTTCAGGTGAGCTCATTGTGAAACCTGGCCCCACCTTAACATGTGATTTCCTGAGGTCAGATGGCCCAGGATGTGAGGAGAGCGTTAAGGCGTCTGGGGAGGGAACTCAAAACTGGATTATAGATGGCAGAGAGTTGGTGTCGTAAACCACCGCCTCTGTTCAAAGATGGTCGCTCACAGTGGACATAGATGGCTTCTTTCACTCCTCTTTCAAACCATCTGTCCTCTCTGTCCAAAATGTGAACATTGGCATCCTCGAAAGAGTGTCCTTTATCCTTAAGATGCAGATGGACTGCTGAGTCTTGTCCTGTGGAGGTGGCTCTTCTGTGTTGTGCCATGCGCTTGTGAAGTGGCTCCCCACCATTTGACCTTAGAACTGAAGAAGCTTCTCGGATGAGAGGTGAAACGTCTTCAAGTAACTAAAGAAGTCCAGACGCTTTTCTTTTCAAGCTCCTTTGACTAGCCGATACATTCAAAACTGATTTTGTGAAATAATTAACACAAATTGCTTTCACTGCTTATACCTTATATACCTGGTATGTGCGGGGCTCATTATGTTTAAGTCCTAGGGGATCATTGCTTGAATGCTTTTCTATGGACACTGCCAAGCACAAACAAACAAACAAGTAAACAAAACAAAACAAAAAAAACAACAAAGATTTGGAGTGCCTTAGCAATTTGGTTTGGTTCAACTGGCGAGTTTCATTTGTTATTTCCGATATTAGCAGCCACAAACTGAATGCACAAAGGGCAGAAATGAAAAATTGTGTTGTTATTAAGTTACAGTATACTCTAATTAAAAAACACTTTTTTTTTTTTGCTTCACTCCTGCTTTTGGTTCTCTCTTTCCCATTTTGACCAGTGACAGAATGGCACGGACATCATAAAGCAAACAAGCATACCATTACAGGTCAGCTGCAGTTTAGAGGTCAGCAGTCAGTAAGAGCAATGATGTTGTCATTGTAATTATGACTAGGGGTGCAACGATATTCGTATCGATATTGAACCGTTCGATACAGTGCTTTCGGTTCGGTACGCATATGTATCGAACAATACAACATTTGTAATTTATTTTATCAACTTTCCTTCTGATGATGCTGTCTGTGTTGAGCGCTCAGTGAATCTGCGTTCGACTACTCCGCCTAGGCTGCACTGTCGAGCGCAGATCCACTGAGTGCTCCACACAGACAGCATCATCAGAAGGAAGAGCGCAGGGCAAGCTAGCGAGACAGAAGTTAAGCTCTCCTTGCAACATGGACCTCCCCCACCCTCATTCAGATCTGGCGTTTAGAATTATTTTGGTTTTCATGTGACGTATGACCCTGAAGGTAAGCGCGTCATGGACTAAAGTAAAACAGTATGTTGGATGTGCTACGCGATGCTTAATTACATGGGTGGGAACTAGTGTGTTAGCGCAGTTAGCTCGTTAACGTGTTGGCCGTCTAGCCCCATGCACGGGGCGATCAGGGGTAGCTCGTTAACGGAGATTTGCCGTGTTGTGGCGTTAAGGTCATTTTAACGAGGTTAACCTGAAAGCACTAGTGGGAACACAACGAATATGACTGCACATTTACGCCGACATCATCCTAGTGCAAAGACAAAAACAACAAGCACGCTACTAACTTTAGCCGAGTCATTTAGACAGCCGTTAGCACATGATTCTCCTTATGGGGACCTGATATGTTTAATATGCTGCTGAGAATATAGTCCAGAAGAAGCGTATAGTATAGCTTTTATTTTGGAAAGAGCCATTTCTCTGTAATAAACTCTCTTTTCCAAAGATGAGTGATTCCTCAATCAGATACAGGGCTCGCAAAATCGCTAGCCCGACGTCCTGGGGCTAGCGATTTTTCCAGTCGGGTGCCAAAATCTATCTCTTCCCTGCCCGTCGGGCTATTGTAGGAAGGAAAAATATATGTCAGTGCTTTTGCATTCTTTCAGAAATGTAGCTGGGTAATTATGTCATTGGCATCGGTGAGCCACTGTCAATATGTGACATATTGAAATCGCGTTTGAATTTGCGCTTGTTTTTTTGCTTTCACTTTGCAATCGCGCGAACTGTGTATAGAGAGCGACAGCACTGATCTGTGAGTGATGATAATTTGTGCACCAATTCCTCTGACATTGTCTTATTAATCGTTAGCTTACTACGCAAACATGACAAGTGAAATCGCAGCAAGCTTAAACATGTGAGAGGTTGATCGCGCAGAGAATCGCTGAGCGTTATGTGAGTGCCTGTGTAAAAGCAGCAGGATATATATTTTAGTTCTGCTGAGCCAAATAAGACAGGTCAGGGTGAAGAAGTGACAGCCAAAGAAAAGCTTACCACAAAACGGAAAAGTTATGACAAATCAGACTATAAGGTAAAAGAAAGTGCAGCTTTATGGTTTCATGGACAAAAGAATTTCTGTGGCTGCAATATGACGAGCTAAATAACCAGGGCTGCACATAAGTGGTCAGCAGGTGCGCATTCGCTGTCAAAATAAAAAACACGCACAAGGGTTAGGGTTAAATTTAAAAACTGTACTTTTGAGTTAAAATATATATTTATAATTTTAATAAATGACAAATTAAAAAGGCATGAACATTTTTTTTGTATCGAAAAAATATCGAACCGTGACACCAAAGTATCGAACCGAACCGTGAATTTTGTGTGTCGTTGCACCCCTAATTATGACAGAAGATCAAATTGTTTAAACCTTTAAATCTGACTCTGGCATGTTGGGATCACTAGTTATTTTTCACCCCAGCGATGACAGCAGCTGCTCAAACCAATCAGAGAATGAACGTTAGTCAAGTGAAAAAAACTAAAATAAACATTAAAAATGATTGTTATTACTATTATTGATCCCCTGCTGAGTATGATGGATCAGCCTAAAACTACACAGGAGCTTATTAATGATCTGAAGGCAAAGGAGTCCACAGTCACCAAGAACATTGTTGGTAACACACTAGTATGATTGAAATCTTGCAGTGCCCACAAGGTGCAAGGAAATCTGTGGAGGGAGCTGGAGCTTCGACTTGACTCAAAATGAAACTACCATAAAAATGAGAGACTGTTGATTTCTTTGAAAGTGAGCAAACTTCCAAATTCAGCTGGAAGTTGAAATATTTGTTTCCTCCACTGTAAAACTGCATGTACAGAATCACCTGTCAATCCTGATAGAAAGTTTTCAGACTCGTTCGCCTTTTTTGCTGTTTCAGAATTCCCCAGCGGTTTTGAATTCCCTGAGTGCCACGTCTCTCTCTCTCACAACGCTTTAAGTCGCCTGAATGAGGTAATTCTGAGCAGTGATATTACAGGTAAACACGAGTGAGTTCTTGGAACCCATTCATCAGTCATAACTCTGTCACTCTGGCCGATATAGACTGTATGCTCTCTCTCTCCCAGCAGGGCAGCCAACGTGTTCGTGATTTTCTACACGTAATGTTGGACAAGCACCCTGGTTAAACGGGCAGTAATAAAAGAAAAGCAGAGGAGAATAAAAACGAGAAGGGCTTTGCAGATACAGCTAAATGCTAAAAAGTTTCAATTCATGTTGTTTGAGTAAGTGTATTTATGTAATACATGTAACCCAGAATCACACCTGAATTGGCAATAATCATTGTATATAAAACTGAAATGCTGATATCATGTTAATATAATATGCTACCTTTATTCAAGGCAGGTAAACTTTTCCAGGCTTGCAAGTTGACTGTGTGCTCATGTGGGACACAGATTACAGTCAATCAATTCATCATATTTCTGTGCACAAAGTCAAGCAAGCAAGTGTTGTATGCTGTACACCTGAGATAGGATGATGAATACCTATTTAGACTCCTTCAGCTGCTATGCGATCTGCAGTAGCAGCCTTTTATTTAGATGTCGCCGAAGAGCTGAACCCTCTAGCCTGTCTGGTGTATTTACACGGTCTGTCAGGTCTTGAGAGACAGAAATCTTTGGAGGCATTCCTTCACATTCCTTCCAAAGAGTGTCTGTTGGGAGTGGAGGTTAATAACATAGGTGACTATGGCTGTGGTATGTGTCTATCCATATGCAAGCAGGTTGATAATAATATTGCTCAATCAGCTGTGCAAATGCTCACAGATATATTGGGGTGGGATGAACACACACCTCAGTGTACACTCCTATCATCAGTGTCAACTTTCATAATGATTTTCATTCCATACAAATGCCTCATGCCTTTTCTAGTTTGAGAATTTCTTTGTGTTTCACAGCCTTCAGTGAAGACTTGTAGCAAAGTTTCTGAAAATTAACTTCTATGTTATTTTGGTTATAGCAATAAACTATAAATGGTTGCTTTGAAGACACTGCGACCACTTGGGGTCATTTGTCCTCTTTGAAACAGAAATAAGGCGGGTTGGTCAGACCGATTACTGATTACTATTACATGTAATCTGTGAAAATATGGTGATATGATGAATAATAGGGCCCCATGTTATCTTGAAGACCTCATAGTACCATAGTATCACCTCAATAGAGCACCTTGCTCTCAGACTGCTGGTATACTTGTAGTTCCTAGGATATTTATAACTAGAATGGGAGGCAGAGCCTGCAGCATTCAGGCCCCCTTTCCGTGGAATTAACTCCCTCTCTGGATTCAGGACACAGACACCTTCTCTAATTCTAAGAACAGGCTTAAATTTTCCTTTTTTGATAAGGCATATAGTTAGGGCTGGATCAGGTTGTAAAATGTTTGTATTGTGATTGTAAATCCAACAAGAGACAGTGGTTGAAAATTAGTGATAGCTACAGGTGCATTACATCAGCTTCAAGTTCTATACTTGGACTATGTTAAACTGTACGGTCCCATTTAAATAAATAAAGAATAAAGGTGATCCTGAATCCTCCCTTAGTTATGCTGCTGCTATGCTTAGTCATGCTGCTGGGGGATTCCCATGATGCACACGATGAGTGTTTCTTCTTCACTCACCTTTTTCACTCACTATGTGTTTATAGATCTCTTTGCATTTAGTCAATAGTTATTATTAATCACTGGCTCTCTTCCACAGCGTGTTCCCTCACCCTGAGCCTGTTACGTTAGATGGCCGCTCCAACCTAAACCTGATTTTGCTGGAAGTTTGTTCCAGTTATAAGGGATTTTTTTTCTTTCCACTGTCACCAAGTAAGTGCTCGTAGGGGGCTGTCTAATTGTTGGAGTTTTCTTTGTATTATTTTAGTGTCTCTTCCTTACTGTATAATGCTCCTTGAGGCAACTATTGATTTGAATTGACAATAGCAAATCTTTTCCTGTCTACAAACTGTACACAGGAATTCACATTAAACAGAAATGTACTACTTACATTCCGAGTTCAGCCAAAACCTACAGATTTAAAACGGAAATTCTTCAAAATGACACTCAGCACTCAGCAATATTCGTATCATGTAGGATTATAAACAGATTTAACCGGCTGGCAACCAGTTGAGTCAAATGCCCTAATGCAAAAAGACAAATCACTGACAAGTTGTGCCACAACTGACTGGAGAATGTCTGAGACTTATTACGGTCAGTTGGAGCGCAATTCTTTTCCTCCTACCAGCTCCACAATTTAGCATCAGCTTCAGCAAAGGCCTGATCTTCACTGTGACAGCTATTTGCATGGCAGACTTAGAAACTGTGACTGATTTACCAGGCTGTGTAAAGTTAAGAGATCAGGTGGGTTAGGAGGAGCAAGCAATCCTATATAAAGCACCTTGAGGTGACTTGTGATTCATCACTATATAAATAAAGTTGAATTGAATTAAATTGAACTGAAGCAAATGGATTAATCTTTGCAAGTGTCCCGTTAACTCTGGTGCAAGATCCAACATTTTATAAAACACACTGACATAACGTCTGATCTGTTTGTTTCTTCCATGAACTCATGCTTGAACAATGTCATTTAGATCTATGCTTCCTGACAAGCGTTTTTTAAAAGGCTAGTTACAGATGTCTAATGCTTCCAAGAGCATAAAACAACGTAAAGTATAATAGAACACTTGAGTTTCATTGGCTTTTAATCATTTCTGTTGTTTTTTGGAAATGGAAGACCCAAAGCCAAGCTTGTAGCTCTGATCCGCATCCATTAACATCTCCAACACACAGTGGTACAGTACTTTCTGTTGACATTTGTCCATTCTCTGACATGAATGTAATTCCTGTTTTTGTGACCGTCCTCAGTGTCGCTGAGAATGCGCTGACATCCATGAGGTCATCTGTTGACATTGCTTAGCCTCACAGTCATGTCAGATGCTGCCTGGAGTGTCATTGTCTTTAAGGAACCACAGTGACCCGAATGAACCTTGACTGCTTACTGGATGAATGGCACCAGCAGTAGGCAGCAATCAAGCACACAAATCAGCTAAACAAGCCCACAGATAAATGCCTTTAAAAGTACCTTTGTAGACACACAAACACACACACTCAAGCTGGAGCATGACAGGTCTGCATCGCCAGGTTGTTTGGCAATAACCTATCACTATTTGCAGACCTGTAAACAATATTTTGAACTCAGGACATGAATGGAGAAGCTGTTTTCTTTTAAAGCTTCACATTTTCAATGCATGTTTAACTAACAGCAAAATATGCTGAGAAACACACACACATAGAAGGGAAAAAAGGAACAGCCAGATACACACACACAGTTTGTATGCAAAGACTAGAACAGTGCTGAAATGACTCTACCCTACACAGATTACCTCTCATCTCTGTCAATGGAAGGTTTTCCCCTCTGATATCGGGGACCTTCTTTTGGGCTTTTAAGTAAACTAATCTTTGGGCAAATACCACAGGCTGTTTCTGATGTTGGCACATAATAGGAAGTCTTAATATATCTGAATGAGAGCAAACAGACTGAACAAGAGGCTCACTGGAAGTTTGGGATCAAAGCTTTGGGGCACAAAGGCAGAGATTTAGCATGTTAAAGTGATCGTCACTCTTTCACAGCCAAGTATTGTCTCTGTGTTTCTCTCCTCAAGTTCTCTGAATTCCTGCTCTGTGTAAAACGCTTATTGTTATCCGTGGGTTTTACCACCGCAAACCGTGTTCCTAAACATCTCTACTCTGCCTTTCAGGCTCCCCTCTATTGAAGTAAAGATTAAAAAACGAGAGAGCCGGGGAACATCAAACAGGCTAACGTTGTCAGTTCACATTTTGCTGTTCAGTTATTGTCAGCAGACTTGACCGAGTGTGCAGTGAATCCAAGCAGCTTGCAAAACACCTCTTTTCTGTGGTTGCGTTTTAAGTGGTTGTGGCCCCAGTTGCCATGTATACTGGGTGTGCTCCAGGTGTATTTGTACAAGATGCAGAGTTTCTGTGTGCACAGGCAGGTTCTCTCCTCATCTCAGCTTCATTTTTAGTCATAAAACTGTCTGATGATTTTTGGCGCTGGCGAGCCCTCAGCTTGTCGGCAGCAATCCCGATGCAAAGTGGAGGCCTTGCGCAACACCGGGGTTGAAATTATTT
This sequence comes from Mchenga conophoros, assembly GCF_057382185.1. Taxonomy (NCBI): domain Eukaryota; kingdom Metazoa; phylum Chordata; class Actinopteri; order Cichliformes; family Cichlidae; genus Mchenga; species Mchenga conophoros. Next base: position 13,282,975 of record NC_140542.1, read on the forward strand.
TGTTTCCAAGGCACCAGCCTTGCAGTTATCACAGCCCACATTTAACAAACAGGTTTCATTGTTGCGAGAGGGCCAATCTGTACGAGCCCTGTGGTTAATTTGATTTAGTTCGATCCATTCGAGGCTATTACACATCGCTTCCATCTGATCATATCTGATAACCGCCTGCGCTGCAGATTGTCCGTTCATTTATCTTTAGAAATCTCTCCCTCTACCTCCCTGTCACAGCATGTGGGAGGAATAAACCACTGTGATGTTTGTACAGCACACCTGTGCAAAGCAGGTCACACATTACCAGCTTATCTGAGTCACCGACCTGACTGACTGGTCACATTTATACATGATCCAAGTTTTTTTGAACTCATGGATCCAATTAGATAGCCAAAGGATTTCTTTAAAAAAGCACATATACAGTCATTTTTGAGTTCTTTTAACTCACATCATAGCTTTCTCTCCTGGTATCTCCGGTGCTTTCCAAACAACAACAAAAACAAAACAAAAAACTGAGCTGATTTGAGCATATTAGCCAGTCACACCCTGAAGCAACACAGTGAAAAGGATTTGTGCATCTCTGAAAAACAGGGAATCATGTCATCCAGCACAATGTACTCATAAAAAACAACACTTTGTCCCCTTTCACAGTGGAACCTCTGAATTATTTCTGAGCCTTTTTTCCTTCCAGGCTGGACCCTTGTGTTTTCTCTTTCTTCTAATTTGTATTTCTTCTTCGACATCATCCCTCTCCCTTTACTTTTCAGCAGGTTTCTCCAGCTCAGGAGCTGCTTTGTGGCAGATGGTTGTCCTCCCAGAGTCTTGTGACTCTGATCTCAGGATGGATTTAAACAAAGTTACGTGTACTTTTTTATTATTATTGAGACATAAACTGATCGCTTGTTTATAATTCTGACTGATTTCTTTCCTTCTTTTTTTTAACCATAAAAGTAATTATATAATAATAACAATTTCAATACAGGTGATGAATTAAATATATCCAGCTTGCTAAAAAAACTATTCCTGCAAAAAAAGAAAACATATAAAGACCTGAAATAAAAACAAAGATTTTGCATATGAATTGTTCTTTCCCACCTCTTTCTTTATGAAACATCCGTTATTTCTATTTTAGCAGTTCTTTTAAACAGGGCCCGGGATTTTATTAAAAGACTGGCTTTTGTTTTCTTTTGATGGGATTAACTTTTGTGTTACCTTTACTCCACATCTCCAACTGAGCTTTTAAACTCTTTTGTGTCCCCACCTGCATCTCAGAGTTTTCACCAGAGCTTGGCAGAGCTGATAGTGCTTCCTGGCACACAAGAACGTGTTATTTTTCTAAGGTCATGTTAAAGGATGCAGGGTAAAGTATGATGAAGCTGTGGCTGTTGCAGCATGCCAGGGAAGGTCATGAACCATGACTGAAATATTTTAGTCTGTTTCACCTGTCTGTTATTATGTGCGTATCACCCTGTGTTATTCCTGCTTGTCAAACAACAGACATCCATCCAGAGCAACAGAAACTAAAAGCCCTTTTGAACTTTTTCAAGAACCTGGGTTAAATTTGTGTCTTTCTGCTGCAGAGTGTTAAAGCAAACAACAAAAGGAAAGCCCCAAGCAAAGCCATCAGGAATAATTATCCCAAATTATCCCATAACAGCTTCTGACAATGGCTCAAGTACTATATACACTAGATATAAAAGATTGACCTGGCCTGACTTGATATCCCCCATTAGTTTCTGGACTCCACATTTTTAAGCTTTTGATGCTTTCGCTGTCAATTTTGTTTTTTCGGAGCCAAATCAGACGTTATTTAGGTAAGAGGGTGGAATGCTAAGTCATCAGCTAATGCTAACTAGCTTGGTTAGCAAGCTAGATTCTTAAGCCATTACAAGTTAGAGGCACAGACACAAGATATCTGCTAGTTAGTGTTAAAAAATACCAGAATGTTACTGACCAAAGCTGAAACAACAACCCAATTTCATGGGCTGTTTTGTATATTTTGCATATAATTACATTAAAAATTGTCCAAAAGGCATTAGCACCGCAAATGCAGTAGAAAAGTCAAGTTCAGTGACCAGAATAAATGGTGACAGGGTCTAGCAGACTAAATCTGCCACCACAGCTTTGTTATAAAAACAGAAATCATCTAGTCAAGTCAAGTCAGCTTTATTTAAATAGCACATTTAAAAGTGCCGGCCAAAGTGCTGAACAGTGGAACAATGTAACCAAATAAAAGAAAGAATTAAGATAAATGAGGCAAAACGATTACACAACATCCAGACATCTGTTTTTTGTAAATAATAATAATAATAGATTGTTCGTTCCTGTAAACGTGTGGTTTTTTTTTATGCGATTGTAGCATGTCGCTTTACAAGGATTGACTCAATTTTTGAGTCCGGCTCAAGCGGCAACTCCAAGAATTGCAGTTTGTAGCCGTTTCCGTGTTGGCTTCAGTCCCAAAGGTGGCTTCATGGTCTGAAGGAAGTGAGAGATATGCAGTAGCTTTAATGGGTCTGTTTGGCATATAACAAGAGGTTTCGTGGAGACAGTTTTGTATTCAAGCCACACCCAAATTGTACTGAAGTAAATTAAATTTGGTTGCTCTTTCACTGACATCTTTCGAGCTAAGAAAGAAAAAGTACAGGCCATAGCATTGTTTGAGACATGCTGCATGATTTAGCAAGATTTTGTCTTCGTTTTATAGTTTTCAGAAATTTTATTTGCCAGTTTAAGTGTAGAGTTAATGGAAACAGTCCCTTGGGACAGGCAGAACAAGTGGTCAAACAGGTTCAAAACAAGTTCCAAGTTTACTTTACAGTTCTTATTAAATCAGTTATTTGGAAAAGAAAACAAAACCAAATGTACACAAGAACCACTACACAAACTTGTGACTCCTTTGTAAACAACCATTACATGCTGTGGAGCTACTTTCACTTCCGTGTCATAGGTGTGAGCACAGTCAGTTTTACCCTGTAGTGACAGTGTTAGCTAAATGAATCTACATTTTGAACTGCATTTTCGGTTTTACTGCCTTTATGCTTTTGTTTCTTCTTCTAATGAACTCATCTGATTATGCGTACAAGAAGAAACCAGTATGATGAAATAGGATCCAAGCTGTGAAAAAGAGAAGTCATAAAGTCACTTTTGGAAAGTCATTAATAGAACCAACACACTAGTCAAAACAATTAAAAGGCCTCCATATATGGAAAGTGAAGGAAACTTCCTGTGTTGCGAAACCAAGGAGTTTGTTTGTATCTGTTTTTTTTAATTTCAGGTAAATAACTGATGATTCATTTTCCTGAGCATTCATTTCCTTGCCTACCTGTGGCTTCAGGTTGCCACCTCTAATCGGCATGTTGCCCTCTGTTTGCACCTGAACTGCCAGGTTACATCAGACAGACAAACACACGCATTCACATTGGCAAGAGTGCGCCTCAGCTGGCATCCAGAGATGGGTTACGGCTTGCCTGTGTTTTATAGTTGCATTTATTTACCACGGAATACTCCAAGTTTCACCCTGATGTGCAGTGAGCACTCTCCCAGGGGTTCACAAAGGGTTTAGCCAACCTGCGACTACAAATGTATAAGCATGCATGCGTCTGTGTGTGTGTTTACTAGCCCTGGCGTTTCTGAGTGTGTGTTTGCACGTATAAACAGGTGAGCCACAGAGTGATTATGCTGTCAACTGCTGCTGAGTCATTCACATCTACACCAAGTTAATTAGAGATGGCAGAACATACCTGGGTTTTCACACACACATAAATGGACACGTACATACACGTATGCAACCGCGTAAAGCACAAAAAAATTACAGTAAGGGAACAAGACAATAGATAAAAATAAACTTGCGTGCCATCGGTTGGTGTACACTGAACACGTTGACAATGTTTGACATTGTCAGCCAAGGTACACGTGTATGCACACCTGTATGCATTACATGTTTGGGTGTTACTTTTTCCAAGGAAAGCCCTATGATTTCTCAGTCAAACATGCTTCTGAGTAATGCATCAGGTTTCTGAGAAATAAAATAGTTTATTGTGCCACTATGTGAAGCTATATATGAAATAAAAACCAATTTTTACATGCGTAATTGGCTCTTAGAGTTTAACTTCAAACTTAGAAAGTCTTGAAGTTTTCTTAAGTTCTAAGAACACATGCTTTGAGACTGGTTGGCGACTGTTCCACAGGTCATGAAGGAAAATGCGTATTTCCAAACTGGTTGTAAGTAGTTGCTGGAGGTTGATAGACGTCATTGTGAAATTCACGCGAGCCATGAGAGCTGTCAGTGTCCACTGGCAAACTTTGTTCACTATGAAAACGCGTATATTCTGCAAATGTTGGTAAATGTTTCTTGAGGTTGCTGGCAGTTGCTAGCATGAATTCGACCACATACAGTGCTGCACCAAAAACCTTCTTGCGATTGCTATAGATGTACTAGGTTGCCACAGTTTCCAGTAGTTTAAATAGAAGACATCAACTTTTCTGCAAACATAATATCACCAGACAGAAATAGTTAAAAGTGCCATGAAAACTGGAAACGGACACCATTCACCTTCAAAATAATAAAATAAATAAATGTAGTGCTATCAGCGTTAATCTTATTAAAGTGACGTTAATGCCAATTAACGCAGCAAATCTCCATTAGCGCGTTAGCGCCGTGCAGCCCCATGCATGAGGTGATCCATGCTAACTCACTAACAGAGATTTGCCGTTTTAATGTGGTTATGGCGTTAACGTCATTTTAACAAGATTAACGCTGAAGGCACTAAATAAATGATCATTTGAATAAATACATGCATAAATGCAGAGTCTTTGCAGACAAGTCTCCGTCTCCTATAAAAAAAATACTGCATCAATTTTCTACTGACCAAAGAATTAACAAGGTTGTTTCTGGTGCAGCACTTTCTTCGTACCTGATTTTACCTAGCAACAAATAGCAATCACTTACCTAACACTTGAGGACTACATATTTTTCCCTACTATTTGGCAACTGCCAGGGTGTTGCTGCTGCCCGTTTGACTTGGGCTTTAGTAAGGGAAATGTTTAAAAAGACAGGACCCAAAATATATTTAGCACATTTTAATGCAAAACATGAGGCTTTGCAAAAGTCGGTGTTCTAGGACACATGAAAGTCTCCCAGTTATTTTTAACTTTCTGGAGCCCTCAAGCAAACTTGTCTGGCTGAATATAGCTGACATGAATAGTCAAAATAATAATAATAAAAACCCTTCCCTGTAGTTTTTAAAACACGTTTGTCTGTCTGGCAGAAGTGAGGCATTTGGGATATTTTTGGAGGTGGATCAATCTCTATCTGGTGCTGTAGTGAATGTGAAGCAGCATGACACTGTGTGGGACTGAGTAAAAAACAAACAACAGTGTGTGTGCTCATGGTGTGGCTTACTGATGTGAGTTTAATAGTTTTTTGAACACACGCTCCGTTGCCCAGAGGAAAAAGAAATGTTTGCTCTAGATACACGTAGTACGTTATTAACAGCACCAATTCTTTCTTTATTTTTTATATTTTTATAGAACTTATAAAAGACAACAGAAGTACCTGATGCCCCCAGCCTTATTCTTGAATGTTACTTTTCAGTAGGACTTTATAATACAAGCCTGTTACTTATGGTGTCATTTCCCAAACTCTTTCAAAATTTAGGATGCAATTTTCAGTAACTAAAAATGTGTACAGTAAAACAGTCTTTTTTGTCTTTGTTCCAGTAATGGTAATTAGATGACAAGGTTTCCAGTTTCCAGAGAGGAAGACCTAAACAACATATTGTATTGTTATCATTGCAAAATAATCTCCTTTGAGCACCCACAACACCCTGTGGTCATTTTGTCACAGACACCAAGTCACACCTATGAGAATTATGCCAGGACAACAGCCATTCATGTCTGAGTTTCATCTGGCCTTTATAAATATACGGTGACTCTTTTCTCAAAGGTGATCATTAAATTTGAGCTGGTTGCCAAAAATAGACACACGCAGGCAAGCCTCGCTTCCTAAAAATGGGACATAGCATATAGCCGAGGTTATATTTTAACCGATGTCAGTTTTGTTTTTCCACAGTTTTCGTCAATGACCTTTTTTCTGATAAAAGCAAGAGGATAACTAAATAAAAAACTGATGAACCAGGACAAAACCTATGATATACTGACACTTTTGAAAACAAATAAAAATATTCTGGAAAGATGAGATCCAATCAGAACTAATTTGGTTGTGTAGAGAGCCGGAAGGTGTTTGGAAGTTATCCAATCAGAAGTAATCTCCTTGAGCAGAAAGGTTAGGCAACTCGCTCCCACATTTGATATCAAGTTAAAATAAGATGCTTTGCAAACCATATGCAGCAACTCTCACTGGTAAAATCTTTTACACTTTATATTTTAGTCAAGTGTGTAGACTTAGATTTAGTCTATGATAATCTTAAAATGCTTAGACTGAAACTGAAGTGAAACTAAATTTTCTGTCAAACTTCACACTGATTTTAATCATTTCTTATAGCACATATGATTTTCTACATTTAAACAAAAAAATTGATAATTGCATCCTAATGCCTTCTCACATGTGCTATTACAGCAATTTTCATATAGCTCAATGCTCTGTTATTGATAACGAGTGAAGAGATTGTAATGTTATTTGAAACATGAAACCTTCCTGGACTTTCCTGGTTGCCTACAACAGCATATGGACTGATTTGTATGTGAAGTCTTTCCATGAAAACAAAAGGATATGACATTTATGTTTCCTCATCTCAGTGCCTCTTGTTCGCTGCTAACGGCGAGCAGTTAGCCCAAGTATGTGTGAAAAGGAGGTGAACTGCCATTTACGCCTATATAGCAGTTTTCTAATCTTACTGTAGATTACAAATCATATTAAATCATACATTGTTGCAGCACTTTATTCACCTCACATCCATGGCCAATTTAGAATCAAAAATTAAGCTAACATAAATGGTGGAGCAATGCCACAGTGACCAGAGAAAACGCCACACAGAAGTAGGGTTCAAATCAGGAACCTTCTTGCTGTGAGGCAACAGTGCTAACCACTCTACCTCTCCACTACCCATCAAAACATTGGCTTATTGTTTTCAAATTACTCTATCAGTAACATTACAAACTGTTGCCGCATTGATGTAGTGTAGCTATAGTGCAGCTAGGTTGCTAACTGTAGCTGTCACCAGCTAGTGTGATTAATAATTTTTAAATCTATTATGTCAGACTGTATTTATGATCAACATTAACAGTAACAGCCAAGGACAAAACAGTAGCAGTTATCCCTAGCTTTACCTTGGCTGCACAGAACGAATGAAGTGGGGTGGAGGAGGAGGCAGATTGCACAAATGAGTCTGAGAGGCAAAATGACAGAAGAGCAGTAAGATTTAACTTTTTCTCCCTTGGACGCCTTCTTTGGACACTAATCCTTGTTTCTCTTTAATAAACTGAGTGGTTTCTATCACATTTGGGGCCTTTCAGAACAAATTGTATCAGATGAGGGTTGATCTCTCCCTATACAGCTTACTGGGACTTCCCTTGGAAAGACCTGGAATATGTTCTAATGATCATAAAACCACATAGATATATATTGAGATGTCAAAACTCGTCACTAGTGGAAACAGGAAAGGTTGTCAAATGTAATTTTTATGGACAGAATTAAAACACATACTACCAAACATCCAGGAATGCAAGCAGATGAGCGACTACATATCTTCCTAACATGCATGTTTCATCACTTGAAAATGTTAAGCATGAACGCAATCAAAAGTATGCAGACTGCAAGTCACCTAATGGTGTCATTAATGACGTTTTTACTCTGTGCTGCATGCATATTGGAAAGCATGTGTCAGAGACTTGAAATTTGCTTGTGTTGTGTATTCAGAGTGAATATAAAGTGCTTTTGGTCAAAGAAACATATATTGTCCACAGGAGAAGCCTTATTACATAGTTTAAGCTGCAGTTCTGTAACAGCATGTAAAGAGATAACAATAAAAATATGGACTCTGTAGATTTGCAGAAGTGTCAGTGCCTTGTTTTTATCACTTCCAGATTGAAAAACTAAAAAGAATAAAATGCTCAAAATTAAAAGTATTAGTCTTAAAATATTAAAAGGTCCATATAACATAGTTGAGGTCTGTTCAGCCATCTTTGTGTGTGTGTGTGTGTGTGTGTGTGTGTGTGTGTGTGTGTGTGTGTGTGTGTGTGTGTGTTATGCTGCATGGTATGATACATTGGAGAAACCCTTTTAGAGAGTTCTGAAGGTTTTCTGAGCTGATGACTGACTGGCATAATAACCCAGAGGAAATTTATAATGCCTGGATTTTCAATTGTAAACTAAAGAAAGGTGAACCTCTGTTTCACATTTCACTCGTTCAATTACAAGATGCATTTTTCATAACTCCTTGTCTTAGGTTTTCCCTGGGTGTGGATGGAAATACAGAGAACAGTCCACCCAAAATGTAAACAGCAGTTTCTCATTTCTTTGCCTTAATTTCAATGTAAACCAAACCAATCGCTCCCCCTGCTCGCGCTCAAACCACCAAACTTGATGGTTTCTTGGTGTTCCTTGCCCCAGGCCACCCATTTGGCATGTTGTACCACACTGTGTGGCTCTGTCTGTAGGTCCCGGAAGAAAAGCAGAGACACACAAAAAGCAACGAACTGTGTTTGCTTCTTCACATGTCAGGTTCCCTTGTGAAAAGCAGACTCTATTGATCTGGTTATAATTTTTGCATCCAACTCTGACAAAACAAGAGGTCTGGAGTGATATTCAGTTTCAATGCCTCTTTGTAGTGTTTGTAACGGAAAATTAATGCATCACTGAATTCAGCTCTTTTGCAACAAAGGAACAATTTCTTATGTTGAGCTCTCACTCGGTAGTTGTTGTAGGTGAATGAACAAACTGACAAAACTAATGGTTGTTTTCTACAGTAAACTGAGGGTCAAGAGTGTATTTACCGTAACTATGATATTCTAATTAATGGAATATGGATCGTCTCTAAATAATGCAGATAAGATAATACTGTGAATAATTATGTAATCAGTCTATTGCATGTTTTTGTACAATTATAGTTACAAGGTCTCTTGCGAATTCACTCACACATTATATGGACAAAAGTACAGGTCGACCTGAACAGGAGCTGTTCAGTTATGAAAACCCATGAAGCTCCCGGGACAGAGTTTTTGTGCTGATGTTAATGCCATAAGAGGTTTGGAATACTGGAGATACTGAATGAGCAGAGTGTTGACACAATGTCTCTCAGCACTCTGCAACCCCACTGTGTAAACTTACATGCTCTGCCACTTGTTTTCCAAATGCTTCCACTTTGCATTAACCCCACTCACAGCTGATTGTGGAATATGTAGGTGGGAAGAACTTTCACAAGGCGACTTGTTCTATTATAGCACTAAGATCAATTTAATTTGTTCTTTAGAATGAGCCATTCTTCCACAAATGTTTATAAAGCCAGGGTGCATGAGAGGGTGCTTGATTTTGTACACCTGTGGCAATGGGACAGAAAACACATGAAATAAAAAATTAAGAGGTATGTTTTTAATTTAATGGATTTGAATTTAATTAGCGCAAAAAAAAATAATTCTGTAAATATATTGATAGTAGCTTTATCGTGATTTTTTTAAATGTATTTTTTGCTTTAGTGAAAATCTGATACTGTGACGTGCTCTGTACAGTGTGACCCCAGTTTGACTCCCATTACAATTAGCAATCAATCAATGTATTTTTATAATAATGTAACTATATCACACCACTTTAAAATTGCATCTCTCACCAATATAGCTTAATACGTGGCTACAATATATTATGTTAGCAAAAAAAAAAAAAAGGTAAATAATTCAGTTTATATCACTGCTAATCGCTTGGAATCAGAAATATTTCTCCATCAGCGCCTGCAAACCTTCCTCTTTACAAAGCTTACTGACATTTAGTTTCATTCACTTATTCATTAAAGTGAAAATCATGTGATGATTTTACTGTGACAATGTGAAAGTTGTAAAAGTAGTGACTTGTAATGAACCAACGACCCTCCGCTGCAGGGTTTATTGTGGGCTTCCACGCTTCCCTGATATACAAATCAACTGTACTTCACCTGCTTAGCCTAAAAGGCTGACAGGCACAGTTAGAAGCGAGCTTGTGACCACAGTGAAGCATTTACAGTGCCTGACAATAGGACAGAAAGCCACTTTCAATGAGTCACTTAGAATATATTTTTAAAAAGTTGTTTTGGATTAGTTTACAAGTTTGCCGCATCAACATAAAACGCGATATGTTATAGTGTTTGGTCCTCAACTTTTTTTTCCCACTCAAGCAGCCAAATTTTAATGATGCAGTAAAGAACGCTTGAACTTTTGAAATAAATTTAGGGTTTGATTTATTTACAGCCGGTGTAATCCAGTCTAGCAGAGCAAGAAAGATTGATTGAATTTATTGTACTCCTACTTATCAGCTGTGCTTTGATTTCTCTACAAAGCTCCAAACAACAGGCATCAGATTTCTCTTGACATGACATAAGGCCAAGATGTGGACTATTACATAAACATTCATAAATTATGGTTCTAATGAAGGGTCTGAAATCTACAGAATAATCCAGAGCATTTTGGGAAAGTGCTACACTGATTAATTTTCTCGTGTTTAAAGCTGCAGTGTTTATTACCACTTTTGTGTCCTCTGCAGTGGACATGAAACAGATGATAATTAACAAGCTTTATTATGCCTTAACTGCTACTACAATTTGTATTTGCCCACATATATAGATAATAGGATCAATACAAGATGAGAAATCATGCTCTTGTAAAAAATGTAGAATAAACATGGATGTCTGCACTGACATTCAGGCATATTTGATCAACTAAACTCAAATACAAACTGCCACCGGATTAGACAGCTATTAAACAATCAACTTGCGATAGCATGAACCTTTTTATCAGCTTGTTGAGTAACCTGTTCCCCTACTGTGCGTGTTGCCACTGTGCTGGCCCGGGCCTGCAGGTCATCTGTTTCTTAGTCAACACTGATAGCGCACTGACAAGGCCAAAACCTGCCCCTGGGCTTGTTAATAAATTTGTAATGGGAGTCAAACTGCAGAGGATTGACAGCATAAATCCTGGCCTTCTGATAAGACTGTAGTGAAACTGGTGCTGATTTCGGGTTTATGGAGAATAATATAGTAATAATGAGTGTCAAATTTCAACACACATATTCAGTGACTTATTTATAATTTGTGCCATTATTTCCTTTACTAAAATTGTGTTAAAAAGTGGATGTGAACTATAGCATTAAACAAGTAAAATATTTAAATGTGTCATAATTTAATTTTCATTTGCATAAAAGAGAGAGAGAACCTGAGAACACGATTTACAGTAAAACCTGTACGGACACAATAGTCAAAATATATGTCAACATTATCGATTACAGTTGATTAATGGTTTTAATGCCTATGTGTAAATGAATTAACTTGAGGGCACACATGACAAAGTTCACAACTTTATCAAAATATGTGATATTACAATACAGCAGTGTTCAACTTGTGTTGCCAAAAGTGCCAAAGCACACACAAAAAAAGGCCAGGTCATGTGTCGTGGTTGAAAATGTTGCATATTTTGTAACACAACTTGGCAATAATGGAAGTTTGGGTGTGATGGTGATTTCACTGTCCCCTTGAATTTGATCCTTATCAGAACAATGGAAACATGTTCATAGAATCATACTTGGTTTTACAGTTTGTTTGTTTTTCATTTTCAGTTTTTATTATGCAACACTTAGTTTTGTACAGCGAGCAAAAATGTTAAGCACAGGTTTTCGGTGGGCAAACATTCATGCAAAAACCACAAAGTGGTTTATGTGATGATAACAGGTGGACTGACATATTTACTCATTTTGCAACATTAATAGGTTGGCTAATGATTAAGTTCAAGTCGCTTCAACAAGCTTGATTAAATCAGGGTGTGTTTGAAGTCTAATACAAATTGTATGAGGTGCAGTTCTCTTCAGTTACGTTCCCTTATGTAAAGTACTGGTGTGAACTGTATATCATTCTTCAACTGAATCACCGTGATTTATTTAGAACTGAAAAGCAACATTTAATCCTGTCTATAAAGGACATAATTGCAGTTGAATCATTTGTTTTCAGATTATGATAAAATCCCACATTAAGCCTTAAGAACGTTTCATCTGACAATGGTTTCCTCTAACGGTTGCAAAAGTGGCGTACTTGTGCGTGTATGTCAGCTTAGCAGGCTAATTAAATTATCATGCAAGGCCACAAATATGTAAACAAAACAACCTGAGCAACAGAGCAACGTGGCAATACACAGTCACATCCAGACATTAGCAACAAGACAAACAGTGGAATTATTATTCAAGCAAACTCCTCTCGCTGGAACCTGCTCTTACCTCACTACCTGCTTGAAATGTGCAACCACCTCGACTGTTCCAGGTTTCCTTCTGAGCCTGCAGCTGTTGGCTCGGAAAGTATATTTAGGCCTGAAGTAATCCTTTCTGATGGAGTTTGCAGCCACTGACTGTTTTCATCTCTTTTTGCAGGAACATTCAACCATGTAGGCTCCTAAGAGTTCCAACAACTGAATCACTGTCTATCATGTTGAATTGCCTTTTTCAAGTATCCCCAAGTGTTATTTACTTTTATTTGTAAAATGGTAAGGGTTAAAATACCAGGGCTGTTTGCATTTTATGGAGTGTGTGGATTTTTAGCCCTCTTTCTAAGCTGTTATCATACTAAAAGCCATGAGTCAAATAGGTCTTCAGTCAGATATTTGACTAACACATGTTTTTCAAACATTTGTCTCTTCTTGCTGTTGTCTTGGAGGTGGATTAATGAAGCTGGGATACTCCCAGGTTTCACAATGCCTGGCTAGATAATGGATATGAGTGCCTATTAGCAGAAGAAGAAAACACATTGTTAACATCCAGCTGCGGCCAATTTTTATGAGTCATCAAACTCTTTGGAAGACTCAGGAGCTCAACACAAACACAGGCAGTTGATTAATTGTTCGAGTAGTTGCACATACTCATAATGTACACTCCATATGTTGGCCTGAATCTGCCTGTGACAAGCTGACAGACTGACTGCACTTAGACGTTTTGGGCTACTGTAAGGTTGGTGGTTGGAGAAGAGTGGAATACATTTTTCACAAGGAAAGTGAACTGTGTTAGGCTCCTCTGGAATTGCATATGAATGTATGAAGATGGTAGAAAATGATTAGCTGCTTAAATGCAGTATTTTAAAGACACGTTTTTATGTTCTGGCTTTTAGGACATGTTGACCTAAACATTTTGGTTTTAACAGCCTTAGCTGAGTTGTTTTAGTTGTTTTTATTGACTTTTTTTTTCCTTCTATATTTTTCTGCATCATTGTTGTGCATTTTATTTATGTTAGTGGGATTTTACATTGTTAATCACTTTGTGCAGCATGGACTGTTGGAAATGTGCTATCTAAATAAACTTGACCTTGACCAAACTTGACCTTAATGCACAATAATCTCATTTTTCATTGCTAATTGCACCTTTTTTATTTAATCTTCATGACAGATGCCAAGGAGTGACACATTAAAAGAACAGTCTTGATAAATTAGTAATGTACTGCATGGTACAGTTAATTAGCTACTATTTTATCATTGTCTGTGGGATAAAGGCAGGTTGACTGCGATTAAGACTGTGTCAACCAAATATCCACGCTGCTTTGAAGAAAGGCTCATTGCTGCAGAATTATTTAAGACTGCTCAGCTGGCTCATGCATTTGCATCCAAAGGAGGACACATTGAGCACTTGTGAACACTGTAAGTTTTATATTTAGGACTTTATATATGTATTTTAACATTTACTGCAAGCTTTTATGTAAAAAAAAATACAAACATAGCCTTTTTGAAATCAGATGATTCTCTTTGATGAACCCTGTACTTATACTGTAAAGCATGGCTGCATGCAGAACTCTGCAATGTGTACTCATGACGGTGAAAATGATGGACGGTACAGTGTTTGCTATCTTGGCCATATAAGAGAAAGGGAGCATCCACCGAACAGTAGCTACCAAGTTAGTAGCAAATTATTACAGACATTGCACGTGTTTACCATTGTTGATTATTTTGTTTATTCAAATATAACAAGTTGCACATGTCTCCAAACTACAGTAGCTAGCCTAATAGCTAATGTATTTTTATTGACCATTTAAGCAAATTTGCAAGTGCAATCCACACACCTGGTAGAGCTCAATCTGGCAGTGAAATGAGAAAATAAGCAATTCATTGTGGACACTGGTGGCTGTGCCTCTTTTTTTTTAAAGAGAAGGCACCTCTGCTTGTCAACAGGTCATGGAGGTCATGACCTGTAGAAGGAGACGGTAGCAATATCCCAATAAAGGCTTGGGAACAGAAGACTGCAAGCTAGTGCATATGGAAATAAACAATTTTACATGTTACTGGTGTTTTATGATGATCGAAAGGAATTTACATGTTGGAATCAGAAGCTGGGCAAATTTTTAAAAACTACACCAAACCAACAAAGGGAAGTGGTTTTCAAACACTGATAAACAAGTCTTCAAATGTTATTAATTTTTTGAACACAGACGAAGATAAAAATAAGAAGAGACAAGCTTTTTTTTTTAAACTTTGGATCATGTTAAAGAAGCTGCAACTTAATATCAACAAGACGCTTCCAATATACGTATTTAAAATATACACTGCAAATATCCGCCTTTGTTGTTGGAGCACAAAAATGTTCTCAGTCATTAACAGAAGGATGAAAGTTTAATGATCCCCGTGGGGAAACTGGGAGAATCATATTTTAAATATGAAAGGATGTTTTCCTGACTTCATGAGGACACATGAAGGCAACAGCAACAAAGGGCAAAGTTTCCAGCCTTTGTTATTTTAATGTAGCTCTGCTGTGTGGAATTGGTTTGGAGTTTGAGAACAAATATCACTCCTTGTCACCGCTGTTGTCTGTTTCTCCTCTCGCTGCTCTTTCACCGAGGACTTCTGTTTATGCAGAGGCAGCGGTGCTGCTTCATCTGCCCCTTCACAAAGGAGAGCAGCTCATGTCGTTCTCTATGTTAATGGCGCTCTCTTTGTGTGTGTGCTGCGTATGTTGATAACTCCCAGCTTTAATCCAAGCCTGTGTCTTGGGAGTGGAACATTCCCGGTGGCATGCGTGCAAGGATTAGCCACAAGGGTCGCTGTAACAGAGCCTAATCTACAGCAGGCCTGTTCTTCAGTGACTATCTGCTCTGAATACGTCTGTATAGTGAACACAATAAAGGTGCTAGACATCAGCTTTCTGCATATGCTTGGCATTATTACATCTCACAATAAGAGGCAGGTTTCTGAGTGGCATGCAGCTTGTCATGCATTCCCAGAACTAGCATGTATTTGTGTCTCTCTCCTTCCGCTGAACATGTTCAGGTGTTTTCGGGGCTGTTGAAAAGTGAGATATCAAATACGAAGGCTGTTTATCTGGGCTAACAAACCTTACGTGACTAGATTCGGTGACATAATGCAATAACATTCACAAATAGCTAAGGTCAGGCCTCTTGTATTAGCAGCAACAGATAGGCCTGAGTAATGACTGCAGATACACTTCATATGAGCCGTGGGTGTTACCTCAAGCCTTTGTTTAGCCAGTCACTCAAGCACTTTCCAGTTAAGTGGAGGTTGGTTTTGGTGTTCTGATCCCCCACACCAACCCCCCTGTTTCCCTTCTTGGCCGACGGACCCTGGACCAGACGTTCGCAACTCCCCTGTCCTGCAGGTGAACCATAAGAGGTGCTCTTGTATGAGGGTGTTTAACTTTGTCGACATATTAGGCGTGTCTGAGGGCATCTGGAGTGTGAAAAGCTCAGACTGACAGACGAAGAAAGACAACACAAGACAAGAAAACAAGCTGCTCCAGTACTGGTTTAACTCATGGTTCAGTGGGTTCAGCCTTTGGCCCCAGGCCCTTGTGTGCAGAGAGCTGTGGAGGTCAAAAGAGCAAAGAGGACAGAAACGTGTAGGTCAGGAATAAAAACATCCAAATAAGAAACATTCTGTTAATGTGCTGAGTCATTAGCCTAATCAGTAATAGAAGAGGTGCTCAGTTCAACTTTTCAAGGAAAAACTAACATTTTACAGCAGAAAAACACTCACAGTGGTGTTCAGCTATTTCTTTTTCAGTTGAAATAGAAATACTTAATTACCAGGCTTAACCTGAAGATTTTTATTTTATGGCTCTTTTATGGCAATTATTTTAATTTCCTGCACATGTACCCTTCTACATTTCCTCAACAAGTGCAGCAAATGGTTAATTGTCAGATTCATATATTATTTATACAACTTGATATCAGATTATGAAATATGCTGGACATTTAATAACTCAGTTGTAAAATCGCTTGATTTGAGTTTAAATGGAATAATATCAATCTAAAGACCCTATTTGAAGTTTGCCTTCATTTTTATCTGAAATATATATTTTTACTGAACTCCCCCCCAAAATAAATAAATAAATAAATAAATAAATAAATAACAGTGTATGAGTAAATTTTCCACAGTTGAAAGTTGGGAAAAACATTTCACATACAGCTAGACCTATAAACATATCCCATATTTTTTGGTAGTTTCTGCTGTTGTGAGTTTTTTTCAAAACCACAGCCATATGAGTGTGTACACATACACTCACACGCATTTAAATTGAATGTAATGAGTGTAAGTCAGGGGCATAAACTGGTGGGGCACTGGACACATTGACCACATTTTCCCAGTGCAGATTACATGGTAGTCATGTATCAGACCATGCAAATCGTAATACTTAATCTTAAAGATACATTTCATCTCTATTGCTGCATCTTTCATGGATGCATTGACATCCACTTTACTGATTAACACCTACTAAAGTACATGAAACAGCCATTTCCTGCTACATTAAGTGGACCCATTTTTATCATGTTGCACACACACTCACACACACAGACAAAATTAACACTGCACACCTTTTATAAATACATTTCCTGATAATATTCTTGTGCTTTATCGTTAAGCTCCATATTCAATATGGTCCCAAAGTAAAAGCAAAAGAATATTATCAGAAAATTTATTTCTTAGAAAAGGATTTCCATTTTCAGCATTTGCTAATGTGACGGTCACTATTTAATGTCCCTTATTTTAGAAATACCAATAAAATTAAAAACAAGTACTATGACAGTGTAAACTGTAGCACCTCTGTTACACAAAAAGTTGATATCTTTAAGTGATTTTGATTGCACTGGATGGAGTAATGAAAAAAAGTAAACGAGATGGGGAAAATGATAGCATTAGTATATTAATAATAGGGGTGCAACGATATTCGTATCGATATTGAACCGTTCGATACAGTGCTTTCGGTTCGGTACACATATGTATCGAACACAACATTTGTAATTTATTTTATCAACTTTCCTTCTGACGATGCTGTCTGTGTGGAGCGCTCAGTGAATCTGCGTTCGACTACTCCGCCTAGGCTGCACTGTCGAGCGTATCCACTGAGCGCTCAACACAGACAGCATCATCAGAAGGAAGAGCGCAGGGCAAGCTAGCAAGACAGAAGTTAAGCTCTCTTTGCAACATGGCAAATTGACCCTCCCTCACCCTCATTCAGATCTGGCGTTTGGAATTATTTTGGTTTTCATGTGACGTATGACCCTGAAGGTAAGTGCGTCATGGACTAAAGTAAAACAGTATGTTGGATGTGCCACGCAATGCTTAATTACATGGGTGGGAACTAGTGTGTTAGTGCAGTTAGCTCGTTAACGTGTTGGCCGTCTAGCCCCATGCACGGGGCGATCAGGGGTAGCTCGTTAACGGAGATTTGCCGTGTTGTGGCGTTAAGGTCATTTCAATGAGATTAACCTGAAAGCACTAGTGGGAACACAACGAATATGACTGCACATTAACACGGACATCATCCTAGTGCAAAGACAAGTGGAAGCAGACAAAAACGACAAGCATGCATGCTACAAACTTTACCCGAGTCATTTAGACAGCCGTTAGCACATGATTCTCCTTATGGGGACTTGATATGTTTAATATGCTGCTGAGAATATAGCCCAGAAGAAGCGTATAGTATAGCTTTTATTTTGGAAAGAGCCATTTCTCTGTAATAAACTCTCTTTTCCAAAGATGAGTGATTCCTCAATCAGATACAGGGCTCGCAATATCGCTAGCCCGACGTCCAGGGGCTAGCGATTTTTCCAGTCGGGTACCAAAATCTATCTCTTCCCTGCCCGTCAGGCTATTGTAGGAAGGAAAAATATATGTCAATGCTTTTGCATTAACGGCTGAAATTAACGGCAACATTTTTCCACATTTAGCTCAAAACAAGTCATTTTTTACAACATTTAGTAAAATATTTGTAACTTTTCATATTTAAAACAGAATTTTAAATGTTAAATCTAAATGTTAAATATTCAATCTAAATGTTAAATCTAAATGTTATATTTAAATCTAAATGTTAAATCTAAATATTATATTTAAATCTAAATCTAAATGTTAAATCTAAATGTTAAATCCATCCATCCATTCACTTCCGCTTATCCTTTTCAGGGTCGCGGGGGGTACTGGAGCCTATCCCAGCTGTCATAGGGCGAGAGGCGGGGTACACCCTGGACAGGTCGCTAAATGTTAAATCTAAATATTATATTTAAATCTAAATGTTAAATCTAAATATTATATTTAAATCTAAATCTAAATGTTAAATCTAAATGCTAAATGTTAAATCTAAATGTTTAGGCTAACATGCAAATTTATTGCACGGATCAGCGGAAATACCAAAATAAAAGCTTTCCGAAAACCTCCGGTGCAAAAGTGTGCCGGTAGTGGTCAGACACGTTCTCACTCCCAAAGCGTAATAATTTTCGCTAGGTGACAAATTGTCAACATTTTATGCTTTCGGGTACCCAACACGTTCCTAAATTACGGCAACGGAAAACAGGAGAGCACATGAGAACCGTTTGGACTCAATCTACACATTCGTTCATTTTCTAAAAATCTTTGGAAAACACTATTTTACGTAATTTAACTGCTAGTAAAGGGTTAGGAATAAGGTTATAGTTAGATAAGGTTAGGTTTAGGGCTGGAACACATGGCTGGAACGTCTATTATGGCGGGACCGTCATTCCACTGGAATTCAGCCATAACCCGACCATGAGAAAGCACGTCCGGCGATTTAGCTGAAAACATCGGAAGATCCGTTTTGTCGGCCATCCAAAGGTTTAGCAGTAGTGCACTCTTAGCAGCTGCAGTCTCCACTTCACAATCGCTGCAGCACATGTCCAGCAAAATCGCTGGACATGCTCGTAGGCAAGAAGTGAAGCAGCACATGGCGGGGAGAAGCGAGGAAGAGAACAGACACAATTTTGCACCGGAGTTTTTCGGGAAGCTTTTATTTTGGTATTTCCGTTGATCCGTACAATACATTTGCATATTAGCCTAAACATTTAGGTTTAACATTTAACATTTAGCATTTAGATTTAACATTAAATATTTAGATTTAACTTTTAACATTTAGATTTAACATTTAACATTTAACATTTAGATTTAACTTTTAACATTTAGATTTAACATTTAACATTTAGATTTAACATTTAACATTTAGATTTAAATATAATATTTAGATTTAATATTTAACATTTAGATTTAACATTTAGATTTAAATATAATATTTAGATTTAATATTTAGATTTAATATTTAACATTTGATGAAAAGTTACAAATATTTTACTAAATGTTGTAAAAAATTACTCGAAAAAACATGTTTTTGTAAGGTTTTGAGCTAAATGTGGAAAAATGTTGCCGTTAATTTCAGCATGTTTAACTTTACAAACGGCGCCCCATAATGCGTCGCCAGGTGTTTAATCGGATTTGAGGTGTTACCTCCTTTGACAGTATCACAGTATCACCTTAAAGCACTTGTTGCTGCTGAGTTTGCATATTTTGCTGTGAAGTACAGCCAGACTTTCGACTGCTTCGCCTTGGGCATTTTTAATCTGTAGCTCTGCTCTAAAAGAACGTACGGACCTGGACCCGCCTACTATCCTCGGAAACGTAAAATGATTGGCTAGAATTCAAAGTGTATGACATCTCAGGAAAAAAAAGCACCGAAATGTGAGCTGCTTTTTGGTCTGGTTACTACCCGTACCCATCCCTACTTAATATATTATCATGCTTTTTACAACTACATGAATGTAGTTTGTAAAGAAAAAATTATGATTCATTACTATTACTGAAGGTTACTCACCATACCAATACCAACTAGAATTTTAAATCTTAATATAAAATGAGTAACAGTAGGTGGACATTAGGTAAGATCTCGTATAGAAAATTAATTGCGCGTATATAAAACAGGCCCGCGGCTCCGAACCATAGTAAAGGGACCTCTGGCTAATACGCCGGTTCGTGTCGGGCTCGTAGCTGAAAACTAGCTTTACTTTGTTGTCTGGGTCAATTTTGCTAGCAAGAGACAGAGAGAGGCTTTGAAAGGCTGCTTAAACAGAACTTACGAAAACAGGAACACAGTGTACAGTCGAGTCTTAATATTTACTTACAACTGGGCTCGTCAGGCACTCTTTTTGGCTGCAGTGGTTATTATTATATTTACATGCTTCCAGCTCCCGTTTCTGGTTGGTGACAACTCGTACTTTTCTTTTTGCTCCCTCCCTCTCAGACACATAACGGCAGTCCGTTCTCCCTGCAGCACGGACTACACTGCCCATGAAGCTACATTCTTTAGAGCGATGCCTGTAACACTCTGCCTGTAACACTCTGCCTATTGCCTTCATATATGATATTTTTTTAATAATATATTTTTTTTAATATTTCTTCTCGTCATTATGCAAGTAGGGGTGACATGGGCCGCCACAGGCATTAGGGCCTCTTAATGCGTGTTTTGTTTTGGTTTCCACCGGTGTGGAATTACCAGAAATAGAGAGGGCATAGCCTAGCACTAGGATCCCCTTTGTTTTATAAGAAAAATGTTCGTTTCTTACAGGTAGTAAGAAAATAAACGACACCTACACGGGTATTTTTGAAAACGCAGCTGTTTCGTCCACATGTAAACGGTGTTTCGAATCACCGAAAACGGAGATTTTTAAAAACTCCTTCTTTGCGTTTATGTGTGGACGAGGAATACAGAGTTCATTACGCAACGTTAAAGTTATGTGCATTTTTTCACGTCACGCTGTGCGCCACATTATTGTTTACATGAGATGAGTTGCAGAATGGCAGATATTCAGATTAAAAGTATTTTGTCTCTATCTTCAGGTTTTACACGCTTACATATACACATGCAGTTACTGTCCCTCCATTTAGAAAGGCAGAGGCGTCATGGTGTAATAATATTCAACATTGCTATCAATACATTTTTCAAAAAATGCCTCTCTGTGCAAAATGGGTTTAAAAACATAAATAACGGTGGGATACTGTTTGTCCGTGATTTGAACCGAGGGAACAAATTGTGGCAGGATCAGCCTGATATCATATGTATCCTGCTGTAACTTTACTGTATAAAGAGCTAACATCTCCAAAATGTCAGAAGTAGTTAGTCATTACAACAAGTGTTTGTAAAGTAAAAATCAAGAATGTGGGATACTGTTTGTCCGTGATTTAAACAGCCCAGCGCTGCTCCCGATGAAGGTAAAACCAATTCTGCAGGGAGACCTACCTTGGCACTTGTGCAGGTGAAACCAAAGGGAAGATGCTTCACCATATTTTCTAGTCTTTGACTTAGAATGAAGTTGGTTTGGAAACATATTCAGCGATGCTTCATCTCCTGCTTTGCGTTTGTGTGGGCGCCCCGTGCTAGACTGCGTAGGTCCACTACCAAGAACAAAGTCGGGAAACCAATATTTACTCACCATTATGTGTGCTGCTACACGTTTCCCTGAGGCTATTCCACTGCACAAAATTCAAGGTCGGTTGTGAGAGCCCTTACTAAGTTTTTTTCTACATTCGGCCTGCCTAAAGTCATCCAAACAGATCAAGGTTCTAACTTTCAGTCTAAGTTATTCAACGTCGCTTCTAGCAAGCATGGTGAGCTCCAGGGGCTCTGAGTGGGCTCTGCCAAACCATGTTGTAGCAGGTACTCAGATTCTTGCTTCATCAACAAACGCTTGGTGGGATTTACGCGATAAGGGTGTTGTTTGATGGGCTTTGCATTTTGAACATCAATGTCATGTTTTAGCATGGTAGTCCGTGTTGGCACATCGCCAAATAAACAGGGGTACTCATGGACCAAATTAGCTACGTCTTCTTGTTGCTCGGAAGACAGGTGATCAAGCTGACTCCGGAATGATTTTAACGCTTCAGAGTTAGGCAAGCGGGGCTTAGAACAACTAGAGTAGTTTAGTTTTAAACCATCAGCCTCGCCTGTGCTTTCTACCTCTGAGTGACTGAAGACGGCCACAGGACCACAGCTCCCAGTGGGTTTTGGTTGGGGTCGGGAGTGGTATAACTTTAACATGTTTATATGGAAAACACGGGTTTTGCGTCTTCGATTCGGCGTGCTGATTATGTAATCAGTTTCTCCTACTCCGCTGCTCTAAAGCTCCTTGGGATTCTGGGTGATAGGCAGAAGACACAACCTGTTTGGTTTGTAGGTTTTTAGCTTGGTTTTTTTTTGGTTTTTTTCCCTTTTCATACCGCGCCCCCCTGCAACGGCTCTGCGCCCCCGCCCCAGGGGGCGGGCCCCACACTTTGGGAAGGTCTGGCCAAACATATGAAACAGGAAAAGCCCGCCGTGCAATCCATTTATTTCAACAAAGTAACTGTATTCTGAATACCAGCTTTTTAAACGGTAACTGTAACAGAATGCAGTTGCTCATATTTTGTATTTTAAATACATAACACTGGTACATGTATTCCGTTTCTCCCCAACACTGAGTGGAGTATAGAGAATAAAGTGGTTGTGTAGTGTAATAAAGACAAGGCAAATGTGCTAAAAATGGCAACATTCGTCATGAGAACAGACATGTAATGTACTTGCAGTGTCTTTCTGCTGCTGTCTCTCCTGCTGAAAATTGAGCCAGGGAGGAAAACAAAGAGGCAAAAAAGCTGGAGGGCAGGGACGGAGTAAAAATGACTAGTGAGGTTTTCGACACCTCTATAGCAGCTGGCTCTGCCAGTCACGCCATCCTGCGTGGGTACACTGACATCCATTACTTCACCTGCCCTGTGGTTACCCGGCTAGAGACCAAAACACACACACGCACAGTTTCAGTTTTAACTATGCAATGCCCTATTTAGAACCACCATTTGTTGGTTGAAATTCCAAAAGAGTTGTCTTGATTTCATGCAAGAGGTCTGTGGATGTAAATCATGCTTAATTATTGCTTCCATTATAGATGTTCTGCTGTTGTGCTCTGTCTTCCATAAATAAAACATTAATGCCAGCATTCGGGAAGCTTAGGATGATGCAGACCAGGGTATTAACATTCTTAAAATTCTTCAGCAAATTTACAAAGATTCAGTTGAATTGTATATATGACATGTGAGCAGTCACTCCAATAACTTCTTGAACTTTTATATTAATAATGTTGTTTTGTTTTTTGCCTTCTTCACAGTTCTTTAGCTCCTAATAAAGTCCTCCTCAAAAATCCTATAGAAACTATCTAATTTTAGTATTTTTGAAGTTCTATATTTAAATCCATTTCAGCAATGTTTTTATAGAATTATCAGCAATTGGTTGCATAAATTGCCCTTGTCCTCCATTATTGTATTACTTATGTAGGCAGAATGTGTCATTTGTTTTACACAACTCTAACTATAAGTTATCAATTAATGCTAAGTACCTTAGTTAGCAGATTTTATCAACTGAATATATGTGTGTAGACCCTGCACAGCCTAATAGTTTAATTTAAAAATGATTTGTAAAACTGTTGCCTTAAAAATTCCCCCAAACACTATAAAAACAATTGTTAGCAGAGATCATAAGTGAGATGATGATTAATGCCAAATGCCACTCAAAATAAGCATGCTTTTTATTATGTATAACTTTAGGCCTTAAATGTGAACATATCAGTTATAGCAAAAGTCCCTAATGAGGGCAAAAATTAACTGTAGACATAAAGGCTGTGGAGCTTAAGCTTATCATTAAGCTCCACATTCATATGGTCCCAAATGGCTTTATTCCTGCTATAAAGTAGGACTCTGGGTATTCATTCACTTTTGGAGCCAGCCTGTTGTTGTCATTAAAGAAACTTTTTGGCACAAAGGCATTTATTTTCCAGGTTGCTGCTAGGTCAAAATACACTGTTAGATACACACCCAAGGATATAACATCCCTTTTTATGTCATGAAAGAAAGTGGCAGAGGATAGAAGTGATTAGTTCTCAGATAGTCGCCTGGGGACATAAGCCAGTTACACTATGTACAGACACAGATACTCTCAGGAGACATTAGCAACAAAGGCAGCTTGATAACGTGACAGTTACACAGTCCGGTTTCTGGTGGACTTCTGAGGTGCCTGTTACATGCATTATTGTCCACTTAGTTATATAAATCATTTACATCACATAAGAAACTGTACATCTGTGATTGTGCAATGTTATCCATATTGTGGCATTACAAATACACTGGCTTACCATCCGCTGATCGGTCAGTATCACATTTTCTTTTGTCCTCAGATCAGCAACGTAAACACAACTTATTTTATGGTATAATTACAAATATTAAGATGTTTTATTTTATCTTGCAATATAAAGTGGCTCGAGGTGACTATTGATGTGAATTGGTGCTATATAAATAAATAATTGTAAATGTATGTATAATAATAAATAGAATTGTATTAAATTAAGAGGTGTTGGACCATTTTTATAAACCAAGCTGACTTATTTAATTGGCCTTTTTGTACTCTGTTTCCCAAAATATTCACTTTACATGTGGAATCTGAGATTTTTATCTGTCATAAATAGTTTCAGAGCTTATATTTGTCAAAAGTTAATGCGAGGAAGATGTTATATTTACCTGAGGTAATTTATATTTGACAGTATCGGTGTGTTGTTTACAACAGAGTATTATGGCCAAATAATATTGTTAATCATTCTGAGAATAAAGTCGAAATGTGGAGATTACCGTTTTTGTTTCAAGTCAAACTGCCATGTTTGCTATACCCTCTATCTACAAAATGCATTGTGTAGATGAGTTACTGAAATAATTTCATCAGCTGCCTTGTGATACAACATACATCCTCTTTATTGCGCAATGGCGTAACCATCGATAACCTTGAATCTGTCCATTACCAGACATTTCATTTTGTACAGATCCCACTCTTCCAAGTTTGTGTGTTCTTCCCTCTGACCAGATCCACACCATGTGTTAAAAGTTTATGTGGTGAAAGAGAAATCATTTCCTTCCTCATTACTAAAACCGATTCTGAACTACGGTTTGGTTAACTCAGAGGGTTTAACAGCCACGTCACTTTTTTTCTTAAAACAATCTCCACATTTTGACTTTTCCCTCAAAATAGAATTAAGACTTTATTCTCGAAATTTTGATTTGATCAATAATATTTTTTTTTCTTAACATGGCCCCTCCTTCGTAGTTCTTAGACATCTTCCTGTCATCAGTGACCCAATTGGTTGACGATTAATTTGTAGGACTGTGGAAGTGTAGCCATAACTACTCCCTAAAGCTTTTTTGTTGTTAAAAATTCAGGGTTAATGAATTAGTTTATTATTCATCTTTATATTATGTATTATAATTTGTATTTGCATCATTTAGTGCACAAATGTTTTATATTTGTACTGAAACTTCTGGGAAAATATTCCCAAAGGGATGATGTAAGAGTGTTGAGGGACTTTTCCAATGTCTAAGATGCAAGAATCAAGATTTTTGCAAGATTTTTTTTCCAGACTTAAAATGAGGTTAAAAACAATACCTATAAATAAATATTTTTCTCTCATAAAGACATTAATTATAGTCTAAGCAAATCTTAAACTACAATACATAAAAGTGGATTTCAACTTATTTCAATGCTGTTCTTTAAATTATCTGTACATATTAAGCCATTCATCAACTGTAAAATCAAATTGAAAAATAAAGGATGATTAAAAATATGTTCAGTTCCCAGGTGCTTCTACTTGATTGTCAGCATGTGTTCATTAAAGCTTTTTCTAAACCATGAATATAATTGCATGTACGGGAACTTTGTGTTTGCTGCTTGTTTCTAAGTGAATTTTTTCCCCTTGTGTTTACACTAGGTAGCGTGACTGCAGCTTACACAAGTGTTCTGACTGTAAACTGAGGTCATCTTCTGTATTTAAGAACCTGGGTCCCCGCCAGGAATTCGGCAATACCCGTGGATAACGGTGTTTAGTGCCATTAGCACAGGGTGTGTCTGCATGCTGTCCAATTTTGTGCTTTGTGCAATTGACTAAGTGTTCACATTAACTTAAACAAGATGACAGCTTTATGGTTGTTGAATTGAGATTAAAAATATCAATGCAGTGTTTCCAGCAACTGGGAAATACTTGTGAGGAGATGTTCCAAAGGTCGCGTTTTCATGCTATGTCACGAATAACTGAACAAAATTTGAAAAGCTCGAAAGAAATGTGTGTTGAAAGAGTCCGATAGTAGTAGTAGTAGGTCTGTTTTATTTAGGATTTAGTGTCAGATTACTCAAGTTTCCACCAGTTTTTTACAACAATGAGGAAAATAGTTTACATCTGAGCATATTTCGAGAGAACAATGGCAGATAAGCTCCAGACCTGTGTTTTTTCTTGTTTCTAGGTGTGAACAGCTCCCCGTATCAAGAATCAGAACTGTTTGAATAAGATATAGTGAGTCCATTACCAACTCAGGTGTGTAACCATTAGAAACTAAGACCTCAAGTCAACTTGTACACCTGTTCTGATATGTAGCTCATAGATTTACCTTGTCAGATCCTCACACAAAGCTTGAGACATACAAATGGCATTCTTATCAGCATGTGAAATGACAGCCATTATTGCCAGAAGCAGGTGATACAGACTTTTTAATGCAGGCGGTGTTCTTTTAATAACCTTTGACCCTTAGTAATTACAGTTTCTTTATTTCCTTGTTACTCTACGAGTGTACCAGCTATTTAGATTTCTTCTTTTTCAACAGGCTGGCACAATATGATATAAGATTGCTTTAAAAACACAGTGACTTTTTTATGTAATACCTGCGTGCTTGTCGTCTCTACTCAGGCTAAAATAATTTTAAGGTTCTTTCACTTTCATCAGGTAATTACCCCGACATGATATATCATCAATCACTCGTGCATCCCATTAACTGTTAACCTATTCCCAGGTGAACGTTTACATGACAGTTGGCCATGATTACTCATTTGTATATGATGCACACAAGCACACTATTAATGTCAGACGTAGGCTATCAGCTAGAGCCATCTCACCTGTAGATTCAAATGCTCGTGTAACGGCTCATTTCAACTTGCAACAGCTATCACCTGCCATCAGAAGACCACACAGAGCAGGTCACAACTTTTCAGCCATGTTTAACACAACGCTGTTATGTTTCTATGGAAGGCTGATGAAATAATAATGTGTGCTTGGATCATATTAAAAGTTTGGGAGAAGGGATTTCTGAGATATGCATATGTAACAGCTAAAGAGGAACTGTGTCACAAAGGAGAACAATGGATAGTTGCAGGAGATGAAATTAAAGGGAAGTGCTTGCATCAAGGCTATTAGAGCTAACCAAAAAAACCTCTGACTTTAGGAAAAATGAAATGACAGTTAGCTTAAATAATATTGGAAAATATGAGGTGAAATGATAGAAATGGGAAATATTCATGATATTTCTCATCAGAAGGTTTATATATTTTATGATGGAATTTTTTTTTTATGGCTGAGAGTAAAAATGCTTTCACAAATTTTATTTGTATTATTAGACCTTTTCCGAACTTTTCCCGTGCTTGCCCTTAAAAAGTACTCACCATTTCACACTTTCATATTCATAAACATCAACACCAAATTTAATAAAAATGAAAAGTAACCATTTTCAAACAATACAAACTGACAGTGGAAGCAATCAATAGTTTGACTAGAAAAAATAAAATTAAAACCAATTAAAAACACAAAACTGTAATTAATACTAATACTACTAGTTTGGGCGTGCTGCTAAATGCTGCAGGTTTGCACGTATTGTATTAAGAGACAACAGCATTGCTGAGTGTGCCTGTGCATGCTTGTATGAGCCACTGTATTGGAATGCTGGCCCAGGGCACTCAGCAGCTCAAAGCTTTAACTTCTGTAAACAAACTAATGGCAGAAGACTGAAGGACCACACAGCCTCTCCAGTGAAACACTAACTGCAGCCTGCAGTCCCACACTGCTGCTGCTCCAAGAGACAGAGGAAGCACAGAAACTAGTGTATTAACAGATTTACATTACTGAAGGAGGGCCTTGAGTACTGGCTTGAAATATTATCTCAGTTCAGTATTTGTTATATCAATGCAATGATATAACAAATAGTGAATTCTTCCTTTCTACACTAAAGGGACAAGTGGAATCCTCAAATTGCTTTACGCTCTCATCCAACAACAAGTGTCCCCTCTTAGAGCTTCAACATACTCTGTGCAAGCATGATAACAAGTGCAAAAGTGCCTGTTGTATCTGCTGGTCTGAGCATAACCCAGGGTACTCCCATAAGTGAACGGTGCTTGTATAAAGGGCTGAAACGTTACATTGCTGGTGTCCCCCATCTCCACACACATTTGTTACTGTTTGAAACTCCTGCACTCTTTGATGTTTAAATTGTGATGATACAATTATATAAGTATATATGCAGAGTCAATTCTTTTATGACAGTTGCGTCTGGGGGAAATGGTCTTTCAGCTAGTGTGTTTCACACAATCAGCAATTCTCACTCGGATTCTGGCTCAGATGCCAGAATTACCTCATCAGTCCTGGTGTTGGTCCTGAAGGCTTGAGCCAAACAGAAGTCAGCTGCATCTTGTTGTTTCACACTACGTTATATGATTGCTATTTGCAATGTTAAGCCTGGAGCTCATGCTTGAGATGATTCATTGTATAACACAGCAATGGACCAAAAAAAATAATGTTTGTTTTATGTTAGACTGTGCTCATGTTCGTTTCCAAAGATAATTAGGGCATGTGCTATAACTGCAATGTCCACTGTTTTATTCCTGCCGCTCTTTCTGTCTGTATCTTCACAAATGCTGTCCAAGACACAATAATAATGGATTGGATTTATATAGCGCTTTTCAAGGCACCCAAAGCGCTTTACAGTGCCACTATTCATTCACTCTCACACACTGGTGGAGGCAAGCTACGGTTGTAGCCACAGCTGCCCTGGGGCAGACTGCCATATCGTGCCATTGGCCCCTCTGGCCAACACCAGTAGGCGGTAGGGTAAAGTGTCTTGCCCAAGGACACAACGACCAGGACAGAGAGCCCGGGGATCGAACCGGCGATCTTCCAGTTACAGATGCGCTTCACAACCCCCTGAGCCACAGTCGCCCACAAATAATGCCAGAAGTTATAGCAGTTATAATATAAAACACACTGACACATACATGATAAAAACACATATAAAAACAGTAAAAACTGGAAAATCACTCGAACTGTTTTTAAACCAGTTTTAATCCTTTTTACTAAGTATTCTAAAATGGTCAGAAACAACAGAAAATTACATGAATTCTTCTTAAATTGCATTAATTGCAAAAGACAGACAAACTCTCGTTATTGTACTTATTGTGCAGTATTTATGTTTGTATTATAATATCATATTTATTTATATACACACACAATTTTTTTTTTATCCTTCCAGCTCGGGTCCGCTACCAGAGTTCTGTGCAGCATCTTTGCTGTTCCTAGGATTGCATTCTTCTGGACAGAGAACTCGGATACTATTTCTGGGATCTGCTGGAGCCACTCACCCAGTTTGGGGGGGGTCACTGCCCCGAGTGCTCCAATATCGGAGGTCACCATCAGAGCGCTCAGGTCAGTGACACCCCAAGATGGGCGAGCCCTTCCTGTTTTCTTATTTTTTTAATGTTTGTCACACTTAAATGTTTCAGGTCATCAAACAAATTTAAATATTACACAAAGAACACAGATTGCAAAAATAAACACAAAATGCAGTTTCTAAGTGAAGGTGTTTATTATTAAGGGGAAAAAGATTTTTTTTAAATCCAAACCTACATGGCCATGTGTGATTTCCCCCTAAATCTAAGAACTGGCTGGGCCACCCTTAGCAGCAGCAACTGTAGACAAACATTTGCAATAACTGGCAATGGGTCTTTTACGGCTCTGTGGAGGAACTTTTGGCCCACTTATTTTTGTAGAATTGTTGTAATTCAGCCACATTGAAGCGTTTTCAAGCATGAACCACCTTTTTAAGGTCATGCCACAGCATCTCAATTGGATTCAGGTAAGGACTTTGACCAGGCTACTCAAAAGTCTTCAGTTTCTTTTTCATAATTGACTTAGAGGTAGACTTGCTAGTGTGTTTTGGATCATTGACCTGCTACAAAACCCAAGTCCACATCTTGAAGCCATGAAGAGATGGCCAGACAGGCAGTAAAACAGCCCCAGATCATCACACTATCACCAACCTATTTTACTGTTGGTATGATGTTCCTGTGTTACTTTTACACAAGATGTTATGGGACCCACACCTTCCAGAAGGTTCAGCTTTTGTCTCGTCAGTCCACAGAGGACTGAAAAAAGTCTTGGGGATCATCTAAGGGTGGGCCATCTATATGGATACACCGTAATAAAATGGGAATGGTTGGCGATATTAAAGTCCTGTTTGTGGCACATTAGTATATGTTAAGGGGCAAACTCCTCCAGATGGGTGGTGACCATGGTGGCCATTTAGAAGTCGGCCATCTTGGATACAACTTTTGTTTTTTCAATAGGAAGAGGGCCATGTGACACATCAAACTTATGTCACAAGAAAAACAATGGTGTGCTTGGTTTCAACATAACTTTATTCTTTCATGAGAATTACTTTGTTTCTCATTTTTTTTCTGAATTTCCTTGGATCACTGCATGATGTCTGGCTTTTGAGGATCTTTTGGTCCATTCACTTTGTCAGGCAGGTCCTGTTTAAGTGATTTCCTGATTGAGAACAGGTGTGACGGTAATCAGGCCTGGGTGCAGCTAAAGAAATTGAGCTCAGCTTTCCACAGATGATATACACTGCAGTTAATTTATGTTATAAAGGGTGGGATGGTTGGGTTGAATATTATAAAAAAAAATAGTAAACACCTTTATCTATCTATCTATCTATCTATCTATCTATCTATCTATCTATGTAAAGGCTGAGTTTGTGATTTTCTTTATTTTATACACCAACTGTAATGGCAAATGGTAAATAAAGCAAATAAAGCAGATAACGCAGTGACCATTGGAACCAATCCTCATGTAATTCAGAACAGAGAATAATTTTTTGATGTTTTTTTAAATACGTTTTTATTCCCATCATTACTTCAAGAGGAACAACATGTTGAAGCCGTTCCTACTTTCTGTACTGTACACAACACTGAACTGCAGTACAGAAGACAGAGTAAGCTGTCTTTTGTTGCCAAGGCAACAGAAATAGGAAAATGAACTGTATGTTGCAGTGAAATGACAACGTGTAAAGTGACAAGTTTTCTTTCTTTTTTTAATATTGATGTTGCTTTAATTTCAGCTGTTTATAAGTCATTATATCAGTATAATAGGGAGAATTTTGGAGATACGAATACCAGATCGCTAACTTAATCCTATCAATAATGCTTATCTGGCACTATTTATGACTTTATTAAACTTTATTCTACTTTGCTCTTTGATGATGTGAAGGGTATTCTGATCACAGGTCAATCAGCAGCCCACTGAGGTGTCTGCATGCCTCAATCCTGTCTTTGTTTGACTGCCTGATAACAATCCAACTGTCAGCTCATTATGAGCTAAAACAGGTTGGATGAGATGTTAAACACCTAAGAAACCTCCCTGTTTGCTCACCTCGTGCGCTGCCGTAACATAATGATGGCCAGCCTTTGGGTGTTGAAAGAACAGAACAAAGCTCTGCGTCACTGTGTGTAGGCTTGTGTAAAATGAATAGCCTAAATTATACAAATCTAAGGAATTCTCTGCAGCAGGACATGGGTATTTGTGCTCTCCCTATTTTGAGTGCCAATGAGCATGTGTTTGTGTGAATAAGTGTTAAAACAAGGGTATTATCTTCTGGCTGTGAACCCATGATGGATGTATACTGTGAAAATTGCTCATCTATAATGATATTCTGATGGTTGCACTTATGAAACATATTAACCAACATTAAAGCATTGCACTCCATTTCCTGCTGCCTGAAGGAACTCTAAAGGTGCGCTGTGTGAGCGTGGAAGATAATTAAATGTGGAGTGGGAGTTCCTGGAATTACTTTTTTTTTGTCCTCATTACAGTTAGCAACAATTTAATGTAACTTATAATGTAACTTCCCAGCATTACCATGTAATTCTTCCTTTTAATAAGTATATTGAATATGTGTATGTAAAATGTCCCTGTTTAGCATAAAATACAACAAGGGAGAAACAACTGAAGATTTTAAAGGGGGAGAACTTCACTATTATACCTAATAGTGAAGTTTATACTAACCTTGTGTAACCTTGTAACCTTGTGAAGTTTATGTCACACACCATTATATCTGCTCCTTTTGTTATTATTATCATTATTTACAAGAATGGATTGCTTATTAGAGGCTCTGCTTGAAAACCCCTCAAATTTAGAATTTATCTGAGGTTTGATATTAATGTGCATATTGTTTTGGGTCTGAAACGTGGCAACTGGCACGCTGGAGAGATTATATCTCTCAGCTGGCCTGGGAACGCCTTGGTGTTTCCCCAGACAAGCTGGAGGTGTTGGTCGGGAAAAGACAGGTCTGGGATTCTCTCCTTAGGGTGCCACCACCACGACCCGGCTTCGGATAGGAAATTGATGGATGGATGGATGGATGGACAGACGGACAGATGGATGGATGGATGGATGGAATTTGGTATCTCCATGTAATGTCCCAAGATCTGCAAAAACGCCTCTTGGGGTCATACCCTAAACCCAACATGTTCCCAACATTTTTTAATTTAAGATGCACTTTTCCTGGTATCCTCAACATTTTCATGCTTTCATACTTTCACAAGTATGACTCCTTGAGTCTCCGTGATATATAACAGCATGACAGTGTGTTCTTCTACACCTCATACTGGGCACAGGATGTGATAAGGAAATAGTTTATGCAATAGCCAAATTAGAATTCAGGGCTTAGGATGTCTCATTGAAGAAATTTTCAACTGCAGCACACCCTGATGTGCAAACATGACCGCTGCTTGCAACTTTAATTTTTTAATTTAATTATTGTTTCATCCATTTAAGCTCAAAATGGCACACAGTGAAATTTGAGAAATTAAGACTTCCCTCAAATGCATTAAACCTGAAGCATCAAACGTTTTTTGAAAATGTAAGGAGTGATAAGTACAGATATTTGTGTAAATCTCTTTTCTGTAAATCTACAGAAGTACACCAACAAAGTAATCGTTCTTTATTACTGCCCATCTCCGGCTCTAACTGATGTTAATAATATAATTAGAAGGCGGGGTGGCAAACAGGCTGACAAGACTGTGAACCTGTTTGTGTCCCACATCACGCACTGTTTAGTTTTTGTTTTGCTTTTTGTTCCTTTTTCTTTCTCTAGTTTGTTACAGTCTAATGATCATTGTCACTACTTATGATTGTGGTTCTACTTAGAATATGACAGGTTCACAGGGAGACCAAGTCTCAGTATTGTCACCACATTTGCATCACAGGACCGACATTAAAATAAACTTAACTGCTGTTTGTTAACAGCTTAAGCAACTATCAATCAACCATTTATTAACAGTACTTACAAAGTGAGCCTTTCCGTTGGTCACTTGTGTGAAAAAGCTGTTTTCAGTGAATTTTATTGGCTTCCTCAGTAGATTACGATTAAGTAAAGTAAAGTATAAATACTGTAGATGCCCAAACAGTGCACATACCGTAAAATGTTTTTTGTTGTTCATCAGCTAGAACATTAGTGTTGCTGATGTGTTTGCAGCATAACTGAACAGGGAGCAGTTTTACTCTTAACAACGAAGCATAATTTATTTAAAAAATGTTTGGTATTGGTGGAGTTTTAAGTAAAGCTTTGCATGCATGAATTAAACGTGTAATGGAGCATTTGTTTTTGGACATATTTCTTCTTCTACATGAATAAAAGACTTAATAACTGACAACGTGCATGCAAGACAAGCAGCCGCTAACAATAGCCTTCTTGCTGTTAATTTCATACTTAGCCGAGCGCTAATCCTTAGAAGAACCTGTTTATCAGTTCACTGAACAAGGTGTTTTTCTGGCTGCAGAGCTTGTCAGAGGAGATTAGTTTAGAGAGCAAGAGAGATCCCCAGCTGTTGTGACTTGTCTTATTATGCAACAGGGCCGGTGATTCCGTCCCTATTCTACAGCTAAAAAGAAAAAAGGAGGAAGAATTTATTTCATTCAACAGTCTCTATATAGGGCGTATTAGCATTTGGGCGTGAGGTTTCAACCTGTCCATCAATTAAGGTTGGGCTCTAAATTAAAAACTTGGTAAACAAGACTATAAATAATATTTGCTTTTGTTTCCTGATCTGATTGTTAATGCCTGCGTTAATCATGCATCTTGATTAAAAGCATTTCAAAATTGCATTCCTCGCGTGCATGTGCCCTTTTGTCCTGTGAATCATCATTACTTTGCAGATTTGTATTCTTGTTTTCATCAGGTAATCCAACATCTGTTGTGGGATTTACAAAGTTATCTCAGGAGGGCAACCTCCTCTCAAAAGCACTGCTGCTGACGCACTGTTTACTGACGTGCAGACGCTCTTTGTTCACACACATAGTGTGAAAGGATTCAGGCTGAATGGAAGCCAGATCAGCTCAGTTATTCAGTTATTGCCACAATGTCACATCAGGGCAGATAATCTTCCCAGATTTGTTTGTAGCTCCGATTTACTTCACAGACGTCATTTGCATCCTCCCACTTCTTTAATCAAACACCAGCATGCATATCTCCCACATGGTCCGTGAATGCCTTATTTACCCTCTACCTGTGATGAATTCACTTAAGTGTCCAATTTCTCTTCCCAGTTAACTGTTTCCACATTTACTTCCACCCTGACAAGAACAAATAAATGCAGGGCATTTGTGGGCCTGCTTGTCCAGTGTCAAACACAGGAAAGTGCTCCTCTATTAATCCTCTTTGTTTTCAGCTTCTATTGTATTTGAACTCATAGTTCCATCCTGTCATTTATGTTCCATATGTGTCTGTTTTTATTTTTCTTTGTCCATGTCTTTGAAGTATTTCAACTCACAGGACAAAATTGAAGATGTACTTCATTTTATTCTAACTAATTCCTTGATGGGTATTTAACCACTAGCAGCTATGGAGTAATACTCTATGGAGTATTCTTGCTTTGCCTGCTTTCTACACATCCATGAGCACATAAGTTTGAATCCACATCCTGCCACCAGTTATTAACTGAGAGCTAAGGAGCCAGGAGAGGCAGTGAAGAAGACAACAGCAAGCTAGCAAAAATGTGAATAAATAATGTATTTTTGAAACTACAAAAAAAATTGATTTAGAAAGAAGGAAACATTTTCAACACTGATCTAACTTTCTGAGATCTGGGAATGCGGCGGCATTTCTACAACAAAATTCATTGTTTTAAAAACACAAGCAGTCAGCAATAAACTGAAACTTGTTGCTCTTTGTCTGAGTTAATTATTTGGATTTGATGCCACGATCATCTGTTATTAACAACCATCACATCCAAAGTGTATTTATAAACCACTTCATCTCTCTGTGTTATTTCTCAGTTTTTTGTGCCATGCCTTCCTCCTCTTGCTGCCACACTACAAAGTCAATATTCTGTCTTGGCTTTCATTTAGACAGCCTTATCCCTATAGTATACATCCCGTAACAAAGACCCGACAATCCATACGTTTCATTTGTCAATGCATTCTACTGGCCACAGTGGATGCATGAAGTATCCCACAAATAAGTTAAGTCACTTCAGAAACAAATGATCAAACTATTATGATTATGTTTTAAAAGTTTAAAAAGTACCTAAGATGAGTAAATGATCATCATCCGTACACTAATAACATTATGATTGTTGAAACTTTTGTAGCTACTAGTCTAAAGTCCAGTGTTTCATTAACCCATTCATCCCCCCCACTGGCTCACCTGAAGTTTACCTGATTCCGAGCTGGCTGCTTTTGCTCCTTGCTTCGCTTCAGAGCAATTACTATTGTAAGTATTGTGTTAATGTAGCTAATAAAAACGATAGCCAACACACAAAAAAATAAACTATGGCTGCAATCCTAGAACAATGCAACTGGCACTTAAAACCTTTTCCCATCAGTACTTTCTCATTATGAAGACACATTAGTGTCTTGGTGATTCAAGTCTAAACAACATAATCCCATTAAGTAATTATTTTTTGATCACGCAAGCAGTGATTGACATGGATGCTTTAACACTGCATTGCACATGTGAAAAAAGGATCCAGAAGGCCAAATACACACACGCAAACAGCAGATTGCTCGAGGCTGTGGGTCCGGTATCTGACAGGTTGTGGGAGGATCAAAGTTCAGATTTTGAATGCACTGTGAAGGGAAAGAACAGAAAGAATAGAGGGAGTCAGGGAAGAGTAGATAGAGAGACAAAGCATTGATAAAGCCTCATCAGGATTTATACTAGCAGGAAATGAGGAGGTTTACAGAACAGCGTGGGCGAGAATGCGACTGAGTTTAGCAGAGGAGAGGCAAGACAGATGAAAATAAGATATTGTAATAATAGAGGAGAGTTTGGACTATATTAACTCATACTGAGGTGGAAAACTGAGGTCCCCTACGCCCACCCTCCAACTACCCCCTTGCTCGCCTCCCTGTTCTTCATGGGAAGGAAAGCAGGATGTCTTTCATCCAGTTCAGCCAAAGGATCAAAGCCAAAAGGCTAGTCTGCTGAAACTGACCTCAATTTGCACTGCTGCACACTCCGCACTCTCCAACATACACAATCCTATAGCTCTCATTATATCCGCAACACCACCTCCCGCTGAACTACATACATGCTATTTCCCTTCCTGTATGCCACAGCACCTTATCCACTTAACACAGGAAATCTCTCAGTCCCTCCAATCCAATAATAGTACAATTTATAGCTGCCGCATTATCACTACGAAATATTACCTCCAGTAGCTATTTATGCAGTTTTTTACCATATATAACCTGTTACAAACTCTGATTATCAGATACGTGCTGTGCTAACATATAACTTGCATCTGTGGTGGTTAAACAACCTGTTCACAATAGCGTCACCCTGCTGCAGACGTCAAAGCGCAGCCTGTGTTTAGCTTCCTCTGTGTCTTCTTTCTCACTGTTTTCACTACAAACAGCCACTCTACTTCAACTACACACACACACACACACACACACACACACACACACACACACACACACACACACACATACACACACACACACACACAATTTGTGTACAGGTATGCATAGACTCTCAAATGTATACATTTATACAACCAAATAAGTCAGAAATCTTTTCCTGTTGCGGATTAAAATTAGGTAAAGTTTGAAGATTGAATCACATGTTAATTTATTCATTTATTTTACTGTTTTTTAAATGTTCTTTATTTTTTTCTTCAACTGTACATATGCATATTTATAAACTGTTCATCCTGAAAACAAAATGATGGCACTTGTAAACTTTATATATATATTGACATTACATTGCATGCAAAAAATCTCCCTGAATTATTATTTAATGTCGAGTGGACAGCAGTTGTTCTCATACAGCAGTTTAAGAACGACATTCAGTAATGAGTGACTGTTTGAGACTTTGTTGACACTACATCAAAGGTGGCTCTTAGCTTTGTGTAACTATTCCACTGTTTAACTATATTTTCTTTTTACATCTGTTTTAAAGTTATTTTCATTTCATTGTGCCTGATTTATTATTATTTATCATTTCTTTTCCCATTTTTTACCCTTTATTCTACCACCCTCTATCTCGAGAACAGACTTTATTTTTCCATCCAGTTGAAATCGCTTTTTGTTCCTTTAACTGAATTTTTGAAAGGAAAATACTGATGTTGTTATAGATTGCTGTATTGAATACTATTAAAAATAGAATTAAATCGGTTATTTTGATATTAAAAATGGTCAATTTGTGAATTGTCAAATTTTGCTCCATAAATATTTCTTGATTTAAACAGATAGTTTTCAGATAGCTTTACTGAATCATTTGAATGAACAGCTTCTTACAGCTGTTTAACTTTTAACATCTGAAAGAGGTTCTTCATGAAACTAATATAATTGTGCTATATTATGGCTTAGGTACCAATAAAAACAGTTTCTATATATCATTGAATTCAGAAGGAATGTAGAACATAGAAAACATTTTTGCTAGAATTTTATTTTAAATATTCAACGCTGCTGTTACTTAATGTTTTCATTTTGTTCACACCTAAATTTATTCTAACTGTAATCTAAGGCAGTTGTGTTGTTTTATATGTTTATACAGACAGGTTGGTAACACTGCAGTCACTGTTCTTATACCTCACAACAAAGCTTTTCTCGCATTTGTCCACCTTCACTTCTTTCTGAAGGAGCTCCCCAGTGATGAGGCCAAGTTCTGAAATGACATTCTTGGGCGCCCCCTACTGAGTTGCAGCTGCATTTTTTTTCTCTGCATAAAATATATGAAACGCACAGATAGAGGAAAAATCTTGAGGTCACAATGAAGCAGCCCGCCAAGCCCTGGATGCTCACTGTCGTTGATTTAGCAGCGGAAATGAAGACATGTTATGAAATCATAGTTATGTGAGCCAACATGCTACACAATAAGTCCAGTTAATATTCACTGAGGCCAATGCAGTTCGTCCTCAGGGTGTTAAGACTTTACAGAAGGATCCATGGGATAGAAAGCCCATGTGTGGCATTAGAGGGCTCATTCAAGTTAAAACCCCCTCTTCCTTTCACATAGGGGAGCATAAGATTTAAGTTTATTCTCAGCGTTTTCTCCTGCGGTATTTTTAATCCACTATGCGTCCTTTAATTGCCTAATTTCTTTAATATCTTGAAGTAGGTCCCATACTGCTCCAAATACTCTCTGGAATTATTGACGTGCTCAGTTCTTTATGTTTTACAACATTTTTAAAAATCTTTCATGCTGTCAGTATTTCAAATTTGGGTCACTTATTAATTTACACTGGTTTTTACTAGAGGAAATACACTTGCAGGTCTCCTTTTTTCCCCAAAAGAAGGTTTAAAAATATCTAAAACGATACAGTAAAACACATGTTGATGCTTAAACTGAACAAGGTTGAGTGAGAATATTTAAGTCTTTAAAAAGAAATGCTTTGCAATAAGATATCATTTTACATTTGAATTAATAGCTACAATAAAACCCCGCCGAAGGATAAAAAGATGGCAGCATTAAACTGTATAAATATTCAAATTAAAACATCTGACCTACAACAGCAGAAAGCAGAGCTTGAGCACATGACATCAGCCTGCTAACTGTATGATTTTTTAGAATGTCCTCTTGATTGCAATTGGCATTGGCCCATCCTGCACACAAATAACCCCGAGCTGTAACCAAGTCCACCTGTTCGTAAACACAAACAGTTATGAACGCACTCCAGCCAGTCACATCTCATCAGAAACAGAACACACAGTGCAGCATGCATCGACGGCTTCAGCTTGCCCCCGTGGATGAAAGCTGTTTCCCCTCAGCGCTGTGATGCTCATACGAGGGGCCGGTGTACAACAGTAAAAAAAACAAAAACAAAAAAAAACAACCAAAAGAGGTGGTATTACACAACAAACTATTTGTGAAGTAAATGTTTCTAATTTGTTTTTACCATCCATGAGGATTTTTAATTTTATTCTTGTAGGCTCCCCCTAGTTCTCAGAGCTGATCTGGGCTGTGCCCCCAGAGACACAGTAGCCTGTTGTCTGGCCTGGGGGGAAGGGGGGGTTGAAGGAGCGTTGTTATGAGAAGGCAAGGAACATGTTATGTTAACCTGGGTGGTAAAAGCCCAAGCATATTTGGGAAAATGCGCCTTTATACCTTCTCACACCCATCGTTTTCGGCCAAATTCCCCCGTAGTCTTTATGTCTTGGTTCCAAATTACTAAAACTAATATTCTCTGACTTTCCTCTTATGGTATTTAGCCATAGCTATCCTGCAATCATATTTAATTTGGTAGCTAATGACAAAATCATCAGAAATTTATTTCCAAAGAAACAATTGCCCTGCATGGATAGTGACAAGGTCTTGCTGAGGAAATGTACCCCAAGCCTATCAGTGAACGTTTCTGAACTCATCACAAATGTCTTTAATAACATAATAGCATTCATAACATTAACAGGGCCAAAAGTAGAGTGCCCACTAGTGATGACCCGTTTAAGGTGATGGAACAGAAATCATTAGTTGTGCAGTCATTGACAGTGTTGAGCAGTGTGTCAGCACTCAGACTGAAAGGCTCTCTGTTCCCCTCAAATCTCATTTTTGTATTGTGTTCATCTGGATGCTTTTCCA
This sequence comes from Mchenga conophoros, assembly GCF_057382185.1. Classification (NCBI taxonomy): domain Eukaryota; kingdom Metazoa; phylum Chordata; class Actinopteri; order Cichliformes; family Cichlidae; genus Mchenga; species Mchenga conophoros. Next base: position 13,323,595 of record NC_140542.1, read on the forward strand.
AGCTAAGCCTGGCACAGGCCTGGATTTCCGGAGACCAAAATATGAGCCCAGGGAACTGGACTCCTTCAGAAAAAGGGGGGGAGATAGAGCACCACTCAGAAGCCAAACAAACCCAGAAATCAGAAGTTTATTTAAAATCCCCTGTCTTATATTAACAGCGGTGCTACAGGCTAGTGATTAGCCACACATGGGTCAGGGATTCCAAAACCTCACTTAATTTCCTTTGGAATACATATTTTATGTTTATTTTGAGATCCATAATACGGGCACGGGTTGGACTCATATATGCTCATTAAAAACATATTATTGGTATTTAATGCTATGAAACAGACTAAAAAGTAGCTTTGGGACAGATAGAAGACTTTTTTGTTTGTTCAGTTGTTTTTTTTAGGAAGCAAATGGAATTGCATGTACTGTAGATACTATACCATAGTATAGTATCTACAGTATAGTAGCACAGGTTATTGTAATGTCAGCACCAAGCATATGATCTCTGCAGTAATCTTTGACATTGAGGGATTCACACTTGTTTGATGTCATACAGTTTAAATGCCCTGCGCAGGAAGGAAGTGCTCACCCACTGGCCGTCTGTTCCATCTTCAGGAGCTCTATGGGAGGGCGGGAGGATTTCAGTGCAATATTTACAGTGACCTTTTCCTCTCACTGGCCAGGGGCCCATGGGAAAAAACTGGAGAAGACAAACAATGAACAATAGGGTTCGGGGATGAGCAATGGTGCCAGCGCAGCATGTGCCATTGCGAGATGTAGATTACAGAAGGTTAGGGGGTCAAAGCAAGGATGAGGGCACCAAACCCTCAGGAGCACACCTGCTCAGAAAGCCTGCACTATTTAAAAACGCAACATGCAATCGCATGTTCCTCACTAAATAAATCATTTTGAATGGAGAGTATATTTCTTTGGCACTTTGGGATATAGATGAGAAGATCAATACGACTGATATATTCCCAGATGGGAAACATCCAGTCTGACATCTGAGCCAGACTAGCTGTTTCCCCGCTCTTTCCAGTTGTTATGCTGGGCACACACCACCACATGCTGGCATGACCTTCATCTTTAACAGACAGACAGGACAGTGGTCTTCTCATTTTATCACTGAGAAGCAAAAGTTTATTCCCCAAGATTGTGAAATATTCCTTCAACTAAACATTTGGTGCAAAATTGTGAGTATATTAATATACGTATTAATTAATATGTACAAATGCACAACATTTATATTACAAAACATATATAATATCTGTTCAATAACACAATAAAATAAAATATGTGATATATACTGCCACTTATTTCTGTATTCAGCGGGTGATATGTGTGATATACTGCCAGTGTAGTCATTCATTGGCAAAGACTGTACCACTGAGACTGAGATCAAAATCTTCCACCATCATTGCTTTAAGTAGATGTTTATGTAGACAAACAGCCTCTGTGTTACATCAGCATCTGTGCAAACTCCCCAGTCACAGTTTGATCCCTCAATTATCAGATTAGTCAGTCTAATTGGACAATATGCTTTCCCTGGGGATTGGGCCTTGCCTTATCACAGAAATTATTTCTGCCCTGCACAATTTGGTGAGATAAATGTAATGCCATCAGTGTTCTAGTGTGTGCCTGGGTGGTCTCTGTTGCATTTCTAATGATGCTGCGCCTTTCCCAGAACAAGTGGAAATACCTCAATGATGCACCGTGAAAAGAGAGATGAGGAAAGGAGCAAAGCTCCCAATGGGCTTCAAAATTCTCACACAATGGACAACCAACACTTCAGAAGAGCAGGCTGGTTTTATTGCTGCATGGAGACTTAGATCCACCCTGGATACATGATTACATTAAAACCTTGGTCAGCAAAATTTTGTGTGTGTGTGTGTGTGTGTGTGTGTGTGTGTGTGTGTGTGTGTGTGTGTGTGTGTGTGTGTGTGTGTGCATGTAATATAACTGCCTTAAGTTTTCACAGGTAATTAGGATATCTGCTGAGAGACTAAAGTGGCTTCTATAAAGATTTTAATAAATCTGTATGATCACGCTGTTTTCTTACATTTATCCTTTATCGGTTCGTTTATCGATTTTATTTATATAGCACATTTAATTACAACAGCAACGTTGACCAAAGTGCTGTACAGAAATTCAAAATAACTAGTACCAAAGAACTTTATTTATTTATTCATTTAATTTTAACATTTAAAAGGCCTGAAGTGTATAAAACAAAACATTAAACTTACTATGTTACAGAAGCTTGTTTGAAGTTATGGAGATCGCTGAGTTAAACACATTTATAGTCAAAAATATAAATGTGCATTTACAAAGTGATTCGTTTTATTTTGAAGGCTGCATGAAAAACGGAAGACCGGAAATAGTTAAATGATACAGGAAACACCGCAGAAGGCAAGCGACTGTAAGTTAAATATTTCCCTTTATATCTTCTACTTTTTCTACCCCAAATAGCTTGCTATAATTGCCATGTCCTTTTGAAATCTAAGCCCTTTTTATGGTCATGACGAACGAGAATGACAGCCTCTAACTCCAATATCATTCTAGCATAACAAATCCGGTTAATGGCAAACGCTAGCATAAGCTAACTGCAGCTGTCAAATTTCTCAGTAAAGCTTGTATTCTTTTCTGTAACAAAACGAAAGAGCTATTTAATTATTGCAGCAGTTGGCTTTAACGTGTCTGACGAAAAAGAAACTGGGAAATGGCTTATTTGTGTCATTCTGCAGTGTTAGCGACATTACGATTAGCTGTACCAAACTCCGTTAAAATTTCTGTCTTATTAAAGTAAATTTGGTGTTGCGTTGTGTATGTAGCGATACACGTAGTGATGAAACTTCTTACTAGTAATCATTGACTTCTGGTAAATTCGGGAAGCTGATACTACGTTAATAGCGATAAAAAATCATCTTCTTGTCTTGCTTAGCTGTGACCCCTCCTTTGTTTTGTTTACTTTTCGATTAGTGCTGAATAACAGCTGGGTTGTTCATAAAGCAGATGTATTATTAAAACGAAAACCTATGTGATGTTGAAAGCACTAATAGGCACTTCATTTACCAGATGCTGTAATCCACAGCGATATATTCAACGGGTGCTATTCTCTGCAAATATAGAAATGCTTCATGAAGATTTCATTCAGAAACCTCCTTCTTTCTTACGTCGACCCCACCTTGCAACTAATCTCTTGGGTTTTTGTTTTATAAATAAATACATAAAATCTGCAGTAGTGACTCATCGGCAGGTGGTATGATTACTCCTAATTGCCTTTGAAGTAGTAAGAAGTGATTGCTAGTGTGATAAAATTACACTTAAAAACACCTTAGTGGCACTTGGAGTACAAAAAAGAAAAAACGTGGAGAGTGAAAAAAAGAAAAAAAGAAATAAAGTGATCACACTCAGTTACCTCATGTGACAGAGAAAGGCACTGACTGGAAAACAAACTGATAAGACTAAACATTGGTATATTTCAAATTAGGTAACTTGACTTGTTTTTGAGAATTAATTTGGTATGAGTGTTACGTTTTCTCAGAATGCTCATTCAGTTCATGTGAGAATCATATTCCCTCATTGCCCCTGCATGAATGGCACACTTATCTTGGATGGTTATGAGGTATAATTACATGGTAATGTGGCGCATCAAAGATAATCACTTCTTGTGGTTGAAGCTACTGATAGTTCTGATTTAGGTCAGTGCACCTGTGAGGCTTTTCTGTCTAGTTAATGATTATTTATTATTGATTTGTGTACTCATTACAGCTTTTATATTTGAGAAGGTGAAATCAGTGAATTTTTGTTTGTTTCCTGAAATAGACCACAAACACACTAATTCTCGCTGAGTGGATTGTAAGATGAACTGATTTAAGTGGTTGTATTATGAAAGCACATCTTGAATTTCAACAGCTAAGCAATTGCAACAATTTGACCCTTAACAGGAAAACACATTGTTTTACTACAAGGCTGTAGTGCTGAAAATTCTCAACACTCGGGTCTGAATCAGTGCAGGATGTAACTGACCTACGATATGTTTAGTGTTTATTCCTAATGCTGCTCGTCTGTCACACTTCAGTTGCACTACAAAGTTACAAAGTGAAAAATCACGTTGTTCAGAATCACTTTTCTCATTCGCCTCAAGAATCCTTAGCATAATGCTGCCTCAATGATGAGCATTGCTTCTTTTTGTTTTCTAAATATTCTAACCAGTCTGTGTTATCAAAGATCAAGAAAGTGCATTTCAACATTTCAAGCTGTGGCTGCAGATACAATCACTCCTAGTATATGTAAACAGTGAGATACAACTTAATATACATAAAGACCTCCCAGATATTATGTAAACGCTCATTAAGTTTAGTGTTTTCAGACAGAACATAGTTTAAGCCTCTGTAATCCTTTTTCTTGTGTGCTTTTTAATGTTGTTACACATACTTTCTTTAAATAGCTCTATCCCAGGGAAGCAGTTCTTTACGATGTGTGTTAGTTTAACTGATTGATTGTATGAAAGAGTGAATGAGAGCAAGTTGATTGACAAGTCAACAGCAGACTGGTGCCGTGTCATAGAAATAAGATGTCGATCATTCGAGTTGAGGTCCACGGTAGCAATTGTACAGTTAGAGCCTACAGAGCTCTGTGTATCACTTCTCTTTCTTTAGTCCAGAGTCAGCATTGGTGACAGGGGAAGGTGGGGGGTGGCTACACTGATCCATTTCCTGTCCCCTCCTGGGGCTCTAATTGAAAAATTTGGGTGGCCCTGTTGTTTGTTTTGGTGGAATGTGGTAGGCTGCGTTTTTTCTTTTTTTTCTTTTTCTCTTTAGAATTTCCTGAGTGACGCTGCTCCGTAGACCTCGGGGTGAATCAAGTGATGGGGGCTGGGCTAGACTTTGTTTGTAGTGGCACTTTTTGCTTACCCCTTTTTGCTTTCTGCCCCACCTGGCATTACCCAGCCTACACACAGAGCTTGCTGGGCCACTGGTCTTCACTTTGGGGTTTCTGTGACCTTGTCAGATCTAGACAGGCAATGGGGCTGTGGCCCCGTGAAAACAAACATGACATAAGTTCTGTCAACTCTTTTTTTTTTTTAATAATTTTTTTTACGCATTTTAATACAAAATGAATAGGTCAATGATTATTTGTTAGCTTGGTAATCAATTTTGTTGCCTGCAACTAGAGCTGGGCGATATGAGATTTTTTTCATATCACGATATGTTTTTTTCCTTTCAGGCAATAACGATATCTATCACGATATAAGCCAAATAACTATATTTGTAAGATTTAAATGTGCCGTTGCTCACAAGTAAAATGTGAAATAATCAGCAGCTTGTTTTTATTTAAATATTTATTTCCCATAATAAGTTCAACAGGGTAGATGTACTTAAGGAACATGAGACTTTTTCAGATAAATAAAGGCAAATATTGCAAACTACACAAAAGGCAGCCGCTAAAGCGTTTAAGTTTCAAAATAGAACAAACGAAACAGACTACTAAATTGTCAATTCCACTTAGAAACAAAATATTAATTCTAAAAATAAATCTTAGTTTGTTTTACAGAAGAACAGACAAAACTGACTAACTTTTGTCAATATCAAATAAACTGAGAACTAAAAGGAAATTCTCAATCTCTCCTTGTTGTATAGCTGAGCTTTTCAAACAGTTTTAACAGTTACTTTAGTCTGACAAAAGCCGAATGACGAATTAGCGCTTCCAGTCAGAGACCGAGGCTACGTCCACACGTACACGGGTATTTTTGAAAACGGAGATTTTCCGTTTTCGTTTTAAAAAATAATCCCGTCCACACATAAAGGCAGAAATGAAGGAAAACGCTGCTATGAACATGCCAAAGCAGCAGGTGGCGCTAGATTCCTAACCGTGCAGAAATGTTGGCCAATCAGAAGTCTAGAAGCCTCGGTGGGAAAAAGTAAACAAAGCTGGGGCAAAGAAGCAGAACCGAGTCGTATGTGTGGAGGGACAGTAACTGTGTGTATATGTAAGCATTTAAACACTGCAGAGAGTAGAATTAACAGTAACAGTATTGTAGAAATTCATTTCACTGTGATCTTCATCTGCTGTTATACTGCCACTGTTGCTTGTTCCTGTGACTGTACCAGCAGCTATTGATCCTCCTCAGCAGGCTTGAGCCAGCACATGTCACCACTATAATGGTCCATCTGGTTTCTACCGTTCGTAGCACAATCAAGCTGCCAAGCCTGACCGGCAGCGACAGAAACCCACAGTCAGTTTAAACATACACGAGGGCTGTGAGCCATGCACAGTTTAGCATCATCACTGGCAGGCAGTGTTCATTTCCTTAGAGCTGTACACGAGAGAACATTGACCTCTTTTAACGTCCTTTATGCCAGCACGTGTTCAGTCTGCTTCTAAATTTTTGTAAAAGAATGATTTTAGAAAAATCTTTCCTCTCTGGACTTCAGTTTAATTACTTAGCAAAGTCTGTGCTCCATTTATTATGTGAGCGTGTTCACCGTGACCTGGTGAGGACATTCTTATTTGTTGTTATTAGTCATAATAGATGTAATAGCCATTACATCACCAGCACTCAAGTCACCCACAGATTACAGATTTAAGTAAGTAAGCTAGATGGATTTAGGGACCGAAACAATAACGTGGCGCACAGTGTGACGTCAAAAAATGCGCACACCTTTGACGCTGCGTGCAAACGCATAGAAAAATCTGCGTTTTCAAAAATACCCGGGTACGTGTGGACGTAGCGCATGCACCAGTTTATTGTATTTCCAGACTTGCTTTCGGCACAATTTACAGTGCACGCTACTCTGTTTTTTGTCAGACTTGAAATAGCCGAAATACCTTCACACTACGGAACTTCTATGGCTCTTCCGTTCGACAATCTCTCCGGCATTGGAACCATCATCTGTTTTCTCTTCGGTAACCTTCGGTCACGCTCGGTTGATTTTTCTAGTCGGCACACTCATTTCCTCCATTACCCGGGCGGTACGGTGGCTGGCTGCTTCCCAAACAAATACACATGTGCGGCTTGGCACTTGTGCTGTACGTAACAAGTCACGTGACGTGACGCTGCGGCTGTGATTGGTTCGGCTCTGCTCTACATAATTTGGATTGGCTGTTCTTTTTTTTTTCTTTTTTTCTTTTTAAGAGGACAAGAGCAGCGAGGTCTATCGCGATAGTTTAATTTTTCTATCGAGAAAAAGTTATATCGCGATACATATCGTTATCGTTCTATCGCCCAGCTCTACCTGCAACTTTTTATTTGGACTTTAATATATATTAGCTCTATGCTGATTGTTTGAGATTTTAATTTATTTTAGACTGAAATGATATAAACTCTTCTTAAACATCATATGAGACTGCAACAGAGGTGAGTAACATTATTCTCTAGAAGGCAGATAAAATCCCAAAGGCTCTCTTATTGGAGAAGTGAACTGAAACCTGTTTACAGGTTACAATTGTATCATAAAAAACCCAAACACTCAACAATGTATGAACATTTAAATGACCTAAAATCATGCCAGTTGTCTGACATGTACACCAACACAAATCACAGATGAAACACTGGAATCACGTCATTCAGACTCGCTGCCGTCATTCACCTCAAGATTGCTTGCTATATTGCTGCTTTGTTGATTTGTTTATTTTATGAGGTTTATTTTACCTCTTTCTTTTTTTTTAAACTAGTACCAGCAGTCACCAAGTGTAGTAAAAGTAAAGTAAAATAAATGTTAGCTGCCCTGTATAATTGGTCAGTTTGGGGGTTTGTTTTGTTTGTTTGTTTTGTTTTTTGACAATACACTCCCCAGCTATTCTGACAAACGGGGTAAAACGTTTAATGTGAGTTATGATTTGGCGAAAAATATAACTTATTATTATTAGTAGTAGTAGTATTAGATTAGCTGCATGATTTTATAAAATGAAGTCTTCCATCAGTATTCACAATATAATAGAGAAATATATATTCAGTTAAACATGGATTATCATCACAACATCATTTGCCCTAAATTCAAATACAAGAATGATGACTCAAAAATAGGAAATTGGTTTTAAAGAGTAAATATTGCATTTTTGGGACAAAACATTAGACTTATTTTATTTATTACATTAAATGAAATGCTACTATTTTGGGGAAAAATACCCTAAATTGCACTCTTTGAAAATTGCTTAAGTGGATTTTGTTTTTAATCATGATTTGGCTTTGAAATCAAGTAATTGTTCAGCGTTGTTCTGTGGTACTAAAATAAATATTTGGGTTGTTTATAAGACAAAATATAGGTTTAAAACTTGAGCATAGGGAAATAGTGATAGACGTATATCAATATTCATATGCTAGACCAGGGATGTCAAACATAAGACCTGGGGGGAAGAATCCGGCAAAGACTCCAGTCCCACCCGCTGGACGGCTTTGGGAAATATGATGGAGGGAGTAAATTTGTGGACTTTTAACTATATTTGTATAATTTTTACAGCTTTTCCTGCTGATAATGACTTCCCCACAGCCATTCATAGTACACCAAAGTAGTCAAATAATAAACAAGTAAATGGCAAAAAAGTTCATGTTTTTCACTGTGTACAGAGATTTCAGTTTAAAAAGTATTCTTTATAAATACACTTTTACTGTAATTTTACACATTTTCATGTAGAAAAACTGAGGTGTGCTGTTGCAATTGCACTTCTCTATCTTATGTTAACCTATCTCAGGGATTAAATGTTCAGTTAGACATCTGTACACTGACAAAAAGGGTAGTTTCACTCATCTAGCCCATTTAAGATCAAAATGTGTGGGGCAGTCTGTTGTCCTCGAGGTAAAAATGAGTTTGACTGTATCCCTGTGCTAGACAGACCGAGTGTAAATTCAACACAATATTGGCAGCTTTGTGAAGCATTAGACATAGTAAATGACTTGATGGTGTAAACCTTAATAATTAATTACATGCCCACCAAAGTGTTTTAGTGTAAGCAGCAGTCTTTGTATAACTCCTGGTAGTATATGAGTGGATGTTTCTCACGCTGGTGATGTGTTGTTTTTAAATGTGAAAAAGCTGGGGCAGCAGTGTTATAACCTGGCTTATGAAGGTTCAAACTGCTCAGTTTCGCCTTGTCATTGGGCAGAGCCGCCTGTCTCCAGCCTGTTAATCCTCTGAAAACATTGTCTTGCATTTGCAGGCCTATACTTCATGTTTGTGTTTATTAGTACAGGATTTTTATATGGGAAATTGGGGACTCTGCTTCATTAGGCATAACTTAGTAAAGCACTTGAGACTGACAAACAAATAAACAGATAGCCCTAAAGATAACAGACCCTGTAGGCAGACATCATGATGCTTGGCCAGTGAACCAGAAGCACACATCTGATCATTTTCTCTCCTCCTCTGTCACGGAAAAGTCTCCGTAAGGGCTGAGACTGGCTGCTCGCAGTAGAAGCGCTGACTCATTATCAAAATGACTGGTCAGTAGTTCCAGCATTTGTTGGAATTTGGTCCCTTTCTGGCTTTGAGCTGCATGGCCATATCTACACCTTAGAGGTATGCAGTAGCCTGGGTGTGAGCAAACACCGAGGAGGTTTTTTTTCAGACTCCACCCAGGCTGTGTGATCAGGCCAGTCATCTCAAGCTGGGTGATGTTTGGCCGGCTCTGTGCATTCAGGGGAGTGGGGGGGGAGAATCTTTGATGGAATCTGGTGTTTGGGTTACGTTAGATACACAGCGTGAAATGGTGAATGTGTGTCTGGAAGAGGTACCGAGCCACTAGAACAGCCTGTTAGATTTTCTAATGATTGGGGGGGGGGGCTTTGAGTGTGATGAGCTGTCTAAATGGGTCCCTTTGTGCCCACTAAACCTATCACACTCTTCCTTTGACACACACATTCACACACCAATCACTGCCATATGTGGATCACCTTTAAATACTCAGTAGCTAATTATCTGCGGTATAAACGCTGTAGTCATGACATGTGTTCATATGCCTGGTCAGATACCATAGATGGTCACCCATGGTAGACATAACTGTTCTGCCATATATCAATAGCAGTTATGTCTAAAGCCTAAGATTTTGGGGGGCATTTCCTGGAAGACTATTGGGAGTACATTGATTCCATTTTCACCAAAGACAAAAAAATTGGAGAGAAATGTTTGGGGTCTGATATGGAGCTAATCATTTAAATTAAAAACTCATCATATTCAGCTATTATTTGGTTTCCTTTATCTAGTGGTTGTATTTCAATTCATAATAATAAAATAATGAAAATGTCTGGGATGGACTCATATATCGGCCTCGTTTAGTGATATTGGCATATCTTCAAATAATTTTTTTGGGTACTGGTACCGGATATCCCCTCCAAATTATTTTTAATATCTATATTAGCCCAGAATTTTGCAGTCATTTGTAAAAATGTTCATACCAGTCATTCAGACGTGAATTAGATGGTTTTACATTCATTTGTTTGTGTAAACCAGTACCACCAGTGAAAAATCCAAATATCACAGAAAAGCTACAAATCCTCACTTTTGAAGAGCTGGAATTAGCCAATGTCTGTTTTCTGTTTTATATTTGCCTTAAAACAACTTCCTGTTTTTTACCTGTATTGTTTATTTGTGTGTGTGTATATATATATATATATATATATATATATATATATATATATATATATATATATATATATATAGACAAATACACATCATTTACAGGCTAAGCTGATTTGTAGTTGGTCATTTTTTTATGTTTTAATTGAACACAATAAAAACAGACAATGGAGCACTTAACAAAAAACTGAAGTACAGTGAAACTATGTCAGTTGAGAAATTCTTCTGTTTTTCGAGTCTGTCAGACTGATTCTTTACATTTTGAGCTCATTACAGCTACACATCAGTTCTAAGGTTCTAGTGACATCAGATGATGGTTTATGAATCCATTTTAATGGATTCTTTTTTTCCTAGTACCTTATTTGAAGTAACAGTAAAGTGTAGTCAACATGAGTTGGACTGTTTATGCTTTTAACTGTAATTATGTTAAAACCAGAAACATTCTGCAACAATATTCTTTTATATAATTCTTTAACTGTTATACATTTGATCATAATATATAATAAACCCGATTTAATCCTGTTTGAAAAATACTGGAAATAGTAACATACTTGCTGGTAGCCTGTTGATTTAATGCATCAGATCAGAACGTGCACTCAATAAAAAATATCCACATCAAATGTTCAATTTATATGCAGGACATTCCATTGGGATTCTAAAATGTATATCTTTTCTGTGTTTTTTTGTTGTTGTTTTTTGTTGGATCAAAAAATGTTACAATGAAATGGTTTTATCTGACAAAACTATTTTAGAGATTTAATGGAAAGTCTTTCATTTGTGTCTGCATTTTCCAGCGCTGAGCCAAGGAAGGGTGGTCACTTGTTAGTGGTTCTGCAAAAAGATCCTAAACCTTGAAGTTCCACAGCTTCCATACAGATTAGAGCCAACCCTGCTGTTTGTTAGTGAGCCTCCAAGGAAAACAAACCTGCCTTTTAAGTACTAGAGAGAGAAGGGTTGGAGTTGGTGGTATTGAAGGCGGGGAGGAGGTCATGGTTGGAGGAGACTTGAGCAGGACGAAAGAGGCTAAATCTGTTAATGTATCATCATTGTTTGTTGGCCTCACTTGTTAGAATTAAGTGGGGTATCATCTTAAGGATCTTAATGCCCCCTAGAGGCTGATACCTCTGCAAGTCTTGCAGAAAATGTTGCCTGCCTCATAAGTTTCCAGTTGGAGATTAAGATTTTGTTTTTCTTTTCATGCTACTTTAAGGAAAATCCATTCACAGTGAAGCCTCTGCCCGTATGAAGTTATAGTTTCTATTACCTTGTTTGCAGTTTATTTGTAGTGGTGCATGACATGAGACTTGTGCAGAGGTCTCCGTAGTTTCTGTGTGACTCTGTGCATCGCATGTGTGTGCGTGCACGCTGCTGTTATAGAGAGGGGTCTGGGCAGTGTTCCCGTGTCCATGCACAGCCCCCAGAGTAAAGTAAACACAGCGGCTCTTTTCTCATCCAAGCCGTCAGCAGGCTCTCCCCAGGCCCGCGCCAGAGACCACACACCCAGACCACACACACACATGCACGCACGCACACACACACACACACACACACACACACACACACACACACGAGCTGCATGGACCTCTTTGCAGATCCTTCCACACACTTGCATACGCAGAGACCACACAACACCAGCTCGGGCCCCTCGCACGCAACCTAGCTGAGCTGTCATTCTGCCCAGTGTGTGTGTGTGTGTGTGTGTGTGTGTGTGTGTGGGGCCAGGCTATCTGTGTGTTTGTGCACGTGTATTTCCAAGATTAGTGGGGAAAGGATAGAAACACTCCTGAATGCAAAATTAGAATTATAGAAAATAAAGAGCTCTGTCCTCTGCACCCTTGCTGCTCCCACTCTAAACATGTGGGATTGATGATGGATATACCAAGCTCTTGTTTTAGACCTGTTAACCTCTTATCATCTGCATGTCACACCCATAGCCCCTCCATTTCCTCTGACAAGCACAGGGCAGCAGCAACAACATGAGGTAAATCCCGCTGGAGGTTTTATGTTAACTGTTCGATGTCAGGGTAATTGGGGACAGGGGCTGTAGTGTGCATGTGTGTGTGTGTGTCAGTGGGGTGAGATGAGGTTGCTTTGTGCTCCTGTATTTTTGCTTTTTCATGAGCCATTTTTTAAATATAGTTTCCTTAAACTCTAGTGCTACATGTCCAATATTCAGCAACTGTTGAGTTGTGAGGTGCATGTGATTAGTTCTGCTTTGATGTGTCTCAACCGTAATTGCTGCTACAGAATATGTATAGACATTAATTTAGGTTAGTGATTATTATTATTATTATTATTATTATTATTATTATTATTATTATTATTATTATTACAGGAAGTTTCACAACTTTTTAATGCTACATGGGCATTTTCCTGAGTTGCCACAGAATATTTTGCTGTTCAATATAGGACTGTCACCATGTCAGATTTTTACTCTTAAGTTATTGTGTTTGAAAAAGTAAAAGTGCTTGGATGTTGCAAAACGGTCATTACTTTACTAAACCTCATCAATTATACATTTATTAACAATGATTGATAATAATAAATAATATTAAGAATGTTATCATATGTGCATTACTGACACTGGCTATCATCAGTACACACATGAAGCACATGTTGAAAGAAAGGTTTATTTGCACTCACCATGTCAAATCAAAAGCTATTGTGAATGTAGATATAACTAATGATAATTGATAAATATGTCTTTAGTTGAATTAAATTCAACTAAATGAATAATAAAATTAAGTTAGTTGAATTTTATTATGTAATCTTTTAAAAGAAAGCAACTTGATTGGGTATCTTCAGCATACATATCAATAGCATATTATTATTATTTTAGGATGGTTTTAGATTTTCAGATTTGAATAAAGAAGTTTGCACACTTTAGATTTAGTTAACTAAATAATTTCATGTAAAAGATAAAGAATTTTCTATTGTTATTCACCCCTCCAGTCATAACCATAAATAAATATCTAATCTTGTTCAATAAGATATTAATAATAATACCTAAAAAAAAAAAAAAAAATTGTTTTCACAAAAAACTCAAAAGCACAGAATTATTGTGACATTAATAATGCTGTGAGTCAGACTGATCTATAACTGGTTATTGTGTCTCAACTATTTTGCATATTAATGAGAAATTTAAATACAAGTGAAAAAAAGTTTGTGAGAGTCTGTAACCTGTACAAAAGCATACAAAAAGAACAGTTAAATTAAGATAAGCACAAGCTGCACCCATAAATGTAGTTTATGGTTCCTGATGTAGGGTTTCTGCCTTTTTTGGCCCCGTGCCAGGATTATGTGTGAATATTTATTCGTGTTTTTATTATTATTATTAAATTTAACTTATCTTATTATCTTGCTATTCTTGATAAACTGAGGTGAAAAAAAAATCAGCTTTAAAACTTTAAAGAAGTTAGAAATGGGATTAAAAAACAGGCAGATGTTATTTTATGTAGGCTAACAGAATAAAGTAAATGCTGGAAGTGGGAAATCATCATCTTGTGTCTAACAACTAATAGTTAGCGTTATAGTCATAGATAGAGTTAAATTATTTGAGTGCAGTATTAAATCCTAGCGAATCCCAGCCCACTGCCCCTTGGTGTTTCAGGGCTAACAACTTTTCTGTTGGAAACCTTGTGTCATATGTGGAGCCTGCTGCAGGTGTTGAAAGTTTCACTTTTTTGTTGTAGTCTTTATAACAAGCAGAGTAACCAAATGTTGTGCTCTGTCGATTTTTATTTCCTTGACTTTAAGAGCCTCTGTTCATTCTTGGAAGTCTAACTTGTACACCTACAACTAATTATTGGCCATATAACTGTGCAAAGGGTTACCAGCATGAACACACTGAAGGTCCAGTCCGTGTGAACTCCTGAATTGTTTGTGGAGAACGTGTTTTGGCTGCCGAGCAAAAGGGCGGAAGCCTTTCTCAAGCTGTTTCAGAGAGTCTTGACTGGTCAGCCTTTTTGAGACCTGGCAGTAATTTATTAGCAAACATCTGTGCTGCTGAAATACATCCTTTCATATTTTTTTTCCGTCATTTGGAACCTTTCCTTGTCTTCCTTTACTCAGGCCCAACATGAACTGATTTGCATGGGTGCTCCTTCTTTGGTGCCATAATCTGTTCAGCATTGTGTGGGCTTATGTGGAATGATTGGGGAGGCCAGGTTTATTTATCCTGTTCTGTGAGGTTTACATTCTTCCTTTCCTCCCTGCTCTCTGTCTGCTCCTTCATTCTTGGCTAGCGTCTCTATTTTTCCTATTATCTGAGAGATAACTGCTGCAATGCATACATTGTTTGGAGAAGTTCAGGGTGGAAAATGAACCCTAGCTGCCAGCCAAAATGTTACTCATATTTTGCCAACTCTAGTCAGTACTAAATAACATAATATTGAGCTGCCTGGAAATTTAGTAAGAAATGTTTGGGGAATTTCAGGAAAAAAAAAAGCTTACATTTTTTGTTATTAGGATAATGTTTTTACATTCATTTGCTATGGTTCTATGTTGACATACAAAGATGTTTTTCTTCCCCTGATCTTCAGATTCATGCTGGGAATGCTTGTACACTGCAGTCGTTTGACAATACTTTGCCCAGTCGTGGGGCAGTAATTATTTAGTATTATAAATGGTAAATATTTTCAGTCAGTTTAAATCAATATGTTATGCTTTAAATATGTCAAAATGATAGCGGATTGCTTTTACTGTACATTACAAGCTGACAAGCTTTAAATGGTTTTTATGATGAATAAACAGTGGTTAAAAAAAACAGAAAGGTGTCAGACTAACAGTAGAAAATCAGGCAAAAAAAATCACATGTTTTTACTTTAACACTGTTTTCGTTTGAACTAATTAACTGATTGTCCAAACCTCTGTTTAATGTTCGGTCTGTAGGCTGCTTCATTGATTTTTACACAGATTGCTCTGTCAGTGTGCAGCGTTCCGTGTTACTGACCTCATTCTGTTGTGTATGCCTCGCTTTCTTTTGCCATGTCCAGGTGCTGATTGACCCAGATTACCTGTTCACCTCAGGTCACCATGTCTCGAGCCCGGCAGCCCCCGCTCGTCACGGGCATATCGCCCAAAGAAGGTGCAGCCTGGACCAAAGTCACGATCCGTGGAGAGAACCTGGGCACGGGCCCAGCCGACCTCATCGGTAATCCATTTTCTAACCACATAGCTAACCACACTGTCTGTCCTGTACTGTGTAACATAAATGTCTGTTACACAGTATTGATATTTTTATGGGGAGTGACATCCATATTTAACTTGGTCCTGTTTTGCATGCGAATTATCCATATTTCTTTTGTTTTTTTTTCCATACTCAAATGTGCACATATGTATTTCTACAAATGAATATAATACAGAAATATACAGTTTATCAACATTTTTAGATCTGTACACAGAACTGTCTACACAAGATATCAACACATTAACTAATTAATTAACAGGAGTGAAAATAAAACTATAAATAATGAATGATGACTTATTTTCATATGTTTATTTACTATTTGTATTACTATGTGGTTCACTGAGAGAAAGTTGCTGGTTTGAATATTTTGTAATTGTCACTTGCATTCGCTTCTTTTATTGATGTGGCCCCAATCCCTATTTTTAAAGCAGCTGCTGTAGAGTTTTTTTTTTTCATTATTTAGTATGTAAAACAGGAACTATACCTGGTTTTTTTTTCTGCTCTGGAATAAGAAATTCATGACCAGTTCACAACAGTTTCATAAGTTTAGCACAGAGCTGTTTAAACTTTACTCATTTAATCCCCAAATATGCAATCAATATTGTATCAAATTTTTAACACATGTGAGTAACACTCAACTGTTAATTTCTGACAAATATTGAAAGCATTGAAAAATATGGAAAAATAGAAGTCTTTCCAAAAGTAGACCAACACTGTTCATAAAGTCCTTAAAATATAATACCTACTTTCATTTTTGTTGCAGTTGTAATCACAGTTTCTTGTACTGTAAATTCTTTATACATTTAGAATGACCTTTACTTTTTTCACACAAACACACATATGGAAATTCTCCATTAAAAAAGTCCAAATTCGCCAGATAAACTTTGACTTTTGACTTTTGTTTTGCTTTTTGTGTGACTGATTACTCTCAAAAAACATTTTGCTGCGATCACTTTACAAATCTAGCATACACTAATGTGAAAATTAGTTTTCACGTTATTTTTCATTAAACAAAAAACATAATTCCACAGCTATACAGGTGGGCTACCACCATCTTGTTGTCATCACACTGATATCCTACTTCTGTGATTTTACTGGAGGTGAGGAAAGGAGGGGGCAGTCCAGAAGACTCACACACTTGGCAAGCCGTGAACTGGCCAGTGATAGAGGTCTATTTCTAACCATGAATGCCCCAGGGCCTGGAATTATACAATTAGATATGCACAAATGTGTGTGAGTGCTTATGTATTCAAACAAAGTGGCCAGTAGAGAACAGAGGCAGGAAATGGGGCTCTAATGGGCATATTATTCACGGTTTTATGGGCTATTTGTTGATCGGCTCTTGTGGGCTTTTGTAACGTTTGATTATACACACGTGAAGCTTTCTGAATCCCCTCAGCTGGAAATATCAAACTAATCCTTGTGTATTCCTTCTAGTGCCTAAATAGTATTAGTTAGGGGTTTTAAAAAAGGATGACAGATGCAGGGGCATAGTGCACATTGTGAAAGTAATGAGCCACTTAGCACTGAAGTGGCACTCATTAGCTTAAAGGAGCTGAGTGAGAGGAAGGAAGATCAAGGCCACCCACACCCATCGCAACCCCAACTTGAACTTTGACCCCGGGTGACTAAACTCGCTGATAGACGTCAGAGCTGCCTAAAGTGAGCTCCTCTTGTTTTAGATTGTGTGTCTGCGTGTGCTGCAGTTTGTTTGTTTGCACTGTCACTGCATGTCTGTATCTTTCACTCCTTCCACCTTTTCCCTCTCCCTTCCATCTCAGGCCTGTCCATCTGCGGTCACAACTGTCTGCTGACAGCCGAGTGGATGTCGGCCAGCAAAATAGTGTGCCGCGTGGGACCTGCCAAAGACGACAAGGGAGAGATCATCGTCACCACCAAGTCCGGAGGTCTCGGCACCTCTACGGTCTCTTTTAAACTAATAAGGCCAGAGAGGATTGGTAAGATTGAGATATCACCCTCATGGCATTTGTTATGTGCTAGCCTGGACAAAAGGAGCTGATGCAAGTTTAAACAAGGGCTACAGCTAATGATTATTTACATTAGTTTAGCATTAAATTCTCTTTATTCATTGTGTTTCTCTTCTTGTATATAAAATGTTATAAGATATTCAACATTTGGGTTATTTAGCCACAAATGGCACGCTAAAGCATTTGAGTAAAGCAAAAAACAACCTTAAATGGAGAAAAATGAGTGACCTGAGGGAGAGGACATTAAAAAATAGCCATAACTGAAAAAAACATAATAATAATTTTGATAAAACAATTAATGATTTTTAAGAAAAAGAATAGGACTAACTGGGCATGTGTGATTCTCTAAAGCCAGCCACACATCAGTGATGTTTTTTAGATGAACTCACATTGTTTATTTAACTTGAAACATTCTGACCAGAAACTGATGAAAAGGCACAGGCACGTGTGATTGGCTGAAGTCGACCACACATCAGCGATGTTGCTCAAATGTGCAGACTGTGTTTATTCTTTTGGCTGTAAAGTTGGCATTAGCGTTTAACTAAGGCCGGCCATGTTCGTCAGTTTTTCATACCCCAAAAGAATGTATGTTTTCAACACATGCTTTGTGCCATGTATATGTTGCATGTTTTTAGTGAAGTTGCAAAGTTTTGAGTCACTATAAATTCCTTGACAAGAGCCTCCAAGTATACTGTGTAATTAATTAGGTCAGGTACTGTATCTTCAGAGTACAGTGGTCAGAATTTGTACTAAATTTAAGTTAAAATAATTTACAACAGAAAAATAAATGCATATTTGTCGTGCATTTGCATGTTTGAGTCACTGTCTGTGTGTGTGTGAGTACATCTGTAGTATGGAGGATATCTCGGTCACAGCGTCTCGCCTGTCCTGTCCGCAGGTATCCTAGATCAGTCTGCAGTATGGGTGGATGAATTAACCTTCAGGACAGACCGCAACAAAGGAATCTCTCCGCTGTCACTGCGCCCCAGCAACCCCCTGGGCATCGACATAGACAAGTATGAACCAAGAGCGTACAAATACACACGCAGAAAAATGGCTCGGCACAATCCCACCGCCATAAACACAAGTGCTCCAGCCATTGAGTCATGGTTTACATCCCTAAACAGAAACAAACTCTCCCCATATGCCAGCGTTTGAAATATTATGCCAGCACAGCAATGGCTGAACAGCCTCTAACCGCTCACACAGGCAGTGGAAACACAATAATTGTGTATAAAGCAGACAGGATGGCGATAAAGAGATAAAAGCTAAGGCAGCAAACCCACACATTTGTAGAGCGCCTGAGAGCAGCGAACATGCTGCTGCCTCCCACGTGCCTGGCAGGGAATACACAAGTTGTAATGTATAGTTTGTGTTGTCATGTTCTGGCATTTCTAGCTTAGTGTTTGTTTGGTTTAGGGGCCGGGGGCAAGTGACCGCTCATGGTCAGGAGCAAGACCCCCATAAACAGGCTGTAGCATTCACTTGCTCCTAGGGATGCATTAAGCAGGCACTATGTGAAGCATACAAGAGTCTCTTTGATTTTAATATACAAACACGCTATCGCTATCTGTGTCCCAGCAGTTGCTCTTAATTTGTGACACAAAGGCACTCAGAAGGTAGAGATGTTTTTGTTCATCATAAAGCATCACCCTGTTGTCTGTCTGGTCTGTGTGTTTGTGTACATTTTTGTGTAGTGACGTCCCTGGAAGGTTACTCAGCTGGGCTGTTTGCACCAGCTGTTCATAACGTAATGCTTGGACTAGTTAAAACTTCCAAGTGTTTGAACAACTTCAGACAGATTGAGCATTAAATGGTTACACTCACTGAATATTAACTGTTTGTTATGTGTGCTGTATTTCCTACCAGGGGTACAATGCTTGGGTAATACCTGTTAATATCCAAGCTTATAAAAAGCTACCTGTGGAGCATTACAAAGACCAGTAAATTAGGGGTTCACCAGCTTTGTTGACTGAGCATCTTGTCAACATATTGTCAAATATAACATTTAGTGTTGTCAGTGGTGATATTTCAAGGTTTACTAACAAAGTTGGCCCTAGCTAAATGTTCAAAGGCAACTTGATGAGGAGCTGAAAAACTGCTTGTTTAGTGTTTGCTTGCCACAAAAGATGGAGAAGTTACAAAGACAAAATAAAAGAAAATGGTGTCGGCATCTGTATGTGGTCAGATTCCTGCATACTTAAATATTAGCATTAATAGCAGAAGTAAATTTTATCATTACAGGATGAGCACGGTTTATCACAAGTTGAAGCCAGAGCTGCTGCAATCCATGCTCCGAGTGGAATCAAGCAGGCTAGGAAGTAATTCAGTTTTATGTAGATGCCATGCCCGTTCACAGCAAAAGTCCTCTCTTTATGAGAGATAAAATTTCCCAAGCCATCATACAGGCCCCCAATGAGCAATGGATGGTGCGAAGGGAAAAACCCAGATTTACAGGAAGAAGGCTCCAGCTGAACTAATAAAAGAGGTGCATATAAGGACAGCAAACATGACAAAACATCAACTACAGCAGAGAATAGGAAAAAATTACAAGACATGCAAAAGAGGCATGTATATTAGATTTAAATAGGTGCATAATGATAGCAACACTGGTGTGTGTGTGTGTGTGTGTGTGTGTGTGTGTGTGTGTGTGTGTGTGTGTGTGTGTGTGTGTGTGTGTGTGTGTGTGTGTGTGTGTGTGTGTGTGTGTGTGTGTGCGCACGCACGCCTGCGTGCGAGTACGTCACGGAGTGTGTTCTTTTACATGGATTTTGTGTTTCTGTTACTTAAATGCTGCACTGTTTATGTGGGTTTTGTACATATGTGTGACTGCAGAGTGGGTGGTGGTGGTGGTGGTGGTGGGGAGGGGTTTAGTTTGTGTAGGCCACAGGTCATTAGTAAAGATCAAGCTTCCTTAATGAGTACTGGGTCCTCCAGGGGGAACCAGGCGTCACACACTGCACTTCCCACGCCAAGCTCTCCCAGCCACAGTACATCCCCGCCAGATACTGCCCCCTGCTGGAGAACTTGATCTCCCACACGTCACTTTTAAAAATGACTTCAATTGTTTTACGAAAGTCTGCTCACACACAGTTTACTATAAAAACATTTATACGGGTATTTTCTTTATTTTAATTCCACCACAGTTTTTACTCTGTTCTTTTGTTTTATTTAACTGTCGAGTTTTATCGTCATCTTTTTTCTCTCGGTCTTCTTTCAGAGGCAAAATCACACCTAAAGATTTGGAGCTGACATTTCCAGGAATGAGCGCAGACTTCACCAGTGAGAACTTCTCTGCGACCTGGTACCTCATAGAAAACCATGCAGGCTCCAGGTACACAAGCTCCTACTTTGTCACTCATGTTAAGCTACCATCTCTCATAACTAACAATATGAAAGAGGAAAGGAAAATAGAAAAACAAGCAGTAAAATATCTCTACCTTTCACAGAGGTCCACCAAAAATTGAAGCTCATATTTTCTTTAACTCAGTTACTTCGACACAAGACAGGAGCTTACAGCGTAATACATAAGGTGCATCAGTAAAACTCACACTAATACTGGTATAAGAGCAAACTCAAGGCTCGTATATCATTTTCAGCAACTGCTGCTGGTTTGTTGTGCCTCTTTGACTGAACTCATCCAATATTACTCCTTGCCAGTAGGTGTGATTAGTGCTGCTATGATCTTATGACTTTACTAACTACTGACCTGGATAAAATAATCAGAGGGCCACACATTACTAACACTAGTATGTTAACAGCTAATTTAAAAGATGGTTGCAGGTTACAAGGAAAAATATAACATTCCAGTGTCACAATCTGATCATTATGAATGAATTGAGTTAAGTAGCAGTTCAGGCTGGATTTAGGTTGTCTGCAGGCTAGTCCCAGACGCCATCATGTTTGACAATTAGCTGAAACAATTCAAATATTCCTGTATAAATCAGTGCAGTAATAAATATCTGATAGTCAGATGATAATAATCATAATTTGTCACCATATAGTGCAATCTAAGGGATGGCAATGAATAAACTGAAAAATGTACACATGGGCTGAATCTGAAGTCATTCACTATTTACTATATAGTCAGTTTTGTTAAATAAGTTTAATGTACTGTTTATCACAAAATTGCATAACTGTCTTTTCTCTTACTGATCATAACCTGTTACGTTCTAATTGTGTGACAGTAACAACATAATTATTATAGAGAAAATTACCTAAGAAGATGCAAAAGTGGGGTGGGTTGTTTGTTTTTAATTTTACAGATGAGATCACCACAGAGTAATTTACATAAATAGGTAGTAGCCAGTAATAAATGATTTTGTTTTGTGCCATTGAAATGAGGTTATATTTTCTTCACTAAGTTTCTATATGAAGACAAGGCAGCCTGCTGACCCAAAAGGCTGTCAGGGCAGAGAAGAGGAGAGTTATTTTGGACTCTCCTGGCTTCCTCTCCCCCTGCTTAGCCTTCCAGTAACCCAGACCCCGGGATTCAGCATTAGCAGGGGCCTCTGTTTGGACCTCACTGGGTGACTGTTTCTTCCTGTGGAGGAAACCTCACCGAGGAGACTGACACACAGACACACGCACTCAAAGTGCCCCCAGATGTGCGTGTGTCTCTGCGCATACAGAAACACACGCACAAAGTTTCAAAAATATGACTGTATGTTTTGGGCTGTTGGTTGCACAAAACCTTCATGGTTTATGTCTTTATTTAAAAAAAATGGAAAGTAATCATTAGTTGTAGCTTTGATATACTGACAGTGTCATTTTGTTGTTTTCACAGCTTCGATCAGTTGAAGATTGCAGCCAGTAATCTGAAGAAGCAGGCTACTAAGAAGAACGAGGGGAGTCTGGCCTATGTGAAAGGAGGCCTCAGTACATTCTTTGAGGCTCAGGACGCTCTGTCAGGTGAGGGAATTAACACATTTTTGTGTGCTGTGGAAGTGCCCCAAATGATGTCTGATTAATACACTACATTACAAATCATCACTCTTCACTCTCCTCTTAGAAAATGGCTCTTGATTTTTGGAAGAGTGTGTCTTTGGATTTTTTTTCCCCCCGCATGCGGTTTAGCAGCAGTTGATTAAAGAGGCTCATTTGGATGCCGCGTGAAAGCCCTCTACTTGGCACTGAAGTTGCACTGGCCAACCACAACACAGTTAATTCACCTCCATCAAAATGAGATCAGCTCTCACCTGTCACACAGTCTCTCGCTTCACTCTGAAAAGTCGACGTAAACACACACACACACACATGCACACACTCACTGACCTCTGCATGCAAAAAAGATTTCAAGGTAGCAGAGACCGACGGCTGTCGCTCTGCCAGGTACCTCAAATCGATTGTTCACTTCATCATTCATACTTTTGTCTGTTTACCCTTTGCTCCCGCCTTAGCTGCTCAGTTACTTCCCCTTACTATTTATATGTACACTTTTCTGCCTCCATCATTATTATTATTGCTTTCCGTATGTTTGTGCCGCGGTTGGAAGAGAGGCAATGTTTTCATTGTTAGCGGCTGAATCTAAATAAACGGAGCAGCCCAACACAATGCACGCCAGAGTATTAGGACTGATAGTGCCGATAACAGACCCAATATGACCAATGGCAACAATGCGCAGTCATTCTCACGTTCAGACTGAGCGTGCCTACTGTGTGCCCACTGCACCAATGGGAAATGTACAGTTTCCAGGGGTTGAAGGGAAGCAGTGCTCCATGGATGGACTCATGTGACCTGTGACTCACAAGCACATACTATTGTGATGTTTTCTGGCTTGTGTGAATTTTCTGAGATGGATATAAGGCAGCACCTACCAAAGACTTTGTGTCAACTGTATAGAAAATTTATTTACGTGGAGCCAACAGAGAATTCAGGATGACTAAGTTCCCCTAAACATTCTTCAGATGTCTTAAATGGACCTTTAAAATCTTAAATGCTTGTAGTATAGTCACATTACCACATGAATTTCCAGCACACAATACCTTTCTAAAACAGAAATAGAAGAATCTCTTTATTGTCATTGTATGACATTACGGGTGGTGCTCCTGGGTGGTGCATCAAAACACATTTAGATTTCCCAGTAGGACTGTGTTGTTAAGCTCGTACTTCATAGGTTGACTAACTCTTTCTGGCTTTTTACTTATAAACAGACTTAACAGTTGGCTGACAGGATAGATTAGCCAATTAAATGATTGTAGCCAGAAAATTAACCCCCAAAATACTAAAATCCGTCATGATTTGGTTTAGTGGGTATCAATAGGCCTCTGAACTTGTTTGCCACCTGCTTGCTAATCTGTAGAAATGAGAAGCATCACTCTTAATGACAAATGTCTTGAGATTAACAGTTACTTTTGTTGGTTAAAGTTTTGAAATGCTGAGTAAGGAAATTGCTCTGTGTGCCAGCCAATGATATTTCTGTTCTTTGATATTTCTATGACTCCCCCAAAAATGTCACAAGTTCAATTTAAAAAGTGCTTTTAATAAGATTTAAATTTGACTCGGCGGTGATCTGGGCACCCCGGGATTAGCACGGGGCTGTCTTCATCTCCAGAGAACTGAAGACGGCTCAATATTTCAGCTCACCCGACGGTACGCAACATGGCCAACCATTTCATTGCATGCAGACACACCAAGAAACTAATTGCTGAATGTAGTGGAGCATTTCTAAGCTAACAGAAGGTCACAGGTATGTGACTGCGGGAGTATGTCTGTGAATGTAGTATATATAGTGTTACATAATCAGATGGCATGAAATTTGTCTTCAAATTACTACTAATGGTGTTTTTGATCTTCCTAATGTGTAAACTAGCAGTTTTTGGTTTTTGTCATATTAACTTTCTTCCAGTTGACTAAAGAACCTTTTTTTTATTAAAGAAATTCAACGTCTGTGTAGATTTTTCAAGCTTTGCTTAGAGATATTTCTTTATGTTCAAGCTGTGTGACCACTGATTTTCAAAAGACATTTTTAGTGAACTAAGAACAGAAACTGTCTCATGTTTGAAGAGGAATTATGACTAAAAATTCATTTTTCAACTTCCTGAATCGTGTCTGCTCACTATGACTCATTGCAGGCCTGCAGCATCCTTTTTATGCCAAAATTTGGCTTTCAGTCATAAAAAATGAAGTGGAGGCCCAAAACGGATGGCTCAAGTGGAGCTATTTTGTACATTATGTATGGTCAGCCAAACCAACATACCAGCCAGCATGCTGCTTTTGAGCCTGCCAGCTATACTGCCAGACCTCGTTAACACAGCTGTCAGAGCAACTGTGAATCCTTTCTTTGTCTCTCTTCGATGTTTGGCAGCTCTCTGCAGTTCTGAATTGGTCCAAATGAACCTCATCTGAAAAGTGTCCATTAGAATTAGAAAAAAATTAACAGTGAATAGAAAAACTTAACAGGGCACTTATGTGTTCTCGTAGTTCAGAATGTGCTGCATTAGAAGTTGCTGAATGCTTCCAAGCCTCTTCGTCACCATTACAACATTCTCGTCTCCTCTCGTGTTTATTTTCAGTTCTGCTTGCATGTGAGATTTTTATTGATGACTTTAATAGGCGACGTCTGGAGCTTTTTCTTCTTCTTCAATGTAAGTGTACTGCTGCCGACAAGGTGGAAACAACAGAGAGGAGCCAAATGTAGGAAAAGAAATGAGGCAGCTAGAAAATGTTTAGAACAAACAGCAGGATTCTGACTTGAACATCTGTGGACTTTCTGCCTCTCCCTCTCTTCTTCTTGTCCAAAATAATTGCCTCTTAATTGCTCTCCAGTACAGCTAAGCTTCTCCAGCACAAATGGCAAAATAAAATCTCATATCACCTTATCTAATTTAGACTTTGGCAAATCAAGAAACAAGGTTACCCAGCAGAAAACGAGCTGAGAAGAATATCTAAATAGTGATGACAATAAGTGAAAGCTGAAAAGTAGTCCTGTTAGCTTGTTGAAAACAAAATGTTTCTTTAAACTTTACTTTGAATAAACGTCCTCCTTCACACCTCTGCAGACTAATCAGACAAGCAGCCGATTCAACTCCAGAACCTTTTTGTTATGAAGCAGCTGTGCTGCACACTGCACCACCGTGCTGCACTAGCATATTGCAAGAGTGCATGTTCACTGCACAAAGGAGCTTAAGAAAAAGCTCACCAACACATAACAAGACCGAGCACCGACAGAAATCTAATGTAAATAAAATGTATATAAATAGATTAAACATGTTTTTAATTTCCATTCGGTAATACTAATTTGTGAAGTCACAACCAAATAAAGTGTCAGTCAGATGCTGTTTAAAAAAACAGATTCATGTTTGCACTTTTGAAACAAAGGCCTTTGAACACCAGCCCTGGGTAGACGTAGGATTAGGTTAATAGGGTATCAGACACAAAGTCATGCTTAACTTTGTCAAGTGTGCTAGTTACCAAGTACAAAGGTAGAAATCTTACGTTCTGTAAAGGGAAATTTTCAGTGCCTCTGAAAAAGGCTTTAGCAGCTTCAAAGGTAAATATCTTCCTCACTTAATGAGGAATAAAGATTTTCTGTTTCTTGTCAGAGGGTCAGAAATGACCAGAAATTGCATGGATTCCTGTAACATAAGCTAACAGTCTAATTGCTTTTACTATACTTGGTGATCAAGCTTACTGCCAGATATACTCAGCCCTGCCAGTCCTGATGTTGGAGGCCACTTGAGTTGGAATGCTGCAAATGTACATTTTTAAGCAGCTCTAAACCCTTGTAAATTTGTATGTTTCAAATTCCTTGACATGTATGAGCTCTGTTTTATAGTTAAGGTAGTGTTTTGTGTTGGTGTTATTTTTATGCTGCTGAAGAAACCCTGTTCACTTGTACATGTTTGTTTGTTTTTTGGGGTTTTTTTCTATACCACCAAATTTCTGTGGATTACAAAGTATTTTGTTTATGTTTAGAAAGGAATTGTTTAGCAGTTTTAAAAAAACAAACAACAAAAGAAACCCACTGCTTGTGAACCAGCACACACATGGATGGGGTTTGGCTGTAATGAACATTTGGTCATGGAGCCTCGGTGACAAATGTGACCAAGCCATCAGCCAGACGCACACAGTCAGCCAGTTTGTCTGCGTGCTTCTGGGACGCAGACAAACTGGCTGATTGACTGACTGACAGTCTGTCAGGGACTGGGGTTGTTGCCACTAAAATGTTGAAATTTGTGGTTTTTCATTGTTGTGTGAAAAGGAAGTCTCCCATTGACGCAGGAAGCGGAATAGCTACCGTGTTCCAAAAATGCACGATTCCCAGGGCCTATTCCCCGAGTCCCCATCCCCTGCTGGAGTCAAAACATTGCCGACTTTAGAAACCAGGGACACTGTATTTTTATTCTTATTCTTTTTTTGCCTCGACGGTTCCAGGAAGTTAAGCAGGAGCTGCAGCTCTTCCTCAGGTCCTGGCTCGTGTGTTATCCGGACCCTGACCTAATGTTTAGGTTAGCTGTGACGTCATGAGATCTTCAGTGTGCGACACATGCAGAGGACACGCAAACTGGCAGTAGGGCAAGGAGGAGTGTGGAGACGTGAAGCAGCCTTGAGTGTATGCGTGTGTCTTCTTTTGTGTTTAGTCCTATTAATTCAGCCATCTCCCGTATACACTCCCACGTCTCTGAGCTTTTGACCAAACCGGCATCTGGCCTCATTTTCTGCTGCTCAAGAGCAAGAGGCCAGTGACGTCCATACTGATTAGGCAATGGCATGTTTGAACTGGGTGTTTTTAGGAATACCTCGGTCTCTGCCTTGAGGCTTCTGTCTGTCAGAACGGACCCATATATTTATTTTCAGAACGCTCCCCCTTCACTTTGCCTCCCGCTCCCTCTGCTGTCAAGCTCTGCTAACAGCCAGCATCAGAACAACAGAGGGAGGACAGAAATGAAGAGAAGGAAATGGAGAGGTGTACTGTCCTTTTTTGCCATCCGTTTCTATCTTGTCTTCATTCTTTAGGTGTCTGCTTGTCGCCTATTTGAGTTGCTTCACAAGTGCGTATTAGAAAGTCTTCTAAACCCTCTCCAACTCCCTTCTACTCTGTCAATAAACCCACACTGCAGCTCTCACCACCCAGCTGCCCACTTCTTTATTTATATACTGGGGTAGCCCCGCTGCCTTCTCTCCCTATTTTTTTTTTCTCCTTTTCTCCCCTCGTTCCTTTAAAAAAAAAAAAAAATTCCCTCTCCCGCGTAAAGCTCTTCTTGCTAAGTGATTGATACAAACCATCAGAGAGTTCCTGCTCCCCACCACGCTCCCAGTACAGTCATTTTTAGTATACAGACCTCAAGCTGTGCTCTTCCCAAAATTGGAAACATTTTAAGATTCACATTACCTCCAGGTCAAAGGGCTCCAAATGTCCCAAGACCACCACACTTTGTTGTTGATGGCTTTGGTTAGGTGAATTGATCCAATACAGTTGTTCGCTGGGACAAGGTCAGGTCCTTGTTGCGTGGGAACAACCATGGGGGTGTGTGGCTTCAGTAACAGCATCTGTGGGTGGAGAACCAAGGCAGTTATCTGCCATCTACCACGGGGGTAGGGCATGTTTATTTGTTTTACCTTTGGTTCCTGAAATTGAAAATGTTCCCGGGGATTGGTTACTCTGCAGCGTTGGGAACGTAAAACCAGTCTTACATTTCTCACCCCTCTATGCTTTAAGTTATGATTTTTAAATTTTGTGAAATAAGCTAATAGTGATTTATTTATTTATTGCAGCTATCCACCAGAAGCTGGAATCTGATGGCACAGAGAAAGTGGAGGGATCAATGACTCAGCGGCTAGAAAACATCCTCAACAGTAAGTGTTCAATCAGTGTGCAGACGAAAACCCCACAAGATGCTTTTTCAGGGGGTGTTTTAATTTAGAAATCTTAATAATACAATAAAAGTTCCAGAATTTGACAACATCTCAGTGACACGGGGCTTTGGTAATACTGCCCAGGAATAACCTACATTAAAAAAGAGAATGAGTATGCGACGAGCCAGCGCAGTGCTGTAGATCACCCACCTTCAGCATCCAGGAGTTGTCGCTGACTCTGATGCACTGTGCCGTCAGACCAAACACGTCTACATTGTTTCACCGTTGCAGATTGTTCTGTTTTTAGCGTGCAGATCCTGCGTGTGCGTGCACGTGTGTCCGCCATTTCATGTCACACATGATAATGGGACTGCTCTAATGGAGGGTCAAGAAGCTGGTCCTTTCCCCTTTTCTAGTATAAATAAACCTCGTAGCCGGACATAGCTTTCATCCCAGACTTGAGGGCCCATGGCCCAGTGGGTCCAGTCTATCGTTCACCCCCAAAAACCAAGAGATTCAAACTACCGTAGGCGCCAGTCAGACTATCACGAAATAGTCTTGTGAAATGTCACAGCTAAGATTGGTGAGGGAAAAATGTTAGATGTTCCCCTGTTTGGTCTCGTGCTGTTTTCCCTTCAGGGATTTTGTTTTGCGGGTGGAGTTTTGTTTTGATTAGAAGAACTCGGGTTTTTTTTCTATTTGACGGCACATCCAAGGCCACCCACGAAGTAAGTCAGCTGTGCAAAGGTCCCACCAAGCAGCCTGACTAAGAGATAGCCGTCACTTTCTCCTTAGCAGCTCAGTCTCTGCTCCTGCTCCTCTCTCTGTGTCAAATAACATCCAGAGCGGGAAGAAAACCAGAGACCAGCAATAAGAGGGAAATGTGGTATCAGCATTTATTTATATAGGATCCTAGTTTCTCATTTTCTCCAGCCTCCTTCACTCTCTCTCACTCTTTCTCACTTCGTCTTTCTTGTAGGAGCGAGCAATACTGCCGATACTCTCTTCCAGGAGGTCTTGGGCCGGAAAGACAAAGCTGACTCCACACGCAATGCACTCAACGTCCTGCAGCGTTTCAAGTTTCTCTTCAACCTGCCACTCAATATTGAACGGAATATTCAGAAGGTACTTAACCCTGTTTTCAGGTGTTAATGGGCACATTTTAACCTAAACCGCAATCATTTCCTAAACCAAGTACTCTTTAGTTCTTAAACCTAACTAGTGAGAAAGAAAAGGTAAAAAGCCTGTGTGGACAATGTGAAACAGCAAAACAAGTGCAAACAATACACAGCTCTAAACAGGACGTGAACCATCCTCTGGATGATAACCCACCTTTACTCAGTTTGTCTGCCCTCAGCACCAACTTTTGTTTTTTGTTCAGTTATGGATTAGATGAACATCTGTTTTGTATTGTGCACCTGAAAACTTTGGCCAATGTTTAGGACTGGTTATTTGTTATACCATTCATTTAATCCTGTTTCAGTTAATGTAACTATCAAAACGTAACAGTCTTGTGACCTATTATTGTTTAGTTGGTGGAAAAATAAAAACTAATGCCCCCCATGAGATGCGCTACCTCATTTCACTTCACTTAAGCTATTTCCTCAGATGCAGCCCTCATCGGCTGAGCTGGATGTGGAAACACAAGCGCCTGACTTAATGTATGCCATAGCAACATCATCACCACAAACTCTTCTAAAACCCTACAGCGTAACCTAACGTGCACCTCTCTAGAAATGTTACTACACGTTGGGTCCAGGCAGTGCACAGCTATTGGGATTAGCCTGTTCACCAACATCAATTCTTTCTGTGCATTTCCATCTGCATTTTTTTTTCGTATATCAGTGAGAGAAGCACAATCACCATCTCAATTTAAAAAACTCAATATTAACAAAATGTGGGGGCTAACAAATGTTAGCATATTCCTCGAGGGAGATTGCTGAAACTATCAGAATATATGTGAGGAGATGTACACAAGCACAGGCGTGAATGCTGCCAATGACACAGTGCACTCACATGGGTTACATCATAGGCACACTATGAGGATTCGTCGGGCCGTAGTTGAATCATACATTAAATGATCTTAAAGCTGCCAGCTGTCAGCACATCTGGAGATAGAGAAGGTGAATATCAGGAGAAGTCGCAGGAAGCCAGTGGGCTGAAGATTTTTCTCTCTTAGCCTCTAATCAGGCAGTTCCTATTTCTAAAACAAACAGAGTACTTGGCACAGTGATGCAGTGATTAGAATTGTCACCTCACAGCACTCACACTCTGTGGAGTTTCCATGTTCTTCCTGTGCCTGGATTTGGATTGGATTTGGTGTGGATGTGACAAGAATAAAGCAGGGAATAGCATAAAGTGCTGTAATAATGTGTGAGTAAATGCTGCTTGTAGAATAAAGAGCTTTGAATGATTAGTAAGAGTAGAAACGGTGCTTCATTTTCACTAGTAAGTGTGGGACTACAGCACACTGCGCCCTGCTGTTTTCTAAATGAAAGAAAGGACAGTTTGGGACATTGTCCTGGTTTGGTTCTCTCGAAAAGTTTGAGTTGAGTTTCTGTGGAAATGTCTGTAGTAGGCAGCACATAAGCATATAAATATGTAGAGCAAAACAATGGCTCTTCAACCGTTGAAGCCACATAATGGCACAAAGTACACAATTTTTTTCCCTCTACTTCCTGATTTCCATTTTTTTGTTTAAGCAAAGGTTTTAATTAAAGCAGTTTTGATCTTTACAAATGTTTATTATTATTATTATTATTATTATTATTATTGGGGTGTATAGGTGTCCAAATCTGATTTATAAACTCTCCACAGGCTTTAACATGCAGCTTAAATGATTGTCAACCAGAGGGTGGAGCTAGAGAGGCTTAAATGCAAAGTGTGTCTCATGATTGATGAGTTAAAAAACTGTACATTATGAAATGAACTATTTTTTCTTTCCAGGGAGATTACGATGTTGTGATCAATGACTATGAGAAAGCAAAGTCTCTCTTTGGCAATACTGAGGTCCCTGTTTTCCAAAAAGGTAAACTGCTTTAACTTCAACAATTGCATGAAGATCATGGCTTTTTCTAAACTGATTGTTATGGTGATTACCAATGTTTTGACTCTACTTTTCTGCAGTGTACGCTGAGGTTGAGACGAGGATTGGAGCTCTACGGAGTCTCTTGTTGGAGAAACTGCTGCAAACTCCGTCTACGCTTCACGACCAAAAAAGATACATCAGGTCTCTTTACAATTCTATGACCCTGTTCAAGTTTGGATATTTTTCTTTACACGTCTACTCTGTCAGCATCCAGCAGAAAGTCATGACAAGTCCCTCCACTCCCTTTGGTTTCTTTGATGTCTGCTTGTGTCATCGTTTACCAGAACTTCAACCTCCTCCCCCCTCCCTCTTTCTTTTTTTTCCCCTCTCACTTTCCTCAGTTCACCAGTCATATTTCTGTTGTCTGGCTCTCTTATTTCTGCTTCTATTTTTCTCTCCCCCTGTCTTTCTTTTCCTTCTTTTTTTCCCACTTCATCCATCTGTCCATTCATACTTGTGGTCTCTGCCTATTTATTATTGTGAAGACCAACCTGTCAGGATCACAGAGACCAGCTCTCAACCACATGGCAAATGGCAACATCTTTCATCCTGGTACATTAGGCACAGCTCTGAACGCCCACTCAGCTCCTGTTTACTCTTCACGTGTGTGTGTGTGTGTGTGTGTGTGTGTGTGTGTGTGTGTGTGTGTGTGTGTGTGTGCACGCGCGCTTGTTTTGTTCTTGTTCCTCAAACTTTTGAAAGATACACTGTAATGAGAAACAAATGAACGGCTGGTTTTTAGAGTGACAGCTTTCGGGGTGAATCATCTGATGTCTTAACTTGAAAGAGCCTAGCTATTCAAACCCCCCTTTGTTTTAATAGAGGATGATAAGAACACATGTTGGTCAGTCAGTCAGTCTCTCAGAATAAAATTGTAGTCCACACACACACACATATATGTGTATGTGTATATGTATGTATGTATGTATGTATATATATATATATATATATATATATATATATATATATATATATATATATATATATATATATATATATATACATACATACATACATACATACAGTGGGGCAAAAAAGTATTTAGTCAGCCACCGATTGTGCAAGTTCCCCCACCTAAAATGATGACAGAGGTCAGTAATTTGCACCAGAGGTACACTTCAACTGTGAGAGACAGAATATGGAAAAAAAATCCATGAATTCACATGGTAGGATTTGTAAAGAATTTATTCGTAAATTAGGGTGGAAAATAAGTATTTGGTCACCTCAAACAAGGAAAATCTCTGGCTCTCACAGACCTGTAACGTCTTCTGTAAGAAGCTTTTCTGTCCCCCACTCGTTACCTGTATGAATGGCACCTGTTTGAACTCATCATCTGTATAAAAGACACCTGTCCACAGCCTCAAACAGTCAGACTCCAAACTCCGCCATGGCCAAGACCAAAGAGCTTTCGAAGGACACCAGGAAAAGTATTGTAGACCTGCACCAGACTGGGAAGAGTGAATCTACAATAGGCAAGCAGCTTGGTGTGAAAAAATCAACTGTGGGAGCAATCATCAGAAAATGGAAGACATACAAGACCACTGATAATCTCCCTCGATCTGGGGCTCCACGCAAGATTTCATCCCGTGGGGTCAAAATGATCAGAACCACACGGGGGGACCTGGTGAATGACCTGCAGAGAGCTGGGACCAAAGTAACAAAGGTCACCATCAGTAACACACTACAACGGCAGGGAATCAAATCCCGCAGTGCCAGACGTGTTCCGCTGCTGAAGCCAGTGCATGTCCAGGCCCGTCTGAAGTTTGCCAGAGAGCACATGGATGATACAGCAGAGGATTGGGAGAATGTCATGTGGTCAGATGAAACCAAAGTAGAACTTTTTGGTATAAACTCAACTCGTCGTGTTTGGAGGAAGAAGAATACTGAGTTGCATCCCAAGAACACCATACCTACTGTGAAGCATGGGGGTGGAAACATCATGCTATGGGGCTGTTTTTCTGCCAAGGGGACAGGACGACTGATCCGTGTTAAGGACAGAATGAATGGGGCCATGTATCGTGAGATTTTGAGCCAAAACCTCCTTCCATCAGTGAGAACTTTGAAGATGGAACGAGGCTGGGTCTTCCAACATGACAATGATCCAAAACACACCGCCCGGGCAACAAAGGAGTGGCTCCGTAAGAAGCATTTGAAAGTCCTGGAGTGGCCTAGCCAGTCTCCAGACCTCAACCCCATAGAAAATCTGTGGCGGGAGTTGAAAGTCCGTGTTGCTCGGCGACAGCCCCAAAACATCACTGCTCTCGAGAAGATCTGCATGGAGGAATGGGCCAAAATACCAGCTACTGTGTGCAAACCTGGTAAAGACCTATAGTAAACGTTTGACCTCTGTTATTGCCAACAAAGGTTATGTTACAAAGTATTGAGTTGTATTTTTGTTATTGACCAAATACTTATTTTCCACCCTGATTTACGAATAAATTCTTTACAAATCCTACCATGTGAATTCATGGATTTTTTTTTCACATTCTGTCTCTCACAGTTGAAGTGTACCTCTGGTGCAAATTACTGACCTCTGTCATCATTTTAGGTGGGGGAACTTGCACAATCGAATATATATATATATATATATATATATATATATATATATATATATATATATATGCGCTCATCTCATTTTCATTCCTGGACTCTGGACTGGACCAGAGTTGCTCTGCATGATTCAGAGTTCAAAATGTTCCTCAATTATCTTATACTGAGCCTTTGCCCAGCCTCTCAGGTCATCCTGTCTTTGAAACAAGCTTGTTTTTGCTTCTGATGCGGTGCCCCATGTCAAGAGAAGGTTTGTACATTAGGTGGGCGGGGCTTTGTGTTAACAGCCAGACCTCTACTCTTATTGATGTCACATAGAATCAAGAAATGAAGCATTTAGAGCAGAGGACTGAGCTTTTGTCTCTGAGGGATTACTGAGTGTCATTATCTTGACACTTGGACCGTGTTTAATATGAGCATCCACCATCCAGGAAAATCTAAATTGCATATCATAAAAAAATATTTTTTATAAATGTCATGATGGCGTCATTGTGAATTTTTTTTCATTCTGATAGTCGAGAAGTAAAAAACGGATAATGTGACAGTCATATCTTATGCTTAGTGCTTCAAACAGCGTTTCATTTAAATGCAACTTTCCCTTTCTTCCTGCTTGGTGAGGAGTTTGTGGTGGAATTTATTTTTTTTTAAAGAATTGTGATTTGAATTAGCCGTCCTCTACGCTTTATGCAAAAAGACAAAGTGCAGTAAAACCTAATGGGGATTTTAGGCTGACATTAGTGGGCTGTCCTGCCCCGACTTGAGCCAGAGCTTTTATTGTTTTTGGCCACTCTTTATTGTCTGACCTTTGATTTGTCACCCATTTAAGTGTGGATTTTAATTTTGTTGATCTTTTTGTCCCATCTCATCTTCCATCTCCCTGTCCCACGCTTTCGTAGGTACCTGTCTGACCTACACGCTCCAGGAGATCCAGCATGGCAGTGCATCTACGCTCAGCACAAGTGGATCCTGCAGCTGATGCAGAACTGCAGAGATGAGTTCATCAGTGGCCAGAGAGGTGACTAAAAATGCACATTTGTCTGAGTTGATTCGTTTTGCACATGTAGTGAAAAGCCCCTATTTAGCATTTCCAATCAGGCAGCCGGTGGATGTCGTGAGCTGAGGGAAGAGAGCAGTGTCTCAGTCGTTCCAGAGCTCTGCCTACATTCCCTGCTCCTTCGCCGGCCTCCTTCACCCCAGCCTGTGCTGCTTGCTTGAGGCCTGTGTGTTTATTTTTTCATGAATGTATGAATAAGATGAAAGTGATGGAGCACTGGCTTTGGATTTAGGTTTCAGCGCTTGACATGTTACTGCACACACACAAACCCGCTTTCTCACTCACACACACAGCTTCACAGATGGATTGGAACAATTAACCCCAATTAAGCTGTTCCTCTGTTAAATCAGCCAGCAGAAAAATGTGGATCTGAAACCGTCCACTCAGGAAGACCAGTGATTCGCCAGCATGCGTGCACACTCACACTGAGGCACCCGCACAAATCCATTGTGCGGTGGGTGGCTGCTTCACATAGCACAGCTGGAACATAAACATGTCTAATGCTAAAAGTAACAGTGGTTTCCGGGGCTCAGGCTTGATGGATCTGGGGATTGGTTCGTTCCCCACTTCTCCACATTTAAATTTCATCTTGATGATTATGTCAGGGATGGCCCCTTTTACTTCACACTTACATTCCACTGCAGAGCAACATGTGGTGGAGAGGGAGTCTGAAATCTCATCCAACCCAACTGTGCAGAAAATTGCTAGTTTGCAAAAAACAAAAAAGAGCACAGAAACACACATGCTGGCATGGACATGTATGTTAACTTATTGATAAAGTCCTCATACCTCAAAGCATCACATCAATTGTCAGTGTGTCAGTGTCAATTTTTAAAAACCAGGTTGTAAACAAGCTTCTTAGTGATGTTAGTGAAGTTGGGCCTTTTAATATTGAGGTCTGTAGGATGGCTTGCTTATTGAACCAGCCTCAAGTGGTGATTCCAGGAACTGCATTTTTGGAGCCGAACTTTGAGAGTGATGTCTGTTCTTGAGGTAACATCATTTAAGATACCCGTCTGCCTCTGAGAGGACAGTAGTTACAGTCAGCATGCGACCAAAATGACCTACATTTAACTGTGCAGTCTTCTCATAGATGTGCACAGTTCTGTTGAGAGTTGGTTGAGAGCCTCCTGCAAACCCAACTTTTTGTCCAACCTGCATTCTTTAAATCCGTTTTTACGTTGCCTAGAAAAGACTTGCATGTTTGCTTGTTCCTAGTCCACTGCAAATGGAATCAGTGAAATGACAGGCAGCACTTGTGTGCGATCAGTTAGGGTTTGTATTTTTTGGGGAACAGATTTATATTGAAGATTTTGAAATCCCACTGACACCCAGTGTAACAACCTTTGATAAGGTGGGGGTTCATTTGGTCACAGTATCACCTGCAATCCAGACTGTGGCTGCTGAATGCCTAACACCTTACAAGCCCGGGGATATATTGAGGCTTGGTTAGGGTGCCAGCAAAGCACACGGTCCAAACAAGTGGAAAGCCAAGAGCACCACTACTGTGAAAAAACACTCCGTTGTGTTTAAACAAATTACCCATGCTGTCATTCTTCTGGTGAGCACAGTGTTCACACAGACATGCTGAAAGGTACACGCAATCTTTCCTGTTTTTCTCCCTGCTCTTGTTCTTTGTTACAGCTGTCTCCTGTCTTCTCTGTTGTCACACAGCGCCCCTCTTCCCCTCACATACACCTCTGGCAGATATTCAGCATCTCTGGTCTCCTCTGCTCACTTCTGGCCCAAGTGTGAAACCCGTGCCTCCACCCAGGCAATGCTTCAGCAGCCATCATTATAAAAACCACATCCACTGCATTCCCCCAGCTTCACTCTTCCTCTCCTTCCTTCCCACCCTTACCCTTCCTTCTGTATAGGACCCCCCCCCCTCAATGGTACCTCACAGCTACCCACTCTTCTGGTGGCCTCCTCTTCCCTTCATATAGATGCATTCACTAGCTTTTTTTATGCTATTGTCAGCATCACACATGGCAGAGATTATTCCGCTGTAAGCATCAGGCATATTTGCAGTAACTGGTGTCATTTTCTCTTTCAACTGTTGTTCCTAGTCAGGAATATAAGGCCAGAGGTCGTTCTGGTGTAGTCACGATTCCATTAATTACCCTATAAAATGCCTTAAATGTAAAATAAAACCATCCATCTTTGTTAGAAACAAAGGCCTGAAAGCTGAAGTTTTTTTGTGAGGGAGCATAGCAAGTTGCTTCCGTATGTCT
This sequence comes from Mchenga conophoros, assembly GCF_057382185.1. Lineage (NCBI taxonomy): Eukaryota > Metazoa > Chordata > Actinopteri > Cichliformes > Cichlidae > Mchenga > Mchenga conophoros. Next base: position 13,361,053 of record NC_140542.1, read on the forward strand.
AAACACTCCCATCGTGCCCCAGTGTTGCAATCTGACTCTGCCCGATCCAATTAGAAGCTGCAGTATTTTTATTTCTCGAGCAGCACTTCTTCTGCCAATGTCAACACAATTAACAGGAGTTTTTTTCCCTCTGGAAAAATAGGTTTTCAGTGAGTAGTTAGTGGGAATTCACTGTTCAGACACTCTGACGGTGTGTTTGGGATTTTATGCTGCAGAAATGCTGCTGTAAGAGCAATGCCGTGATAATACTGGTTAACGTCTGACAGGTGTTTGCGTGGTCGTATTGACTGATTGATTCATTAGGGAACTTTTTTACTTGTATTCAGAAATTTTGTGATGTACATAAAGCCTGGAATTTCAAAACTTTAAGTCACAGATTATTAATAATAGTGATTTTATTGTAAGTCCCATCTTTACTTTTCCTGACAAGATGTCCCGTTGTCTGTGCGCACATAAAATCTGGGTGAAACACTGGGGCGTTTTTCAAGAGAAGTGTGGTGAAGCTTTTGTATTCTGTAGCGTGGGAATAAGGTTTGTGTCCTCTTAGACAGAAAGCAGGTATGTGTGCGTGTGGTCAAGGTCAGTGACCCCTCTGGAAGAGGAACCCATCCAGCCTGCAGAGAAGCCCCAGACACGATGAGGAAGTGTGTATAGATGACACACATTGTCTCAGTTTATTCAACACGCATACACAGAGGCTTCTATAGTTTCCCCCTGTAAATTTGAGCAAGAAGCAGTGCAGCAGCATAGTAAATCCTTTGAACGTACAGAGCAGCAAAACACATGCAGTCCTCAGAATGCAAGTGCTTGTCCATTCTGAGGATTCGGCGGCCACCTGGGTCAACAGCAGCTCTCATCCCTGTAAAAAGACAGGAAAACTTCAGAGAGACAGAGCCTGTATTGCACCATATGGTGTGTGTGTGTGTGCGCGCGCGTGTGTCTGTCTGTGTGTATTTGCGATATAAGAAAGCCTCGTCTGTTTACAGATAGTCTGACTCAAATGAGAATTTCCTTACATTTTCTGGCCTGGATGGGTGTGTTGTGTGCACAGCCACCTCAACCACAATTTTCTCCTCTGCTTGGGGATTTCTCAATTCTTGCTTACACACTACATTCAACATTGTGACTCACCAGTACGCTTTTCTGTGTATGTGAGTGTGTGAGAGACACATGTTTTGGAAATGTGGCTCATCAGTCTCCATTGATTTAGACAAACTGGTGTGGGCGTAGTGCAGCGTTGCACGAACCTGTCCTTAAAGTTTCATTTTCATTGTAGCAATTTTGATCTTCTTAGCACCGCAGTCTTTCACTTTCATTCCTTTTTGCCACCCCTTGTTCTGTTATCATTAAGTTATCTCACAGATTCAATTTGCTAACGTTGTCTCACATGCAGCGATAGGAGTGTGTGGTTGCAGAACTTTCTCATTCATTACCGCTGCATAGCTCCCTGTTGCCATCTAGAGGAGCTCTTAAGAATCAGATGTGACAGAGCACATTGTGGCCAGCGTAAACCCACTTCACCCCAGCACTCGCAAAGACCACTGCTCTGTTTCCCCACCGTGAAAACAAGGGGACATTCTCTCCGCTGAGATGGATCAGAACACAAATAAAGAAAGTAGGGAGGGATTGTTTTGTGTGAAAGCCCGTTAAGCTTATTGAGGAATGTGGAATTATGAAAATGTGATTATTTAATATGTGGAGTATGTGTTTCTTTTCCCTTCAAGCTCATTTCTCATCCCTCCCCACTTTCGTTATGTCTCTCAGTGGGTGCGGGAGCTCTGGACCCAGAGGGGGATACCCGTCCACCAGCCCTCGGAAGGCTCAGCCACACCGCGTCTCTGAAGAGAGGGGGCAGTCTCCGAACGCCACGATCCAGCAGTGAGTAGTGCAGCACTTCACAGATTCGCCCACACACTGAGTTCTAAGGGGGGCTTCCCTGTCTGCGCTAAACTCTGTACACACGTACGTTTGTTTGTTTGTGTGTGTGTGTAACACTTTTGGTCGTGTACAGTGTTTAGGGGAATCTTGCATCACACTGTACGGTAAAGGCACAAATAAAAAAAACAAAGATCTTAAGCTTTATGTGCCAGGAATTAAACCATTCTGATATGTGAATATTGGAACTGCACAGTCATTATGCCAATATCCTCTATCATGTCATCTGTGTGTCCTTTTTTTCTAGATTGGCACTTTGAGACCCCGCAGCAGGTGCAGTTTGTGGAGAAGCTTTCAGATGTTGTGATCGGTCAGCTGCCCAATTTCTGGAAGCTTTGGATCTCCTACGTTAATGGAAGTCTTTTTAGCGAGGTGAATACTCACCAAGTAGACAGAAATCCTGCATACAGCATGTTTTTATAGCAACAGTGGTCACTTTGCCACACAAGATAATCCAGAGATGAACGTGGCCCTGTGGAGCTGTAGCCCAAAAATGTAAATCTTTGTTTGTGGTCATTTCCATTATTTTTGTAAATATAGGGGTTCAAGGCAGTGATTGTCATTTGGAGGGTCAAGATTAGAAGTGAGTCAGAATATCTCAAGTCAGAGGGGCAAGGCTGAGATGGTGGTAAAAAGCTTTGTGTAAATAGTGGGGAAAGTCACAGCACCACAAACCTCTCCATGGCGTGCTGCATTTTGATTTCACACATCACACAACCAGCTGCTTTATAATGCACAAATTATAATCTTCAAAAGTGTGGTTAAAGTGTAGTGAAAGCAAAAATAAAATTGTGTTTTTGTTGAAATTGTGTGGAAAGGAGTGCCATCAAGGGACCGTGCCCTGTCGAAAATCTTTAACCAGTAGATCGATACGCGTGCTAACACCACATTATGGACAACATCTGCAAAAGAATGAAAGGGACATTAGTTTTGTCACATAATCAATACAACAATTGAAATAAATGACAATAAAAACTGGTATAATAAATAAATTGCTATAAATTTAGCTCAATAGTTCAGCTTTGTTTCACTCATATTCATTGAGGATTATCTCATGAAATTCCTTTGGTGAGTTAGGTATTTAATTTGGGATTAAGAGAAGGGGAATGATTTTCCATGAGTCAACTCAGGTTAATGAGCTTCTACTGATAGGCCAAAACGAATGGTGTTCTTAGTAATACACAAATGTCTCCGTGAACAAGAATATTTCCCATGAAAACTTTAGGCTAGGCTAATAAAAGCTTTTTTTAGAAACTCAGTTTTTTCGAAATCCTCTGCAGGTTTACATTCCATATCTGTGTTTTTCAGGGTTTCCATTTAAGAGAAATTATTTGATTATTCTCAAGAAAAGTTGAATGAATGTCATTTGCATTATCATAGTTTGCTCTAATGCAGGCACAGAAAGCAACATAAAATCTATTTTCCGTCAGTAATCTGGACTTCTCAGAGGTGACTAAGTATTTGTGTCTTCCCCTACAGACTGGAGAGAAATCTGGGCAAGTGGAAAAATCCAAGAAGAATGCCAGACAGAGACAGAATGACTTTAAAGTATGAGGATTTCTAACTCCAGTTTACTCTAATGTTAATTTGAGATAATGTTTTTTAAAGACACATTCTGCAGTACATACTGTATGTTGTCTGTTTTGTAGAAAATGATTGAAGAGCTGACCAGTCGGCTCGTGAAGCTCATTCGGGGTGCTCTCTTACCCGCCACCTTGCCGCAAGGGGAGCTGAGTCTTTATGGAGGCTGGGAGAGCAAGACAGAGTTGGCTGGATCATGGCTTACACAAATCATACACACTGTCAGGTCCTCACACTTTGGCTGTAATTAATTTGCTTACATGTTTGGTTAAATGGAGGCATTTGGGAGCCACATGCTTACCTTGCCTTTAATAACAGACCTCTGTTCTCTGGCGTTTCTCATCCAGGGGTTGTCATGAGGCTCTGTCTGCTATGGAGATCCCAAATGATTTGCTGCAGGTGATCCAGGATCTTCTGCTGGATTTGAGAGTTCACTGTCTCATGGTGACTCTGGTGCACACAACAGAAGGTGAGAGAGCTCTCAGTAATGGACAAAATATTTTCATCAAGATCTTCATTTTAATTGACTCCAAGTTACCAAACAGTTTATTTTGTTTTCAATGTTCAGTGTGGCAGGATCATAAAAACTAAAAGCAGCTTTTGCTGTGTCAATGCAATCTTCATGTGACAGAGCCAATCATTGGACTGAGCCCATTATTGTCCTGAACACCCATCTAGTACATAAATAATGTACAATGGCTTCCTAATGAGAGCCTTCTCATCCAGTTATCCAAAATATCACATTTTTCAGGCAGCAAAAAACATCTAACAATTTCATATTATATGAAGTATTGAGAACTAAAATTAGCACCAGTAATAAACCTGGAGGTAGGTAGGTAAACGACATCCAGTTGCTTTAGATTACAGCCAGATAGATGCCTGTAAATCACTCTAGTCCTAGACTGAGAGGAAAACTGCTTCTTTTCTTTGCGGATCCTAGAGAAGCTAACATGCAAGAAAGTTAACATGCAAGAAACCAAGGTTTTGTCAAAGTTTAACAAGATCGGTATGATATTTGAGGCGAAGCTTGGCATCTGCTAGTGTGCTGATGTACAGTGAAACATGAAACACTCACTCTGGAGGGGCTCATAACATCCTTAAAATCTTTATTTCTAGTGTCTACATTTTACCTTGTTTTTCTGGGTTTTTAAAATAAAGATATGTATAGTATTTATTCATGTATGTATTTGTACCTAATTTATTATTGTACATTGAAAGGCTTTTAAATGTGTTGACCGAGTGTGTTAAGAAGACGTTTACTGGAAAGTATGCCTGCTTGTACCAGATACATGGGGCAAAATATGCCAGGCCCTGCTTACCCTTGCAAATAATGTATTTGTTGGTCTAAGCAAAACAGCATTGGGAATCTTTACCAGTAGAATAAAAAAAAGTTGTCACCATAGACACGTTATTAATCTCCACATGAGAAATAAAAAGCTGTGTCATTCTGAAATCACACTTTGATTATCATCCGTTACTTGTGTAATCCCCTGCTAGACAAGAATGCGAAAGGACATGAACTCAAAACCTGCAGAACACGACAGATTTTTATAAAACCATGTGAATTTGTTAATAAGCGCTTAGTGGTCAGTGTCCTCAAGTGTCACTTTTAGCTAATTCAACTTCCAGGTTAGTAATGGAGAAAGTGTTATGAGACTAAAACCAGACAGGCTGTGTTTCACTTGTGGTTAGGTATGGTCATTTTGAGAAGAGTGACTGTTTTTTTTTCTTAACTCCCCCCACTCACACGCACATTCTCACACACACAAACACACCACACGCACACACCAAATTGTGGTCTGGGAAGAAAGGGTTTGATTTTATATCATGTGGTTTTCCCTCAGAAACCTTTAAATCTGTTCATATTTCCATTACTTACGACCCCTTATGAAAGTCTCCACACTCCACATGTAAACGGCTCTGAGTTCAAAAAACTGTAGCACAGTTTCAAGTGATGGCCCTTTCGATTTGTGCTTTTTACACCCATAGATGTCAACAGGCTTGCTGAAAAGGAAGACTGGTTGGTAGATAATGAGGGAATCACCAGCCTGGTAAGGATTGGTTAATTTATCAAGCAGCACTCTGTGTCTTCATAGAAATCACAGAAAGTTTAATATCTATGTATACTTTCTAGCTGGCAGCGATTCATTGCATTTGTTTAGTCCACTGAGTACTTGTGGGTCTGTTTTAACTAATCTGTGTTGAAGTGTGATGTTATCTAATGTAGCCCATGTTTGTAATCTCTGTTTTTAATGTTTTTGCAGCCTTCACGGTTTGAGCAGTGTATGGTCCAGATGCTGCAGTCACTCAAAGAGCCCCTGGAAATCAAACCCGGAGAAACAAATGTTCGTTCATACCCTGCAAACATCAGAGCTACAGAAGTTTTCACATGATAATCAATAGTCATGAGTTTCTTCATCCATTAAATGAACTTAAATAGCTGACACTGACACGTGACAGTTACTTGTCATCTGTTAGACACAGGCTGTTATGGGGCTGGCATGCCTCCTTTCAATTGCAGTAATTGTCCCTCTGAATGAATGAATGGGAATCCTGCTGTTCCTGGCATTGTCACAAACTTTAGCATCGCTGAGGTGATGTTGAGTTCGATGGCAGCAGCATGTCTTACAGAAAGAAAAAGACTTCTGGATAAGAGCATAAAATCTGTTGTGCCTTTCCAGATGTGCAATGTGTCAGTTCCACTGACTCCTAACGCACACCCATACTATCAGAGGTAGATACCTTTTAAATATGACTGGTTCATCTCCTCTTTAGCTGAGAGGACGCAGCATCAGTGTTCTAATAAAATAATTTCAAATTTTCATTAGTCTGACCTGAGCTTTGTCCCAGAGATGACGGCAGTGTTTCACACAGGCTTCTTCTTTTTGGTCGATGATATTGTAAACTGTTTTCTAAAAGTGTGCCTGAGCCCATGCAGTTATTTTCATTACAGAATCATGCCTGCTTTTACTGCAGCGCCACCTCTGAAACCAAAGTGCACGAGAGTCCAGTACTGATTTTCAGACTTGCCCCTTGTACATAGAGATCGCTCTGTGTTTTTTGGTTTTTGTAAATGATAACACGCAGCGTAGATGATAAGATATTCAGTCTTCATAATTTTACAGTAACAAACACTATTCTGTAGTTGGAGTTGTTTTTGCAGATTGGTGAAACTTTGCCTCTCTAAGACATTTATTATTTTTACCAGCTAACCTAATTAGTTGCAAAATGTTCCTCCAGCTCCTTCTTTAAGTACCACTAACTTTTCAATTTTTTCGTTTCTCCATCCGAACTTTTTTGAGGCATGTTGCTGCCATTGCATTCAAACTAACTAATTGTTTTTCATAAAGTAGTAGAACGTCTCAGGTTAAACATCTGATATGTTTTTGCTGTCTTTTTGTGAAAAATGTAGATTTATGAGATTTGCAAGTCATTGCATTTATTTACATTTTACACAGCATCCAAACTTTTATAGAAGTGGGTTTGTATGAAAAAAGAAAATTCAAATTTTGGTGAATATAAATCAAGCTTAGCCGCATGGTCTCTGTGACCAATGTTAAAAAATTATACTGATATCATCTTTAGTCATGTTTTGAAGACAGCAGTCTTTGTTGCACAATGAGATGGGTTTAAAATTAAGATCCCTGTTGGAATTGTGAAGAAAAGGGATGTAAATAGATTGATGTAGAAAACAAAAAGAAAAAATTAAATAAAGAAGAAAATGTAGTTAGTTTGTTGTAGCAGAAGAACAAGTAGTGGAGGAATAACTGCTGTGCGTCCTGGCCTCGGTTCAGTGGGTGCTACATTCATCACTCTTCTTGTCCTGCCCTTGTGCATGTCGCACAGTGCAGTAAACTTATAGGAATGAAATTTCACTCTGTGGAGTTGCTTTATGTGATGATCTTTTATTTGAAGCCACGGTACTTCTGTTGCAAACAGAAATGATATCAAAACTTGGATGGTTTTAATTCAGCACTTCGCAAAGTAGTAAAGTATAAACCCTGCTGTTAACAGAAACTATGAAATAACTATCCAGGGTTCAACACAAAGAAATCCTTTATGAATTTTAGAATAAACAGCTTTAGTCACGTCAAGAAAGCATCGTTACCGTTACGTTCTTTTCCACAGGTGTTGCAGTTGGAGCAGGTCCAGGACCAGGCTGCAGAGCTCAGCGTGAGGATCATGAAGGTAAGACGTGTACACTTATTTTCAAGAACATGCATAGGATTTTGTTATGAACAAAGACTGTTTGCATAGGATGGAAGTAGCCACCATGATGTCTACCACTGGTTTTGATTTCCACATTTTGAAGCCTCAGCCTTCATGTGTTTATGTTGTTTATCGAATACAGAAGTGGCCAAATCTGGATGAGAGTCGGGTGTAGTCAGCTACTCCTAGCAAGCATTGTTGGCAAATAAAGAGATACATATAATTAGTGCTAAATAAAAACAATAAAATTCTATAAATGAACTTACTAAAACTTACCTTTGATGATCTGTATCATAAGGCAGGTATATATTTTTAGACAATTCCTTTAAAATGCTTTAAAACGTAGCAACAGCAAAAACGCAACCATCTGGCAGCTACCAGTCACAGAAGGCTTCCTGGCAGCTCTCGCTTTGCGACTACCAGGAGCCTCCACCAAACGGTCAGGAAAGACATCATTTTCCTCTAGTAGTCAGAGGTTGCCAGGGGCGTTGCTAACCAGTCTCTGGGCCTGTTTGACTGAGGCGTACTGTACTTGGATTAGTTGAGGTGGGTCCTAGCAGGCAGCTGTAAGCTACACCTCACTGTCTTGGCTCTCCTGTCAGTCAAAGCAGCCACATCTCTAACTTTTGAACATTTAACACTTGAGCACTTCACATGAATAGAATATAAAAAATAAATCAGCTACTTGTTTAGAAGGAAGAGAATATCCTTTTAATGCTCTAAGTTGGCCATTTTAGCACAGGAGACTCAACTGGCCATTGAGGAACTGCAGTTCATTTTCTGTGTGGAGTTTGCATGTTCTTCCTGTGTCTGTGTGAGTTTTTCTTCAGGTGCCACAGATGGTCCAGAGATGTCCACTTAGTGGGGTTAGGTTAATTGGTGATTTTAATTTGCCCATAGGTGTGAACATGGTGTACAAATGATTGTCTGTGTTAGCCCTGCGACAGATTGGTGACCTGTCCAGGGTCTATCCTGCCTCTTGCCCTGAGGCCCTGTGCACTGATCACCAAAGTCATATATAGACCTGAAAACCTCTGTGTTCTATATTTGTCTTACATCTGTTCAGTCATAGAGCAGCTGCTAAGATTTTATTTGGTCTTTTATTTACTGTGAGGTGAAGATAACCCTACGTGTTGACATGCACACACTGTCCACTTTACTGTTTCAGTGTACCTTAGATCTAAGTCTGTACTAACCTGTTTTGATCACAGAGTAAGATATTAGTGATGCACCTAAAATTGTCTTTTCACATGTCTGATAAATGCGTCTCCATAGGTCTTTGTAAACAGTTTGGAGCAGCTGAGTACTAAGACAGATGGAGACATTAACACATCTCAGTAAGTATTTGGAGGATTTTTTTTCTCATCTCTGTGGTTACTGTGCTTCACTTGGACAACATTTTAAAATCTCTCCCATGTGTACAGCAACATTTCAGTGGACCTGTCCTCTCCTGATCGGTTTACTGGCATTCAAGAGGGCTTTACTCCAACATCTGTAAGCACAGTGTTTTTCTTTATTACATTCTTTAAATCGTATGAGGTTTAAACACTCGAAAACGCACATGTGGCAACTGCCAGCGTCACACCAGAGCGTGGGCTCCCTCCTTTACACAACTAGACAAACATGTGTCACTCATTCGAACCACGAAATGTTATCAGTCTGTTTCCTGGTTGTGGACAAGAAGTAGAGACGTCCTTATTTCCTGTAACTTGTTTGAGATGTTAGCAAAGGGGGTTAAGCGCAGGGGAGGACGAAGAGGAGGAAGAAGGGCAGGGCGTAGAGTGCTTCTGGTAAGGGGAAATGGAGCAAGGTGCAGAAGGGGTTTCCCCAGCCTGAATATGCTGCCAGACTTGACTGAGAGCAGATGACCAGAGTTAAGACTAGTGTCAGTCATGATACAAATGGGTGTTTTTGTGAGTTGGCAATCTAGCAACCAGTACATGCAAACTTGGACAGTGCGTCACTGCTATTAACACAAAGACATCAGTTTACTTTAGGCCACTAAGCTTTTGGAGCATGGTTGGTTTGCTTAATTTTGGACTGCAAACTCCTGCCAGTGATGTTGTAGGCATCAGAATGTCATTCTGACAGTGTCTCTGTGCACACGTTTAATTGGCATGCTTTATTGTGTGTTTGTAAGGGTGAATATTAAAAGCATGGGCATTTTAACGAGTGAGAGCTTGTTAAAAGTAGTTTCAGGTTCCTACACTAAGGTAGATTTGTTTTGCAGTTAGGCCAGGCAACCATTCTACCAGACATCAAACACAGGCACTGGACAATATTCACAAAGACATTGTGAGAAAAAGAGCGCTCCAAGCTTCACTGAAACCACAACTTTAAACCAAGGACATATTTTGGAAAGCAAAGCACATTGTGGTTGTAAGAACCTCTCCAGAATTGTACGAGGATTAAAGGTTTGTCATAGGTTTCAGGTTAGGAAGTTTAACCACAGGCTACAGAGCTCAGCCTGATCATCATGGTGGTATGAACGCCACATACACTGTGTATCTTTTGAACATAAATGATGTGGATTGCAGCTGTCATTGGTTAATGATGTCCCCTTGAGTCAGTTGTTGCTGGTTTAGCGTTTTAAACTTTATATCAGGAGAATGGAGTGAATGTCATGATGCTCAAATGCTAGTGTCCCAGCCTAAAGTGTACCCTGCTCACTGGTCCTTGAGCACGCCATAATTTATAAAAATTAACGTCGTGTTGTATTCAGTAAGACTCGAAACTAGCAACTGAGACCCGAAACTCATCAGAAGTGTTTGCTGAGGTCAAAGAGCGAGAAAGGTGAGGACTGTTTTCCAAGAGACGTCTATGCATTGGGGCTGCTTTTTGCAACTAGAGGAGTCGCCCTCTGCTGGCCAATAGAAACAGGCTTGAGGCACTTCTGCATGCACTTTTACATCCAAACATCCAGAATCCAAATCCAGGTCTACAGTCTGTAAATTGAACCTAAGCTGTGACAATGTTGTGTTGTGGCAGTCAAAGCATTCAAGTGTGTGTGTGTGTGTGTGTGTGTGTGTGTGTGTGTGTATAGGAGCAGCGTCTACTGATAATCCTGAGTAACTGCCAGTACCTCGAGAGACACACATTCCTGAACCTGGCCCATCACTTTGAGAAACATAGCTTCACGGGGACAGAGAAGATCACACGGGTCAGTATCAACACTTCTAATCTGCAACTGTGCTTTGAAAAAAAGACTTCACACAAAGGAAGGAGCGCTCAGTGTTGTTGGCGAGAAATGCGTTGCGGTGTCATTAACAACAAAGCTGTCCCCTGGTCTCTTCTAAGCAGAGCGATGACTCTTCTTTAAAAGAAAAATACAACAGAAAAAATAAAGGTCGTGGTCTTGGAAGCTCAGTTCACTGTCACCCTAGTTTTTTTTTTCTTTCACACGTACACACTCATCCAGCTGCACACAATGACTAATGACTGAATCACAAAGCAAAGAAGCATTCTGTTGGTTTTCCAGTAAAAACAGTTTACAGCCATTTTCTTTGAAATATCATTTTTAAACCGATTCTCATGTGTCATTTATATTTAGATACGTATGGGTGACAGTTTGTCTAGATTGTAATCTTCAAATGTTAAAATAGCTGCAAAAGCAAATCTGAAAAATAAGAATTCCCACACAACACATCTGCCACACAGCTGCCGCCTCATGTAATCATACTGTAAATAGTTAGAAATGCAATAAACTCTCAATGAATTCATGTAAACTTGAGAAGTCACTGATATATGCACAATCTAAATTATTCATGCAGTTCATGAAGGATACAGGATTTCAACATGGACTGCAAAGTAAAATTACTCACAGCTTCCACACTCCATAATAAAGCCTTTAACGCCACAGCCTGCAGTTTAAAACAATAGGCATGGAAATCAGAAACTTCACTGTTATGTGTTGATGTAAAGGAGAATCATGCATCCTGTTACAGCAGGTTTTAAAGTGTTTCTTTTGTTGTGTGACTTTTTAATGTTTTCAAAAGTAAAGCCATGAGATAGGCAACATCACTGGCTATGGTAGTTAAATATTGATGAAGCTCTTGAGATGCTTTTACATCGGTGTTCCTCACTGTTTCAATAAAACATATCCACCACAGAGACAGAGAAAACTTTGAGCAAAAGCCTTGTTTTATTTGTAACGAGTGAGCAACAACTCCAGTGAAGAGTAGCCACAATTCTGAGCACCTATGAGCAGTCTGGATCGGAGAAGGTGAGCATGAATCCTTGAGGAGTAGGTTTCATCTTATTTCAGACTGGAAGTGTGGGTTTGTGAGATAAAATGCTATAAAGCACTGGTTATCTCTGTTTATGGGGAATTTTCTAATGCACATGTAACTTTAGGCGTCTGTATGCATTCAGACCACTGTTAAACTGATGCATACGGCTCACAAGACAACCTTGGCAAGATTGTCATCGTAACTTAAAGTAAAAGGCAACAGGAGACACTGACATCTTCACGTTATCAACGTTTTAGTGTTAATGTTAGAACCTGCTCACAGAGATGGAATCAGGTTTCTCTGCTCGCAGCTCTGAAGCTAAAATTACAGGCATGTCAATAAGCTAACACAGCAAAGATTCAGCTAATCTGTACAACTAAGATAAAAATGCTGCATTAAAATCCAAACAAGTAGTGCGTCATTGCAAAGCACGCTGAGTAAATAGTGTATTATAATATGGATCTCTTGTTATTGTGTTGTGCATGTCTAATGATGTGTGGATTGGGGATAGAGAATCTGTTACCTAGTATCTAATCATTGCAGTAACATCGTGTGTTCTTGACCTGCCAGGTAAGCGTGGACGCAGTACGGGGGCTGGACCGGAAACTCTTTGAAGCCTACATTGAGAGACGAGCTGATCCGATCGCAGGCTCCCTGGAGCCCGGCATCTACGCTGGCTATTTTGATTGGAGAGACTGCCAAACACCTACAGGTACCCAGTTACCCTGCGCTGATAAAACAGAAGGAAATCACCGTCAGCAACCACTAACTGACCCTGGTAGAATCATATTTAAGCCCCTAGCAGGGCTGTGGGATGACAGCTCAGAGTCTCTCGTGTCTAATCTTTGTAGCTGTGGTTCACATGTGTCATGTGTAAAGTACGGCTCTTTGATGACTTACTGTAAACACCACTAACATCATTTAATCAGTCTTCCCAAGGCGCTCATGGCCTTTGTGTCTAGCTGTAGGTGTGCAGCGATATGTGTGTACACTTGAGTTGTAGCTTGACTTTTTTCGCTCACGCAGTGCACCCCAAACCCAGGTGAAACTTGACTGTGAATGTGTGGTCTACCTTAGTACAGGATGTGAAGCAACATGTCAGACTGTGTGAGAGCTGCGCGAGTCGTCTCAGGTGGGCAGCAGTTCATAGCACGGCGCTTAATCTTGATGAAAAGTTGTGAGCGTTGATCTGGTTTGTCGCCTGTGAGTTTGTGTGTTTGGACTACATGTGAAAGAGGAACATTTTGGACAGAAAACCACAGTTCTAGGATATGATACTTTCACTTGGTGCATTTTTTTGTGTGGGATTCAAGTTTGTGTGTGGGGTGCTGCAAAGCATTAAGAATCCGGTTTCAGTACTTTCTTTCTGTTTTTGCCTTTGACTGTTTCACCGTCAACGTAATGTTATATTTTGAAGCTTCCACACAGCACACTAACTCATCTGCCCCTTATCCTCCTCACAGACGAGGGAAATTAAATAATGGAAAACGTTGCACTGGCACAGTGTTAGCTTGGCTAATAATGAATCCTGTTGGCACATTTCTATCAGAAATCCAGATGGACTGTTAATCAAACAGCCACTTGGCTCTGCTGTGGGTGGGGCTGTGATCTTAGAGAAACATGGTTTTGCAGTCTTGTTGAGCTGCTACAGGTTCTGGTGAAAACGACTCTGCCCTGAATTTTCAAATAAAGAGAGAAAGATGAGTTTTCAATAGTCTGTTCTGCCAGAGATATAGTGTTAGAATTGCAGATGTTCATCTAAACATGGCCAGAGTTTCAAATAACAAGGTCAACAGTATGTACAAATGCTCAGGCTCACACTGCTGAACATGCTGTCTCACATTTTCTTTTTTTTTTACTGACATCATCTGTTCTCATGTCAGTGAGAACAGATATCCCAAGCACACAGATGTGGCTGTGAAGCCCCACCCACCTGCTGGTTAAACCTTTTGTTTATGAGGGGCAACCAATCTGAAGAAAGCTGGCATAAATTGAGGGGGAGAAAGCTAAAAGTGGGGTTAAACTGAGGAAACTGTGGCCAAGTATAAGATGTATAGTTAAGATGAAATATACATATAAGATATAAGAAGCTGTAAATAAACAAAACAGATTCACTTTCCTTTCATGGCTAATTGTTACATGTCTGATGTTTTGCTTTTTATCTGGATCTTTGTTTGTTCACTTTGTGCCTTCTTCTTTCACAGGTGTAAGGAACTACCTGAAGGAGGCTCTGGTCAATATTATTGCAGTTCATGCCGAGGTGCTTGAATGCCTTTAAAACTCATCACTCATTTGTCAGACACTGCTTCTACTAGGTGCTTTTGCCACCTCGTCTCCCATCGTGACGTTTTTTTCTTTCTTTCTGTGTCAGGTGTTCACAGTCTCGAAGGATCTGGTTCCTCGGGTTTTGTCTAGAATCGTTGAGTCCGTTGCGGATGAAATGTGCCGTCTTATGCAGTGTGTGTCCTTCTTCAGCAAAAACGGAGCCCTACAGGTAGGTACACACTCACACGCACATACCCGCAGTCGCAGAGCAGTTTCTCACTCATAGTAGGACCCTGACTCATAAGTCGACCACCGCACTTGGGGGGAATTACCTGTCATTTTTGATAAAGCCATATTTCAGTTCAAGGTACCATCTGGTGTCAGTTGATGATGATTACATGATTACATCTCCGTTGTTGCCCTTTTTCTGTAAACCCCCATACAGGCTCGACTTGAACTGTGTGCTCTGAGAGATGCTATAGCCACATACCTAAATGCCGACAGCAAGTAAGTGCGACAAATACAGATCCCCACAGTGGCAGAGACAGGAAGTCCCACATATGTGCCCAGTGATTTATGGCTGTGGATGTCACGGACATAAATCTTAGCAGTCACACATCCCTCACTACAATCCCTATTTATGTTAGTTGGAGGGTTTTGGAAAGGAAGTGAAAGTAATCTGGTTCTGTTGTGTGCATGTACTGTGATGTGCGCCTCTGTGTGTGTGTTTGGGTGCGCGTGTATGTTCATGTATGGCAGGTTAGTGTGCCCGCATACACACACAGACCCATCTTGAACTGTGTTTTCTAGTTCTCTATCGTTCATAAATGGGTTCCTTTATGTGACATTTTTAACTAAGCTTCTCATTTTCAGCGCCAGCTTCAAACTGGCTTTGGAGTCTCTGCCTCAGTTACACAGCGGCGCCGATAAGAAGTGAGTCTGATTCCGGTATATGTTACTAATTGGAGGGACTGTGACCTTTTGGCGTTTCCTTTGTGTCTTTGAGATTAATCTTTAATTTTAATATTATCTGCAGGTTACTGGAAGAGCTGCTGAACAAGTTTAAGAGCAGCATGCAGCTCCAGCTCACCTGCTTCCATGCCTCCTCTGTCCAGCCCATCAAGAGATAAATCTCATCCACTCCACCACCCAAAACAGAAGTCTGTGTCTTATCTATTAGCTAATGAACTTTGCCTGTATCTCTTCGGTTATCACTTTTTTGTTTACTCATCACTTTCAATTTCTGCTTTACTCGATTAAACACAAGTGTGTATTCATCTAATCTCGAAGACACTAAATGAGTCGATTTCATTGTTACTGTGCAGGACAGTCCCTGTTACGTTGGGTATGCTAATTATGTACGGCCACTCACGTACTGACAAGTAGTAAGTGAGTGGCTAATGTGCTTGTTTCTAGAAAGTTCAGGAACAGTCTGTCAGTGGGATGTGGAGCTGCAGACTCTGAATGAAATGTGTGTCAAAGTAACAAGATTTTTTTAAATGATGATGATGACAACAAGATGGTTTTCATGTACTGTGCCACCTGTATTGCTCAGTAAGTTAACTAAACATCAGCCTTCAGCTAGAGCTGCAAAATCTCAGTCTGTGAGCTACATGGAACTGGATCAGATCCTGATCCTGTCAGGATTTTTAGGCATGGTTGATAGTTTGTTTTTTGAAAGCATTGTACTGCTTTAATCCTTTTCATGCAGCCTTATTGTCCCATCACATTTCATTGAAATCCAGCATGTTTGTCAGTAAGCTTCATCTGTGGAAACCACAGTTAACTGTGAGTCAGTTATATTGATGCTTTTCTTCTAATAAAACACCATCATTGGAATTTACCATCAACTCATTTTTTTCTCACCTCATGAGACATTAATAAAAAAATGCTTCTTTAAGACTGCGGTAAATTCTTTTGTATTACCCTGCCAAAAACCCAGTAATACACGAATGCTTGATTTAACATGTGTTTTAAAGAGGGTGTACTAAACAGCTTTATTTAACTATGTATAAACACAGAACCTGCATGTGGCACCATATACATAGATTCGTACAAGCTAGTGGGATTCAGTGGGTTGTAGAACCACCTTGAGAAGCAAAAACTTGATATTTTCTGTGTAGCTTTATCAGTGTCTCATATCATTTTGGAGGAAATTTGCTGCACTCTTCTTCCTAACATTGCTTCAGTTCATTGATATCTGTTTACGCACAGCACTCTTAAGGTGAAAGCATTACAGTAAGGTTGAGGTCTGGACTTTTGTGTTTCATTGTAACACCATGATTCTTTCCTTTTTCAGTCATTTAGAATACTTTTTGTGCACAGAGTTCTTGGTTGACTCAGTTTCTGCAAGGTACCTGGGTCCTGTGGCTGCAAAGCAAAACAAATCCAAATCAACACCCCTGCACCACTCGGATTTGACAGTTGGTATGAGGTGTTTGGTTTTCACTAAACATGGTGTTGTGCATTATGGCCCAACACCACCACTTTGGTCTCATCTGTCCAACATTTTTCCACAAGTCTTGATGCAATTTTGCAAACCTTTCTTCACAAGCACAAGAACCTCACGTTTAAGCCGTATATTCGGTTTTGTCATAAACGGCAACCAAATACACAGCGACTTAGGTCTGACACAACAGACAATCAGTTATAAAACATTTATTTTGAATTGTCAGAATGATGTCACTCATTGTATAAAAGGAAACAACTTTAACAACTGGTGAAATACATGTCTATATACATCGTGCTTACCTTATGCAAGGGCTAAAATCATGAAATTCATGCAAAGTTTACATGAAAATGTACAAGAGCTTTCATGTCTTTAATTCGTCTGACCAGACTGACCAGTTCCTTTTTTCAACAATGTCTTTATTAGTGTTTTAAGTAATGACAAAATGAGAACAGAAATGCAAGCTACACCTCTACAGATGCATGGACACTAGCAAGTGCGGCAAAAAAGGCTAAACTCACATGTAAATGTTCCTTTAAAAGGTGACCAAGCATGCAGACATGTTTTACAACTGACTTCATAAAAGCTGTTGTAAACTTTGCCCTTTTTTTTCTTTCTAAAAATAGAGTAGTCTAAGGAACATTATTCTTTCTTTATTTAATCTTTGTTCTGTGTTTGTAGGAGGTAAAGTAAAATACCCTTACTGGCCACTATATAATGTTTTAAGGTTTCTTAACCAATGCCATGCCTTGTCTGCCGTATTGAATGTGATACAACTACTGGGTGCTAAGGATAAGTTTGTATTCCCCAACTGGTTTGCAGTGGTTCCTGAACGTTGCTGGGTGAAAGTGGTTGCAAAGAAGCTGCGCCACTAAAAAAAACCCTAGCGTTTGCTATTGCTAGCAGATTGCCTGTAGTTGGTCTGCAAACATTTGCTAACTACTAGTTGAGTGGCAGTTTGCTTGCCTTCAAAGTTGTGCCCCAACACAATTAAAAAGGCACAGCTTTTATTTTGAAGGCAAACAGTCTATATTTATTGTTTTTGTTGCACTTTTCACAGTTTAACTACAGCTCAGAGAGCAGCTGGGCAGGGTTTGTCACAAGTCCATCATTTCCATTTAAAAGACAGCTGCAGCAATATGCTAGCAACTTAACTAATCACAAGGGGTCTTTTATGAACTGATTAGGAAATACCCATTTTCCTTTGCAACAGGTGGGTTGCTAGAGAAAACAAATGGGAGTTCGCAGACTGCCATCAATCTCTAGCAACTAACCAGTCAATGAATACTCTGCCTCACCACCCCAACTGGTTGTTGCCAAATGATCAAAGACCAGTCTCTAAGCGTTTGTGACTGGGACCTTATTAGTTTGACCCAACAGTGTCTCCGTGATTGTCCAAAAGTGGTCTGCAAGTTATCACATGGTTAGTTGTCAGACATCTGCAATATCTCCATATCTGCTGTGCAGGATTTTCCCACTCAAACATCTCTAGGGTTTAGAGGGAATGGTTAAAAAAGAGAAAATGTCAATGTCAGAGCTCATTACAACCAAGGAGTGAATGAAGAAGCACATCTCTGAATGCACAACACATTAAACCTTAAAGCAGATGGGCTACAGCAGTGAAGATAACTGAATGCCACACCTGTGGGCTAACAACAGGAAACTAAGGCTACAGTTTGCAGAAGTTTACCAAAATTAGATAACTGAAGATCAGAAAATCATCTCAATTACTTCTGCAACATTCACAGAATTTGTCCTATATAACATCAAACTTGGATCTACTCTATTTTGTATCAGCGGTTTCTTGGTGCACACTGAGCCCCTCAATACTACCTGAGCATTGCTTAAATGCTACAGTCTGCCTGAATGTTGCTGCTTAACATGTCCATGTCTTCTTCTAGCAAGATAACATGCAATGGCACAAAGCATTGAGGCAATTCTGAAGGCTACTGCAAAGTGTCTCTATAGACAGTTCTCTATTCAGAATAAACCTCCACTGAAGTTCTTCAAAGATAACATCAAGCGTTGGAAGGTGCAAAATCTTTCCACTTAATTGTAGGTCTGTGAGAATGAAGGGACTTAACCTTGATTTTAACCTCAAGAGTTCATGCAATATTTTTGTTAAAACCCCCTGAGTAAAAGCTGAAAGTTTGCACATTAATCACATCTTGGTTTTGTCATTTCGATCCACTGTGGTTGGGTATAGAAACAAAATTGTGACAACTATGCTTCTGTAAGACAAGTATTTCTGAATCAGTCGGTATTGATACTCTCAGCTACAATGTAAAACAACTAAAAGCACTGCAAGGGAGGACTTGATTGCAAAAAGCAGCTTGCTGAGCAATTGTTGGCTTGGAGATGAGATTGTAAGGGTGTGACTGATATTTTTGGTCCAAACGTGATGTATGGTGACTGTTCGACTATAGTCGTTAAACTTATCTGCAGTCCAAATGTCACGCTCAGTAGTGGAAATTCTAACGAAGGCACACTTGCAGACAGTTGGTTTGTTTGCACCATGGCTCAGTAGCGGGTTTAGCTATTCATCTCTGGAGTTGCAGCTCACCAGTTCACTCATTCTGTCTGGCATGTCAGCATCTAGCTGTCAGGGAGGAGCATGAACACAGGGTGTATGCAGGGTGGGGACGGAGTGGGCCGTTACTCGGGGCAGCGAGCAGAAGACACAGATCCCAGAGGAAGAGAGCGACAACAGAAAGTGTGGTTCTGTGTGGGTGTAGGGACCTAAGCGAGCAGTTGTGGTAGGTCTAGTCGCCCGGGCAGACACGCCCACAGCTCACATGAGAAAGTTTGACGAGACACAAAGGGTTAACTGAGGACACTGTCGAGATCTGCTGTTGTGTTTTCTAGCAGGAGATGACCCATTAAATTTCAGCTTTTGAATGTACAAACCACACCTGTGCATTTCTGTCTACGTTCATCGACCTCAGACTTTTTCTCTGACTTGGTTTCCCATCTACAAGTAGGGGAAAGCCATAGAGAGCAGGCAAGAGTTGTTTTGATTCTCTGCGTTCTAAACTTAGCACTCTGCCTCCCACGGATTCATTCACAAAATAAGTTCAAAACCCCAAAGCCTTATCCGCTCTCCACCAGCTCTCTGTTTACAGTAACAGAGGTGAGAAAGGGGAGTTTTTTCTCTTTCTTTTTTATTTCTATTCACCAGTATTCTGTTCCATTCTGGAGACAATATGACAAGACCTGCTTTAAAAAAACAACAAAAACATTTTTGATCTGCAGTTTTCTTTGCTGTGAGTGGGTAAATAAAAGGATGGAGAAATTTGACACATCACAGAAAAGTTGTCCCCTCGATTGTACCTGTTTTTAAGACAGATGTTTTACAGCTGAGCTCAAAAGAAGAAAACATTTTATAGAAGTGGCCAAGATTAGTAAGAAGCAGAAAAACACTGGAACAAGACTGGAAAAGCGTGGCATTTAGACATGTCCTACTTTTTGATTTGTTTTTGTTCCAGGTAATAAGATGCTGTAGCTATTGTGATTGACATCATGATGTTGGCCTATGTACTGTACATAATTTTATATATAATGTGATGTGATACTTTAGCCCCGCCACAAAACCTTTCACTGATTACAACCTCCATCGATTCTATGTTAGGATGGTGTGTAAAATGTGATGGGAACTTTAGCAGTCTGGACTGTTTTTGCAACAAATGCTGTGCAGAATACATGTAAGTTGTTGTATATATGGTCTTGCTGAAACAGAGATATGTTTGACCGCTAGAGTTTGGACAAAGTTGATCGTGCAACAGGACAATGATCTCAAGCGCACCAGTTAATCTACAACAGAATAGCTGCAAAAGAAAATCAAGGCGTCGCAATGGCTTAAAGGCCAGACCGCCACCTGACTGAAATGCTGTGATGGGACCTGTGCATAAACAAATGCCCGCAAATCCCGATGATGTGTAGTAAAGAAGAGTTTCACAAAATTCCTCCATAATGATTTGAAAGATAACCAACAGTGACTTTGCAATTAACTGATGCATCTTTTGCTGATACATTTTTTAAAAATATTGAAATCAGTTAAAATTGCATCAATTAAACTGAACTATAATATCTTTGGATTTTAGGAGAAAAAAAAAGATGCAATCAAAAAGATTGAGTCCAAAGCCGTGTAATTACCCACCCTGCCCTTCCTGCTGAAAAGGCATTTTGTTTTCAAAGTAAGCTTTCTGAGTTGTTTTTAACCTCAAACTAATGACATCTTCCTTTCTTCCTTGCTCTTCTTCAAAAATATTTTGTGGCAGTTACAGAAATGTTGTTGTTGTGGGGTTTTATGGTTGTTTTCCATGAAAGTGGAAACAGACTGTAATCTATGAGCAGAAACCAGGAAGGCTCTCTCGAGCGCTGCACGGAAAACCAACCTCTTCCTCTCTCTCCGCCCCTCTTGATGTCATCATATTGTTTGTGATAACCAAGTGTTTGATTAACCAGTCACATCCTGCATCTGAACCACATTTCCTGTTCAGACGCTCACGCGTAGTGCTGATGTTACCATAGAGCTCACACAGTTATGAAGAGATCTTGTCACTTGTTACGTTTTTAGTCATTTATTTATTTATTTTTGAAGGAAATGACACTTTAAAAACAACAACAACAACAAATGTTCACTTTAACCCTTTCTCAGATCTGCTATATAACAGTCACATTTAACATCACTATTTGATATAAAATTGAGTTTAAAAAGCTTATCTAAAATCAGCTCCCTGAGTTGCTCTCTCTCTCTCTCACACACACACATACATAAACACAGCCAGGCACAAGACTCCATTCATAATTTACTAAATGATGGTGATAGTGTCTCCTAACAGAAATGTATTTACAAGGAAAAATGTTTTTAAAAATTAACTAAAAAATACAAAAGCTCTTTTGCTTCACTTTCTTGCAGACAGTCAAATGAAGAAGTATGATAACAGACAGTTGAATACAAAAACAACAACATCAAACTGGAGCCAGTAGCTCCTTAGCTAGCAGGGGCTAGCTATGGTTTTGGTTATTAGCTTATATTAGCTTATATTACCTTAGCACAAAGTCTGAAAATTCTTCCATAGTTTTGTCCAGATATAAAATTAGATTCTTGAGTTTAATTTTTTGAAAATTATGGGCCAGATTTACTAAATGTGACAAAATAGCACATGTGCACAATCTCCAAATAGACACCTCATTGGTGTGGTTAGTTTTACAGGTGATTTACAATTGTTGTGCTCTTCTCTGAACATAGCTGCAGTTTCTGCGCTAAATAACATGTTTACTGGTTTTCATTAGAAAGTAACAGAAGGTACATTTGGTAATTTTCAAACTGTTTCTCTTATTTTTTTCCTAGTCTATAACTAAGCCAAGCTAGGCTAATCTTAGCTAACCAGCTACTAGTTGTTGCCTGGATTGGAGTGGTTTGTGAATGCTAGAGATCTAATATAACTATTGGCATAGAAAGTGATTAGGTTCATTTGCTAATTTTTTTTAAGGCACAAAACTTTCACTCACAGTTTTCTATGATACAATCACCTCAGCTGTCAGTTTCATTTGCATAGTAAGCACATAGACAGTACAAAAATACGACCTCTGGGTCTGAAAAAATGAAGCTAATGCGCCAAGTACCTTAAACTTGCATTCTATCTGAAAGGTACCAGATGGCAATACTTGCGACTGCAAAAAGACTTCCTATTATATCAAAGTCTTTGGGAAAATTGCTTTCTGTCTTGACCTCTGGAAACACTTTCCTGATGTGTTTATGGTCCTAGTCACTTATTTTGGTTCACATTGAATAAAAAACATGAAATTTTTTTAGAAATCTTGATCACTAGGTTTAAAATGGTATGCTCATTGGCTAACAGCTTATAAGTGACAAGTCGTTAGCAAACCAAACTAGCGATAATGAAAATGTTCATCGCGAGGCTTCAAAATGGAACTTTAAAAACCGGTGGATGACATCTCAATCATCTTTAATACTTTAACACCTTCATTTTTAATACTGTCTACGAGTAAGCATCAAAATACTCATTATGCCCAAAAGAATACAAAAAGGGAAAAAATAACACTGCATTTTTGACTTAAGACACACACACACACACACACACACAGATACAAAAACCATACAGGGCAGATGGTTGCTGACTTAATGTCCATCAATTTTTGTATACCACTGTCCACTTTGTCCACATCTCAGAGTTTTCTTGCCTGTCGTGTAAAATGTCATCGTGACATTTCCAACAGTCACTTAAACCCGCAAAGTTCACTCCTGCAGGCTGCTGCTGTGGTGATGTGTGATGGCCCTCTGGTAGTCCTCGGAGGCATTTATGTGCTCTGTGACTCCTGGATGCTCATAGCTGCGGTAGTAGTGGCTGCCCGGCTGCTGGGCATAGTACAGGAGCTGCCTGGTGAACAGAGGCTCTACCTGCAACACATGAGAGCCAAGGAGGTCAGCAAAATCCATTCAGCATAGCACTATTTATTTATTTATTTATTTTTACCCAAAAAAAAAGTGAAAAAGTAGTTGGTATTTTTGCCAAACTCAATTAAAAAAAGAAAAAATTCAATACACCCTTTCATTTTTCATTTAGGGCAGGGGTGGGAAACTCCAGGCCTCAGGGGCCGGTGTTCTGCAGGTTTGATCCAACACAGCTGATATAAATGACTCAATGGCCTCCTCAATATGTCTTGAAGGTCTCCAGAGGCCTGGTAATGAACTAATCATTTGATTCAGGTGTGTTGACCCAGGGTGATATCTAAAACCTGCAGGACACCGGCCCTTAAGGCCTAGAGTTGGACACCCCTGATTTAGGATGTTAGAGTTTGGGATATATTGAAGCCTTCTGTTGCAGTTCTGTGACACACTCCCAAGCTGTTTGGTTTTTGATAGTTTATTATTTATGGGCGTTTGACTGTTGACAGAGATCCAGGAAGGTTGATTCGCTATTTCAACTTTCCCAGCTTTGTTTTATGAAACCATTTTGAGAAGTCAAACTAGAGAAGGGCAAACCATTCCTAGTTTGGTTAAAGCTCAGCTACGTGGTTAGTTTGATTGAAAGTGTGTCAAAAATCTGTAGCTAAAAGGCACGAACCTTCACTTGGCTCATCCATTTTCACTTTATATAGAAATCAGAGTCTCGGGAGGGTGACAGTGGAACCAGGCTGGCCCTGAATCTCAGTGCGACTTATTTAGAAACCAAATTTTGTTATGAAACACTGTCAACGCTATGACTATGAACAAGGTCCTACAGACTTTCAAATCTTAGGTTTAAACTTTCAAATCCTATTTTTCACTTTTCAGCCCATACTTTAAAGTTTCAGCACTCTACTTTGAACCTTTCAAATCTTAGTTTTGATTTTAAGAACACCAGTTCGAACTTATTGTCAGCTTCCCAGTAAATATTAGGCTTCACTGATCCTCATAAACAAAATGAGAAAAAAATGAAAGATCTCTGGATCATAATCAGTGGTTAAACTCGGGGGCAGCAGTCACCTGCACAGTGAGGGTCCTTCTTTGTCTCTGTGGGTCCAGACACTCATCTCCGAAACACAGGAGGACCTGGAAGCGGGACGGCGGCCTTAGCCCGTAGCTCTGAATCTCTGCAAGTAGGCAAAAGGACAAAAATGCATCAGTAACAGCTCTGACACCTAAAACACATCAGAATTGATGATTTCAAGCGAATTTCACTTGAAGTGGTGTGACATTTAGAGTGATTCGAATGGAAAGTCCTGGTCACACCATGTATGCAAATACAATTAGCTGTCACAGCTGGAGCTGCTTAGCATGTGGGCGGGATGATGTGGCTGTGTAGACTTCATGTGACTCTCGGCTTATCATAAAATACTTCTTTAAGAAATTATTCTTGGCTGGCACAGTATGTCATGAAGTGACTTCCAGAAAATCAGCTGAGTAATGAGTCTCAGTTTGTTCTACTGCTAATTACATTTAGTGGATTTAGTTTTGAGTTGAGGTGGAGAGTTCTTGACTGAAATCCAAATTTTAGACCAGTTGGTGTTAGTCTTTCTATGTACAGCAAGGTGCCAGCTGGTATGAGTTCTTAAGTGAATCAATCAGATTAAAACATATCAACCAAGCTCTGTCCAGTACACCATGCTGATGATTAAGATACAGGTCAGGGACTTGGTGAATTAGGCATGGCACCATAGATAGGCCTTCATTTAAAAGAATAGTAACATACTAACCCAAAAAAGTGAGAACTTTTTAGTCTTTCGAGCACAAGTGATTGTTGATCAAAGATCCTGAGCTGATTTGAGTTTGTGTCCTCTCACCTGTGAGGTAGTCCTGCGTGTGGAGCAGTTTACAGGTGACGTCTCTCTCCAGCTTGTTGGGTTTGTCTCCGTACGGCGACGGGCCTCCCTGCCAGTACACCCTGCTCTGGCACAGCCTCCGGGCATAGAGCCCATCTGCTCGCATCCACAGCAACACTCCCCTCTCGAGGCTGGCTGGTGGACTCGGAGGACACTCGTCTGGCCTCCTCTGGGATGATAGGCTGTCAACAGGCAGGGGCACCAACTCATGACCTCCAGGCGTCAGGTAGTGCTTATCTGGGTTGCAAGGAGTGATATGGCAGCCATCCGGGCTGGAAGTGGTCACCTCTCTCACCAGAGAGTCCCGGAAATATACGGATACGTGCAGACGGAAGTCTAGAGGAGGACACAGGTAGAAGTTAGCTGAAATTTCTTTTTTTTTTAAACTCTTTTATGGACTGTCTTTGTTTTATTTTTTAAAAATGAAGCACGTAAGGTTTTCAATGTTCACCACAGCCCAAAGTCGCAGGGTGCTGCTGTATATTATTATTTCAGCGTTCTACATGCTGCTATGTCTTGTACTTCTATAGGAGCGTTCTGCTGAATCTGACAGCAATCTGCATTTTTTTTGGAAATGGTTTTCTGTGTATTGTTTATATGATCAAAATAAACACAAGCAAGAACGATTTGCATCAGATACAAAATTCCTTCACATGTCACTAAAACTAGACCAAAAAACAAAGCTAGTTTGAACACGCTCGGTCGTCAGCTTTGATTAAAGTTGCGTTCCTTTTTTTCCAGCCTCTAGGGGGCAGAGTAAATATTCAAAATTAGCCGCATGTCTATTGAATCAAGCTACCAGCTTTACCTAAAAATAAATACATTTTAGATTATAGCCACCTCATGAAATTCCACTGATAGCGGCTCTGTAGTTGCTAGATATTTAACTTTATTATTAAATTTGGTGCTGATTTTCTGTCTGCTGTTTGTTATGGACAGTCAGAGTACAGTTAATAAAAATGGCAGCCTGCAGCATGATACAGATCCATACACTAAATGCAAGAACTGAAATTAAACTGCACTGAATAAAGCCAAGGAACAAAGTCTCAGGTGAAATTAGTAGTTTTCTGACTTCTGCACAGCATTACGCAGTTTCAACCTAATTGTACCTTTAAATGCTAAAATCTGTGTCATACTGTGACATTTTCAGCTGTTTTGAGCTTATGTAAATATGCATTTGCTGCTTGTTCTATGTAGATGGATTTTTGCTTTTTTTTTTAAAAAATAGGACCTTAAGTTTAATTCTCAGCAGAGGATTCTGGTGAGAGTTCCTGATTTTATAGCGTGAGGGGAAAAAGTGAACTGAAAGTATTCGTGTACCTGAAAGTGCCTCTGCTGATCTGATGCTGGCGTCCAGTGTGAAAGGCGAGGGCTGACTCTCAGCTGGACCGTATGAGTAAATTGAGGCTCTTAGCTGGTATCCTGCACACAGAACAAACTATGTAGGCAATGCTAAAACTGATAACAATGCTTTTATTTTGCACGCTAAATAATAAGCCGTGTACCATTTTCCATGGATGAGCCCTGCCACGGCAGGGTGCGGGGCGGACAAGGACACTGAGTGAAGGGCAGCTCGGGCAGAGAGGCCTGCTCCTGACAGTAATCTCTCCAGCCGCATTCTGGACTCGCCATGTACTGTGGCATCTATAGAGAGGAAAGCAGTTAGCTGAGTGCACATCTTTGATCATAAGATACCAACAAACAGTCTTTGCATGATGCTTTTGTAATACATTACTCTTTAGTAGGCTTATAAGGACTTTTTTGCAACTTGTTTTATATGACCATTGCAGAATTCTTTCTTCATCCATAGATTTTTGCTTAAGCTAGTGATAAAATCCTTGCACCATAAACTCTGATTTGTTTTTGCATGAAAAGATAACGCCAACTCGCTGACTCACAAAAATAACTTAAATCAACTTGAGAGGAGAAAGCTGATTTGTTCATTTTGAGTGTGTAGTACTTTAAAAGGATAGGTCACACAGATTAATCAGTGCAGAAAAATCAATTATGGTGAGTAACATCTGAAACTACACCATGTCCGAGAAACTGAGATCTAAGAAATAGACATCACATTACTAAAGTACGGATTTAAAACTAAGCATCTGCAGCCTTTGTAGACGTGTTCCATACTTTATGAAAACAAATGTAAATTATTAAGTAAAGCAGAGCATAACTATACTCTTCATTACCCAGGCAGGAAGTACAGATAACTTTAAATAAACTAGGATAGATAAAGTTAAATGCAACAACATTTAATTTGGTAAATGAGAATTAGCATTTACAGTGTGGCAAAAACATATTTTGCCATAAATTGTGTGCTTTTTTTTTTTAATCAGTTGCTGCCAAGAAATCTAAAAAGGACCCAAAAACTCCAGAGTTTCTATCAGCCCCTGAAGTCAGCACAAGTCATAGTTGGGGATGCACATCATTACCCTTCACTTGTGTTTGTAAGGTCATCCATGCATGCACAATATGACACTGTCTGTGTCTTCAACCTCCCTAATTCTCTCTGTCTTACTTTAGTCCCGCCCCACTTGTTTCTATGTGCAGGAAAATCACCTGAGTCGGCACAGAGGGGTAGGAGGGATGCATCTGAAAGCTCCCTGGGCTCAGAGGACTGTCCTCCTGTCTGGGCCCTGCATGCGGGAAAGAACATTTTTATTAGAAAAGCGCTCTAGAAAATGTCTGAACACATTTTCTGTCAGTACATTTAGAAAAGTCCACATCGATGCAAGTACTTCAGCATGACTTGAGCTGGTGCTTTGACAGTTTGAGGAGTCAGAGAATTTCCACTTTATGTCTGATACACAACTAATTATCAGATTGTGATCATCTAATAATAATAACTACAATAAAACACATCAGTAAAACCCTTTATCCAGTTTGGTTATTGCCGCTGTAGCCCAATCAGCTTTCAGTATTACTACCAGCTTAATTCATGCTGCAGTAAACTTTTTTCAACGCTTTGTTCGAAGGGGGACTGACTTTTCTTGGCGCCCTCGGGGATGATGCGATAAACTTTGTAGGGGTCCGAGATGTCCAGCTGGCTCCTGTCCACCAGTTCCTCAAAGTCATTGCTCTTGTTGAGGGCGCAGCGCAGGCGTGTCTTCCATGTCGGCGGGTCGGGTTTGTCGATGCCCTCCCGAAACTTGCCTTTGAACAGCGCCCAGGCCTGCAGACAGGTCCGCGGGGAAATGTTTAGAATACCTCCCTCAAGTTTAGCGCGAGAGAATCACACAGCCTGGCCTCTCCTAACTGCGACTGCACGGCCTGTAGAAGAACATCCTCCCGGTGCTGATAACTAGTTACTAACTCTTCACCAATAATTATAAAATAAAACTTTCGTTTATTTTCGTTAAGTGGCTTCTTTGGAGCACACAGTCATTTTAAAGAAGTTGTTTTGCGTCGCTCTCCCAGTAATGTGTGACTTTTTTTACAGCATGGTTCAAATATTCTTATATGGAAATAATCGCATCCTAATGTATGGAGCGAATTTCATGAAAGACAGCAAAACCCTTTTTTATATAATGCATCAGAGAATATTCAAACGCTACTAAGACGCCTAATCGAGTTAATTATTTTTACACACATCATTAAAAGGCTATAAGAGAGTTTAACAGCTCTAAAGTTTGTAATACTTTAACACATATTGCTGTTGTTTTATTCTGAAAGGCGCAGCTCGCTTGTGGCTGGCGGACCCCGGAGGATGCGGGTCTCTTACCTTAAAAAGCGCGGCATCCTCATCCCGGTTGTAGTCCTGTTTCCCGGCGTGTTTCCACGGTATCCTGAAGATGGTCTTCTCGTCGTTCTCCCAAACCAGACCGGGATATTTCCCGCAGTCCACCTGCTCGATGAGCCACTGGCGCAGCTTGCCGTTGCCGCTGCTGCCGGAGCCTCCGTAATCCACGTCGGGGTTCATCTCTGACCAAAAAGACGCACGGGACAACTCCACTGTCTGCTCCTGTAACGTAGTAATATCACACGCTCTCGTGTTTGTGTGTGTTTTGAAAGTAGGCTTGTGTAGGTTTAGTAAAGAATGATTAAGTTAAGTAAAACTACTAAAGGTTAACCCACTGCGCTCCCACGCAGACTAACTTCACTGTGCGCTTCGCAGGCTGATCGAAGCCGTCTTACCTGTGAAACTTGAAAGCCGTCGAGTTTTGATATCAGTCAGGGTCAGAAAGTCCTCATCATTCCGGCGGGCCCGCTTAAATCCACCCAGCCTATGGTGAGCAGAGGGAGGGCGGAGCCGGGATGCTGAGGAGGGTGCACCTGCTGCTTCTGCTAGGCCCGCCTGCTTCCCTCCTGCGAAGCTTATCAGCGCGCACACAGCGGCCGATCTACAGTAATACACTGGGGAAACCCTGCCGGCGTCAACCCGAAGTGTCACACACCCGCACACGTGGAAAATGATAGGATGGAGACGAAAACAATTCTTTGAAATTATAAAGCTTTACGAAAAGTACTCTAGAGTGGTCCAGAGGTAGAAGCGACGCAGAAAAACATCGGCAGCAGTTTTCCCACTGGAAGATTATTCAGAACAGCTGACATAACGCCTCAGACAGGAACACAATACCACATAAGATTATCATTTGCCGTGTCAGAGCTTTAGGAGGCCTGTTAGGAGAATTCGACAGATGATCAATTCTGTAAAAGCAATGCGGTCCAGGAGTCCGAGAAAACATGGTTTTGAAAAGTTCCCACTCATTTCCCCTCAGTATGATTTTCAAAGTGAGTCTGGCTCCTGTGGCAGTTTTGCAGTGCTGCAATAAATATCCATCACTGCTTTCATTACTTAAGTGAACGCAGTGATGTGAGTATAAGACAGATCTAAAAGTGTGTTAGTTACAAACTAACAACTTTCCCCCCTTATTTGCTTTCAGTTTTTCTGGGATAAGTACAAATACTGATGTGTTGCGTAACCTACAACTGTTTAAGGTACTCAGTTTGTATTTTATATGAAATATGAGAGAGAAACGTGCCTAGAGAGTCATTAGTCATTATGCAGCAGACTGGTTCCTGTCAGTCTTATGCTGTCAGCATTAATCAGGAATACACAAACTGTGACATTCTGGGCTGATAACCTGTAGTTATCCTTAAAATTTGTGGATATTTTTAACTTTTTATATGTTTTTTAATTATTCTTATGAACATATTAAATATTTATGAATAGATTTTATTTTTGTATGTTTTGAACATTTAACTCTTGGGACATGTATGTGATGGAACAGATAAATGTCAGCCTCTGATAATGGCCGTTAACCAGGATACCGATATCAGTCTGATACCTGTACACGCCTATTATTAATATATGAATTTACCATCAGTACTGATGCATGAAGCGACATTATAATGTACATTGTAGAGCTTAAGCTCATCTCAGATCGATGTCTTTAATGCTCTCCTACTCTTAATCTCTCTCTCTAATTCAGAAAAGTAAGTACAATTTTGTTCTAATGTCGTGAAGTAGAAATATAAAACTTTGAAAGTAGAATTATGAAGTGATATTAGATAGGTACAAGTACTTATTTGAAGCTTTACCTACTTATCAGCACGAGAACTGAAAGGAACTCATTATGCAAATGCTTCCCATCAGCGTTATACCATAGTTGATCCTAATCTGTAACCGGTTGCCAGGTTACAGAAATCAGTCGTGTTTTTTTTTTTCTCTGTAGTGTTCATCTTTAAAATGACAACTGTGTGAAAAATGCACATGTGGATGTATGATGCACTTCATCACACGTAATCTCAGTGCTGCTCTACATTTCACATATGGCACTTTTAAACCAACAATATTCAGCCGACAGCTGTAGCTGAACAACTTCTCATGTTGAGATTTTAAATAATTCAAAAATGAGCATATAAAAGTGACCATGCACTGTTATATGTTAAGCCACTTGGGGAGGATTCACGAACACGTTCTAGCTCGTGGACCCCCACTAAAAGCTCTGGGCCCCTTGGTTATTGTAGTTCTGAGTTCCTCTGAGGAGTGGTTTCCACTTTTCAGCTGGTGTCATTTAAATAACTGAAAGAGGCCTGAAGAGGTAGAATTGTGCAATATTTTAAAGGGCAAAGACCTGTGACGCAGAATTTTCTCACCACCAGTTATCTGGTGACCTTTGAGCTGACTGCTACAATGTAGACCACTATATGAAGAAGTCAAAACTAATTCAATTACTGTGCGGTCATAATAATGTCAGAATTTCATCGTCAGCAGAGATACTGTTCTCCACAATATGTGCGATAAACTTCTACTTAAGTCATTTATGACCTTTACCTGGATCTGAATACTGCTTTTATCCAGAAACCAGGTCAAAGATGGATTTTAGTCCCTCGTTTTGTTTCGAAAAGGCTTGAAATAACTAAAAAAAAAAAGAAGATTAATACATTCCTTTGTTGCATTATTACAATCTAAATATTTTCACTTGATGAGTTAAATGTCATCTCAATGCATGCATAATTAAACAAAATACGAAATGCAAACTAACATGAAAACGTTAACATAAAAACTCTACATATATAACTGCATTTACACAGACTGTGCACATATTAAACTGCACAAATAACATCAAATGAAAAGTTTACATTTAGGAAGAACAGCACAATAGTTAAAAACAGCACATCTGATTTTTTTTTTTTTTTTACTGTAAAATATAAAATAAAGCGTTCTTTAGCTCTCACACGGTCTCAGAAAGTAATAGTCATTTTTCAAGTACAAGACACAGCATAACATAACTGACGGGGGACGGCGGGGTGGGGGGGGGGGGGGGGTGTACAGGAGGAGTATGTGTTCACACTGTGGACTGTATGTACATATATTTCCTTGGTGTCATGCTTGACTGCCCTTGCATGTTGTTTTGACAGTTAGAGGCAAGGACATGACATGACGAAGGGAACTGAAGACGGTGACATAAAATCCCCCCGTCACATGTCTGCTTAGCCGCTCCACGCACACGAGACTGAACTTATCATCCTGACACTGAACTTTTTATGAGACAGGTGTTGCTGACGCAGTGCGAGGTCGGGGGCAAAATGATTTTAAAATGTGCACCCGGTCTCTGTGGGATTAAAGGGCCAATCAGAAGCCCGCTGTCCTCTGCTTCTTAAGTTCAGGTGAGAAATGACTGAAGATGCAGAAATGAGTTTCTTTATTTGCTGCTCGTGGCCAGCGCGGGAGTGATGCTGGTTGTTATGGCATCGCTGGTGCTGGATTTCCGGTTTAAAAGGGCCTCGATCTCCTCATCATCACTGAACGTGCTCTTCCCGTACAGCTCCTTCCACCAAGCTCGATACTGCGGGGAGCAGAGTCAAAGACAATGTCTCTGTTTAAGACAGGCACTGGACACGTTTTACATCGGACAGTCACTTAAAACAACACCTCACTGCTGTATAAAATCAGCTTACAGGCTGCTGATTGCCTTACACGCATCACTGCACAAGCTTACAGATGAAACGCTGCGTTATGTTATAAATTTGGATTCAAGAGTACATGCCTGCATGAATGAAGCCAAAAGTAATAAAAATCCACAGACATTAAATACAAACAATATTTCTAATTAAAAATGCAATAATTATAATC